>NC_140939.1:161793044-162993044 GCF_014529385.1 Adiantum capillus-veneris | reverse complement strand
TTTCTACAATTGAATTGTACTTAGCAGTATCAAGCAATGTTACACATCCACTTTTGGTCAATCTTGATTGTATCCACAATCCATTGTGCTCTCATCACGCTTCTTTTCAGCTCAAATCTTTGTGTGTGTGAGTTTCCCTAATCAAGTATACAATTTTCTAGCACAAACTAGCTTCCAAGAATCCAATGAATACATGTGCTCAGGCAAGATTCAAAGTTTTGACTTCTGGAATTGTCTTTTAGAAAAATTGCGCTTTTTTAAAAATAATTATCCATATGTGCTCTATTTTTCTTCTTTTTTCAACTCTTGTGCTTCTATCTCCTTCTATTAACCACAATGGATGGCATGTATCCTATTTTGATCTTGTAAGTTGGAGTCAATATGTTTAGGACCTTATCAACACCATGTCACTTGGCTCTTGCAGAAAAATCAACTCAAATCAAGAACTTACTACACAAAACCTTGAAATTTATGTTTTCTTACGTTTTCTAGCCTAGTGCAAACTCCGCTGCTCTTGCAACTAACAGAGGTACACACCAAGCTTCACACTTACTCTCAACACTCTACCCTATTTCTTTATCATTTTTATGGCGAGAAACTTGCCTCATAAAACACAAAGGTCAAGGATACCTCGATGTCTACTCCTAATATATTTTATCTAATTAGCTTAGCTCAAGTAACTTTGCCGGTTTTGTATGTACCCACACTAGAATAGGAACTCATTCTTCGACAACGGCGTCAATCTCTGGGTATGTCACTATCACCACCTATCACATCTCCACAAAGAGACAGACCCAAGACTATAATGTCAATCTTAAAAAGCAAGTGACTCGACTAGAGGGTGTCAATCTCTCATCGGAACACAATACCCTCCGTCAAATCTATCTACGTGCGCTATAATTACGAAAAACCTGGTCTTTCTCTCAATGATTCATTCACGCATAAACATGCAAATTTAAATCAACTCCAAACAACACCTAACTTAGTAGGCACGATTCTTGCAAGGTCAGAAGCACTTTTGACCATCAAGTCCTAAATTTGCACTCTAAAAAAAAGTAATTTTTTACATGTGCAAATTTCAGGTCACTAAATCTGGAGTTTAATTCGCCTAACAGGTGCTTTGAGGTGCTAGGATTCGGATTTAACAGTCAAATACGTGAAGTGACATTCAAAACGAGAGATATATCACCTGAAAGGTCATGGGAGTAGATGCTCGAATCTCGCGATACGCTTGCAATATTGATGTTCATGCATAGAACTCTTCGAGGCTAACACAATGGTGTTCTTAGAATTTCAGTATAATGATCGCGCGATGCAGTGCAAATAGGCAAAGACACAATAGGAAGAGTCGACAAAGGACATACAGAGAGAACCTTATTTGCTTGCTTTCATTAAGAATAATGATCCCCCAAAACTTTACAAACATTGCTTTTTATACCCTAACTAATGGTCTTATATGTAAAAGGGCTGAACTGCTTCAAAAGCAGATTAGGATACAATTTGAAAACTCATCGCCCTGAATTCTTCATACATACAAGTAGACAAATATTTAACTGCTTTTTGGCAGATAAGTATAATCACTTTCTATTACAAGAGTTTAAAAGTCCTTTCAACATTTTCTTGTCAGAATCTTCCAACATGGAGGAAACATATCTCACTGTGCAACCTACTGCTTCTTCAAACATCCAATTTTTTGAGAAATCTAGTGATAAAGGCAAGAAGAAGAAGAGATGTCATTAATGTAGGGCAAATGATCATCTCATCAAACAATGTCGTAAGCTTAAGGCTAAAGATGTGATGTACCTCAATTTCTTTTCTCAATAAAATTTATGTTCACTAAGGCTTTAATTCTAAAGTTAAGAGCATTATCAAGTTTTTTAATAATTATGGTCTGTCCAAAACGATCGGGTCTAAATTCGGAGGTCGTATGTGTAAGTTATCTTAATTCCATGTTTTAAACCTTTTATATCTCCTTACAGTTCTTTGTCAACATTTATATATGTGTGTGTAGCAAGTAGGTGATAGCAATGATGGAAGATGAGAGGATCTTGTGTATAATTAGAGCTTAGAGAAGGTTTCAGGCTTTCCCTTTCATCAGCATACCATTATGTTGTATGTTAAACTATTAGATATATTACATATTAGATAGATATAGTATAATAATATATTATATAGTTACATAGTATATACTAAGAAGTAAGATATATGCATGTGGTAGCATCCTTCTCATGGGTACATCTATTCAAAGGCCCATTATCCAACTTTACAGTCTCCTCCCCTTTTTTTGTGGAGGGGGAGGGTGAGCGCTGGTGGACGAAGCAAGCTCTTGAGTGGTAGTAGGAGAGCACTGAATAGAGGGACCCATGAGTGGGAGAGGATGTACAGGATAAATATACAATTGGCAGAACTTGCAAAGGGGGAGGGGGTTTAAACAAAACACAAAAATCTGTATTGGCTAGCTTAGCATGCAGTTATGTGGAGATAGTACACTTGGCAACAAGTAGGGAAAGAACAACAAAGCTCAAGAAACTTTGGCCTGCATAACCAGATGATGCATACATCGCTTTAAGGGAGTGCATCAACACAATCCTAGCGCGGCTTCATAAACTTTGGGGCCTTTACCTCAGAGAACTCTCTCACTTGGGCACCAATGCATCAACCCACTCAGATAGCACTTTGGTGGAGTCATTTAGCAGGACTTCCTGCTGCTTATTGATGCTTGGATGGGACTAGTACTCCCGAGTATGCAATAAGGTGAATTTAAGCCAGCTTCACTTCATAGACCTGTAGATTAAAATCAACAAAAGTACTCTCAAACATGTGACCTATAAGGGAAGCCATAACCTCAAATCTCCAGCAGCATACATCCTCCAGAGCCTGAGCGAGAGCAATTACCTCTTACCTCGCCCTGCCCACGCCATTCTGGTTGTTCCCTTCTCCGGTATGAGCCTGGCGCACCTCACATCTAGATTAACAAGGGGATCTATGGACAAACGTAGCACTGCCTTTTTCTCTCCCTCCCTCCTGCCCCAGCTTACCCTGCCCTTTCAATGGACAAAGGTCACATTTGGCCTTAGCGAAAAGTCTTAACACCCACCTCTCATACATACATAACTCTCAGGCACAAAAGAACCATTCTTGAAAGGCATAAATTACGGTTTTCCCGGCACTGAACATCACAAAATCTATTTATCTCGTCAAGCCTCCTCACCTACAATGGCCACTTTACCTTGCTTTCACAATTTTCAAATATAGTGTGATCAACATGATTTACCAATTAGAGTTGCACTTCAGCTAAAACCTTATTATTCCCCCATCCAGAAGACATGTGCAGAAGAAAGCAAACCTAGCAAATTTTCCGGAACGTTCTTTGCTACTGAATGTCACCACAAAAAGCTTCCCTACTCCAACCACCTTATCATTCTCCCATCAAGAGGACAATCAGAAAGCATCCTGTTTAGAAATGAAATGCATCCTCGTTTTCCTGGAGCATTCATTCACTGCTGATAGTCATAGTAATAGCACTTTCCTGCTTTCAAAACGTGCAGGCGGTCTTCACCTTTCACTATTACTTTATGCTTCTCTATTTTTGACATTAGTGCGGTAGCAGCATGGCAATCCCCACATACCCACATGTACCTCGAGACGGGTAAATAAATCTGTTGTGGTGTATTACGATTGCACTGACAAAGAAAAAAAATTGGAATCGAGGGAAAAAAATTGTGAGAGCAAATTTGGGGAGTATCCATCATTCACTTTAAGCTCAACATCTTGCAATTTCACATAAATTTGTCTGCCTTGTGTATGATTGGTATCCCCAACAAATATATTTCCACACATCAACCCAGCAGCTACATCCTGGCTACTTCCAAACGGCATTTTCTTATTTTCATGTGTTCAACAATTCTGCCTCCTCCTGCATGCCAGCAGCTGCATAAATATTACTCATAAGGACATACGCTACTGCATCAGATTGGTCTAGTTGTACTGCAAGCTCAAAGGCAAACCTTCTAAGCTTCACATTTCCCCATTCTTGACAAGCACCTAAAAGAGCGGACCAAAATGGAGGATGATCAAGCGGTGGCATCATCCTAATTACTCTCATAGCTTTGTCAAAAAGCCTTGCACGTCCAAAAAGATCAACCATGCAAGTGTAGTGGACTTCGTTTGGTGCAATACCATAGTTTTTCCTCGTGTTATCAAAGTACATTTGGCCCTCAACCACTAGACCTGAGTGACTGCATGCATTTAGCATATTAATAAAAGTGATTGCATTTGGCGAGATGCCCTCCTGTTCCATCCATCGAAAGCAGTCGAGAGCTTCCTTGGCCAGCCCTTGTTGGGCATATCCTCCTATGAGCGCATTCCAAGAGACCACGTTTGGAGAGAAGCCCTCACTCCGCATACGCAGAAAACAGCTCAGAGCTTCGTGGACATGCCCTTGTTGGGCATACCCTGCAATAAGCGCATTCCAAGACACTGCATCCAGAACACGAAGCGTGTCAAAAACTGTTCGTGCTTTCAAAGGTACACCACATTTGGCATACATGTCGACTAAAGCATTGCCGAGCACGACATTGCTTTTCAACAACCCTTGACTAATAATCACATCATGAATTTGTATGCCCGTTTCAACATCTTGTTTAATGCTGCATGCCTTTAAAATGCAAGCATATGTGACCGCATCCGGAGAGAAGCCCTCCCTCTGCATTCGTTGGAAACAATCTAAAGCTTCCTGGCCCTGCCCCTGTTGGGCATATCCTGCAATCAATGCATTCCAAGAGACCGCATTCCGTACAGAAAGTGCATCACAAACTTCGTGTGCTTTCAAAGGTACGCCACATTTGGCATACATGTCAACCAAAGCATTGCCAAGCACAATGTCATTTTTCAGCAGCCCCTGGCTAACAATATCATCGTGAACTTGTTTTCCCATGTCAACATCTTGCATAACGCCGCATGCCTTTAAAATGCAAGCATATGTGACCCCATCTGGAGAGTATCCCTCGCTCCGCATTCGCTGAAAAGAGTCCAGAGCTTCCTGGCCCTGACCCTGTCGGGCATATCCTGCAATAAGTGCATTCCAAGAAATCACATCCTGTACAGGAAGCCCATCAAAAACTTTTCGTGCTTTCAAAAGTACACCACATTTGGCATACATGTGGAACAAAGCATTTTCAAGCATGACATTTTTTTTCAACTGCCCCTGACTAACAATCATATCATGAATTTGACTGCCTATGCTACCATATTGCATAATCCCGCATGCCTTCAAAATACAAGCATATGTGACCTCATTTGGAGAGACCCCCCCACTCCACATTCGCTGAAAACAGTCCAGAGCTTTCTTGCCCTGTCCTCGTTGGACATACCCTGCAATAAGAGCAGTCCAAGAGATTACATCCCGCACATGGAGCTCATCAAAAACTTCTTGTGCTTTCAAAAGTACACCACATTTGATGTACATGTGGAACAAAGCATTGCCGAGTATTATATTGTCTCTCAACAGCCCCTGACTGACAATCGCATCATGAATTTGTTTGCCCATGTCAACGTCTTGCATGATGCCACATGCCTTCAAGATGCAAGAATAGGTGAATGCATCTGGAGAGAGGCCCTCCCTTTGCATCTGATGAAAGCAATCTAGAGCTTCTTTGCCATGCCCATGTTGGGCATACCCTGCAATAAGTGCATTCCAAGCGACGACATCCCGGACAGGAAGCTCATCAATGACTTGTTGTGCATTGACAAGTGCACCGCACTTGGCATACATACTGACCAACATGTTCCCTAAGTAAGGGTCCTTCTGAAGTAACCCACTAGCACGAATATCAGCATGTATCCTACTGCCTTGGTACAAATCCTTCTTCTTAGCACAGGCTTTTAGTGAGGTTATAAACAGAAGTCTCATTACTGTTACCAGGGGATTTGGAGCTGCTCTGTGAACAACAATTTTTCTTCACAAACAGCGAATTTGAGTAATGAGTGTTTGAGTGCCACAGTGCTAGACAGAAATCCCTGCAAACTTTGAAGCAAAGTAGAGTAAAATCCTTCAATTTTAGGGGGTAAGTGTTTAGAGCGGTCGTCTGCAGACGGGCCGTCTGACTGCCACATAGCACCCATGGTCGCATGCTGTGAGCTGCTATTTTGAGGTCGCAGTGAGAGGTGCTGCGGGAGGGTGGTAAAAGAACCCAGAGGCAGTTGAACTTTGTAGCTCAAATCCACTATATGGCACGCAGTTAAATGGAGGGAATCAAGGGGGGGGACAAAAAAGAGTCAAAAATGGAGGGCATGCGGGCCGTCGATTTTCGCGAACGACGATTAGTAAATTCGAGAAAAATAGTAGATTCAAAAAAATTGGTAAAGTCAAGTGAGGGAGAGGAACGAGGCTAATAAATGATGATAGAATAATATCGCTTTTGGAAGTAAGAACCTGAAAAGTGAAAAAATGTGGTCATTAAATGCAAGAATATGCTCACAGCCTCACATTATGATCATTTTGGAGGTAGTGTGAGACATCAAGCACAAGAAGAACTTATGTTCAAAAATGGTAAAATCGGGCTGTTTTGTAAATTTGGGTGGGATGTGGTGTGTTTTTTTCCTTCTCTCATCCTAATTACACCTCAACTGAATACTTATTCCCTTTTTTCTTTCCCCCTTCCACTCTTCTCTATTGTGGTCATGTAGTGGTATGTTGAAACGGATGATGCGGATGACGACTTTGGCATCCAGGGAAGCTCCTATACTAGCTCAAGTGAAGAAGAAGATAATGCACACGAACATACACAAAATGAACAGGACCCTGCTAATGCCAATGTTGAGGACTCCATGTCAGTGGATGTGCTCAACGTATATCTTTCAAGTACTGCTCATTTGATATAGATGCATATAGTTTAATTGATCACATCACTCAATGAGGATATCTCCATGTCTTCGCATACACTCAAAAATGATTGATCATAGAGGGATGCTTGATCTTAAGAAGTGACGGAAAATGAAAGAGACATTTTGCTTAAGAGAAGAAGAAAATGGTTCACTTTGTATTTGTCTCAAACTCAAGCCATCCATGAGAATTGTGTGTGTGGAGGATTGGCAAACCATTGTTGAGGGTGGGCACCACATAGATGGCTCATCTTGTCATAGAGATCTTGCCAATACACTTGATACATTGAAGTCCACATGGTGCATTGATACCCGTCGCTATGGGATTCCCATATCCTACGTCAAATATTTTGTCAACTCTTGTGGATGTACCCATCAAAAGGAGACTAACATGGCGTCTCAATGCAAGTTTGATCTTAACACGGTTCCATCTTATGTAATAAGTACATTCAAAACCAATTTGGATTTTCAACTAGAGCAACTAATGATTGAGTACAAAGTAAGATTAGTTATGGCGCGATATGCAAGGAAGCATCATTCTACAACTCTTGTGATTGACTACATTTGTCATAGAGGTGGAAAGCCAGAGCGCCACGGTTCAGAGAAGAAGAGAATTAGAACATAAAAAAAATGTGGTTGTCCATTCAAAGTTCAAGTGCAAAGCAGTGTTGATAAAGATGAGGTTACTATTTAGATTTACCCTAATCATGATGGCCATGTCATGGGTAGTAGAAGTGTCTCTATCATTTGCCAGTGCATCCATCGATTGTGAAATGTTGTGCTGAGGATTTGTTTGATATCGGTAGCTCTCGTCATGTTGCACAAATGTCATTATCTAAGGAAAGGTATCAAAGGGAGAGAACTACCATGCTTGATCAAATCATGTTTCGGTTCTTTATGATTTTGAAGGAGGTTCAAATGTTGTCCTGTCAACAACGCATTGAAGGTAGGCTCAACCTTAATTTTTTGCCATTTATTGAGGTGTGTATCACTACTTTTATTTATTGTGGTCGTGTGTACAGGTAGAATCCCTAATGATGATTGGGCAACCATGCATAGTGAGGTTGCAGCTTTACAAAAACAAAAAAAGGTTGTAAATCTACCGCTTCTTCTCCATCGGTATCTCGCTAGTATTCTATTGACACATTTTAGAATCATAATCCATTCTAGTAATAAGTATCACCAAAAGCACAAGCTCACGATATACTTACCCACTTTTTTGGTGTGCGATTATTCACACCACCTTTGATCAATAACTTCATGATAAGCCTGATGTAGTAACCACAATCCTTAGTATTTGCTTGCTTTGGCATCTAAACATAAAGAAAAAAATGCCACGTACAAAACTTGTATAGAAGCCAAATCATCAAAATTTTTCTCAACACAATACCACATATACCTCCATTGTTCTAACATGACAATTTTCCAAATCTAAAAGCTCTTTTTTGAAACCTAGATGTGATGTATAAGATCCAAAATACTGCAAAACTCTAAAAGCACAAAATATCACTATCTTATTTGAACCCTAAACCGACACCACAACAATGTAGAGGAGAACTACACATACCTCTTCAAGGGGGTAATATACCGATCAATTTCTCGCAAGGCAAGAGAGTCAAAGAGCAAAATTGCACTCTTGTTTTTTTGTAAGCGAGACGCATGCCATACATGGCAATTGAAAAATACAACAAGCGTCCAATGGCCTCTGTCAAAAGGCATTTGCACAATATATGTAAAAGTTGAGGTAAACACATATAAATCAATCATCCATTAGTAGCATCTCCATACTCATCTACAATCGAAAAAAAAGTGAACATGCGATTGGAAAGGTCGACTCTGCCATAGTAGTTTCCCATTGCCCTCTCACTAGGCAAGGTTTGAACAAAATACAACCACAAGCTATCAATGAACTAAACATGATTGAGAGACTCCTCTTCAAAAATATGCTCCATCCACCTACAAAGTCATGGCCTTATTATGCTACATATTCGTAAACCATTCAATCAAAAATCAACTCTAACAAGAAACACTTACATGCCAAAGAAATTGAGTGCACGTGAACTTGCCCTCTTGCTTGTAATTTCACTTGCAAGTTTGGCATCATCTGTTATCTCAAGTCCATATCTGATGAGCAAAATTGGATGGGAATACCCTTAGAAGATCTATTAAACATAGGTCACTCATTACATACTATGTCAAAAAGGAAATGAACCATTATATGGAAGAGGGCATACCGTGGCGTGTTTGAGCCCATCAAGAGGTCATGCGCATAAATACTCCCACTTGGAGAAGAAATGTCTATATGTATTTGGATTTTGCCTTTACCATTTTTCATTGGCGACATGATCACCTCATTTTGCTTAATGGAATAGAAAGAAAACAAAACAAAAAAGTTAAAAATTGAAAATAAAGCCGTGACAATTTATGGGTACAAAGTAATAAAACAACCAATACTTAGCAAATTACCGGAGATATGGTTTGGGGATGTTCCTCATCCTCCATTTGTGATGTATATTCATCTTCACTCTCCATACTCTTAGTAGTGAGAGAGCATTATCCTCATGTTCTAAATCCATCTCCTTTTCTTTGTCTTCCTCATGTTTGTTATTCTTGTATTTTCTTGACTAGAGAGACATTTAAGCATGCAAACAATCTTAAACTTAGAATTTTATACATAAGACATGATTATGAAAGCATTGAAGCAAAGAATGAGAGCATCTCTTACCATCCTCTTGTATCCTTTTGCAATATTTGTTTTCATCTTTGCAACTCGAGTTGGCATGTCACTCTCCCACTTTGTCATTTCATCTTGCACATGGTTCGCAAACCATTCTTCGTATGCCATCTTTTGGAAGGAAGATCTTAAGCGCCATCTCTTCTCACCATTTGCATTGAGATATTTTAAATGCTTCTTTCGGGCAAGTTTTATGCGAGCCTCAATGCTTTGAAACCGCGTTTTGGCTTATCTATGGTACTGTGATTCATTAGCCTTGACTACCCTTTGGTCTCCCCGTGGCTCTACAATGAACATCGACGATAAGACCATGACGCTCTATGATATGGTGGATAAGGTCAATGCGTTTCTCCCATGCTCTATTCCACTTTAGATAGGTTTCGTCTACTCGATAATAGCGGACAAATACCCATCTCTTTCCCTAAACTCCTCAATGAAGAGATGCTTTGCGTAGACATTAATAGGCATTCTCATCTCATATTATCTCTCTCACTCTCTCTCTCTCTCTCTCTCTCTCTCTCTCTCTCTCTCTCTCTCTCTCTCGCCCACTCTTTATCCAATATATACACAACACCATAAAAGGATAAATTTAATCACATCATATTTCACAATGTTCATTCTCTCAAAAAATGTAGATTGAAGAAGAGGTGTGTCGATCATATCATGATCTCTGATACGTATGCATCAACATCTCGTTGTGAATGCGAAGAGGAAGACTTGCCTCTCCTCTTCATGAGGCTTCATTTTGCTTAACAATTTTGATTAGATGTCCCCTTTGATGCCATCTTCACATCTCCAGTCTTTGCGGGTACTGAGGCTTTTTGTAAGCCTTTGCTCGAGTGAGACCGTCGTGGAGCTTTGCGGGGAGTCATCCTCTTGCAATTTGTCAATTTTTTGACAAGCACACAAACAATTGAGCTTGACGACGGCTTCAATGCAATCCTCAATCCATTCCACCCAATCTTTATCTATTCCACCGGCTCCCTCTCACGCGGCCCTACTCTCCTCACAGCACGTGACCTTGCCTTATGTCGTCTCACTATGGCCTTTTTCCCATGCTTTATGAACGACGAATGTAACGGGAGTGAAGATGGCTTGAATCCTCACAGTGAAGGTGAAGTGAGGGCCGATAAAGGGAGTGTCAGAAAGGAAAGAAGGCATGCGGGCCATAGGAGTAAATTCAAGCTGTGTTCTTAGTAAATTTGGGATGCGGTGCTCTGTGTGTTTTGGCCTATGGTTAATGAAGTTAGGAAATGCAGAGGTAGTGGGCTCACTACTATGGCGAGGAAGAAAACACAGAGTAACAAGTTACGTTCCAAGTGAGCAAGAATGTCACGTTGCAGCCAGGGCAGCCCTCCTCTCTCGCATCTAAACGTGCAGCCTCAGAATTAACACTGCTGTTATTCCTCTGTCTCTATTTGACACCTCCTTTTTTGGAGGGGATCTTTAGTCCCAAATCGTTGTTGTTCGTGGGTCGTCGATTCATTTGGAGGAAAAGATAAGGATTGGGTGGGATTCGACCTCACAACCTCCCCGTCCCAAGGTCAGTGTGTTACCACTATGCTATCGCACACGTTTTGATGCGCATATAGAACGATAGCATTATATTGCGTAGGTCTGGCCCGCCGCGATCTTAGTTCACATTGAGTTTACTTCGAGCTAACAACGAGTTCACATTGAATTTACACCACAATAATATAGCACACATAGTCTGTAGAGTTCACATCTAATTTACATGCAAGTTCACAACTAATTCACATGTGTCCAAGTTTACATCAAGTTCACATTCTGGATCAACGTTTGTGATCTTCGCTGACAAGGCGACGCCGATTTTCAATCCCTCCAAAAATGGAGGGTGTCAAATAGATACGGGGGGGTGTCAACAAGGTCTATCGTAAGTTTATTGAAGATTCTATTGCTGGCATTATTTGCTTGCAAGTAGTGGCAGAGCATGAAGCCTGTCCAATCTTAGTGCACATTTTCAAAGCTATTTTTAACTTTATCGAGGCTGGCATATGTGTGTGTGTGTGTGTGTGTGTGTGTGTGTGTGTGTGCAATGGCAATGTTGACATTGGCTCAATAGTGATGGCCACTTTTTTTGATGCCATGTGGTATTACATTGATGTTAGTCAAACGGTGTGTGAATCGACAAAGAATTTCTTTTAGAGTTGCAATGCAAAAACTTGCAAACTTAAAGACGGATAAGGGTTTTGAGATTGATTATGTCAACTCCAAACTCCCTTGGACTTTCACCATGCTCTTGCCATTTCACTTTGTCGACCCCTTTGAAACAGAAATAGTCTCCTAGAAAATCCTATCAAATGTGTTCCAGTGAGCAAGGTAGGAGACTATCGTGAGGGTGAAAAGGGCATAAGTGTCTCATATGCCATGATTAAAAGTCTCTTAAATTGGAGGCTCTCTCTCTCCATCTCTCTCTCTCTCTCTCTCTCTCTCTCTCCCCATTCATATTTGGTCTTTTGAAGTGTATCAATATGTATATCAAGCTCTTCCCCATTCATATTTGGTCTTTTGAAGTGTATCAATATATGTATATCAATATATTTATATCAATATATGGTCTTTTTGGCAGTCACAGGTAGAGCAGATATATTATGTATTTCTCCCCATTCATATTTGGTCTTTTGAAGTGTATCAATATATGTATATCAATATATGGTCTTTTTGGCAGTCACAGGTAGAGCAGATATTTGTGTACATCAAAACTCTAGACTTTTTTTTAGCGAATGCAACTAAGAGCCATGTAGTCAAACAGTCAACGCATAACGTCACTCAACTCTACCACTTTGATCAATATGTATTCTAGAAATGGTGACTATGAATTGTCCTAAAAACCCCATTTTGGTGATTTCATCTCTTTGAATATAGAATCATTTGTGTATGAATGTTCCAACAGGGCATCCTTTTATGTGAAATTGGAGTTGTTGACAAGGAAGAGCAAGTACATGATGATATTTTATGCATGCATTGCATAGCATCATGTTTTTCTTTGTCATGAATATGTATGCGAAGTGTGGTACTCATAATCAAGGGCAAGTATACTAGAGAAACTCCCTTATGATGAATGTCATGAATTGGTCAACTTTCTTGGTAACACAATGCATTTGCTTTTGTGTTTCCTTATCAATAAGGGATGAGTGCATAATAAGGGTTGGACAACTGATTGAACATTGGCAAAAAAAATATGGGACATGTGAAGGGAGATAGAGATTTTATGTGAACATCTATCATTTTGTGCTAGATACAAGCATTTAAATGGTTCCATCCGGATAGAAACTCTTGATTTGCATGTGCTGACAAAATCTAGAGCTGAGTCGTGTATATTTCAATGGAGTGGTAACCAAAACTATGTAAAAAAGTAGTTGTTTACTTTCTATACAAACAACTTGTGATAGCCAAGCCACTTGTGAGAGGATAGGAGTTTGAAGTATGCTGAACAAATCCAATACATGAAAAATGCAGTGACCTATGTGTACATTGTTAAAGCCTGTGTTAAGTCGGCTATTGCAACTCCAAAGGATAATGTTTGAGATTTTTTAAGAAATGGACAAGCGTTCAATTTTCAACAAAGGGCAAGTACATTGTGCTAGGTATTGCTCTCATTCCATGTATATTAAGTGCAATGTCATTCATCGCACGCTAGTGTCTTATAGCCATTGGGCAATCTGAATGTAGAATATGCTCAAAATGAGCAAGTTCAACATGTTCTAGAATATTTTATCTTATGTGAGGATATCCTTCCAAATGAAGTGGCCTATGTGTGCATCATAAAATCTTCACTTAAAAGAGCAGCTTTTAACAAAGGTAGAGAGTCTACGATGATAAATTTAAGTAGGGTGTTGTTGTAATGATCTCCTTATCAAATGCTATGACATCCCAAATTACTTCTTAATGAACTCCTTGTCTTGCATTTGGTATCTTTAATTGCAGAATATGCGCAATGGGTGCTTTCAATTGAATCTCTCTGTTGTTTTCGTTACTCAATGCACTAGTCTTCTATAATCATGCTCAAGTGGTATGGCGTGTAATACCCTCCATGTAACATTTAATGGCCTAGTAACTTGTGTGTAGCAAAAAATAGCATAAACATAGTGAGCATTTCATTAGAATAGATTCCTAATGAGCATATCAAGAGTGCTTGGATGGAGAGAGAGTAACAAAAAGCATAACACCTAGTTAGATAGGCATGAAAAATACTTCAAAAGACAGAGAAATTAAGCTATTAACAACAGTTGAGGACCGGATTTACGTGGAGCCGGGCGGTTCCCCCTCCAAAAGGCTTTGCATTATAGGTTTCCCCCATCAAGGGAGACATTTTACAGTACAATACTTTGTGTTCCTTCAATAACTTGCTAGTGCAATGAAGATGGAAGCTTCAAGCACCATGCACACACTTATAAAACACAACATCAATTCCCTCACGGTCTCAGACCCAAGACCTCACACACCTTCGAAGATGGTGAGAGCTAGTGGGGTATGAGAGTAGATTGAGAGGAAGAAGGAGTAGTCTTACCAAAAAGAAGTATATCTCCTCACATAATCACTCTCCTCACATAATCACTCATAAAAGCTTAGCATAGCTTAGTGATTAGCATGGTAGAGGAGATGAACATGCATTGAAGCTTGGCTCTTGGTTGGATTGCATCACAAAGCCAAGAGTTGTTGGTGTAGGCCTCCCTTCTCACAAGCTTGGAGTAGATGATGAGCTTTCCATTAAAGTTTGAGAAGGAGAGAGAGTCTTCTTTGCTTCACACACGAGATTTTGTGAGTGTATGTGTGTGTGATAATGCCTTGCCAAAATCCGCCCCTCTCTTTCTTGGTTGACCCCTCTTGCATTTTACTCTTGCTGGCACTCCGTTGGACCTTGCAAAGCTTAGCCAATGATAATTGAGAAGCATAAGTGATAGCCTTTTGACATCTGTCCCCCTTTTCCCTTTTGTGAGAGCTTTAGCTATTTAATTAATGCAATTAAACTCTCATTGGACCCCTTTGTCTTCTTGTCAATAGGAATCATGCAAACCATTGGGCTGCTGAATGCTCATTGGACCCCTTGGGAGACTGTCCAATAGTCTTGTAGAGAGCTTAATTTCTATTGTTCTTTTATCAAGTGTTTTAAAATGAATTAAACTAAATGTACTCTAGCCTAATTATCAGTGGTCAACCTCTATGGCCAATTAATAGGATTTGAATGCACCTTGGGGGCAAGTGGGCTAGGGAGTTGACATGTGTCACCTATTCCCTTTGTATAAAGGGAGCCTGTGAATGTGTGTGTGTGTGTGTGTGTGTGTGTGTGTGTGTGTGTGTGTGTGTGTGTGTGTGTTTCTCTTTCATTCCCTACTAAAAAGGCTCGCCCCCTCCTCTTTAGGAGTCTTTGAAGACTTTGTGTACACTACCAAGCATCCAATTTTCCTAAGCAATGACCATTGGACTTAACCTTTGAATTTTGGAACCTTAGCATTTTGGAAGTCTTAATGGGATGAACCTTAGGTCTTTGAAGCCCATTGCTTGCACATTGCTCTTCTGCAGATGGTACCCCTTTGGGATCCCTATTTTCCCTCCTTTGGATCCCTACTATGACCAGTCTGCTAGCCTTACCAATAATCTAGCTTTTTCTCCCCTGGTACTTCCCCATATTAAATGATCAGTTTAACATGATCAAATCATTTAGGAGAATTAGGTATTAGTTATTTTGACATGACCTCTCTCTTGAAATCATAGTCGTCCTCGACTATGGGGTAGAGAAGAGAAAGCCTATTCATTAGTCCTTTTTCTAGCAGGTAGAGGATCCCTATCTTACCTTACGACATCATCCCAGAATGGATGACTAATCCATTTGGCGCTTGAGAGCCTCTGCTGCACATTAGTCCTATATATCTTCCATAGTAGAGTGACAATCTCTACTTGGTGTTTGAAAGACGTCGTCTCCGCAAACTTGATCCTAAGCATGCATACTACTTAACATTTGTGCACAATAAAGAAAAAGAGATTCTTATAAGACAAAACTTTGTTCATTTTAAACATTTGTACATTTTCTTACTCTAGGGAAGCATTGTAAGCATTGACAAGGTTTAGGTTATCCTTTAATTGTATGCCTTACATCCATAAGATTTGTGATATGAAGAGGGTTGCCATTTGATGAGTCTTACCGTAACCCGAGCAAGATTTGTCGAGAAATGAGAAACACGAGCGAGTAGCAAAGTTATTATACAAGTATGAAAACCATGTCATGATCCACAACAACAATCAACACTACAATTTTAACACACAATTTGTCGAGCAATGAGAAACTTGAGCTCTCCACAAGGGAAGTATTTTTGTGACTCTTCATAGTCACTACAAGGGAAGCACTTTTGTTATAGTTTTCTCTAGTGACTATGAAGAGCCACACTCATCATCAATAAAGACATTGCACCTCTAACACTTCTCGTGGATGTCAAAATTGTATCGTACATTAGTCACGATGGTTTTTGTAATTCCCCTCGGCATAAACCGGCAACACACTTTTGATCTTTCTCTAGAAGCCTCGTCACATAGGCTTCATGATCAACTGCACAAATGTGGGAGTAGTTGATAGTCTCATCCCTAAGATGAGTGACAACTGGCATGTGTGCTCATGCTATTCCAAGTTTATATAGACCTACACCAAGTCAGAAAAAGATAAAAGACATTGTATTCTTGAATATATAGAAAGTCATGAAACTCACAAATTCATTCTTTGCAAGCTACTAAGTAGAGCTACCTATGGCAGTTGTGTAGGATCAATAATTGTACAAAGCACACTGTAATGTTTCTCTCGATCAGAGGAGAATCTCTCTTTAATAGTAGCCATCCAAGCGACTGTTCTGTGGTTGCCCTCCCACACATAAAACATTTTATCAAAGAGAACTTGAAGATTAGGTCTTTTAGAAAGCTCTATCTCAAACTCTTTGTGTATATCAACCCAAGTTCGATCCCATGATGAAAGAAGGTCCTCTACAAAATACATAAGCACACATAAAAAAGAACACTTAGCAACTATTTATGACAACAAAGAAGAGCACTTAGCAACCAAAGAAGGACCAAAGTAGAAAAATGAAATACATGTCTTATAAGCTCCTCCTTACAATTCCAAATTGAAACAATGAAAGATCCTTTTTCTTGCATATAGCCCTCCCTTGCAAAGCAGCTTTCAATCCACTAACATCATCCCTTAAACCTCTCACCCTTGCATAGGGAATCAATTGACATAAAGGAATTGGTGGACAATCAAAACAATTGAAAATGCGCGTAGATTGAAGAATATCCTATCCTTGATGCATATAGAGCTTTTGCTCATCCCCCGACTTTGTGTCTACTGCTACTTCATCTCTTACGACATACGGGGACATACGGCACTATTTGTAAGCATGCCTCTTGTGGAGCAAGAGACTCATCAACTTCATGTATGGAGCCAAGCCCCAAGTCTTGACTTTGCATCTCCTCCTCTTGTGTCTCCAAACCTTTAGTCATATCAGTGATAGAGACCGCACTTATTTGATCACTACTTTCTAAAATACGTGAAGCTTGATTTGAAGAAGGCGGTCTTCCTCTCCGACCTCGTCCACAAGTAGAAGGACTAGCATAACACAACAAAAACCAATTTTCTTACTTCACTGCAATACCAAATCAACTTCACTGCAATTACATAAAAATAAAAAACTAACTTAGAAACTCCTTCTAGCCTACCATGTCGACAATATCTATGCTTCCTTGGATGGCTTGAAGAAGCTAACAAATTCAAGCAAGTGATGAAGAAGTTTAAAAACAATCTCGTGTGTTATCAGAGTGGTCTGTTTTGATTTTCACCAATGATTCAAAAACCTTTGAGAATTATGGCCCATCAATAGCTTTAATAATTTAGTGATTTTATTGTTCTTAAAAACTCAGGCGAAAAAAACCTCATGTAGCCATCCACGCTAGTGTGGATGGCTATAGATAGTTGCAAAGGTAACCTAATGATTTAGCAGGAATACCACTCTCATGATAATGGTGCCTCTTCTCATGTTTCGACCAAGAAGCCAGCTCTGCATTATCATACTCAGTTTAATACGGAAGCAACTGTAGTAGCTTGGCCATCCCTGATCAGTCACAACCCTCCATGTACTATTGCAAAACTATCATGAGATCGACCCCATTTGCAGAAGGTGTGCGAACTAGAGCACTATTAGCAGCAAAGATTAGCACAATCAAGGTGAGAATCGCTCAATTTAAGCACTTCAGACTCTTGTAAACATGTGAAAGGAAGCCACTAAAGCTGTTTCTAGCTTGACTTGCAAAGGGTGCCATTGAGGAGTTCAGAATACCTCAAAGAGATGATCAGACTCATCTAGAATCCCAAATGGCTTGGCGTTTTCCAAATGGGATGTTTGGTCTAGTTCTTTCCTTTGAACTTCTCCTCACAGGATTAAGGAGCAGACAAGCTCACATGTGGCACTACGGAGTAGGCATGCATATGTACTATTTGTCTTTTGGCTTCCTTCATGTAAATTGAAAGATGGCTATTTGCCATGAAAATTGCAAGCTTATTCTAAGGGGCAAAGGGATCTTGTTAATGATAAGCTTGGTTGGCTAAGAGCACTAATAACAAATTATGGTCTGCCAATCATGGTACTTGTCTGGACTGGAATATCATATGCACCCATAGAGCATGTGCCTACTGGCTCTACTAGCTCGTTTCGGATTTTATTGGGTGGAATCTTTGGAGATTCCTCCTTCAGTCAGTTGTGCACCAGCAAAACTGCAGGCTGCACTGTCTGAGAATCAAACTTGTAGCCTTCCAAGGACTAGCTCTGCGCGCTAACCAACCAAGCATGACCGCCTTGCTGTTGTGATCACTAAAGTTAAGTTTAAACAATCTCAGCCTCTCCCCCGGACCACGAGATCTATGACCTCGTGTCTGCATCCTTTTTCTCTCCCGCCTGTACGATACTGCTTTGACCCCATCTCCACCATTACAAGATTTGACCCACACCTCCTCTCCTGCACCCTCCTCCAAGCCTGGAAAGCTCGTTGCCGCATGCATGCACTACGCCCTCGCTACTCCTTGCTCAATGATGTCTGCCCCTGACGATTCACCATCTGGAAATTTCTCGCTTGCATTCAGAATCGCATCTAGCTTTATTCTCCTTTTTTTTTTCAATTTCCTCAGCTGGGGAGCCCTACTAGCATCCCTTAATGCCTTTTTAGCCTAAACCCATGGTCCCCTGGTGCAGCCCGAAACTGGATGGTAATCAAGGTAGAAGTATATATGGAGGCACCTAGTGTATCTATATATACCATTAGGTTAAAAGGTATTCCTAATGGCTTTAAAAAAAATAAAAAATAGAAAACTTGAAGATTCCTTCATGCACGTCCCTTCGAAGCCAACATTTCTTGCTCTGCATAGCTTTGCAGGTGTGCATGACCTACATCCTTGTAACAAGAATGTAGCTCAGTTCGCATGTGCACCTGCATGTCATGCCATTCCTTACACACCAAGATCATCATCGCAGAGCGACTTAGCCAATCGGAGGCTATGCTTGAATCGGTCCCTTGCAATGAGAGCAACAATGTTTTTATGTCTAAGCCTATTTACGTGGCTGTCCGACAATTGTCCAAGCAACACTATGTTGCCACTTTTGCCTGCATTTCCTTTCCCTTCGGTGGATCAGTTTGGTGCGACAACCCATCGTGCGACTCTCTCAAATTAATCAAGCGTCACACTTGTGAAACAAGCACTCCTTGCAAATGCTCTCTGTCAAGGGAAGCTTATAAACACTGCTGGATGCTTTGCCTTGTCATAGGCTCTTGATTCTCCCATGATCAACATCAACCAGTGTAGCTATATGCCACCACTCCAAGTGGTAGCTCATGTAGATGACATTATTGTAATTCCCACATTGTAGACTACGACATCATCACATGAGCTGTGGAGAGGGCATACCTAGATTGGTGCGGTTGGGAGCAGCGGAGTGCCAGCTTCAGGTACTGCACCTAGCTAGGCATGCTCTCCACAGCTCATGTGATGATGTCGTAGTCATAATATGTGGGAATTATAGTGAGAATTTGTCTAAAACTTATTGTGCTAGTCAGGGTCTATAGGGCAGATGATAGTTCTGCACCCAAAATGCCCACCACCTCCACGAATATTGTGGTGCACATGCGAATAGACATGGATGAGAGAGAGTGCCCCCTCGTGATAGTTGGGCACCTTGTCCATAGCAGGCATAACCTTAATCGTGGCAAGCATGCACACAATATTAAATCTCAAGCATGCATTCCTGATCCAACCGTGGAGTTGCAGACATTTACTCCGTATTAATCAAAGCCCAGGATTCACAAATTTGATTGAAGCTACTGCTTATATCATAAGATGATGTCATGAGATGGCGTCGGACAATAGCACAATTCAAAACCCACACTTAACTAGTAGCTGAAGTTCCATTGTCAACACATTCGCTAATGAAAAGCAGCCATGCACAATAGTAGCCTTAAATTGATTAGAGAACCAATTAAATAGAAGCGGGGCACCATGGATGAGTTAACTGGCCAATTTGCATGCCCATGCTCCACATTAATACAAAGCTCATTAATGTACAAATTGCACAGATTTGCGTTGCCGTTGCCATTGCCAATGAGCCTACTAGCGTCAAGTGCTGTATGCGATCATGGAACTCCCAAAACTGCATGCGATCATGGAACTCCATGGCAAATGGGGTCGTCTGAGTTGGCAGCAGCCGTCGCACCTTTCACCTCATGCTGGACACAGGCTCTGGTCTCACGTGGATGCAATGCCATCCCTAGGCTACCTCGTAATGCGTGCTCTACCACATCAGCACCGATCAACTCCCTCTTCCCCGCTGCCTTCGTCACCTGGCCAGTGTTATGAGGAGGCCTGCACGCTTTGGGAAAATAACTTCATGTAGCCATCCACGCCGGCGTGGATTTCTACAGGTAGTTTGCAAAGCTATCAAGACTAGAATGTCGACGCTCAGTGTCTAGGCTATGCTGACCTCACCCACCCTACAAGCCCATTTTCTGGTGCCCATCCACCAAGAGGCATGCCGTCTGGCTCTCGCTCGCCACCACTCTCTGCCAAATGAGGTTTGGACCATGCATAAAATGAAGGGCAGAAAGCTTTGACGAGCTGCCACCACCATTTTTATCTCTGTTGGCACGACCAACAAGATATTTTAGCTCATAAAATATATAAAACAAACTGACTGTAGCCATCCACGCCGGCGCAGATGACTACAACTAGATTTCAAAGGTATCTTGGCCCGGAGATTTTCGCGCCAATGACGACTCCCGCCTTCCCATGAAGAATCTTAAAGGATGCCGTTAGAGACAGTCAAGATCTTGGTAGACTGCAAATCGTATGATCCTGTGAGTTTGAGACAAGGCAAGCGTAGAAGGCTTGTACCAATGCAATCATCAAAGAACAAACACAGGGCTAGGAAAGGATGCATGAGCAAATGAGTTAGCCTGAGAAGCAAGATGTTCCACAAATTTAGGTAATCAAAAGTTTCTTCTGGAGATTTGCATAGGAGAAATACAGGGTAGACGGTTGGGTTTCATGAGGGTAGGTAAAAATTGCCATTATTGTACAATAATGGCAGGGCACAATTTTGTTTGGACAGTTCAGGAAAGTAGTTGTTAAATATTTGATCTTACTTTGTAAATTTTTTTCTATAGTGAGAATGAGAATCATTCTTCCATAATATACTAAAGAAAGCTATGTTTCGTGAGTATGGATACATGAACGTGCAAACCTCCTCAAGCGGCTTGTAGCTATGACTAGAATTTCAAGTTAAAAAATCCGGAAGAAATTTAAAACTTTGATTGAACCCATTGATGTAGCAATCTGTACACTACCACTGCTTCCTTGTCGTCTGCATCAATATTTCTAAAATTTTGCTTGTCACATTATTAACCCATGGGGAGATGTGTTATAGCTTTTGGGCCACGATGTGGACATAAGCTAGTGCTAATTTTTGAAAGTAGAATTGATTTGCTAGCAGTTTCCTCTGTGCAAGAACATTTTGAGCTTCGTGATGCCAATTTCTATCTTTGACCGCTAACATTATCTGGACCGCAAGTAAAGCTGGAGGCTACAATATCAGATGATGGTGAGCAATGTTTATGCTTGATCATGAGTTGCATTCGTTCTACAAGGTAGATGCTAGAAGTGAAAATCAAATTGGTGCAGGCATCAACAAAGTTTTTCAAGACAAGGAAGACAGCAATGGAGATCATCTAAATGATGATCTACACAAAGTAGATCACTCAAAGATTAATGCGAGTGTGATTGACATGATTAATTGCATGCCACTACAAAGAAATTTATATATTGAACTCCATCAAGCCAAGAAGGTTGTCCAGACTAATGAGCTCCCAGCTAAATATGATAAGTACATTGCATTTGAATTGCCACCATCTGGTGATTCTTCAGGTATGAGTGGTATGGAGCAAAGACATGATAGTCACATGTGGACAGAGTATGTCACTTGTAGTAGTGATAGTTTTAATGGGATTGTTAGATTTAGCAGACGCTCTGAGCATTTTCATTGCATTAACATTGATTGTCCATTTTATTTGCGCTCAAATATGTCCAATGAGTCTCAATGGCAAGGTTGGCTGGTTAAATCATGTCCTAAAGGATTGGTCTCCTCTCAGTATGGCACACTGGCATTACTCACTGTGGACAAATGCCAGAATGTGTCTCTACATGTCTTGCGGGTATTTACTATTGTTTTCCTAGAATGAATAGAACTATACCCCAAGAAAAGAGTATTAGAATAAAGAGACCAATTTTTGCTGATGCAAATATTATCTTGGAGGACTATAAACACGACCTAAATATGTTACAATGATAACTTCAATTGGTGGGCTCCAACACACAAAAAATCCTTCAAGGAATGTCCCATATCCAGAGGTAGCTGTAGCAAAATCAATTTGGGCAATAAGAAGAACAGAATCCGGGCAAAAGATGACTTGTTTTGATGTGGTTTCAAAAGATGAATATCGTTGTGGGCGGGTTTTATTAATGATTGTTCCATGGACTCTCAAAATGGGGTGCCAGCTCCTTGTTTTTGGGGTCGTAGGAAATATCCTCAATCTATTTCAAACCTAGAAGGGATCAAGAAGGGTTTATTTGGTTTTATAACTCCAATAACATGCACACTTGGAAGGTTCACAACATAGTTGAAGGACCACCAGGTCCAACTCCCGGTGTTTGGGTGGTCGCAAAGGGAACAATTTTGCAACCTCAAGAGGTTACTCAATTGCAAGCGGTTTTGTTTTGCAAGGAGGAGTGTCTTTAGAAACAAGAATTCATGAAACAGTTTCATTGAACCAAAGAGTTGCTAGCGACATCCACCCCAAATTTAGAGATGGCAAGATTATGAAGTGGAGATCACGATCAACAAAGGAATTTCATGGCAAGATTGAACTGGGTAGAACCATGGTAGTAAAGTTGTGCGAGAGGTCATTGTGGTCTGCAATGAAACACATGTTTTCTATGTTAAGACTATGCGGTCAAGTGCAAATGGAGTGACATACTCTGTGACAATGTTAGATTTTCCAAGGTGTACTTGCGAGGATTTTCAAAATCAAGAAAGAGATTGCCTTGTATATATGCCATGTAAGCACATTTACTTCATATTTGTGAAAGTCCTTGGCCTTGACCCTCACGCTCACGAGTTCATGCATAAGACTGCGCTAACAAAATAGAGTTAGTTCAAGTACTTGGAGGTGCACGGGTGAAGATGCAGCCTTGAAGGCTTGTATACCTCGCATGGTTTCGAGAAGTAGTTTTTCGGTGATATATGGTTATGGACGTTAAATTTTGTGCCAAGTATTCTTGATCAAAAGTATTGTTGTACATTGCACACTTTTTTGAATTGTACGTGCAATACATTTTTGTGTGGATTTCATTGTTAATGTAAGGTCTCTGTACGTGTAAGTAATTGAACAATTGAAAAAGAGTTTTCTAAGGTAAAGAAACTATGACGGGATTGTTTCTAACCAACCAAAATCAAATATATATATAACAAATATATTGCAGAAGGGTGTCAAAAAACATCACAGATTTTGCTCAGTTTATGGTTTGCTCTATTTTGTTTGCTCGGATTTTGGGATTCCTCCCATTTGATGGGGTTTGATAGTCTTTTTGACAGGTATAAAATGAGCCTGTTTGCTGAACCTGTCTACTATCGTACATATTCCCGTATTCCCATGGATAGACTTGGACAATCCAAAGATAAAATTCATGGACATGCTCTCCCATGGCGAATTAGGGATTGGGAAAGGTTGAAGCAATCCAGGTTGCTTCCCTCTATCAAAGTTCGTCTTTTGGCATAACACACATTTAGAAACATACTCTTGTATGTTTGCTTTCATGGCAGGCGCCAATAGAAATATGTTTCAATCCCTTTTAGGGTAGAGTGAATCCCACTATGCCCCGCATAAGGAGGAGCATGAAATTCATACATTACTTTCTCACGTAGTGAGCGAGTAACGCATTGCTATTACCATAGAGAAGATAACCATCTTGTAGGGTAAACGATTCTTCTTTCTTCCCTAGTGCAAGGGCTGAAATCACATCTCTAAAATTGGGATCACTAGAATACTCATCTATCATAGAAGATAGATCATTGTGAGTTGCTATGAAAACCGCATTCACTCTCGGCCGTCTTGAGAGTGCATCGGCTACCTGATTATGCTTGCCAGCAATGTGAGCAATAGGAAAATGAAATTGCGAGAGGAAATTTGCCCACCTCATTTGTTTATCGAAGAGCTTGTTCTGCGTCATGAAGTACTTAAGGCTTTGGTGATCCGTCCCCAGAATGAAAGGAGTCCCCAATAAATAGTGCTTCCACGAGTCTAAGGCATGTAGAACTACGAGGAGTTCCTTTTCATATATGCCTAGAGCTTCTCAACAGGGTTGAGCCTTCGACTTTTGTAGACTATGGCATGCCCTTCTTAAAGCAAAACAGCTCCAAGGCAATCACCACAAGCATCACATTGGACCTCAAATGGCTTTGAGAGATCCGGCTTTGAGAGATAAGCTTTTCTTGAAGCTTTTCGAAAGCATTGTTTTCCTTGGCAGACCATGTATACCTAACGTTTTTCTTTGTTAGGTCATGTAATGGTCCTGTGATTTGTGAGAAATTTTCTATGAAGCATCTATCGTATGCACACATACCTATAAAGCTTCTTAGTTCATGAAGATTCCTTGGATTAGGCCATCCTTTTATTACCTCTAGCTTTGATGGATCCATTTGTATGCCATCTTGAGAGATAATGTGACCTAAATATTGAATCTCTTGTAAGAAAAACTCACTTTTCTTTTGGTATATATAAAGTTTATTCTCTCGTAAGACTTGGAATATTACCTGGAGGTGTTGCTTGTGTTCGTCTAATGAATTAGAGTAGATGATAATATCATCAAAGAACACTCCATTAAAAGTTTGGTGAGGCCTGGATAGCTTCTCCATCAAGCGGTTAGATGTGGCTAGTGCATTGGTCAAGCCAAAAGGCATGACAATGTTTTCGTAAAGACCAAATGTAGTGCAAAATGCGGTCTTTATAATGTCTTGATCAACTATGCTTATTTGATGGTAACCACTTTTTAGGTCAATCCTATTGAAGTAGGTCGACCCTTGTAGCTTATCAAATAGGACGGGAAACCTATTTTTGATAGTGATCCTATTTAGTGCTCTATAGTCGACACACATATGATATGTGCCCTCTTTCTTTTGCACTAATAACACGGGTGAACAAAATGGAGATGAGCTAGGCCTAACAATGCCCTTCTCAACTAACTCATGCACTTGCCGCATAATCTCCTCTTGTTGAGCTTGAGAAACTCTATAAGGAGGTTTATTAGGTGGTGAACTTCCTGGAAGAAGTTCAATTGCATGGTCATCATTGCCTCATTTAGGAGGTAGTTCACAAGGAATGTTTTCAATAAAAACATCTTGAAATTCCTAGAGAAAATTGGATAACTCTAATTCCTTGTGATTGTTTATATTTTCTTTGCTAAAGCAGTAGGTTTATTTTGAGAATCTTTAACAAAAATTATGTACACGGAAATAGATCTCTTTATTGAATTATTGAAAGCTTGCGTATGTACAATGGGTATGCTATTACCCAACTCCTTAGCATCTATGTACATATCTTTTTTCCTGAACCTAAAGTAGATTTTCCTTTGAGGGAATTTAACATTGGTAGCCATGCAATCAAACCATGGTTCCCCTAGGATTACATCCTTGTGCTTGAGAGGAGAGATAAAGAAGTCCTCTTTGTCCACATAGCTTTGGTCATGGAGCCTCAATTTCCCAATTAAGGGAGTGACTGAAGCTTCTTGCCCCTTGAAAGGACCATCAGTGGGTGGGACATCTCCCATCTCATAGGCTTGGATGCCTAGCTTGGTGGCCAACTCTGTGGACATGAAATTGTGAGTAGAACCAGGGCCAAAGAGAGTAAAAGCATCATTTTCTCTTAACTTTCCCCAAGCGTGGCATAGAGGAAATTCTTTGTGGTGAGCTTCCTCTTCTTGAATTTCGACCAAGGTAGCTCTAGGAGGCTTGTTTCATGTATTCTTGTGGGGGCAAGCACGATAAGCATGCCCTTGCTCCCCGCACTTGAAAGATTGGTTATCTTTACGATAACGCTCAAGATCTTCAGGAGAGAGTTTATTTTTGCCTTTATAAACTCCCTTCTCCTTAGCTTTGTTGTTGTTGGTGTTGCCTTTAGGAGACTTTTGGACATTGTCCTTCCCCTTAGGCTCATTGTTACGTTCCTTGTTCTCCGTGGGCTTAAGATTTCTCTTAGCCCCTGTTTGGAAATTGATTCATGAAGCCACCATGGTATGGTGTATGACTGCAGATATGGTGCGTGGCCTTTGGGAGTTGACATACTCCGCCATATCTTCAGTTAAGCCCACACAAAATTGTTGTTTTTGCTCTCCAAAATCCATCTTTTTGAAGACAGTGGCTTTGAGATGTAATTCCCAAAACTTGTCTACATATTTGTGAATAAATTCGTAAGGAGAGAGCTTCAGGCTTCACCATTCGGTGAGTACGTTGTCTTTGGCATCAGTAGCCAAAAACTGCTTCATGGTGGAAGCTCTTAAAGCTTTCCATGTTCGTGGAGCTTCATCATTTGCCCGTAGGTTAGACCACCATTGCCTGGCGGACTTTTTAAAATGCATAGCTACATGATGTAGCTTAGAGGATTCCGTGAAGCCCTCATCTGCAAACGCCACATCAAATTGTTGGATGAAAGCCAAGACTTTGTTTGTAGCACCAAAGGTTCCATCGTAGGTAAGGAAAGAGATGTTCTTTCCTCCCTCTTTGAACTTCTTGAGCTTGGACGACCTCTTCCACGTGGCATAGGATTTCCTATGGCCTCTTCTTTTTGGTGGTTCAAAAGTTGCACCATCGCTTTCTTCAGAAGATGAAGAACTTGAGGAAGATGGAGAAGAGGGTGACCTCTTTCTCGCCTTTTTCTTGCCTTGTTCCTCTTTGTTTGCACCATCACTTTCTTCATAAGAGGAAGAGGATAGGTTTTCCAAAAAATTTGAAGTTTGAGAACATGTTCACTGGCCAAGATCTCCTTTAATTTGTTGAAGGCTCTATCTCTCTTGTCGGACCAGATAAAGGGTTCCTCTTTCTTAGTGAGTTCAGTGAGAGGACCTGCAATGAATGCATAGTTTTGGATAAATACTCTACACCATCCTGTGAGGCCAAGGATTCCCGGTACTTCTAAAACAGTCTTGGGAATGGGCCACTGAACTACAGCTTCCACCTTAGTTGGGTCGTGAGAAAGACCATCCTTTGAAACTATGTATCCCAAATAGGCAACCTTCTCTACAAAGAAAGAGCAAGCCCTACAAGTAGGGGCATGAGAGAGAACACACACACACACACACACACACACACACACACTCACTCAAGGCAAGCCAAGTCTAAAGAGGCAACAAGGACACATGTTAGACCCTCTCCACTACTCTTTGCAATCAACAGTCTCTAAACCACAGGTGTGGCTGCTTGAAAGCTAATTTACAAAGGTAAAGAAGAGTAGCAACTAAAGTTTTTGAGGGTACCAAAGCACAAAGTATCATATACATAAGTTTAATGAGCATGGTTGACAATAATAAAGAGAGTAGAATGAATATTGACAACTTTGATTTTGCACATGAAGGTGCTATTGATGATGCCCCAATGTTTGTGAACTATCTTGTTACTAGGTTGCAAGAAGGTATGGGTAACCTGCCTTGCAAGCCGAAGTTACCCAACAACTTTGTGCTTATGGGATTTCCCTACCTCTCCAAGAAGAGAGAGAGCTTAGGAAGCCTCTTGTTGAGACTTCCAAAAGAAGACTCTCGCCAATAAGAGAAGAGGAGGAATACAATGAACGAGAAAGAAGCGAATTTCCGAAATCCTATGAAGATGTGGCTCCACAAAGACGGCGGTCTCGACGATCCCCAACTCCTCCCAAGAGAAAAAGATAATCCTAGTCCTTCTCCTTGTCACTCCGAAAGGAAAGGGAAGAGATGAAACAAAGGAAGAAAAAGGCAAGAAAGAGGTCACCGACTTCTCCTTCTTCTTCACCTTCCTCCTCTTCCGATGAAAATAGCGGTTATTCTCCTAGAGAATACAAGAGGAGAAGACATCGCAAATCCTACCCTGCTTGGAAAAGGTCCCAAAATCTTAAGAAGTTCAAAGAGGGAGGAAAGAGTATCTCTTTTCTCACCTATGATGGCACCTTTGTTTCTACTGACAAAGTATTGGCCTTCATCCAGCAATTTGATGCGGCCTTTGGAGACGAGGGCTTCACAGATTCCTCCAAGCTATGGCATGTAGCTATGCACTTTCAAAAATCTTCTCGTCAATGGTGGGATAGTCTCCTCGGGAATGGGAAGCCCCAAGGACATGGAAAACTCTATGAGTTTCCATAATGAAGTAATTCCTTGCAAGCGATGCCAAGGACAAAGGGCGAACTGAATGAAGAAGCTTGAAGCTACTCTCCCACGAGTCTATCCACAAATATGTAGACAAGTTTGGGATTTACATCTCAAAGCTATAATCTTTCAAAAGATAGACTTTGACAAGCAAAGGCAACAATTTTGTGTGGGATTTCTTGAAGAAATGGCCCAATATGTCAACTCCCAATGGCCTAGTTTTATCACCGGAGTCATCCACCACACTATGGTTGCATCTCTATCAATTTCCAACAAGGGGCTAAAAGGAATGCCAAGCCCATGGAAACAAAGATCAAAATGATGCAAAGGGCAACAATGCTCAAAGTTCTTCCCAAGGCGGTTCCAACAACAACAACAATAACAACAACAACAAGACCAAGGAGAAAGGAGTTTACAAAGGTAAAAACAAATTATTTCCTGAAGAGTTAGAGGCTTTTCATAAAGATCACAAATGCTTTAAGTGTGGGGAGCAAGGACATGGCTATCATTCTTGTCCCAAAATAAATGCCCGCAATGAGACTCCTAGAGCTTCCACGGTCGAAGCTCCAAAAGAGGATTATCTTTGCAAGGATCATTCCTTTCATATGATTGGGGGAAGGTGAGGCAGCATGATGTCTTCATCCTATTTGATCCTGGATCTACTCACAACTTCATATCAACGGAGTTGGCTACAAAGCTAGGCATACAAGCTTTTGAGATGTGACATACTGTAACTATTGATGGGGCTTTCAAGGGACAACAAGCCTCCGTTACTCCCTTGATTGGGAAGTTGAGGCTTCATGTCCAAAGCTACATCAACGAAGAAGAATTTTTCATCTCTCCTCTTCAACATGAGGATGTTATCCTAGGGGAGCCATGGTTCAACTGCATGGCTCCCAACATGAAGTTCCTTGAAAGGAGAATCTACTTTACCTACAGGGAAAAGAGCATGTATATAGATGCTAATGAGCCCATTCATACTATACCACTTGTAAATTCACCTGCTTTTGATTATTCAATGAAAAGCTCAGTTTCCTCGTACATGATTTTTTGTCAAAGAGTCTCTAAATGATGCTAATGTTTTAACCAAACAAAGTGGTAGGAATCAAGAAGAATTAGACTTATATAAATAGATTCCAAGATGTATTTATTGATTACACCCCTATGGATTTACCTCCAAAATGAGGGGATGATGACCATATGATAGAGCTTCTACCCAGGAGCTCACCGCCTAATAAACCTCCTTATAGAGTTTCTCAAGCTCAACAAGAGGACATTATGAGTCAAGTGCATGAGCTGGTAGACAAGGGGATGGTGAGGCATAGCTCCTCTCTCTTTTGTTCTCCAGGTCTTTTAGTGCAAAAGAAAGGTGGCACATACTGCATGTGTGTGGACTATCGATCACTAAATCGTATCGCTATAAAAAATAGACTTCCCGTACTACGGATAGAAGATCTGATTGATAAGCTACAAGGTTCAATCTACTTTAGTAGGATTGACCTTAAAAGTGGCTATCATCAAATAATGATAGTGAATGAAGATATCATAACGACCGCGTTTTGTACAATGTTTGGTCTTTATGAATATCTTGTCATGCCTTTTGGTTTGACAAATGCTCCAGCCACGTTCAAGCGCCTAATGGAGAAAATCTTTAGACCCTACCGCAAGTTCATTGGAGTGTTTTTTGACGACGTTATCATCTACTCCAAATCTTTGGAGGAGCATAAGCAACATCTCCAGGTAGTTTTTCAAGCTATGAGGGAGAATAAACTTTTCATTAACCAAAAGAAGAGTGAATTTTTCCTCCAAGAGATTCAATACTTAGGTCATATTATCTCTCAAGATGGTACTTGTATGGATCTAGCCAAGCTTGAGGTAATAAAAGGATGGCCTAAACATCACATTGGACCTCAAATGGTTTGAGAGGTCTTCTAGTGTAAGTACGGTTTGAGAAATAAGCTTTTCTTTAATCTTTTCAAAAGCACTTTGCTCTTTAGCAGTCCATATGTAAACATTTTTCTTGGTCAAGTCATGTAGCGGTCTCGCTATTTGGGAGAATTTAGCTATGAAGCATCTATAGTATGCACACATACCAATAAAGCTTCGTAGCTCATGGAGATTGCCTTGGAGCAGTTTTTCTTCAAGAAGGGCATGCCATAGCATATGAGAGTCGAAGACTCAATTCCAACCAGTGAGTATTGGGCATCTACGAGAAGGAGCTACTAGCTGTCCTACATGCCCTCAACACTTGGAAGCACTATCTATTGAGGACTCCATTCATTTTACGAATGGACCACCAAAGTCTCAAGTACTTCATGATGCAAACCAAGCTCTTCGACAAACAAATGAGGTGGGCAAATTTTCTTTCGCAATTCAATTTTCATATTGCTAGTAAGCATAGTCAAGTTTCCAATGCACTATCACGATGACTGATGGAAAATGAGGTGTCTATAGAAACTCACAAAGATCTATCTTCCATGGTAGATGAGTACTCTACTGACCCTCATTTTAAAGACATAATGTCAGCCCTTGCCTTAGGGAAGAAATAGAAACCATTCACCTTTCTGATACCAGTTGAAGTGCATGAATGAGAGAGAAAGAGAGAGAGAGAGAGAGTGTGTGTGTGTGTGCGCGCGCGCAGTAATGGAGAAGGGAGAGGAAGAGAGGAGACACATGTTTGGGTGGACTCCAAACACAATGGTGTTTAGGGACTTTATGAGTCCTTATTGTTTTATGTAGGATGAATGGTCAGTGTTAGTTCTCGATTAGTCTCTAACCGCCCAACACTTAGGCACGACACATTGGGATTTACCACCCCAACATTAATTAGCATACATATTGTGTTAACTAGCATACTCTGTATACTAGGTAGGTTACTTGGCATGCTAACTAGCATACTCATTATGCTAAACAATATACCCAACATACTAGGAATGCTAACTAGCATCAACCTTGTGTTAAGCAACATATTCAGCATGTTGATCATACTATGTATGCTAACTAGCATAAAGGGTGTTAATTAGCATACATATTGTGTTAACCAAAATACTCTGTAAGATTACTAGGCATGCTAACTAGCATAGTCATTATGCTAAACAACACACCCAACATACTAGGAATGCTAAGTAGCATAAACCTTGTGTTAAACAACATGTTGCTAGTGAGAATACTAGGTATGTTAACTAGAATACTAGGTATGTTAACTAGAATAAAGGGTGTTAATTAGCATACATATTGTGTTAAACAACATACTCTGTAAGATTATGAGGCATGCTAACTAGCATACTCATTATGCTAAACAACACACCCAACATACTAGGAATGTTAACTAGCATAAACCTTGTGTTGAACAGCATACTCAGAATGCTAGTGAGCATACTCAGTATGCTAGCTAGCATAAAAGGTGTTAATTAACATACACATTGTGTTAACCAACATAAGTTTTTTGCTAGGTGGATTACTAGGCATGCTAACTAGCATACTCATTTTGTTAAACAACATAGCTAGCATACTAGGAATGCTAACTAGCAGGAAGGCCGTACTGTTTGTGTAGTGTTAGTAGAGAGAGAGAGAGAGAGAGAGAGAGAGAGAGAGAGAGAGAGAGAGAGAGAGAGAGAGAGAGAGAGAGAGAGAATCGTACTATAGCACCATTGTTCCAAGATAATAGAGATAGAAACAATTTAGATAGTAAGAAGAGTGATCGAGATTCTTCTTACTATAGCACCATTGTTCCAAGATAATAGAGATAGAAAAAATTTGGATAGTAAGAAGAGTGATCGGGACTCTTTTGCAGGAAGTTGAGTTGCTAGTGTGAGTATTAGAGAGAGAGAGAGAGAGAGAGAGAGAGAGAGAGAGAAGGAAATAGAGTGAAAATTTAAATCCTATACACGAGAACGCAAAGGTAAAGAAGATGACGAACCAAAGCACGACTTAGCAAGCGACGGTAGCAAAAATTTGGACAAAACAAAATTGTGGTTAGTTAATTGATGAATAGTAAGAACAAATAATGATTGTGAAGTTAAATTTCAATATCCATGAAAAATCTAAAAGCGAAATCTAAATTTCTTTTAAAAGTTTTTAGTTTCAAAGTTTTGCATCGTATTCAATAAAATAAAAAAAGGAAAAAAATAAAATAAAAAAATGACATGCATTTTAGTATTAGCATTGGGGTTAAGATTAGAAAATAGATTTCTATCAATACAAAATTTATCTTATTTTATCTGTTGTGCCACAAAAAAAACTGATTTGTGTGCGTATATTTGCAAATTTATCAAAATCTATTGTAATCGAAACGTTATAAACATCATTTAAATGCTTAAAAACATTCATTAGCAACGCTAGCACATGGATAATGTGAGCTTATATGAAAATCGTATTAAAATGTCTTTTACAATAGTGTTAGTGTGTGCTTAGCAGAAAGTTAGGGTATTTAGAGGCTAGTTAGGGGGCCATTTACGTTGTTGGACTACGTTAGTAAAGACTTGGAATACATAGTCAGTGTGCCGATCGTGGAAGGCTGTGAGAGTACTGAGGAGACGGGTGTATAACCTCACTCCTATCTTATTGTAGACGTAGTGAGAACCACGAATATAATTGTCAATCCATGGGACGAAGCTGACTCGACTAGTGCGTAGAGGCTACAAGAGGTTGTCAATCTCTTGGAAAACAACAAACAACTCGCATCTAACTCAAGCTACACTCAAATGACTGAACTCACCAAAAGCCAATCGTTCATCGACAAACAAATCACATCCGTTACAGCATCAAACGACATCCAAACGTAACGAAACTTCTAGGACATGTTCACACATGTTTATGGTCTCAAATCTCACTTTAGGTCAAGTGCAAAAATCGCAATTATTAACAACAGTGGATTTTTGACCTAGTCGTTTTTGACCCAGAATGCATCTAAATGCTTAGCAATGATGCCCCAATACCCTACCTATACTTAATTTTTGATTTTGAAGCTTAACTTCCTACTTATGATGACATTAGGCCGTGGGTTGGCGACGCCCAAAAGCTACAAAATATCGTGAAATGCTTACGTGAATGCGTAGAGATCTTACCTGTGGTTGCAACACAACAGACACGACTGCAATGTGACAACCGTGGAGGGAGTAGAAAGCGTAAGAAGAAGAGAAGTGAGTGCCATTAGCTCACGTGTATTTCATTATCCAAAAATTATAAAAAACTTACAAAAATTGGATTTTATACCTTAGCCAAGGTTTTTGGTGGTCAAAATTAATAATCTGGGAGCTCTAACTAAAGACAGGTTGATACAATCTGAAAGCTTGTAGCCTCGTCTCATCAATTACAAAGTTTATCTGGAAAGTAGGAGTTTTAATATTCCCAATTCATCAAAATAATAAATGTTTTTACAATGAGAGCTCTGAAAAATGGTATCTAAGTTAGCTTGCTTCTAACATTCCCCCCCTCCTCGCCTATGTCGTCTCTTGACACAGCTTTATGGGCTGAAGTAATCTTCGGTTGACGGCTGGTGAGGCGGTCTTTCAGTGCATGTAAGGCTTTCTCATATTGGATCTTTCTTTCTTTGTCTGGAACCTGCAAGAAGTGCATGGTGACTCTGTTATTGAGCTCGATGGTTGAATAGCCAACAAATCTGGAGGTTAGGTTGCTTATCACAGGCCCAAATATCTTCATTCGCCAAGTGAAGAACCCTGTATAAAATGCTTCCTCAAACGCCAACATATTGCTAGATGGCAAGAACATGCATCGGGCGTAGAAGCCATAAAGAACTTCTTCGAAAGGCTGGCGCTGAGGTCATAGCAGAGACCCTTATTGCCCTCAAGGAATGATATCCATGGTGCTCTTGCTTGCTCTGGATCGTGAAAAGATTCAATGCATGTGAGCAACATTCGGTAAATTTTGTAGAGCATGGAACATGAGAGATCAGGGAGGCTTTTGAAGAATGTCATGGCACCCGTTAGGGTTTTCACTATGTACTCCTCTGTTGATGTTCCCTGCTCAGGTGCTGGCAATCTTGGATAGTTCAGCCATGTAGGCTGCTTCTTAGTCAGTGCTTCATGTGCTTGTCATGTCCTTACCCGTGGTACATGACAAAAGGTTAGGTCTTTTTGAAGGGCTGTCGGCGCTCTTGTGAAGAGAATCAAATATCTGGGATTCTTCTATACTAGCTCTTTCTCCACTTGGGGTGGACATCCTCTATGCCTTCTTCTTCCATATCTTTCTATAGTCTCTCTTTTACCTGTAACAGCTCTACCTCGATCAAGGGATATGGCAGTGATTGTTGATGCCATTGTGCATTGATTTGATTGGGAGTGAGTTGAGTGAAGTTGACTGAATGGATAACCCTCAACTCCCAATCCATCACTGCTTTCCATTGTTCATCTGTCTCCTAAGCAACTTGTCCTTTGAGTGCATCTTCCTCAGCCTTGGAAAGCTGGACCATGGGCACTTGCTCAACATCTGTTAGTGGTACTTGAAAATCTTCCTCTCCTCCTAGCCCTTCTGCCGAGAGTGTTTCCATCTCAATGAAAGAGACTGAGGGAATTTCAATATTTGGTTGCTTTGAGGTACTAGCTCCTTCTTGTGTCTCTGGCTGTCCCTCTCGCAGCACCTGATTGACTCGCTTGAGCTCTGTTATCTCCTTGAGCAATTGTTCTTCTCTTTGTGCGCGCATCAATGCAAGGTCTCTTCGCTGTGAGTGCTCTAGCTTTAGCTTGAGTTCAAGATCTTTATTCTTCTTTTCCAATGCCTTATATACTTCATATGTACCTTTGATCGAGGCAACTGCTAGATTTTTCCTTATCTGTCTCAAAAATGCTGCCTGATCATTTATCCTTTGCTCTGAGTATTGCAGCCGCATGCGTTTGCTACATTGAGCTGCACTTGGATCTTTTGTATTGATAGAGTCGTGGTTAAGATTTCATTTGTTACCTCTGTTAGCTGTTGGTCTTTAATCTTGCAGGCATCTGTTAACTTGGTGAGAAGTTCACCTAGCTCCTCCATTTCCTTTTGCTGCTTCTCTTTTGCTAGATGGTGTTGTTCAGCTTCAGCTCTCAGTTCTTGGATTTGTCTCTACATATTTGAGATGACATTCATTCTATCCTCTAGCTCACCTTGGAGAGCATCAATGACCATCTCCAGCTCTCTAGCCTTAGCATTACGGGGCTAAGTGTTGCTGTTCATATTTTTTCAGTCATCTCCTACATCTGCTTGGCATATTCATTAAATTGCAGGATGATTTCATCATTCGTCTCCCATGCTTCATGCTCTGTAGGCTGCTTAGACGTTTCAATAGTCTCTGTGTGTGGCTCTTTAGGTGTTTCTGTGATGTTTTCTTGTGGTTGCGGCGAGGGTTCTACCTCTCCTTCATGTTGTGCGGTTGCCTCGGTAGTTTCCTGTTGGGTGGTTGTAGAAGGGGTGGTTTCTATTTTTTCTACCTTGGGTTGCTCAAAACTTACTGCCTCCTATGGTTCAGGCTCCTTTTCTTTGGATTCCTCGCCCTCGGTGAGTCTAACTGTTGGTGAAGGAGGAGGGCTTGGCATTGGGTGATCCACCTGTTCTGTAGCGGGTGAGGTTGTCTTCGGAGACATCTTCTTGGTCATGTTGTGTTCTGCTTTGCTCTGTTGCCTCCGCTTGTCTTTGATGTTCTGCTACAACCTCTTAAGATTCTTTTAGCTTTAGTGCTTCTACCTCTTCATACATGTGCTCAAGGAAGTCTTTAGGGTCCTCTGCTTCTTTCCTTGCAGGGTTCTTCGTTCTGGGACCCCTTATCTCTTTTGGAACCTACTTTGTCGGGTCCTCATCTGCAGCTTGGTGGCTTCTTTCGCAAGTTTTTTTTCCTCTTTCAAACCTTGCCTTTTTCTGCTGAGGTTCCTCTTGGTGTGCAACCACTGCTTTTTTCTTCATCTCTTCTATCCTCTAAACTTTTTCTGCTATGAGCTTCATGAGAGCTTTCTGCCGACTCTTCATCATATTTGTAAACTCTCTTTGTCGAGCGGGTGGTTCTTGGAGAAGGTTGGACAGACACAATCCCTGTGTTCTAATTTGGGGCAGGCAGAAAATTGTATGTCATGCCAATAGCATGGTATGCTATTCTTGTCAATACTTCAGGTGCACCCAAAAACGTGAATTTACCTTCTTTCTTGGTGCCCTTTAGTGTTGATAGCACATACTGAGCGTGGTCAATCGGTTGCCTGGTTGTCAACTTCAATACTTGGGTGAATGTAGTCGCAACTGCATGATTAGGGGTGGTGTACCGTAGCGGTCTCTGCTAGAAAATGGAAGTGCTGGTGGTGCAAACGTGCTAGTTCCCCCACTTGCTTTTGGATGAGGTCGGCAAAGGTTGCCGCAGCAGTCTCCTTGGTGAAGGTGCCTGTCGTCTTCCTGTCTTGGGCCCTCATTGTCATCGCTTCTATCGGCATCTTCAGTGCCTCGGCCACAATTTCCTTTGTTATATCCACTTCTACTTTTTGCCCTTGTTGGTCGGTGATTTGGGCCGATCCATCCTCTTTAATTGTAGACAACAACTCATAAGATTTCTGGAAATCTACACCACACGGTTCCTGGTCGTAGAATTCTTTGAGGCCGAGCCTTCTGTTGGCCTCCTTCATGTTTGGCTTTACCCTGACGTCCTGGATTTCTTTAGGTAGCAGTTGTATCTCTACTTGGTGTCCTTCTTCACTTTTAAACCTGCCTGTGAAAACTGTGGTGTTGTTTTCTTCAAGCTGTTCTCTGGACAGATATGTTGCCTTGGCCGTCTTTACTGAACTTGGGTCCAATTGGTAGGGTGGCAGCTCTTGCAGCTTCTCTTTTTGGGATACCCGTTTCTTGGCCTTCTGCGCAGCTTGCATTGCTCTTGTTAGGTGAATACAGTGCCAAAGTTAGAAATTTTTGCAAAATCTTCTCTGTAAAGCCCTTGAGCTTGAATTGCTGACAAATTGAGTCCAATTTGCTTCAAATCAATTTTGGAACATGCATAGATGCATAAAAACATGTAAAGGTCAAATTCATAAAGTCCAAGCAAAAATTTGCAACAAAAGTAAATAATCACGATTATTTTTAGCTGATGAATTTTTCCAACTTTTTGTATTTTTGGCATCAAAGGCTTGAAATATATAGCAATTAGATACTCTAAGTGAAGTGTGGGCTCATTTGAGTGTGCAGGGTGGAAATGGTGCCAAATTTAGGCTTTTAGTCTCTGAAACAATAGATATAAAGGGATTTCGAGATTTTGAGCTCCAAATTTGTTCAAATTTGGTCCGTGGCCCTGGGACATCATGTGCTTTGGTCCCATGAGGTCAAAGTTTAAATTTCCCCCCATCTTGGCAAAAAAGTAAATAATTACAATTATTAACTTTTTTATCAATATGAACATTTTTTTGGTACAACTTGATTCTAGGCTTGATGTAAACTCTATGTATGAGATATGAGGTGATTTGGATCAAAAATGTGATAGATATCTCAAATTTGGATTGGAAGGACTTCCTTGCATTTTTTGACAATTTTCCAAGTTATCATTGATCATTTTGGCTCATACTTGAAATGTGGCATGTAATAGGTGTGTACAAGTGATAGGTAAGGTGAAGGTACCATTTTCAAGCCAAAAGTTTGCAAAAGTAAATAATTGCGATTATTTACAATAGTCAACTTTTTTTTGCTAAACTTGACAATTTTTGACCTAAACATATTCAATACACCTAAAACAAGTTCTAAATTGAATTTGGTAAAGTTTTATCATGTCGCATCACTTCTTGCTTTGTCGACTCGGAAATCACCGATTTTTGTGACTACATGGCCTTGTGGAGTTGGTTAGTCACTTTTGAGGCTATGGACTTGACCGCTACATAGTCCCAAAGCTGCTCATCCAGTTTTGGCCCATTTGGAGTCAGTTTGACTTCGTAGTCGAATTTGACGCTTTGTAGCCTTCGAGCTGTTTTTTGCTTTTTGAGAGCTTGCGTTGTTTGTTCTTATGAAACCATCCATATACATTGTGTATAGACCCAGTCTATAAGTTGTCTGTGGAGTCAAAATCCAATTCTGATATCTGGCAAAAACCTAGCTTTTCTACTTGGGACCCCCCTCGACCCCTACCAAATGGTCAACTATTGATATAGAAGTGTTCTATTATATAGGGGCATTCTACAGTCAAGTCTCGTCTGATTTGGTTGAGCTGACAAGCCGCTATGGTCAATTTTTGGTCATAGGACTTCGTGCACTGCTTGATTTCTAGGGTTTTTTCCTTGGGCTTAGACTAACTACGGCCATACATAAGTGATCATTGATAATTATAGAACTTACCCCTCATGTCTCGTGTGAGACGGCGTTGTAAACAGGCGACTGTGGACTCCGGAAATCGCGCGCACAGAAGGTCGAGAGCTCTCTTCTCCAAGGGCAACTAGTGGAAATGAGGTGATTTTAGACTACCTTGGATATCTATAATTGGACTTCCCAAATCATTTTTCCCCAAATTCCCTTGTTAGGCCTACTAGGCTGTGAAATCTATGTTAGAATCGAAAATTACCTCAATCGGATTCCGATAGCTCATTCTGCAAGAATTTGCGAAAGTAGGCCTTGGCAGCCTAATTTCCCGATTTGAATGAAATTTTTAGTGCCTATCCGCCGTGTCCTTTTGACCATCATCGTATCTTTAGTTTTTTTTATCTGAGCTGATTTGCTATTTATTATTAATTTTTGACCTGTTTATTGAAAAATCCAAAGAAAATAACAAAATGTGCTAGAAAAGCGAAGTGAAAATCCAATAATCAAGAAAATCCATTGAAAAACACATTTTTATTGTTTTTGTTGGATTTCTCCATTTTTAAGTCGCAATATCAAGAAAAATGATTAAAAATAACCAAAAAGACCATTTTTAATGATTTTCTCATAGTATATACACTATTTACACACATCGGGGAGATGTTGTGAGTTGAATTTCCCCTATTGATGACTTTTTAAGCACATTATTAGGTAATTTTGCAAAAAATCACACATAACATCAAACTTTTCCTCCCTCTTCAAACATTGCCCTTAATTACTTAGTTCCCTTCCACCCCTCCTAGATGGCGTATTCTGGGACAACTGTGTGCATGGGTTGAACAATCGTGTTTATGCATAGCCTTGGTTGGATCTACCATGCTTTGAAGATCAATGCAGTTCAAATCATTATGTTGTGCAAGAGTTGGGTCTTGAGAAATTAACTCAAGGGTTTCTGATGTTGATGTTTTCTTTTGCCGTCTTCCAAAGAGCAATCTTGTAGCTTGTGTGCTCTCTGCTTTATTGTATCATCAGGATGCTTTGGCCGCTGATTTCTGAGTTTTCAGTATCACTAATGGTGGTTGTCGAGCGTTTACCCGCCATTGGTATCTTGGTTTTTCTTGTTCAGAATGTCGTGGTTGAGTCCTTTGAGACTTAACTCTCCATTGCTTTATTAGTTTTGCAGTTTGTGGAGAAGATAAGTGCTCCTTTTTCTTCCAAATCCATTTTGTTTTAGGTTCTCTGCTCAAAGATGCTCCTTTTTGTGCTTTGAACTTTGGAACCGTCTTTGGTACTGTAGATGATGATTTGGGCACCCAAATTTGAATTGGCTTGTCCTTAAGCTGTGCTTTTGGTACCCAAATTTGCATGACTCCTTGCATGCTACTTGTAGAATTTGCTTGTCAATAGGATGGAGAAGATTGATTGCTTCATGGTTTGCTCTGCTGGTACCTCCTTTCCATTCCTCCTTGCTTGGTGCAATTGGAACAATGAGTTGTCCACCTTTAGGTGATAGCTTGAGCTGATTGGTATCCCAATCTGGTACTGCCTTGTACGTCGACATCCATGAGATTCCAAGAATCATTGCCTCATTCATGTGTTCATCTGGTAAAAACATACAAACTGATGTGGGCATGAACATCCATGTACTATCACATTTAAGTTGACTACTCCTAATGTCGGTGTTGGGTTCTTGTTGCATCCTTTCATAGTCGATATTTCTGCTCTCAAAACTGACTTGTGGCTGTCTTATACGTGGAATAATTGACTACGTTTACTCGAGCTCTTGTATCGACCAGTGCATTTGTGTTATGATTGTTCAATTGCACTTTGATGCGAAGGTCCATTCCATCTAACCATTTATTATCTGTTGATACTGCATCTTTTTGTAATTCCCATAGTCATTCATCTAGTTCCAGAGTGTTGATGGGAATAGGTATGTGTTGATTCTTAAGAGCAGTTTTCCTTTTGAGTACTCAAAGCCAAGATTCTTCTTGGGCTTCATCAATAACCTATTGTCGTTTTATCTTTCGTGGCTTAGCTGCATGCATCCTTTCTAGCAATTCATTGGTTAGTGGCAAATTGTACTTCTTTAAACGGCATCCATTAATCCAATTAGCCATTGGTTCACCACCTAAAGTGGACAACTTAACTGCTACACTTGGAGATACATCTTCAATGATAGACGGTCCATTTCCCTTTTTCTTAAACTTGGAAATGTGTTGCTTAAGGGAATAGATTAAAACTAAGTCCCTCTTTTTGAAGTTTTTTTGTAATTAGATGGGAATCAAAAAACTGTTTTTGTTTTTGTTTTTGTGCATAGATGTGAGCTACAACAGTTAGCCTTTGCTCATCAAGTTTTTCTAAATCTTCAAGTCTCTTTGAAAATTCATGTCCAGTCCACTCAAGATCCTTAGCTACCCTTAGTGTCGGCAATAGAAATTCTATCAGTAGTATGGCATCAAGGCCATAAACAAGGTTAAAGGGTGTAGCATTAAAGCTATTTTGAATGAAACTCGATAAGCCCATAGAGCATCATGGAGATTCATTTCCCAATCTGTCCTTCCTGAACTGACCACTTTAGTCAATACCAAGCTAAGAATTTTATTCGTATGCTCAGCTTGTCCATTGGCTTGTGGGTGATAGGGAGCTCATTTGTTATGAATGACCATAAATTCATTAAGCAGATGCTCAATTACCTCATTGTAAAAATGAGTTCCCCTATCACTGATAATTTCTATTGGCATTCCATATCTTGTGAACACATTCTCATTAAGAATTCGGTTGTGGTTGTGGCATCATTCTTTTGAGTTACTTTAGCTTCAACCCACTTAGTCAAATAGTCTGTAGCTACAATGATATATTGAGCTTGGGTTCTATAAGCAAGTTGTTGTATTGGCCCAACAAAGTCGATACCCCATTTTGCAAAAGCTCTAGCCCCCATCATTGGTCTTAAGGGCATGCTATCTACACGGGTTGGAATTTTTGCTCGTTGACATGCATCACACCTTTGAACATATTCTTTGGCATCTGTAAAAAGTGTTGGCCACCATATGCCTGCCATTAAGATTGCTCTTGTGGTGGTCTCACTAGAAAAGTGACCTCGAGCTAATCCAGCATGTGCTTGTTCTATAATGGGAATATATTCGTCTTCATTTGCACAAAGACGCAAATGTTGATCTTTACCTCTCCGATACAATTGGTTTCCAATAAGAGCATAGTCTCTTGCTTCAGTTTCAATTTCTCTTTGGCGGCGTTTACTCATATCCTCAGGAAATGTTCGGCTTGATAAGTAAGTAACTAGATAGTTACTCCACTTAGGAACATGTGACATTTGAAACAATGTCACATGAGGTATGGGTGCTTGTTTTTGACATTGAAGACATTGTTTCACAAATGAATGAATATCCCTCCTCATACTTGGCCAAAATACTCCAAGTCTCAAGATCCTTTGCATAGTTTGGTCTTTCGCAAAGTGAAGTCCTACTATGGTAATATGTGCTTGACTTAGGTATTGGGTTTTCTCCCCAGGATTAATGCACAACAACAATATTCCATCTCGATTACTTTTACCAATCTTCCAGCTAGTAATTAATACATAGTAGATTGCTCCATTAGTCCAATTGTAATAGGAAGTGGTATTTGCGAATCCACTTGAGCTATGGTCATCAAGGATTACCATGTTTTCCGACCATCAAGTTATCATTTCCACGGAGAACAGATATGCATCTGGTAGATCATCATCTACTCCCTTAGATGGTTCTCCTAAAACAATCCTTGACAAACGATATGCTCTTTGATGAGTGGTGCCCTTTTTCTCAACTATAGTGAAATCAAATTCCAAAAGAATGATGAACTATCTCACTATTGTTCCTATGTTGCATGGCTTGTTGACCAAGTACAATCAGGCTTGGTGGTCCACAAAGAACACAAATTTGTTTGTTAAAAGGTGATGTCTATACTTTTTTACATCATAGATCACTCCTAATCCTTCCCATTTGGTAGTTGTATAGTTTTTCTCTGCCATATTCACCTGCTGGCTAGCGTAAGAAATAGAAAATCCAAAATTTTCCTCTCCTGGTTAAGCTAGTATACACCCAATGGAAAAATTGGAAGCATCTACATGTATGTGGAATATCTTATTCCAATCTACTGCTTTCAATATTGGAGCTGAAGTGAGAGCTTGCTTAAGCTTCATGAAGGATCCTTCACACTCATCAATCCATTCAAAATGTGTAATCAAGTTGTACACGGGTTTTGCAATTATAGCGTACATGTAAATGAACCGTCTGTAATATCCACAATGTCCCATGAAGGTTTGAACCCCTTTGACTGTTGTCGGTCTAGGCATATCAGCAATAACATGAAATTTATCCATATCAGTAACTATGCCATTCTTAAGCAAATCCTATAAAGTCTATATTTTTTGAATATCTTTTGAGGTGTTTTATATGTGTATGGCCTTTGTCATCTTGGTTTCGCATCACTCATGGGTATGGTATGTTGACAAATTTTTGGATCAACACCCTTGAGATCCTTATAAGACCAATCGAAGATACCTCGGTATTCTTTCACTAAGATTAACAAAAACTCTTCTTCTTCGTGTGTGAGGTCATTTGCAATGTAGACAGGTCTAGGCTCTTTTCTTGGTTCGGTTAAATCTATTCTTTTTGTGGTTTTAGGTCCTTCGTAGGACTCACCCTATTTTCGTAGTTCCCTGACAGGTTGTTTATCTATGATTTTTTGGTCTTGGAGAGTATATTTCTTGTAATGGTATGGAACACTCATTACATCAGTGGTTTCCATTTCAGTTGAATATATCTCCTTCAGAGTTTTTTTCAACTCTTGATACTTCTTTTTCCGTTCAACTCGTGTCATGGTTGAATTCTTGTCCTAGTGTTTCGGTTTTGCTTGAGTTTCCTTTCTCGTTTTTTCTCGATGTTTTTGATATTTTCTGCTTTTCATTTAAAGGATATCTACCAGTGATTTTGACCTTGACACAATCATGTGCATCTATCTGCATCAGGAACTGTGTTCTACTGGAGACTGATGGCATAGGTTTAGCTTTCAAGTTTCTCGTGTCTCTTTTTCTTCTATACTATTTCTGTCTTCTCGGTTTCTGGTTTGGAAAGTCAAAAAACTTTTCCTCCCCTCCTTTCATGGGTAGCTTAGCTCTCACATGTTCTTTTTCTGACCCCGAATCATCTGAGGTAGCTGAATGTTCTTCTAACTCATCTGTTGCATCATAATAGAGGTCTGAAAAAACTTGTTGAGCTTTCATCAAGTCCTTGAATTCCTGAATTTTATCTTCAATGTGAAGTGTTGAGATCATTTGTATGGGAATCATGTCATAGCCATCCTCATTGCAAAATTGAGTAGGCATAGACGTATTTACACATACATCCATTGTTGCCAAAATTTGAATCCACTCAAATGGCTCAAACAAATGCTCTGGAAAGGGTTCAGGTACATAGGCTTCATCTGTCAATCCCTTTCTAAGATACATTGTTCTCATTTTAAGCTCCCGTTTTTTGAGGCTCCGCACATCCAAATAGGTGTGTCTTTGTTCAACCAAGATGGAAGCTTAGTTTCAGCCGAGGAGATTGAATCAAATCCTTGTATAGGTGTTTTCATGACATCTCTATAAGTGTGATCTTTAAGATTAGCCCTTGCTATTGATCCCACTTGCTTCAGGTACAGATAATTGTTTTCCCAATCCTGGATGAGTTGTACTTGTTGCATGAAAGGTCTTCCCAAGATGATTTCGTAATTGAGTTCCTTTCCAAAGTCTACTATGGCAAAAGTGTGTTGATATTCAATCCCACAGGAATTAACTATCAATTTTTCAAGCAATCCTAAGGGTCTTTTGATGTGTCCATCAGCCAATTGCAATTTCATTTGAGTTTGTCTAATGGATGGTTGTCCCTATGATTCCCATACTGCTTTCGTGGCTATGGCTATCTTTGCCCTAGTATTGCCATGGTTTCTATATCACTATATCTCACTGGAAGAGTTGTGTTTCCTTCTTCCCCTTCATAGTATTCTCTGATTTTGTTCATTGGAACAATCTAATTTCTTTCTTATCCAAATTCGTGTTTCAAAATTTTCAATTTTTTTGTAATTAGCCCTGTTATCCCCACCTTCTCTAGAGTGCTCAGTAGATCATTCCATAAATCCGGTCTAATTTTTAACAGTTCTCCTAAAGTAAGAGTGCATTGAATGGGTGTAAATCCTTGAGCTAATGTATTAAAGTCCATGATTGACCTTGGTAGAATGTTTTGGAACCATGTCAGTGCTTGTCCTTCTAATGTCATTCCAAATCCCTTGAATTGAGTATAGAAATCAAATATGCATTATGCTCTTAACACTTTCTTAAAGCTTGCTAAGTGGTCATATGGATCCCCAGATCCACTGTATTTCCTGACCCATTTTTGAAGATCAGCTGGTCTGACACGTCTATTTCGTTTAACTCCCGATCTCCTGGCAGTTGATCTTGTTCTGAGTCCTTCAAACCAGTCTGTTGGAAATAGTGACTCATATAGCCCTAGACTGGCTTTAGTGTCACCCAATTTTCTTCGTGATGAGGTGGTTTTTGGTTTTTTAACATTACTCTCAAAAGACCTCTCGTGGAGTTCATCTCATGGGATACTTTCTGGTCCTTGGCCCAATATCCAATCCCTTATGGAGTGCCCTTGATATTTGGTTTGTTCCACCTCCTCAGGAGTCATCATAACAAAGTTATTGTTATAATAATCCCTAAATAGGTAGGTTGGTAGATCTACTGAACCTTTGTCTTTGATTTTAAAGATATAGATGATCTCATGGGTGTTAGCTGTGTTGGAACCTGAGGCTACGGGGGATGCAGCCTGAGGGCCATGGCGAGATGCTGAGCAGTTGCAGAAGTGAGAAAAGAGAGAGAGAGAGAGAGAGAGAGAGAGAGAGAGAGAGAGAGAGAGAGAGAGAGAGAGAGAGAGATTCGACACAAAAATAACGCTATGCTTTGTTGTTATTTGATTGATGTGTAGCCTTTTACATATATAGGCATGCTTGCCATGCAAAAGAAATTCAGCTCTAACTGAGGTTATCCTGCATGCTATAGGGGCCTGTTCCCACTAGTTGACATCAGACATAATTTGGGCTTGAATACCCAACAATCCCCCCCTAAAGCCCGAACTGGACAGACCCTCTCATGATGCCTCGAGTTTTTGGTATACTCGGCAACCGGGAGTTTTAGGTTCTCTCACAACCAAGGATTTTTGGTTTATCCATAACCTGGTGCTAGGCCAGTAACCCCCCCTTGAACAGATAGGGTGTAGGTTGGAAAAGTTAGCTACCAAAAATGGAGTTTTTGGTTCACTGCCAAACCTTGGGTTTAAGGTGTACCCAGTAACCTCATGAGAAGCGGTAAAAAAAATAGGCTGAGAACTGACAAAAATTGGGAGGTCTTACCATTTATCTTTGTGGCAGTGTCTATATCCCGTACAAATTTTGATATGATGAAAGCTGACAAGCATGACAATAACTAACAATGTAAAAGAAAAAGCTTTGACTGGAAAGTTTATGATGGTTTTCATAATAGACAAAAGAGGACAGCTCTATGACACCAAAAGTGACAAAAATAGATTTGAAAACTTGTACTGTAGTCTCGAAGGATATTATTCTTCGTTCTGGCAATTGTCGATGTGTTCGAACATGTTGTAAAGCTTGCTTGGCACTTGGAATATGCCTATGCACCGCATGTATTGCAATTGCAGGTCTATCACCTTCTTGATCTTCAATACCAAATAAATCTTCATCGATCATAGCCCCAAGAACCTGCCTTGATTTGACACTCACTGGCACATGATGCATGTCATACACCTTTGCTTGGAATGACCGCATGGTTATACCTTTGGACATGTTGCTGAGCAAAAACTTTCGGTTGCCTTCGTCTTTATCTTCAAATATTTATGAGCCAATGTACTACAAAGTCAATGTACTTACACCTTGTCGAGTCTGAATACCCGCTTGTGTAAAGCCTCAGGACCAAATTGGGTGGACACTTGATTTTTAATATGAAAATCAATCACAAAAAAAAAGGAGCTCTATAACACCGCGATGGCGCAGACTGTCGAAGACCAAGGCATGCTCAAGGCAACCTGTACAGGCCGAATTGGCAGTTGGTCAAGTGACAAAATTTGATGCTTAGGCCTGGGCGACACTGTTGATGCCGTTTGTGATTGGTTTGCTGCAAGTCGTCAGGCTACTTCCTCTCTCTGTAAGCGGCAGGTCCTGCGAGGCTTCTCGAGCACAGCCCTCGAGGCTCTGATACCAGTTGTTGGAACCTGAGGCTATGGGGGATGCAGCCTGAGGGCCATGGCGAGATGCTGAGCAGCTGCAGAAGCGAGAAAAGAGAGAGAGAGAGAGAGATTTGACACAAAAATAACGCTATGCTTTGTTGTTATTTGATTGATGTGTAGCCTTTTACATATATAGGCATACTTGCCATTCAAAAGAAACTCAACTCTAAATGAGGTTATCCTGTATGCTATAGGGGCCTGTTCCCACTAGTTGACATCAGACATAATTTGGGCTTAAATACCCAACAAGCTGTCCTGATTTGGCATGAGAAGTCCATAGAAGATTTTTGACATTTCTATCCTCCCAACAATAGACTTCGATCCTAGGATTATCTGTGCTAAGCCATTTCAAAGGCTTCAAATCAACTTGATCGTATCCCTCGAATTCTAAAGTCGATGGTCCTTCTTTTGCTGCCATATCTAGAATTATGGTATTTACTTCTGACCCCCATTTGTCTATCACATCAGGGTTTTCAAGTTGTAAATATTGAGTTCCGTTTCTATCCATGTACATTTTTCCTTGTTTGTTTGCCTTGATTTCCTCTTCGAACTCTATGTCATGGTCATCAATGCAAATGGCATACTCTTCATCAGGATCCAGGTAAACCTGAGCTCCATGGCGATTAGTCTTATAAAAAGAGAGTATGTGCTTATATGGCACTATCATTCCGGTTTTTGAATGAGTTGAATAGGAAGACATTTCAGATGTTGATTCTGAAAAAGTGTCTGAGACTTCTTCAAAGATAGTGTGCAAGTGACCGCCTTGATTTACACTCTCTTTGGTGGATACTCTATTAGCAGTCTCTCCTAATATGCCTTGATTTGCTAGTATATGACCAGATATAAGGTTCATATAGACTTGTGAAGCCCTGGATAGAGTACTTACCGTCGGATCGACTTGTTGTCAATTTGTTAAGCTTTCAATTCCTTGTCTGCAACCTGATTCGTGTATCAATTTTGATCAAGTCAGCTATTCTTTCATAACGTTTGTACAATTCTTGCTAACTATTGTGACTGGTCTAGGTGTATCACTTCAAATTGAGCTAAGTGAGTCAACAATTGGGACTTTTAGATTCTACTTTTACAAAAAATCAAAGGACTAATTTGCAACCTGGAAACTGAGCGAACATGTACCAATTTGGATCCGATTGAACCCAAAATTGCCCGGTGGCCTTGTATTATGTTGGTCTAACACTATACAAGTTTAAAAGTAAAAAATGGTGTCTCTGTATAGCAGTAGTAAATAATCGTGATTATTTAGTTTTCTCAGTTTTTTGCACTTTTTGACTTGATTTGCCAAGTATAAAACTTGTTAAGGTCTCTGGACAGGTTTCACCAACTTTGAACAAAATTTGTTCAAGTTATCAACTGTTTCATGTCCGCAGACTCGATTTTCAAGAATCTGGCTTAAGTCTCACTTTTGTGATCCAAATTTCACCAAAATTGAGTTGTGTGGTCTACTTGATATGCTTGACCGTGTGGTATACTCAAATGTGCAAGAGTATCAATTTTTGTAGACTCGATTTTCAAGAATCTGGCTTAAGTCTCACTTTTGTGATCCAAATTTCACCAAAATTGAGTTGTGTGGTCTACTTGATATGCTTGACCGTGTGGTATACTCAAATGTGCAAGAGTATCAATTTTTGTAGCAGATGTATATAATCGCGATTATTTACTCCTACTATTTTTTGTAAGTTTTTGCAACAATCTTGACATAGATCTATTAAGCAGCTTAAGTTAATCTCCCTAGTCAAGTTTCATCAAGTTTGGACAATTTTTGTTCAAATGGTCATCAGTTTTGTATCTGTAGACTGACTTTGTAATTTTGGCCACAATTTTCAATCCAATGACCCAAATCTTACCAAATTTAGTTTGTGGGCTCCATACAACATGCTAAAGCTAGTGGTATGCTGACTTGGTCAAAAAAGTTGAAAAATGGGACAGTAGTAAATAATCGTGATTTTTTACTTCTGGTAAATTTTTGCATCTTTTTGGTCAACTGAGACGTACACATGTTTATCACATCAATATAAGCCTATAAGTCAAGTTTCATTGAGTTTGAATAAAAATTTGTTCAAATTACACTCAAGCTCTTGAAAGTCAGTACAAAATTTAGTTTTTTCTCAGTTTTTGGTCAATTTGGTGATCCAAATTCTATGGGCCTTTATAAAAGTTGTTTGTACATATGTATAGAGTCTCTGGTACCAACCTTGGTCACTTTTAAGCTGAAAGTAAATAATTGCGATTATTTACTTTAAGCCTAAAATGAGAACTTTTTTGAACTTTTTCACTGGATAGTCTTTTCATGAGCTGTTTTAAGCCTCTGAATCAAGTCAAAACTTAATTTGGCCTAAAATATCAAGGAAAAGTAAATAATCCGAGTTTTTGCAAACTCTTGAAATTTTTACCTCAATGTGTCCTTGAGCTTACCCACTGGTTCATACAACTCTTAAAGCATACTCTCCAGTCGATTGAATGATTGACAGTCTTCTGGTGCTATTTCTAGCCGTAGACCTGAAATTTTGCAACTTCACATAACAACTCACAATTGATTCTTTTGGAAAGAGCAATGTTCTGAAATCCACCTCGGATTCCACTTACCCTACTCCTAGATTCTACTGCAATGGGGTTGTGGAAAGTGTCCACAAACACTCGTTTTCTTGTTTTTTATGGTTTCTTGAGCATTGATCTTAAGACTTGTCTTGCCCATCAATCATTCTCAAAATCATAACCTAATCCTACAATTCCAACAATCCTAAAGGCACTTAGCAAGTACGACTTACTTCCAAGCTACCTCTACACAGCAAAAGAGGACAATCTTAAGCTATGCGGTTTTAAAAAGAAAGTTTTTACTCTAGGAGATCCTAGAGGAAATTAAAGGATAACTTCATAGTACGCTCATGTTTTTCCCTAGTTTAGGTCTCTTCGATCCTCGACAACGGTGCCAAATGTGGGACGGGTGTCTAACCTCACTCCTATCTTATTGCAGATGTAGTGAGAACTACGAATATAATTGTCAATCCATGGGACGAAGCTGACTTGACTAGTGCAAAGAAGCTGCAAGAGGTTGTCAATCTCTTGGAAAACAACAAACAACTTGCATCTAACTCAAGCTACACTCAAATGATTGAACTCACCAAAAGCCAATCACTCATCGAAAAACAAATCACATCCGTTATAGTATCAAACGACATCCAAACGTAAGGAAACTTCTAGGACATGTTCATAAGACCTAAGCACACATGTTTAGGGTCTCAAATCTCACTTTAGGTCAAGTGAAAAAATCGTGATTATTAACAGCAGTGGATTTTTGACCTAGTCGTTTTCGACCCAGAATGCATCTAAATGCTTAGCAAGGATGTCCCAATACCCCACCTATACTTAGTTTTTGATTTTGAAGCTTAAATTCCTACTTATGATGAGATTAGACCGCAAGTCGGTGATGCTAAAAGCTATGAAATACCATGAACTGCTTATGTCAATGCGTAAAGCTCCTACCTACGATTGAAACGCAATAGACGCGACTGCAATGTGACAATCGGGGAGAGAGTAGGAAGCGCGAGTGTGAGGTCCCCACCCCGTCGTATCAAATGACGGATATGATGGTGAACCTGGTGGCCACTAGATCTATAGCGGAAGCAAACAAAGTGGTTCAGGGTTCAGCTAGCGGACGATCTCTCATCACAAAGTGAGTCAAGTTCGAGCCTACTAGCAGTGAGATCTAGCTCCACCTCGCAGGGGAAGCGTACTTAAACTATCTAGCGATCCTAAGACCCACCTTCCAAGAGGAGAGAAACCTCGAGTGCCTTTTTTTCCATGTTTCAGAGGCACGTACACTTGAGACTTCGCCGCTCTAGGGGCAATGAGTATTTCTAGTATCGATTTAACACTATGGGGACAAAGAGTTCCCGACCAATTGGGACCACCCTTCTCATAGGCATTGGCAACCTGAGACAAGCCCCCACTTTCCACCCCCATACTCACACTTCCTTGTGTGTCCTAATTACTACCACAATGGTTGTTCAACATAAAAATTCCTTGATTAAATTTCGAATCACAATGTTCGTTAAGACAACCCTTCAACCAGTATTGCAAACATCACCAATACAGTACTCTAGTAAAAATTCTACTCAAACTTATTCATTAAAATTCCAATGTTCAGGAGGTACAACATCCCCCCTCCAACGAGAGTTTACTCCTCCCATTGTCGCCTAGCTGCCCATACAACTAGGTATGTCCACCGCATAGAAAGCACGACATGGACACTCCCACCGCATAGAAAGCAAGACGTGGGTTCCCACCGCATAGAATGTAAGTCGTGGGTTCCCACCGCATAGAAAGCAAGTCGTGGATTCAAGAGCCCTTAATGAGGAACTATGCCCCCTGTGATCAGTAGGGGGGTCAGGACTGATTCAACATTGGAAATAAAATGAACGTGCCGAGCTAAATTTTCCCTAGCAGACATTCTTTCCTATTGCAAACAACATACCCATCAATCATTTCTTTTCTACTTTAGACTTTAATGTACAAATGAATTCAATGCCGAGGTTTCCGTCGGATTTCTCCAACATGTTTGGGGATATGTTCATTCCTAAGTAAATGTGTGCAATGTTAAATTAAACAACTTGAATGAAATTGTGACCTACCTCTTCCATTTCTTCGTCAATGGCCCGTGAGATGGCCGGTATTTGTTCGTCCATGGGAGCTTTTCCCTTTCCATTGACATTGCTCGTTCCCGCCTTGCGGTCGTGGGCACCACCGAAGCGAGTTCTTTTAACCGGGGCCATTTTACTCACTACTTTGCATGATAAACTTGAAAAGAGCTAACGTCCGATAGCATCATAACAAACCAATTGGCAGATTAGAATCATTAAAGAATCCTCCTTATGCAAGAGATTAGATTTCTCCTTCGAGACCTAGCAATTTTAAGAGTAATTCTTTACTTACCCTATGGGAATTGGCTCTAAGGTTAATCACTTGGCTTAGATGATTAAGAAATTTATAATTTTACTAATTGATTTACAATGAGATGAAGTAAGCAAGGTCAATGATTTTCCTAGAACATTTTTGAAGATGCAGAATTACCGCAGGCATGTGAAATAGAAAATTCTCTTCTTAATGGCCTAATGACGGTTTAATTTTCAGCCTTAATCACATTTTTAATGTGGGAGATGATTGAGTCTAATTTAATTACAATACTATTGAATGATAAAAGAATGAATTTCATCAAATCTACCTTGTTACCGGCAGACAATTTATTAACTATGCTGCCTAGAGAGAGAATCTTTCCTAATCATGTATTAATCCTTGATTAAGGATGATGAATGGCTGCATAATTTAGCTAATTGAATGATGATTATGTAATGGAGTATAGCTATGTAAACTTAGAGAGCAGCTATTGGAAATTATAGCTGAAAGTAGGCATAGTAGACGAAGAATATGGGAGAGTAATGATGAAAATTAAGAAGAGCCGTAATTAAATCATAATTACCGTGATTAGGAACTGATAATCCTCTGATTTTCTGATCCAATGAATCCTCAAGATGAGAATTTCGGCAACACCTCCCTCCTTGCTTCTCCTTCAAAAACTGTGTGTGTGCCGGCAACACCTCCCCAACGTGTGTGTAGGTGTGTGTGTGAGCACACCTTTAAATAGGCCTCCTCAAGCTGAAAATCGATCTGGGTTGTTATAATCAACTGGGTGAGCACTCAGTGAATGCATTGGCAAGTCTAGTTGCCTACCCACCAAGTGTCCAGTTGGCTTGGTTAACGGGCTCTCACACTTAGTTGCAAGCTTGGAAACTCTCCCAAGACTCCCACAAGGAAAAAAGGCGCCCCCTAGCTGCTAAAGCTGACCTGGCGTGGCCTGGAACCTGTTCCCACACAGCCTCAGGCCCCCGGTGCCTCCCCGGACAATTTTGGGAAAAATTGATTTTAGGCTAAAACGGGTCATACGAGTCGAATTTTGATTCCGAAAATTGCTATAGCAAGCTCTAACCAAGGCGTACTGGCCCGAGTACTTGCCATATTTAGCAGCCCTCGGGGTCCGAAAATGCATTTTTTTCAAATTCGGGGTACAGGTGCAATTTTTCGAGACGGTCAAAACTAAACGGATCGGGTGACCAAAAACTTACTATTTTTGGAATTTTCTTACAAAAATTATTTTAATTCACATTTCGAAGCTTTAAAATATTTTAAACATCATGGCACTGACAGAATTCGGAAAACTGCTAAAAATAGTAACTTTTTCCATTATATTCATTTCAAGGTACAATGGTGCTCTTTTGGTCGGGGTCAGTGGTCGGGGTCAGAGACCTTACAAACTCCCCAACGTGAAAAATTTGAGATGTCCTCATCTCAAGAATGTGTTTGGGTAATCTTTTATGAGTGTTGGTTCGTCCTCCCAAGTTGCATCTTCATCCTTCCACTTTACCAGATGCTCCGTGATAGTTCTGTTGCGTAACTTCCTTTCCCTTGTTTCAAGTACATAGTCATGTTGGAGCTCGAGACTCCTTGTGCTGACATGACTATCTGATCTGAGTCCAAGAATTGATCAGGGTTAGGAATATAGGGTTTGAGTAGGCTGACGTGAAACACATCATGAACCTTCAAGTTTGCAGGTAACTTTAGCTTGTAGGCTTGGTCACTTACAACTTTAACAATCTCAAATGGTCCACAATACCTTGGGCTTAGCTTCTTATATCTGCCTAGAGATAAGTTGCTTTTCTTTGGTCGGACTCGCAGAAAAACCTTATCCCCTTCTTTGAAAGTTCTTTCCGAACGGTTCTTATCTGCATAGTGCTTCTGTCTATCCTGAGTTGCCTGAATGTCCTGGCGAATAGCTCTAGTCTGAGCTTCCGTATCTTCTAACATCTTCCTAGACGCGTCTACCCTGATGGTTGGATCTGAGAAGTTCAGTGGTGCTAAACAGTCCTGTCCATAAAGAGCTTTGAAGGGTGACATTCCAATGCTTCTGTGTTCGGAAGAATTATAAGCATACTCCACCAAAGGTAGATATTGTAACCACTTCTTTGGTTCTTGCGAACAATAGGCTCTGAGAATGTCCTCGATGACTTGATTAACCCTTTTAGTTTGCCCATCTATCTGCGGATGATACGCTGTGCTGAAGGCTAATTGTGACCCAATAGATTGGAAAAGAGAAGTCCAAAATTTTGATGTAAACTTGGCATCTCTATCACTGACGATACATTTGGGTAGACCATGTAGCCTAAAAATCTCCTTGATGAATACTCGGCTAATATCTGAAGCAGTAAAGGTTGTCTTTACGGGTATTAGATGAGCCACTTTCGTGAGCATATCAACAACCACGAAAACAGAATCATAACCTCCTGTAACAAAATCCATACTGATGCATTCCCATTTCATCTTGGGTATGTCAAGATGTTGAAGTTGTCCTGGTAACTTGATCCTTTCAGCTTTTATCCGCTGACAAGAAAGACATTGCCTCACATAGCGAAGTATGTCTCCTTTCATTCCAGAACAAAAATAACTCCTCCTGGCAGCATGAAGAGTCTTAGCATATCCTGGATGTCCGGATGTAGGGCTATCGTGTGCTTCATACAAAATGGCCTTCTTTAAGGTTGGATCTCTGGGTACACAGAGTCTATGTCTGTAGTAAAGACATCCTCCCATAAGAGAGTAATCTTTAGCTTCAGGCATCTTATTCTGTTGAACTAGTGATACTATACGTTGGTATTCTGGATCTACTAAAGATGCTTCGTTGATTCTATCCCAGATAGGGTTATTTGGAATAGAGATAGCCCCGAGAAAAGATTTTTGGCTAAGACCATCTGCAACTGCATTTTCCTTCCCTGGTCTATACTTTATGTCAAGGTCATATTCCTGTAATAGCTCTATCCATCGCCGTTGTCGCATATTGAGAATAGGTTGAGTAAAAATCCATTTTAAGCTCTTGTGGTCTGTAACCAGCTGAAACTTGCGCCCCAGAAGATAATGTCTCCATAACTTCAGCGCATGAATAACCGCTAAATGTTCCAAATCATGAGTAGGATAATTCTTCTCATGATCCCTCAGCTTTCGTGAAGTATACGCCACCGGTCTTCCTTCTTGAGTAAGAACTCCGCCTAGAGCAAATTTGCTAGCATCTGTCGCTACTTCAAATTCTTTACTGAAGTCTGGAAGCTTTAAAATAGGAACTGAGACCAAGAATTCTTTTAGCTTAGCAAATCTAGACTCGTGCTCGGTCTTCCATTCGATCCTCATTCCTTTCTTTAGGAGTTCCGTCAAAGGTGCAGCAATACGTGCATAATCCTTGACAAAAATCCTGTACCATCCCGTTATTCCAAGAAATCCTCTTACTTCGCTGACGGTGGATGATTGAGGCCAATCAACGATGTCCTTGACCTTGTCTGGCTCCACTGAAATCCCTTCAGCCGATATGACAAATCCAAGATAGTTGACCTTTGGTGAGCAAAAAGTGCACTTGCGCTCTTTAGCGTAAAGTTGGTGTTCCCGAAGAAGATCAAGTACTTTGCGAACATGCTCTTCATGATCTGCCTCGTTCTTAGAATAGATCAGAATGTCATAAAAGAAAACCAAGACAAAATCATCTAGGTAAGGTTTGAAAATATCCTGCATAAGTCGATTGAAGCTTGCAGGAGCATTTGTTAGACCAAAAGACATTACTGTGAATTCGTAGTGTCCATACCTAGTGTTAAAAGCCGTCTTTGGAATATCTGATTCCTTGATTCTGATTTGGTAATATCCTGATCTTAGATCAATCTTTGTAAATATTTTGGCACCGTGGAGCCTGTCCAAGAGTTCATCAATCCTTGGGATTGGATACTTGTTCTTGACAGTTACCTGGTTCAGTCCACGGTGATCTATGCATAACCTTAAGGTTCCATCCTTCTTCTTCTGAAAAAGAACTGGTGCACCCCAAGGAGAAGTATTGGGTCGAATGAATCCTTGCTCAATGAGTTGCCTAAGTTGTTCCTTGAGTTTGATGGCCTTTGGAAGTGACATTTTATAAGGAGATAGGTTCACATCCAGGGATAGTCTCAATCTCATGATCTACCTCTCTATGTGGCGGAAGATTCGTAAGGTCTTCAGGGAATACATCATCATACTCCCTCAACCAGTTTGGTCGAAGTGAGGTATCTGATTGGTCCACCTTGTTGAGCTTTACCGCATAAATTTGTTGTCCCTTTCTTAGTCCCTTCAAAAGTCTACTGGCCTTAACTAGAGTAGCCCTAGGTCTCCCATTTTCCCCCTGGATTAAGGCTTCATTACCCAGGTTATCTGTAAAGGTAAAGTTTCCTTGTGCACAATGGATGTGGGCCCTATTTTGCTTTAGCCAGTCCATCCCTAGTATCCCATCAAGGAATCCTAAGGGTAGGGTTCGAAATTGGGCAGAAGTTGGGTGTCCCCCTAAATCAAAGTCAATTTTTCCTACAGAATGTTGAGATACTACTTCCTTGCCGTTTGCTAACTCTACAACTAGCTTGCTTGTTGGATACTTATCTAACCTGAGCTTCCTCATGCATCTGGGTGAAAGAAATGAAAGAGTACTACCACAATCTATAAGGAAGTTAACTTGTTCACCTCTGAGAGATCCTGGCGTATGAATGACTGCGTATTGCTCGCAACCATTGGGATTGTCAATTGCGGCATGTAGGGTTGCTCTCTCCACTACTTCGTCACCCACAGTTGGTTGTACCACTGCGGCATTCACTCTGGCGGTAGCTCCACGTCCTCGCCCTCTATTCATCCTTCCTCGTCCTCCTCTTCCATTAGCTTGGCCACGCCCATGAGTATTCAAGGGTATGGCATTGGCGTTGGTTGCCTGAATGTTCCTGGGGAACTTGGATCTGTAATGGCCATACTCGCCGCAACCATAGCATCGAACATCTGGAAACTCCATGGTTGTGGTGGTAGCCACAATAGGCTTGGTTGGCTGGTCATATGCTTGGTTGGCTGGTTTGTTATTCCAAGCAGTCGTCCTTGCTCTCTTTGCCCAATGATTCCTCTTGTTCTGATTAACCTTTTGTACTTCAAGAGCTAGAGGTTTGGCCCTCAATAAGGCATCCTGTAGTGTCGTCCGCCTGAGAGCTTCCAACCAAGTATTCAAAGGGTCGATTAGCCCTTGGCAGAACCTTGCCACCTGTTGTTCCAAGGTCATCTTAGGAGCATATCTCCAAAGAGTGACAAACTTTGCATAATATTCTTTGACAGATGAAGTCAGCTGCCGAAGTGAAAAGAATTCATTCATCTTCAAGGTCCTATAGGCAGGTGGTAAATAACGCCCCATTATCGCAGCTTTGATGTCTTCCCAGGATTGGAAAAATCCCTTAATACCCAGGTCCCTGCAATGTTGCTTCCACCATATCTTGGCATTGCCAGTCAAGCGGAACATCGCAAGCATGGTCTGATTTACGGGTTGGATCCCCGTAGCTTCAAAGTAATCGTCCATGGCTTCCATCCACTCTTCCGCATCTCTCTACACATTTGCCCCCTCGCCCTTAAAGATCGGGGGTTGGGCTTGCTTAAGGAGGAGCTTCTTCTCTTGCGCTGCCGAGTACAGAGCAACAAGCGGTATCTACATGGGTTATACGAGATTCTTTATACCATTACTTGGATTTCAAAATAGACACGAGACTTTAAATAAAATTCAAGATTCCACTTTATTAAGAGACAGAGATTCAGAGACAAAAAGCACTTTATTGATGAAAATTTATTACAATTGAAACCCCTCAAGGTTTAGGATAACTAATGATCAACTTATTACATGGCTTTTTTGGATTGCGTATAAGATACGTCTAGGAGATTGTGTTCACATGATGCACTACTTTGTTCGTGAAGTAGTTCCTGTACTCATCCTTGAGTGGATAATAAACTAAGATATCAAGCCGGGATTCCTCTTTTGGTACTCCAAAAGTTCTGAATCTGTTCGCTGGGATCACCTCGGTGACCTTTTCCAAGAGCCAGTCGTTGATGGTTTGATTGGAGTCGCCTGAAACAGTCAGGTCCAATCGGGTAGGCAGCAAGTAGAATAACTCTACCACCCTCAACTCTTCTCCCCAATGTATCTTCTTCAAATCGGTAGCCAGGCATCCTAGCTTCCGAGCGTTGATGTAGTAAACCCCTCCTGCAAGTGTCCAATCAAGTCCCCATCCTCTATCGATGCGAGTTGAGTGTGGCGTATGAGCCTTCATCAGTATCTCCATGACATCTCGCCTGAACTGGTAAACTGGGGATCGTCGAGCTTGTTCATAAATAATCTCAAACAGTTGGAACATCCGATATTCTAGCACGGGGTCTTCTTGCAACACCAATGCAAGGAATTTGGATCAGCTACCTATATACTTTCAGTTCCTTTTAAATGTTCAATCAATACGACTTTATTTCTCAGCCTAACCTAGGCTCTAATACCAGGTGTCAGGTCCCCACCCCACCGTATCAAACGACGGATCTGCTGGTGAACCTGGTGGCCACTAGATCTATAGCGGAAGCAAACAAAGTGGTTCAGGGTTCAGCTAGCGGACGATCTCTCATCACAAAGTGAGTCGAGTTCGAGCCTACTAGCAGTGAGATCTAGCTCCACCTCGCAGGGGAAGCGTACTTAAACTATCTAGCGATCCTAAGACCCACCTTCCAAGAGGAGAGAAACCTCGAGTGCCTTTTTTCCCATGTTTCAGAGGCACGTACACTTGAGACTTCGCCGCTCTAGGGGCAACGAGTATTTCTAGTATCGATTTAACACTATGGGGACAGAGAGTTCCCGACCAATCGGGACCACCCTTCTCATAGGCATTGGCAACCTGATCCAAGCCCCCACGTTCCACCCCCACACTCACACTTCCTTGTGTGTCCTAATTACTACCACAATGGTTGTTCAACATAAACATTCCTTGATTAAATTCCGAATCACAATGTTCGTTAAGACAGCCCTTCAACCAGTATTGCAAACAGCACCAATACAGTACTCTAGTAAAAATTCTACTCAAACTTATTCATTAAAATTCCAATGTTCTGGAGGTACAACATCCCCCCTCCAGCGAGAGTTTACTCCTCCCGTTGTCGCCTAGCTGCCCATACAACTAGGTATGTCCACCGCATAGAAAGCACGACATGGACACTCCCACCGCATAGAAAGCAAGACGTGGGTTCCCACCGCATAGAAAGCAAGTCGTGGGTTCCCACCGCATAGAAAGCAAGTCGTGCCCTTAACGAGGAACTATGCCCCCTGTGATCAGTACGGGGGTCAAGACTGATTCAACATTGGAAATAAAATGAATGTGCCTAGCTAAATTTTTCCTAGCAGACATTCTTTCCTATTGCAAACAACATACCCATCAATCATTTCTTTGCTACTATAGACTTTAATGTACAAATGAATTCAATGTCGAGGTTTTCGTCGGATTTCTCCAACATGTTTAGGGATATGTTCATTCCTAACTAAACGTTTGCAATGTTAAATTAAACAACTTGAATGAAATTATGACCTACCTCTTCCATTTCTTCGTCAATGGCCCGTGAGATGGCTGGTATTTGTTCGTCCATGGGAGCTTTTCCCTTTCCATTGACATTGCTCGTTCCCGCCTCACGGTCGTGGGCACCACCGAAGCGACTTCTCTTAGCCGGGGCCATTATACTCACTACTTTAAATGATAAACTTGAAAAGAGCTAAAGTCCGATAGCATCATAACAAACCAATTGGCAGATTAGAATCATTAAAGAATCCTCCTTATGCAAGAGATTAAATTTCTCCTTCGAGACCTAGCAATTTTAAGGGTAATTCTTTACTTACCCTATGGGAATTGGCTCTAAGGTTAATCACTTGGCTTAGATGATTAAGAAATTCAGAATTTTACTAATTGATTTACAATGAGATAAAGTAAGCAAGGTCAATCATTTTCCTAGAGCAATTTTGAAGATGCAGAATTACCGCAGGCATGTGTGATAAAAAATTCTCTTCTTAATGGCTTAATGACGGTTTAATTTTCAGTCTTAATCACATTTTTAATGTGGGAGATGATTGAGTCTAATTTAATTACAATACTATTGAATGATAAAAGAATGAATTTCATCAAATCTACCTTGTTACCGGCAGACAATTTATTAACTATGCTGCCTAGAGAGAGAATCTTTCCTAATCATGTATTAATCCTTGATTAAGGATGATGAATGGCTGCATAATTTAGCTAATTGAATGATGATTATGTAATGGAGTATAGCTATGTAAACTTAGAGAGGAACTATTGGAAATTATAGCTGAAAGTAGCCATAGTAGACAAAGAATATGGGAGAGTAATGATGAGAATTAAGAAGAGCCGTAATTAAATCATAATTACCGTGATTAGGGACTGAGAATCCTCTGATTTTCTGATCCAATGAATCCTCAAGATGAGAATTTTGGCAGCACCTCCCTCCTTGCTTCTCCTTCAAAAACTGTGTGTGTGCCGGCAGCACCTCCCCAACGTGTGTGTAGGTGTGTGTGTGTGTGTGTGTGTGTGTGTGTGTGTGTGTGTACTGGGTGTGTGTGTGAGCATGTGTGTGTGTGTGTGTGTGTGTGTGTGAGCACACCTTTAAATAGGCCTCCGCAAGCTGAAAATCGATCTGGGTTGCTATAAGCAACTGGGTGAGCACTCAGTGAATGCATTGGCAAGTCTAGTTGCCTACCCACCAAGTGTCCAATTGGCTTGGTTAACTGACTCTCACACTTAGTTGCAAGCTTGGAAACTCTCCCAAGACTCCCACAAGGAAAAAAGGGGCCCCCTAGCTGCTAAAGCTGACCTGGAGTGGCCTGGAATCTGTTCCCACACAGCCTCGGGCCCCCGTGCCTCCCCGGACAATTTTGGGAAAATTTGATTTTAGGCTAAAACGGGTCATACGAGTCGGATGTTGATGCTGAAAATTGCTATAGCAAGCTCTAACCAAGGCGTACTGGCCCGAGTAGCTACCATATTTAGCAGCCCCCGGGGTCCGAAAATGCATTTTTTCCCAAATTCGGGGTACGGGTACAGTTTTTCGAGACGGTCAAAACTGGACGGGTCGGGTGACCAAAAACTTACTATTTTTGGAATTTTTTTACAGAAATTATTTTAATTCACATTTCGAAGCTTTAAAACATTTTAAACATCATGGCACTGACAGAATTCGGAAAACTGCTAAAAGTAGTAGCTTTTTCATTATATTGATTTCAAGATACAATGGTACTCTTTTGGTCGGGGTCAGAGACCTTACAATGAGAAGGAGAGAAGTGAGCACCGTTAGCTCACGCTATATTTCATTATCCAAAACTTATAATAGAAAAACTTACAAAAATTGGCTTTTAGACCTTAGCGAAGGTTTTTGGTGGTCAAAACTAATAATTTGGGAGCTCTAACTAAAGATAGGTTGATACAATCTGGAAGCTTGTAGCCCCGGCTCATCAATTACAAAGTTTATAAGGAAAGTAGGAGTTTGCAATATTCCCAGTTCATCAAAATAACAAATATTTTTACAATGAGAGCTCCGAAAAATGGTATCCGAGTGAACTTGCTGCTAACAAGTACTGATCTTGATCCATGTACGTTAGGGAAAAAAATTAGCAGTCACAGTCCCCATTGTCTACAAATGTGAAAATCCTTAAGTGCAGCAGAAATTGGTGCAAGATTGTTTCAATTCTAAGAGTTGAGCATTTTTAGAGTGTTAAATGCAAAGTTAGGGTTTTTAAGAAGTAAGGGCTTAGGGAGCAAGTGAACTTATGGTACATAATGATTCAAAAGAAGTCAAAAAATGTTTGCCAATTGGATAGATTTAGTCAGCTTTGGCAAGTAGAAGAGTCAAAGTGACTCAGACTAAAGTGGAACTTGACAGGCATATAGTCATGGAGGTAAAATCCAATCTCCAAGCATTAAATCAACCAGAATTGACACAAACTAACCACAGGGATCAATTCAACTTGGTTCTAGGAAACCAATATGGCAAATGCGGAAAAACTAGGCCATAGGATGATTGAATTCGGTAAAATTGAGGAAAAATAGATCCATTTTTGAAAAGATTTTACTAGAGTGTTAGGGTAGTCTATATGAACATGTCCCCAAAGTTTCACCTCCAAATGTGATCGAATATGGATTGCGATCCATGTACCTTTTTCACATTTCCAAACCTAAACCAAGTTTGGATTGCTCTATTGCAGTTTTCAAGACTTGGACCATGATGGATCAGGATTTTGGTACTTCTCAAATGACCTCCAAACTTTATAGATTGGTGATCTTAGTCATAATATAGCTTTCCCTAAAGTTTTGTTGCGATCCGAGTTCATTTGGTCGACAAAATGGCGTGACAACCTAGAGGGGCGAGATAAAACATAGGTAGGTTTCTAGACTAGAGAGTGATGGCTTGTTGGTTGTGTTGATGGTTAGCTTGCAAGGTTCACTTCTTGAGGTTGACGTCCTTGAAGAGTTTTCGTGCCATGATCCGAGTCACTCCCTTGAGTATTGACATTATGTTAATGCTAGATAGTTATGCTATAGATGTCTGATAATAGTGACCCACTAACACGAGCGCTTTTCGTGCTATTTTTAACTTTTCATGGTTTTTGGTGCTTTTTGATGAAAAGCAAGTTTATTTTCTTATTTGGGTGGACAAGGGGAGGCCGTGGTTCAATTTTAGAAAATTTTGCTTTTTTGTGTGCTTTTTAGGCTATTTTTAGTATTTTGCGATTTTTGGCATTTTTGAAAAATCTGCTTTTAAAATGAACTAAACCTGAAAGTAATCATTTTAGCTATCATTTGGGTATAAAATGGCCATATGGTCAAGAAATGGCATTAAAATGAATTTTTACAAGGATTAATTTTATAATAAAAAGTGGCATCATAAATATGCCGAGGTAATGGAAAAGAGATAATTAAGCTAGAGTATCAAGATGCAACATAGTTCATTTACAGTCACATTAGTTGTCGGGATATCGTTTCAATTAATAAATTTGCAACAAAAGTTGAAGGGAAAGGGGTGAAAGTTGACCACCAAAAGGCAAGATCTATTCCTAGCATACTCTAGCATGGCAAAGAGCCTATAAAAACATCACTAGTGCTCAATTTTCAATGTCAAAAGTTGCATATATTGTTGTGAGACTATATGTACGTATTATATGGAGTGGTGCAAGCTCTCCATCACCATCTTCATAGGAACTTCTCTCTTGTTCATGGGAAGCAAAAGAAGCAGAACACGCTCTCTCTACTTTCTTTCTATATTGTCGTCTCTTTTAACAATGTACATGTTCTACATCAACTTCGTAGCAAAAACCTTTGCGTAGCTCTCATCATGAGCCTCTTGAAGCAAATAAAGAAGCCTTTTGACAATTGGTAATCACTTCTTGATCACGGCATGAAGCTCTAAACTCCATAGCCATCATCTCAAAAGAAGGATGGTACTCTATGCCTTTGTATCAACTATTGTAGATTAAATCGGGTAACAGTCAAGAATAAGTATGCAATACCAAGTCTTGATGAGTTACTTGATTGAATACATGGAGCTTCTATTTTCACAATAATCTTCAAATATGTGTTTTCTACTCTAGTTTCAGGTGATTTTGTTGAGCTGTGCTATGGTCTACCAAGTCTATTGTCACTCGTTTGGGCTTGAGGGGGGGGGGGGGTTGTTGGGTTTCGAAGCCGTGGTTCGATGAAACCTGTGGAAACATGCTCTTATGGTATGCAAACAAGTTTAGCATGGTTTTTTGCAGGGAAAGTATTACCTCATATATGTAAGGTTTTTTGAGTTGATCAATATAGCGTTATTTTTTTGTTGTGTTGGAGCCTTCTCTCTCTCTCTCTCTCTCTCTCTCTCTCTCTCTCTCGTAATGTAAAGTACATATATATTCACCCTCTAGTTGTTCATTTTTTTAGTACGCTTTTGTTCATACATATTCAAGGGTAGCACTAGTTTTTAGGTACCTCTAGATGTAGTCCAACTTATGGCTTAAACTCCAACTCCATGTTGGGTTGGGAGCTTAGAACTCCTCCCTATGCAAACACTTTCACAACTCTTATGTATATTGAAATTGAATAAAAGTGCAAATCTTATTTTTTTGCATAGACCCCTAGGCAAGGGTATATGTCATTGGGTGTGCAAGTTGTAATTTCAAGTTCCTACTCTCTTTTTAAAACAAGCTATAGTCTTCATGGGAGCCTCCAAAAGGCAAAAAAGTGACTATTGAGAGGTCATGTGAGTTTAAAAATCTATTTTAAAAAGGTAAAAACTCAGCCTCTCACTTGTAATTGAAAACCAAGTGCTGCTAATATGTCAGATTCTTCTATTTTCAGTACCATGGTAGCTAGCTTCAAGGACATTATCCACAAAAGCAACTAATTATTGCCATGGACAAAAAGAAGAATTTAGACAAGTGGAGCTAAACATGTCTAGTGGGCATGACCTCTTGCAACACGTAAGGGTGCGTGGATAATGGTTTGATGTTACTTAGCGTTGTGTAAGACTTTTGATGTCTCCAACGGCCCCTCGAGGCTCGGTATGAGCCTGAGGCTACTGTATAATTTTTTGATGTTTAATACAATTCATCTACTCACAATTGTTTGGCAATAAAAAAAGATATTGTATAATTTTTTGCTAATATTTTTAATGAGTTTTTCAAAAAAATTATAGAAAAACTAGTAGATTTGATAAGCATAGAAAATAATAAAATAATTTTTTATAAAGTCCTTAAACGAAGGACCCTTTATCAATATCTCATATCATAGGATCAAACTTCTATATATTGTTTATTGATTTGTTCTCTAAAAACCTTTGTCAAGCATGCCAAAACACGAATGCACCTTTGGACTTTTGGAGAATGGCATTTTAAAACGCTAGGATCTCTTTCTATTCATTCACAAGACTTTTAAGCTCCATATAGGGACACTTGTCAAACAAGGTGAAGGTTCACTGAAGAAAAGGCCTTAGTGTTGAGCTGGGTTGGGCGTCCTTTGATGGATGGCGTCCACGTGGACGGCCCGTAGGTTTTTAGCTTTGTGTGAAGGCGAGGGCCGCAGGACGACATGACCTCGATGTGATAGAGGAGGAAAACAAGGGTGAGGAGTACATTAACGCTGTGGAGAAGGCGTGCAAGTTTACGTTGCTGTCACCTGACGCTTCTGCCAGCTCGCGTGCGGTTGCAACTCGTCTCTCTTTCAATCTCTGACAGGAAGCCCTCTTCTCGGCATTGCCCAGCTCTGCCTGCCACAGTGCAAGCTCTCTCTTCGCTACACACACGTGCGCGCGCATATCCACACGCCCTTTCTCTCCAACATGCACCCGTCTAGAGGTAAGCACAATTTCATCAGATCAGGAAAGCATATTGGCATTTTATCCCCACTCAAATCCTACATTCTTGCTGAGTTAAATCTTTTCAAGCTTTAAACTACCTCTCTATCCAAAACTTGTACCTTATTTGTATGTCTTTGAGCTGCTCAGCTTAGCTCAATCTTCTTTTTGATCCTTGTAGACCACGATCATCATCATCATACAAAGCCAATTCTGTATTGTGCGCCTTCCAATTCAGCTGTATGACAAATTATGGATCCTTAATTTCAACTCAAACCAATTGAAACATAAATTCTAGTGGCTACGGGGGGACTTCTTGGGGCTTAACCAATGCTAATTTGAACATTCTGGAGAGATATATTGGGAGCTCTTGTTAAGAAGGGCACTTGATTTAAAGATGATGGAGATGGACACAGAGATGGAGATGGAGGAGGTGCGATCAGAGGAAAGAGCTATGTATGGGCAAGGACGTGGTGCAAGTGAGGAAGGGGTGATGTGCTCAGGGGGTGTTAGCGACGAGGGCTTTGATGACGGGCTGTCTATGCTGCCGTGCCACACCAAGGTCATCGTGATAGGCAATAATCGAACAAAATCTGTTCTAGTTGGCCTGCAAGGAATTGTGAAGAAGGCGGTTGGCCTTGGAGGCTGGCATTGGCTGGTACAATGCCATGACATTATATCTCATTGCATTATCTTGGGAAGGTCTGCTTCTGCTTATCTTGGGAATGTCTGCTTTGCTGTGTTGAATTGTCTTGACAGAAAAACAAACATCCCCCATACCACCTCTGTCAATCTTTGAAGGCCTCTCTCTCGCACCTGAATTCCACATTTTAATTTTCATGTTTAGGGTTAGATTTTATTCTGCCTATGAAGTAAACATTCTCTCAGCTGCATTGAGAGGGATCTATTAATCTTTAAACAAAAAATTACTAATCATCGCTGCAGGCCATCGTGGCTGCTCACCTTGTTTTTGTAATAATAGGTTGCTTTGTGAGAGAGAAAACAAGAAAGTGACACTACATTTTAAAGCACTTTTTCACAACAAAACATTCGATTTTTTGAAAATAAATGTATTAATGAATTGTTAAGATTACAATAAGTTTGCAAATAATCAAATAAATACATGAAATAAATTTTTATAAAATCTTTAAATCAAAATACTCTTTATCAATAGTTTACATCATGGGATCAAACTCCTATGAATACACTTTTTATTTTAAAAAAGTGAATGCAACTCTATAAAATATCATTTAAAAGACCACTATTTCTTTTCATTTCAAAGACTTTTAAGATTCATGGGGACACTTGTCAAGCCATAAAATTTGAAACCTTCACCCTTAGTGCACTAAGGCCTTTAAAAGGCCAACAAGCAAATTTGAAGCACCTTAGGCCCTTGGGTACTAAGCCTTCGGAGGCCAAAAAAAAAACAAGACTTCAATGCTTCTCATGAAATGGTAAGAAACCATCTTTTTACAAACTATAAGCAAGGTGAAAGTTCATAATGGCCTACATAAAGCTATTAAGAGGAATTAAATAATATGAGGCTTCTTCTCTCGGAGAGAAAACAAGAAAGTGATACTAGCATTTTAAAATATTTCCCACCACAATAAAATGTTATGTTTTTTAAAAATAAGTGTAACAATGAACTATTTAGATTAAATATATATGGTGAACTTTGTCATCATTAGCTTGCCATGTGGCACTAATCAACTAGCATTATCCAATGGTCCACAATTACACCTAGAATCCAACCCTCTACTAAGGACTTATGTAGTCCAAAAACAAGGTGAAAGTGGATGAAAAAGATTGTGTGAGACCTAATACTCCTCTTTAAAGAGAGGGGTAAACAAATGTCAACACCCTCTAACAAGGGCTACATAAGATAAAGCCCATGGGTATCTAAGGTGGGTAGCATTTCTTTGAACCCTTTATGAAGGGAAGCTGCTAGAAAGATCAATAACAAAGGCATTTGATGTGTGGGCCAACTGTGGGATCATAGCAGTAATTGGTGGGAAAGAACATACCAAATGGTGCCCCAATACAACCTTGATGGGACTAAAGATCTACTGATCAACAGAGCCTTGGAACAAATGGACAGTTTGTCATATTAATCAATATCTAATTCTCCTAAATGATTTTCTCATGTTAAACTGATAATTTAATATGGGGAAGTGCCAGGGGAGAAAAAGCTAGAATATTGGTTAAGCTAGCAGACTGGCCATAGTAGGGATCCAAAGGACGGAAAATAGGGATCCAAAGGGGGGGCATTTTCAAAAGAGCAATGTGCAACAATGGGCTTAAAAGACCCTAAGGTTTAACCCATTAAGACTTCCAAAGTGCTAAGGTTCCAAAATTCAAAGGTTGTGTCCAAAGGTCAAAAGCCTAGGGAAATTGGATGCTTTGTGTGTGTCCCAGAAGTCTTTCTCAAGCCCTACAAAGGAGGGGGCGAGCCCAAGAAGTAGGGGATGGGAGAGAAACTCACACACACACACACACACACACACACACAAGCTTCCTTTGTACAAAAGGGGAAAGAGGGACACATGTTAGCTCCCTAGCCCATATTCCCACAAGGTGTACTCAAATCCTACTGGATGGCCTTGGAGGTGGACCAATGAGAATTAGGCTAGAGTAAGTCTAGTTTAATTAATTTAAAAACACTTAATAAAAGAACCAATAAGAATTAAGCTCTCTATCAGACTATTGGACAGTCTCCCAAGGGGTCCAATGAGCATTCAACATCCCAATGTATTGCCTGATTGCTATTGGCTAGGAGGCAAAGGGGTCCAATGAGAGTTTAGTTGCATTTATTAATTACCTAAAGCTGTCACAAAAGGGGAAAGGGGGACACATGTCAGAAGGCTATCACTTATGCTGTTTAATTTCCATTGGCTGAGGTTGGGGAGGTCCAATAGGATGTGAGCATGAGCAAATAGCAAGAGGGGTCGACCAAGAGAGAGAGGGGGATGATTTTCTCAAGGCATTATTCACTTACACACTCACACAGTCAATGTGAGAAGCAAGAAGACTCCCTCTCTCCTTCTCAAGATTTAATGGAAAGCTTACCACCTACTCCAAGCTTGTGAGAAGGGAGGCCTACACCAACAACTCTTGTCTTTGTGATGCAAATCCAACCAAGAGCCAACCTTCAATGCATGCTCATCTCCTCTACCATGCTAATTACTAAGCTAAGCTATGCTAATAAGAGTGATTATGTGAGGAGATGTATATCTTTCTCGTAAGACTACTTTTTCTTCCTCTCAATCTACTCTCATACCCCGCTAGCTCTCACCATCTTCGAAGGTGTGTGAGGTCTTGTGTCTAAGACCGTGAGGGAATTGATGTTGTGTTTGATAAGTGTTTTTCTTAGTGCTTGAAGTTTCCATCTTCATTGCACTAGCTAGTATTGAAGGAACACAAAGAATTGTATTGTAAAATGTCTCTCTTGATGGGAGAAACCATAATACAATGCCTTTTGGAGGGGGGACCGGCTCCATGCAAATCAGGTCCTCAACTATTGTCAATTGCTTAATTTTTCTCTCTTTTGAAGTATTATTCATGCTATCTAACTAGGTGTTATGCTTTTTGTTGCTCTCTCCACCCAAGCACTCTTGTTATTCTCATTAGGAATCTATTCTAATGAAATGCTCACTATGTTCATGCTGTTTTCCGCTACACACAAGTTACTAGACCATTAAATGTTACACAGTTGGTGCCTACCTAGTTGTGAGTTTGTGTTTGAGTGGAAAGCATGGTGATGGCCTAAGGACAAGTCCTTTTTAATCCTAAAACTAAAGAATTTTACCACACACTTATGGCTTCTATGGATTGGTTCTCTTCTTTGAAAAAAAATTGGGGCATGAATTGGCCATAGTCAAGATGGGAGGTAGTCACCAAGAACATATGGTGTCCATAGTGGCCGCTCGATATGAAGGTCTTCCTCTAGAAGGTACTGTGGGGAGCCTTGCCGACTGGGGTGAAGGCACTAGCTAGAGGGATTGGCCCAAATAGATGCTCTCAATGTAGATTAACGGCTAGCGAAGACCTCTCCCACTTATTCAAGGAATGCCCTGCGATCAGTGTCCTTGCAGGTAAAGTATGCAAATGGGTGCAAAGGACATGGAAGATAGGCTTCTATAAGAATGATTATTTCTTGGGAGGGAAGTTTTTTAAAAGCCAGGAGCTACTCACTGCAACACAAGTTGTTAGATTCTACTACTTCAAACAGGTCTGGAAGGCTAGGAACGACCGTTTATTTGACAACACTATGGAAACAACTAGGTTCACATAGATAATACAAGAAAGCAGGGGGGACTATCCTAGCCGTAAAAAATGTAAGAACTCTAATGAATGGAACATACTGATTGTCACCACAACGATGGACTCTCATTGTTGATAAGGACCCTATGTTGGTCATGGGGTGGCTCCCCTATTTGCCGATGTATCAATGACCTCTTAGAGACACCATGGCTCGGCACGAGCATGGCAAGAAGTTGTAATTTTTTGTGGTTGTCAATATATTCAACTCACCATTGTGAGTTTTGCAACAAAAAAGAAAAAGTGAAAAGGTCAGGTTGGCTTTCTAAAAAAATAAGAAAGTGATAAAGTCATTAGGTTGAGTTTAACTAGAATCCGTGTTTGGGAAAGGATTGCCTCATCTTAGCCTTAAGCCGGTTGAAAATAGACACTTGCTTGTTTCAAACCATGGTAAAGGGAAGAAAAATGGTGAAATATGTGAGAAAATAGTTCAAATATCTTGCAAATTTATGCTAGTATTTTTGGTTCGCTTCTTTGTGAGGAAGAAATTCAACCGACGACCGCTTAATAAAAGAGATTTTCTCAAATATTGACTAGAATTAATTTATAAAGTGCAAAAAAAGTCAAGCCATATGAGGCTCTAAAATGAAATGTGAAATGAAAAGAACTCATCAATATGTGTGTGTGTGTGTGTGTGTGTATCTATAAGAATTTACTAGAATTATGCAAGGTGAAGCTTCACTTTTACATTCTAAAACAATAGAATGGAAGAAAAGTCAAGACATGGAGGATGTGAAATGAAAGGTGAAATAAAACGATCCATGTGTGTGTGTGTGTGTGTGTGTGTCTATAGAATTTACTAGAACTAGTAAAATGGCATCGCCTTCTGTGGTGGCATGGCCCCTCTTACCCTCAAACCCCTCGCTCTTGACAAATTTCATCAAAGCAGATTAAGAAAAGTACTCTCTCTCTCTCTCTCTCTCTCTCTCTCTCTCTCTCTCTCCTCCCCTTGCCATAGGTTTAGTGTAATCCCACCCCTGGGTAGGTCACCTAATGAAAATGTAACCTATCACGTGAGTTCAACAGAAGGGTATTTAAAGTTCTTGAAACTTACAGAAATATATATACAAAAGGGCATTATTTTTTCAAATTTGAAAAAAACTTACAGATTTTAAAAGAAAAGGGTACATTATATTCTTCACAAAATTCACAGATAAGGGGTTTTACAAACATGTCTTGAATGCACGTGATATGGTAGTTTTACACATAGTGAACCCCCCGAGATCCCACCTCGATAACTTTAAATTCACCTTTCTTATAAAGTTGATGGTGAAAGGCCTACAAATCTTGGCAATTTCAGAATGTATTTTGTCAAGATGACACATGTGTGAGATCAATATAATATTGAGTACAAAGTGTAGTCTCTCTCTCTCTCTCTCTCTCTCTCTCTCTCTCTCTCTCTCTCTCTCTCTCTCTCTTGCCCCCGCCCCCCCCCCCCCCCCCTCTATCTCTCCAACTCTATCTCTTCTCTCGCCACTTCTCTTTGTATCCCTGCTTCTCTTAATTTCTCTCTCTATCCCTATTATCTTTTTCTCTCTACCTATCTCTCGATTGCTTTTCCTCCTCCTCCTCCTCCTCCTCCTCCTCCTCTCTCTCTCTATACTTTTATATATATCCCCCCTCTTTATTTCCCTCTCATTACCTTTTTTCTCTCATTTGTCAATTTCTCCCTCTATCTATATCTCCATTTCACCAGTTTGTAACGGTTTGGTCCTAGAGGTCATTTTTCTAGCTACCCCACACAGTTCCAACTACCCTAGTAGTTCTTCTACTTTCAAGTTTTTTTTCTTCAACACAAAATTTTTAGAGAGTATATTACTTTACGATTGCACCCCCGATGGCGGTATGACCCATGTAAAAGAACTTTCGTGTAATTTGGAAATGAATATTTGAAAAGACAATGTTCAACCCTTTATGCAATGACTCAAGAAAAAAACTTTCCCAATATACACTTATGTCCAAAAATATAGCATTACAAAGACCACTTCTTGGATGTAAGTTGCAGAGCTATATAACTGCAGCATTATGTTGCAAGTGCAAAACATACAATGGAAAACCTCCCCAAGATCTAAAATGCTATCACAATGTGATTTACACACTAGTTTTCACTGACATATTCCAAATTTTTGCAATACCAAATTATTTATAGCATCCTTGAAAACTTTGCATGGCAAGATATTGTTGAAGGTCTCCATATATGCAATCAAGAATACACAATGTCCAAAATAATATATATGCACAGTTAATAGAGATGCAAGCTTTCTACATCCTAAAGCATAGCCTACGACATGCTATACCACAGTATCAAACCACCCATGGTCCGTGATGTAAGACAAGTCGACAATCACGGGGGGGTAGACCCCAAAACAAAAATGCATAGGGACCAACTACCATGGGTTATACTTTGAGAAAACACAACATTCATTTCGTAGCTCTGCAATGGTGATAAGTGCTCTGAATCCTCTCTAGATAGCAACTTGGACATAGCAGAGCAAGCTTGGATCACATGAGGTGTAAAAAAATCCCACCAGCAAGAAGTATGAATAATTTTGTAAAGTATATCCAATCATAAATCTATCAGTATAAACAAAATAGAGACAAAATAAAACCTGATTAATTTACTACATCAACATTGTTACCTTACTACATCCAAAACCTTGAGAAGATGAATAACCTCCATGGCTCTGATAGGGCCCCTCCATAGTAGTGGATCTAAAACATAGTTGGTGATTGTGAGTTTCAAATTCTTTAGAGAGAGAGAGAGAGAGAGAGAGAGAGAGAGAGAGAGAGAGAGAGAGAGAGAGAGAGAGAGAGAGACAGTAGAATCTTTTACCTTGGATGTTTCGAGGTCACCTTCCTAGCGTGTAGGTCACGGAGGTGTTAGGATCCATCTTCATTCATTAAAAAAAAGTAAATGAAGGTCAAAGATTGGTGAAATATTTTGGGGAGAGAGAGAGAGAGAGAGAGAGAGAGAGAGAGAGAGATCAAACATAGCAGAATTATGGTTGGAGATCCCCTATCATATCACTATGTAAGGCCTCAAAATGTAATATCCAAAGAAGACACCTCTCTGAAATTCTTGAGCAAAATGGTAGACCTAGCGTGTAGGTCATGGAGGTGTTAGGATCCATCTTCATTCATTAAAAAAAAGTAAATGAAGGTCAAAGATTGGTGAAATATTTTGGGAGGAGAGAGAGAGAGAGAGAGAGAGAGAGAGAGAGAGAGATCAAACATAGCACAATTATGGTTGGAGATCCCCTATCATATCACTATGTAAGGCCTCAAAATGTAATATCCAAAGAAAACACCTCTCTGAAATTCTTGAGCAAAATGGTAGACCAAGAATGTAGGTTTACAAAGCTTATAAATGAGATGGGTGAACTTATATATATCTAAAAAGATATTGCATTATTCAAATCTTGCAAGGGTGAATGGGTCGTTACACACTACATTTCATTTCATAATGAGTTCAATTGCAATACTTCCTTGTAGACAATGTCATAAGTGTATGTCCTCGGTCTCCCCCTTTCCTAACACTTTTTGGGTGACCATCACCAACCAACACCATATTGGAGAGTTTGAAACTTTAGAGCCAATTTGGAAATCACCAATGTCTTGAAGATTTGTCCATATGGACAAATCTCAAACTATATTTTAAGGTCAAAGCCTTCCACAAGGTAGCACTTGGTCAAAAATCTTTTCCGAGCCGTGCTCTCAAAAATTTGGCTAAGATTTGGCCACGTGATTGAATCTTAAGATTGTTTTCAAACTGGGAATTGGGACATTCCCAAACTCACTAATATGGTGTTAACCACAACCTTGATGGCAAAAGGAGATCTCAGACGAGACATTGCCACATACAATTGACCATGGGTGAAAACAGGTGTTGGGAGATACAATCCAAGCATTCCCAATGTTTGGCCTTGCGCCTTGTTGATCGTCATCCCAAAAGCACATCTTAGGGGAAATTGTCGACGTTTCAACTCAAAAGGGAGGCCTTTTCTAGCTCCCATGAGAAAATCAATCCTTGGGATGAACACTGTATTTCCTGCATGTGGCCCTTTTGCTTCAATCACTTTGCTGTAAAATTGCTTACAAATTAAGCGTGTCCCATTACAAAGACCACTTCTTCGATCCAAATTACGGAGCAACATAACTGGAGCATTTTTTTTCAAATGCAAAACATGCAGTGGAACTTAGTTGTGAATAAAATGCTATCACAATCTGATTCAAACACTAAGTCTGCACTAACATATTCCTTATAAGTACCAGAAATTTTTGCAATATCAAATTGTTTATAGCATCCACATCCTTGTTGTGAGGTACCAAAATTGCCCTATCCTTGAAAAAGGTTGCATGGAAAGAGAGTGTTTCAAGGTCTCCGTATATGCAATCAATAAAGGCTTGCAAACTATTTTGTGGTAGCATCATGCAGGATGGCAAAGCTACATTGTCATGTAGCTCCCCATCACAAACATTGCCATTGCCAATATCAAGTATCCACTACAAAAAATTCTCTTTCTCTAACATTATTGAAAAAATTGACCACTCGCATGTTCTGTGTTAGACGCAGAATTTCTATACAACACCAAATGTATGAGCGGCACAAAGGTGCATCAACAATGTTTGCCCTTACTCCTCTACGTACAACATGCAAGATTTGTCTAAAATCACCACCAAGGAGTAAAACCTTTCCGCCAAACAACATGTTATTATGCATGACATCTCTTAGTGTCTTATCAAAAGCCTCAAAAGCATTTCTATGAGTCATGGGAGCTTCATCCCATATGATCAATGAATCCATTTGCAACAGCTCAGCAAGCTGGCTATTTACTTTAATATTGCATGTAGAGTCAGAAGTTATATCAATAAGGATCTTGAATATAGAGTGTGCAGTCCTTCCATTGTCAAGAAGTTGTGCCGCAATACCAGATGATGCACATGCCAAAGCAACTTTTCTCTTTCCACGTATGTGAGAGAGAAAGGCATTATAAAGATAGGCCTTTCCATTCCACCTGGCCCATCCAAGAAGAACACAGTCCCACTATTCATGCCAATGGCTTGTAAAACCCGATTGTAAGCTTCCCTTTGTCCAACATTCAAAGATGATTCCATTCAACCAGACAAGCCTCTTTGTTCCTCTACATTATACATTAACTCTTCAGCAAGCACTCCATGATCACTCATTACTTGCAATGTGCAACACTTGGGGCATTCCAGAGTAATATGAGAGTCTCTTTCCATACTGTTGAAGCATTGTCTCTAAGTTCGACAACGCTTGGTTTTGTGCCATGCGTTCACAGATACGCACATTGGTTGTGCAAGTCCTAATATGATATACATGGTCCTCAGAAATCTCCTTGCAAAAGTGATTTCATAATGCACCAGGACATATCGGCTCACAAAAAACCAAAATGACTACAAATAGTAGCCGTAATTGTTTTCATGTTTGTTGAAATGAAGCTTCTTCTAGACACAGAAACCATTCATCGTCAACTTGCAATAATCCCCATTCATTGCATGCTTCTTTAAACGTTTCATATACTCGTCCATTGAAGGTCCAAATATCCTCAAAAGACCTACATCCTTTGCACTTGTTGAGTAACATGTGCAAATAGTATAACTCTCCGACATTGGGAACTATGTTCTACATTCTTCCAATCACGTCTCCTTTCTGTCTTGGATTCCATGTTCTACTTGTTGACTTCCAAACCCACTTTGTTGGGAAGTCTATGTACAACAAATCATTGGCCTGTGGATATCTTTGATTTGCAATAAACCACTTAGTGAGCGTAGTCTTTTTGTTGGCCTCTCTCTCCACCACACTCTGTATAGTCACTCTGTCATTAAAGAAGACTTGATTTTGATGAGGTAAATGAACATGGAGGCATTGTATGTCAAGTTTCTCTTGATGCAAGTCAAACCCAAATATCTACCAGATAACCTCAGATGTTGATACATATCATGCGTTACGATAGTTTGTATCTTCATCTAAAATCCCTTCAGTGTCTTGTAGAGCAACAATCGCCCTGTCATGTCCCTTATACACATACTTGTAGAGATATTTTCATAACAGATATAGTGGAGCAAACCTCCACATTGATATGCACATTGTACCTTACTGACAAAAATGGATTGTATGGAACAATCCATTTATTATTCATTTGCACATTCTTATAAACAGTGTGATTTCTATCATTCCTCCTCAAGTATGTTGGGTATCCTTCCTATTCACAGTAGTCAATATCCATTGAAGCCTTGAGGGTATTTAAGCTTGCACTTTCCCTCTACCATACATGGAGCATTTTTATTCAAGTTTCCACATGGACCATGTACATTACACTGACTGATAATGTCATACAATAGTGGAAACATCACCTTATTAGGAGGCTCGGGAGAAAGTATCAATAGAATGTGGGCATGAGGAAGGCCTCTTTTTTGGAACTCAATCACTAAAATGTGTCCAATGACCTTACCAAAAATCTCTTTCTTAATCAGCAAGCCCATCAAATCCTTGAACTTATAATAGAAAACACGTGTAGTAAGGTCAGGACGATCATTGGACGTTTGTCCAAGCAATAACGCATCCTCTATCTCCTTCCATCCAGGATTTCATGTGAATGTCATGAAGAGATTAGGCTTGCCTGTTTTGCATACAATTGCCATGTCATCCTGATAAATCTGGTGCATATAGCATGGACTACCAAAATATGATGAAGGAAATACAACCCTCCTTCCAACATTAGCACCCAGTAACGGTTCTCTGTTACCCTTGTTCCATCTCTTGCTCTGATCATGTTAGCCAAACCTTGATACACCTCACTGTGTAGATCACTCTGATGATTGCAAACCCATAAAAGCCTCAACTCCTCCATAAAACTATTTGCATCAATAATATATTTTTGCAATAGCCTACCACCACGTAGAAGACATTGTGTCATGTCATCCCTGATTTTCAATCTATACTTGTAGAGATCCATTGTAAAAATATACCTCGTATTCCCTCCCCCTTGCTCTCTGTTTTCTTGTGGCATATCTAATGCATGTATGTAGGGATTCCAACCTTCTTCACCACTTGGAAATAGCAACACATATAAGAGAGGCATGTACGACCTGTGGCAATTTGAGATTCTTTTTTGACCACCAGAAAGATTCAATACAATATCACGATGGCCAATGTTTCTCTCATCACCTTGACTAGACATGATTGCAGCAACTTCCACACCTGTTGGAGCGAGGTACTGCCAGCCATTTGTGTATGTTTCTCAGAGATAACCATCCTTATGTCAGGAATATTGGAAGTTTGAACCATTGTTGCAAACTGCCTGAAAGCTTGAACGTACGGATTTACGTGATGCATAATTGATTGCAAGATTTCCAAAATATCTGGTTTGAGTTTAGAAACATGTTGCATCTTATTTTGCAACTCATTCTCAGTGTCAAAAAAATACAACTGAGCAAAGCGAGGGATTTGATCTAATTGTCCTTCAGGCATCAGTGGACCAATTTTATGATAGATAGATCCATACACTTTGAAGGTATGATTCCTTTTCTTTGACAGAGAGATTCATCTATATGAGCTCTTGAATAAGCAAATGCCAACACACTATTGTATGCTCTAATATGTTTTAGGAATTGCTTGCTTCTAGTATTACATCCGTGCATGAATTTTCTTAATTATAAAGGAGGTTCACATAATGGTGGCAAATAAACACTCCCTGAGTTGCAACAACTTTTTTCCACAAATGTGTGAATGGTATTTGCTTCTACCTTCCAAGTGAAAGCACTACAAAGGGAGCATGAAAAATCCAAGATGCCTATGCTTTGAAGTATAGACTTTTTGTGAAAAAGAGACAACATAGAGATATGTATCAAGGGCGTGTTTTCAGGATATATGTAGGTGATGGATAGGCAATGTATCTTGACTTTGGAGTAATCTCCCTCTCTAGAGACAACTATGGGCTCCCCATGGACATCTCCATTATTGGCTTCCAAATTTCTTCTCACTTCAATCTCCTCTCGATTTTGCGAAAGCATTGGATCAATATATACATCCGTTACAACCCTTCCTTGAGAGAATTCATTGCATTGATCCACATTTATCAAATGCTGGCAATTTCCCAAGCGAGCTACATTAATCCCCCTTAGAGAGCACCGAACTCTCTCTATTGCTACCTCACGTTGCGTAGCTGGAGAAGCAGATAAATTTCAAAATCTTGCATGATAGAAATTGGCTAGTGCAATAATTGCATTGCAGATTAGCTTCTAGTTAGACAAACAGGGACACAAATCACGGTGGATAATAGATTAGGCTATTGAGGGCCTAGATCAATTTTGAAACTTTCAAGCTAGAGTTAATCAACTCTTATGAGTTTGAAGAGCAGTCAACTGCAAAAGTTCTTTGGCTAGATCAGTTTAATCAAAACCGAGCAGGAGAAATTCTTTTAATCAACACCTAAATCTGCTAGAAGATAGTTTTTATAGAACTAGTCAACATGGACTCAAATCGAGCTGTGAGTTTAAGTACAACAAACCAAGCTAGTAGCAGTGGCAACACATGCATAACTGCAACATAGAAGATTTTACAGCTATATGTCTACAATGGAGATAAAGTCTTTTATGTAGATTCAAAAGGCCATAGATACTTGATGAGCAGCAAAAGAAACACAGGAGCCATGATCCTATTGATCAGAGTAAACGCCAGATCTAGAGAACTCCCAGATGTTTAGACTTCAGTGGAGACAAGTATTGCAAGCTCAAAAATGAAGTGCAGATAGAAGTTCAGAAAATCAACCCAAGTGGTTATCCAGAAATATGCACAAGTCAGTAAAACATACAGTTGGTGCATATGCAATCAGGGTCATTGTATATGGATTATAGTGGTGAAATCTATAATCGACAGCCAAAATTTCAAGATCCAACAAATCAACCAATAGAAGCCAATCTAATTGGAGAACACAATCAAACACAGTACAAAGGTCAAAATGGAGCACTCTACAACTTGATGCTTAGTGTTCTGAAAGAAGATGCCAGCAATTTGGCAAGCATAGAAACATAAACTCCTTTGAAAGAGCTTGACATGATAGAACCAAATGAAATAGCACCAGTCATGGCATATTGCTCAGATTGTGGACAAAAAGGTGGACATTTTTCTAAAGACTGTCTAAGAAATCCAGACAACAAGGACACATCAACCGCCAAGCAAGGTACAGAGCAAATTGGAAATCTGAATCTCGATGTAAGTGCATTTAATTCATCACTTTTAATGCAATTAATGATTTTGCATTACCATTAGAAGCAGCAGTAAAAACACTACAAGTTCAAAATCATCATAAAGATGCACATGTACCTGAAAAGCTTAAAATTGATTCTTTGAATAACAAATTCTTGCATGAATTTGGTCAAGGTGTCCATATATCACCGAAGATTGAAAAGACTGTTAGGTTTGCAAATAATTCTGCATCCAATGCCACAAGTGTGCAATCAATTACGAGTTTGAGGAACACATCAAACAGATTGTTGTTAGCATTGTATGGTACACATAATTCATATGCACACTATGTAGACCAAAAAGGGCAACTATACAAAAAGGATCAACCAGTGTTTGAATGGCCCACGTACCAGCTCATAGAAGTACGTCCAGTGATAGATCAGAAAGGATGGTTTATTTCAGAGGAAAGAATCTATTATAGCCCATCCTCTCTAGAGTTGAAGGATATTACCCGAGTGAACCCAGAAATCTATTCAGAGCCAAACTCTCCTCCATCGGAAATTAAGCTTCGACATTGTAGCCAAATGAGCATATACTTTGACCAAAACAGTCATAGATATAGACAAGAGTTTAGCATCTATGATGTCTTGGGTCCTGAAACCATAGAAGCTCATATCATAGGAGACCCATGGGATAGACAATATCAGGGAAAAGATAATGCTATCTACAGCTTGACTTGGGGAATAACATGTCATGTTTCACGAAGATACATAGAAAACTATGCAGAAGGTTTACAGATGCCAAACATCAACATTGCTACCCAAAGTGTACCTTCACAGTCTCAAAAGTGAGATCAAACCAGAACCAAACAGCTTTGAACTCTTACAATGAAGCAGGCTATAGTGATCACCCTAGGAAGGGGGGACCTGCAAATCCATCAAGCTCAGCTTATGTACCAAGAATGCTACACCAGTTAGAAGCCCTAGAGCCTTTAACCAACAAACTCCTTCAAAGCAAAAACCATTGAAAGATCATATGGTTGTTGGAAGTTTCCAATTGACCCAGATTCCATCACAGTTTCTACAAATAAATTCCTCTATGAAGATCATCAAGGACAAAAGTTTTAGCTGATCTCCACAAGTCAGAGTCAAAAGCCAACAAATCCAATAGTGTTCAAACAGTTACATGTGATCAAGCTCACATATGCATATCAAGATGCACAAGGTAACAAATATCAACAAGATCACGACCTTGTACAAACCCCTATGGATGGTAAGACAAAAGTCAAAGACTATCTGAAGATGATGCAAAACCTCAAGTTGCTAGAACAGGTGGCAGAAAATTCAAAATCAATGAAAGCTAAAATCGAGAAAGCTACACAAAGGTCACCACCAAAATCTCCTCCAAAGAGACAGATTCTGCCAGAAAGTACAGTGGATCTATTAAGATCAAAAGTTACCCAAATGCAGGAGGACAATGCTCAACAATTGCAAAAAAGTGCAGTAGTATAGCCAATGAAGCCAACATTGATTGGAGCAGGTGGTCAAAGCAAGGAAAATGCAGATAAAGCTCAACCCATGGACACTGCCACAATAGAATCAATCCATATAGAAAGAAAAATCGAGAAGATCAAGTGCAACATTATTGGTGAACACGAAGAAAAACTGTCAAGCAAAGTAAAGTTGGACTTTCAGCTAGACAAGAACCTCATGTCTTTTCGCACTTGGAAAAGATGTGGCCAACCACAGTTGGAAGATGCTCCTGAATTTGTGAGCATATCAGGAGACAAACGAGCAGAATGCTAGGGAATCATCTCCACCACCATTGAAGTAAGTTCACAGATCATCATAGCTCAATTCCACATGATCACAGCAAAAGATATGACAGACGTTATTATAATGAGAATGCCAATGGCCCAGAAGATGTTAGAGATACAAAATGCAAACAGGATGCAGTCTTCAGAGACAACAAAGAACAAAGACCAAGACTGGTCACCCGCGGAAAATAGCACATGGTCCTCAAGCACAATTAAAATGGAGACTTATATGAAAGCAGATCTTATTGAAGATGATTCATCTCCATCAAACAGAACTTCAGAAGAGCTTAAATCAAATCAGGCAATAGCAAGTTTAGATCAAACAGAGCAAAGAGCAACCATAAAAGCTATTGAGCATAGAATTCCACCAAAGCCAGAAGTAAAGAAGAACAAGGTTGCAAAAAGTCAGAAAGCATTAGGAAGTCCAAAGATCGAGACATTGCCAGCTGAATCAACTGATGTAAGTCTGATTGGAAAACAAAGTCTCAAGCCACCCTCCATAGAGACACAATTAGATCAAGATGAAACCATGGCAAAAGCAGAACAAATATTTTTAATAGAACCAGCAATGAGAATATCTATGGTTCTCAGCAGTACAAAAGGAGCAAGTGTCAGATGCAATGCTCTACTTGATAATTAAGCAAAGTGTAATAAGGTTGCAGACAACATCGAGCGCATTCTAGAGATTACTCGGGGCAAGCCAAATAATAGAGAAATCATGGCTAAGGCTACAAGTGAAAAATAAGTGGTTGCTACCCTTAGCATCCAAAATCATGAAGAGCAGGTAAAGTTTCAAGTGAAGCCTTCAAAGGAAATGCTTGTAGATGTCATCCTTGGACATCAGTGGTTAGATCAACACAAGGCCTACAAAGAAGATACAATGCTAATACTCTCTAGTGGATCAGATGCTTCTAGAAGTTAGGCTTTCAAATCTTCAAGTCAATTGCTGACCCAGCTAAAACCTCTAAGGAGACACCCAAAAAAGCAAAGATATATCAGCCCAAGTACTCAAGAAAGCAAAAGATAGTCAAGCAAGTGTTTGTTTCAATCAGTTTAGTCAAAGTCAATGATCCGATTTGGGTTAAAGACGGGAAATCAACACAGAAAGACAAACACATGGGATGGATAGCATCGCAATGGAGCTTAAAGGAACAGGAGTACTATGGAGGTAACAGAAAGATATGGGTACCAAAACCGCAGGTTAGGGCATCTGAAGTAATGTCAAGTCCCTTCCAAGAAAGAAGGCCCACAAGGTATCAACCTCGACAATATCTTAGGATACCTAAGAAGCAGGTATACAACAAAACAACATCAAAAGATGCTAAAGTCTACCACAACTCTCAAGAGGATACAAAACAAAGATGGATCTCAAAGAATCTTCCTCTTTGACAAGGATTTTACACAGGGTATCCAAAGATTTGGCTACCAGCCAACCATAAGCCAACTGCAACTACACCAAACTTGCATGCATATCTCAAAAACTCAACAAGACCTAGAGTAAGGCAAAGTCAACCAAGGAGATACAAAGGTCATCAAGAGATTTGGATTCCTAAGTCTTTCAATGCTCCTAGTCAAAATCCAAATGCCGACAGCCAACAGAGGCCTACAACAACATCAAAGACTTCTTACAACATGCCCAGTCGGAGAATCAAACAGATAAAGGAGTCTTCACAGTCAAAGAAGGACAACCCAACCAATGCGAACGCACATTCAAAGATGATAAAACAGATATGGAAAAAGAAACCTTCAATGCCAACTTGGTCCTTCACTAATCCTCTTTTTGAGGTTTCAAGCTTACTTTTACCTGAAGAAATGTTTGTAGTAAGCACAAGAATGTAAAAAGTCAAGTCGCCAGGGTGCAAAAAACTCTCTTTGGCATAGTCAGAGTCGGGCTGCTGAGCCATAAAATGAGCAAAGCATTTGTCCAAAAGCTTCAAGTCATATTAAACTCTGTGCTAACTGTTGTAGTTATTAGGCTTACGCTCAAGCTGGAAGAGTTGAGCATATCTAAGTGATTTCACTCATGCTAGATGAGATGAGCATAAGAGTCGAATTCTATTAACTTACAATTGGTGGAGTGTCGTAGAGTCCAACACTCACGCACAATGCACATTAAGATGAGAGCACATATCTTCGATGATGAAAACCATTCTGAAAGGGGTGCCAGCTTGCAAAGCCATGTCATATGCATTTATAGCTACACCATCTTTCTTCAGAACCCCTCAAAATCTTTCTAGCACAGCATATTGTTTTCCATGCATTTTTGTGTATGCATAAATAGGATGTCCCACCATTGGACATATGCATTAGACACTCTTTTTTGCTTCCACCTATGCATCTTGAGTGGATTACAATAGGCAAACAATGTTCCATCATACTACCCTCTCATATTTAATGCCTTTTTAATTCCATATCTATCAACAAATAATCCCGTTGAGTACTTTATTAATATTTCCAATGCTAATAAGTACCCCAATAATGCGCGTATCCCAAAGTCACTTTTATCCCACTGGGTTTTTTTCCTTTGGTCATCTAGGTATTAGACCCTAATTTAGAACCTCATCATTCTACTTCCTTTGTACATACTTTTCATAAATAAACAGTAGCCTCATCATTATACTATTACAGCGAACAAATGCAACATCATCTCTCACATCAGACATATTCAGACTAATGAAGATGGTGCAGCAAATTGAACATCATCAACAAATTCAACGACAATTGAAGAACTCAGGCCATCAACAACCAATTAAAACCCTTCCACAGCCTCCACGGACACTTTTCAATAGTGTCCGAGGACGGGCACTAAAAGTGAAGGGGAGGAAATGTTAAATGAGTCAATGTCAGTTAACAGAAGCTGCTAAATACCAAAGACGTACGAATGCACATCAAAGATCAACATGAAGAAGCAGTAAAGATTGGAGTTACACATTTTTCACATTTTTCCAAAATGGTCACGTATTGTAAATTCTCGATTTATGTCAAGCCATTGTAATATTTTAATGTGTTACGGGCTCAATGGGAGTTCCAAGCTGTAAAGAACAGGTGAGTTAGTGTGCTTAGATTGCAGATTCACTAAGTGGTGGAGCCCTAAAGGCCTTGGGTGCTCAAACATTGCATATTTTTACCCTAGGTATATAAGGCAGTGTGTAAAAGAAATTAGGGTTCTCAAGATCATTTGTTGAGAGCACTCTTTGGTGAGAGCTCTTGAGGTGTGTGGCTATGGAGTCCTTGAGCTTCTCCTTGCTGCCTCTCTAATGCTTCTTATGATTGCCTATGATGCTTTGATTAGCTAAATCTTAACTAATTAGTGGTTAATCCCTGTGCTTGTGTGCACATGTAGGTTTGATTGGAGTGTGGTGCTCGATAGATCTATGTGTGTGTGCTTGTGATTAGTGTGTTGCATTATAGGATTAGTGTTGTGTGCATATTGCAATCGTAGAGTGTGTGATTGGGTTGATTGGAGGTGAAGGAAAGTGGATGTGGAGTTTGCCCTTCATTGTGGCTTAGCTCCTCCATAGGCCGAGAAACTCACCTTGTAGAGTCACCATTTGTGTTGCCATGATTAGCTCACTAATCGTATGAGTGTTTCCATGCCCTAGACAGGTAGCTCATCCCTCTCAATTCGAAGATCAACATGAAGAAGCAGTAAATATTGGAGTTTCACATTTTTCACATTTTCCCAAAATGGTCACGTATTGTAAATTCCCAATTTATTTCAAGCCATTGTAATATATTAATGTGTTATGGGCTCAATTGGAGTTCCAAGCTATAAATAACAGGTCAATTAGTGTGTCTAGGTTACAGATTCAGTAAGTGGTGGAGCCCTAAAGGCCTTGGGCGCCCGGACATTGCATATTTTTACCCTACGTATATAAGGCAGTGTGTAAAAGAAATTAGGGTTCTCAAGCTCATTTGTTGATAGCACTCTTTGGTGAGAGCTCTTGAGGTGTGTGGATATGGAGTCCTTGAGCTTCTCCTTGCTCATGTGACTTTGTTAACACTAATCAATGCTTAATTATCTTTCACTATGCCTCTCTCATGCTTCTTGTGATTTCCTACGATGCTTTGATTAGCTAGATCGTAACTAATTAGTGGTTATCCCTCTCTAATCGTGTGTGATTTTCCTCTTTTTCTTGTATGTGCATGTAGGTTTGATTGGAGTGTGGTGCTCGATAGATCTATGTGTGTGTGCTTGCAATTAGTGTGTTGCATGATAGGATTAGTGTTGTGTGCGTCTTGCAATCATTAGTGTGTGTGATTGGGTTGATTGGAGGTGAAGGAAAGTGGATGTGATGATGGCCAACCATTGTGTCTTAGCTCCTCCATAGGTTGAGAAGCTCACCTCGTAGAGTCACCATTCGTGTTGCCATGATTAGCTCACTAATCATGTGAGTGTTTTCATGCCCTAGCCGGGTAGCTCATCCCTCCGGATTGAAAATTTTGTTGTCATTGGAGCTATTGCAACGATGGAACCCCCCAATAGATCAGCCCTTTGTTGAACTAGAGGAAGACATTGCTCATTACAAGGACCAGGGTGAAGTCATTGTTTTTGGAGACATGAATGCTCGCACAAATACGTTACAACACGACACACAACAAGTCAACATATACTCGAAGTTCTAATGATGCAAAAGAACTAGATCACCATGGAAAATCACTTCTACATATGTGCAATTGTACTGGAATGCTCATTTCAAATGGTGTATCTTTATGGCAAGGCACGAATGATTTTACATGTAGAAAGCACAATGGTGATAGCGAGATTGACTATATGTTGTTTTCAAAAGCCACTCTAAAATGCATACAAAGCTTTACACTTGGTAAATGGAATCTAGAATCAGATCATAGGATGTTATGTATTGACCTCAAGTATGGTAAAATATCCGAGCATGTAGCCTCCAATCATGATGTAAATCATTCGTACCTACATCTAGACATTAAACGAGCACTTATATATGTTATGGTGGACCAAATGTTAAGCATGACAAAGCATCAAGAGAGCCCAACATAGAATGCAAGTGGAAAGTTTGCAAAGAAGTAATTTTCTCTTGTGCGAAGGAATGCTTTTCGATGAAACACATGTCTTTCAAAAGGTCTAAGAAGGGTAGAATCAAGAAGAGATGGTTTGACATGGAATGTAGTCAAGCCCAAAACACTTGCTAAGTTTGGATGTAAGCAAAGACAAGGAAGTTTACTTGGAACTTTTACACACATACAAAGTGCTTGTTCAAAAAAAGAGGAGAAGGTGGGAAGTCAAAAAACAACTTCTTTTAGCAAGAGAAAGCACATGCATGTGGCAAGTTTTGGTAGAATCTAAAAGGCAAGCGTTTTGAGAGTTTGGTGACTTGACACTTGAGGATATGTATACGCATTGCAAGAACCTTTATGAGAAACCCAATGTTCATAAGATGAAGTGTTGTAGCTTCCTTCCATTTATGCCTCCCTTATTTACCATTGAAGATGTATGCCGTGCGCTTGAGAAACTTGCTACTCGCAAGGCAGGGGACCTTCAAGGTGGCAAGGCTGAAATGATTAAATGGACAAGGGAGAAAATGTGATATATATTGGATACACGATATGTTTAATCTTACACTTCAGCATGGCATGCCTCACAATTGGAGTCAAATTGGATCAAACCTTTACACAAAGGAGGATATGTAAACATGTGAACAATTATCGCACTATGGTTGGTTCTTTGATAAAAAAGTTTTTTGGATGTATCATGGAGGTGAAGATAAGTAAATGGGCTGAAAAGAATGGAAAACGTGCGCTTGGCCAGGCAGTTTTGCGAAAGCATCATAGCACTATTGATCACCTTGTCACTCTTTGAGTTCTTATGGAAGCGTTTCGATTGAAAGGAAAAACGTGTTTTGTTGCTTTGTGGATTTCAAGAAAAATTTTGACATGGTACCACGAGGAAATATTTGGATACATATGCAAAGCCTTCAACTGCCGAGAGAATTTATACTTGCAGTCTTTCATATCTACCAAAAAGTGATATGTCAACTACGTATGGGAGATGGAATTTCAGAATTTACAAGGATGCCCACTTTCCCCAACCCTATTTGGGCTACTCATTGATGAGTTGGAATGTATGGTTCTTGATTTTATGCACCAAGAAGGTATAGAAGAGGTTAAGATCGAAAATGCGGTGATCATGTTTTTGCTTTAGGCCGATGATGTAGTGCTCTTGACACATACTTTAGAAGATGCACAAAAGCTTTTGAGTGTCTTGGAACGCTTTTGCCTACATAGCAGGCTAATCGTGAATGGATCCAAAACCAAGGTTATGCTTGTAAAGACCCTCAATGACGAAAATCCATGCATTGTATACAACAATGAGCAACTTGAAGTGGTAGATAGATTCAAGTACCTTGGTGGTGCTTCTTTATGGAGTGGAGGTGTGGGGTAGTAGCATTGGAAAGTCTACTTGGAAAGAGTTTGAGAATGTCCAAAAGTGTTTTATCACCAACTTTCTCCAAGTCAAGACACAAACACCCTACATGCTCTTACTTCTTGATTCCGGATCGCTTCCCATTGAGGTCTTGGGCATGCAAAGAGTTGTGGAGTACATGCTTAAGACACAACATAGCCCTTTGTATCAACTTCCTAGAATCGCATATGAAGCAGGTCGAAAAGTCCAAAATACATACAAGAGAAAAATACTAAGTTTGGGGTGGATGCTTGACATCAAGAAATGGTTTGGAAGATGGGATGCATGTCACTTGATCAAGGATGCGTCGATCAACTCCCAAGTTAATGAGGCCTTCTTACAACGCCAATATATCACGGCTTGGGAGAAATCGGGAGGTGCTCACTTCAGCCATTATACCACACACGTTGCCCCAAACTACAAATCTCTCTTCTTCTCTGAACGAGGTAACCGAACCCATCCCTACATCCTTGAGCCCATCCCATTGAGTGCGATTCACACCATTGCCTCCATTCGTCTTAGCTCCCATTCTCTACGTTGTGAGACATGACATTGGGGCACCGGCGAGGAGTCTCATCGACTTTGCAGCTTATGCCCTCGTCAAGTACAAGAGAGCGAGTACCACACACTACTTGAGTGCTCAGCTTTTGACCATATTAGGTCCTCTTTTCCCCATATATTCAGCCATGATCTCTCCCTACATACCTTCCTCTCCCAACCATGATGTAGACTCTCTATTGCGACGCTCATTTCAACCATTTTTGAGAATCGAGAGTCACTTATGACCTCCACTCACACCACGTGACATGCTCATTTGGTCCCATAGGTCATATTTGACCTTCGAGGACGATAATAGAACTATCTATCTATCTATATATATCTCTCTCTCTCTAAATATTTTTCTCGTCCTCTCTCTCTATCCCTATCAATCTCCGTGATGCTTACTTCTCTCTTTATCCCTCTTTCTCTCCATTTCTCTCTCTATCCCTATCCCTCTTTCTTTCTCTAAATATTAACCTCCTTCTCTCTCTCTCTCTCTCTCTCTCTCTCTCTCTCTCTCTCTCTCTCTCTCTCTCTCTCTCTCTCTCTCTCTCTCTCTCTCTTCGGTTTGGTCTTAAGACAAAAAATTTCAAAGTTATGGAAGGTGTTTCTATAGTAGCATTTCTGAAGGGAACAGGTTCAGGAAATTTGACTCTCATCAATAAGCTATGTGTTACTCACCCATACAATAAGAAAGTCAAGTATGAATCCCATGCTTCTCATTATGCGGGCAAAGAAGGATTCCATAATCTACTCCAGAAATGTATTCTTGTTGGTCTACCATGAAAAGTAAACATACAAGAGTATGTTTCAAAATGCATGTTATACCAAAAATTGAAATTTGATCAAGGGAAGAAACTTGGATTGTTTCAATCGACAAGCTTAGCAAGTGCTAAGTTTTGCTTAAGATTTTGATCTCTGTACATAGGAGACTGCCAAAAATTTTATCATCAATTCCCAGTCTCACTCTCTTACATTTTCTCTTGTCAGTTATGGCTAGGCCTCCTAAAAAAAGAGTATTATATCAATAAGTTTGATAGCACAAACTTCACGATTTGGAAAAAACATATACTTGATATCTTGGTCAATAAAGGCCTTGCAGCGCCATTGAAAGAGTGTAAAAGGATGTTTACACTGATGATCAGTGGGAGGAGCTTGATGCTCATGCTATGGTGACCATTCTCCTGCACTTTGGTGAGTCTATCTTTTTTTCCATTATGGATAAGATCACTTCAAAGGAATCATGGAGTCATTGCGCTTAGCTTGGGATGGCAAGACAAACTTGAACAAAGGTTTTCTTATGAAAAAGCTCATGCGTTTGAATATGAAAGGGGAAAACAAGGTCAATTCACACTTAAACAAGTTCAATAGTTTGTTTTTGCAACTTACATCTAAGGGACTCAATTTCAATAATGAAACAAAAGCCATTTTCTTGCTATCTTCTTTGTCTCCATCATGGGACACATTTAACACTACCATTAGTAAGTCCCCCCTCCCAAGGGCAAGCTTGTTTCCCATGATGTTACTAGTTGCTTTGCGCACAAAGGTGCCACGACTATCAGATATCTTGATATTCATTGCTGACTCAAGTCTAGATGCATTATTGGCTCTTGATGAGTGTTATGCGCAAAACTAGATCATGAACTCAAATGCCAACTTCTATGCTACTCCCCCTAGGGAATGGTTATTCAATTATGCTTATATGCATGGTTCAATCAAGCTAGGTGACTCGTATTAGCTTGACATTTGTGGCATTGGAGTTGTGAAGTTATGCATGCATAATGACACTAAATTTATGTTTCAAGGTACTAGACATGTGCGGCTTAGTGTTAGCAAGTCAGCTTGATGATTTGGGCTATACTATAGTTTTTAGCAATGGTTCCTAGAGGGAAATTTACCCATTTTGAAAGAACAAAAGTCAGGTTCATTGTACTCTTTGTTTGTCTCTTCTACGAAAAAGAATTTCATTTATGTTTCCGAGCTACTGAGTTATGGCATAGCCGACTTGGTCATATGACTTAGAAAGGAATGAAACAACTTCAGTAAGTAGTCTACTTAGCTATCTCAAACTATTCTGATTTATTTTATTTGAGCATTGCATTTATGGAAATTAGACTAGGGTTACCACTTCACCATATTGAGAGTTAGGGAATCCTGTAGACTTAGTACATAGTGGTCTATGTGGGCCTATGTTGCATACATCTCTAGGGGGGGCATTATATTTCTTAATATTCATAGGTGACTACTCAAAAGGTGTGGGCCTATCTCTTGAAGAGAAAAGACGAGGGTTTTTGCTATGTTTTAGAAATTCCTTGCCATGGTAAAGAACCAGTTAGGCAGTAAGTTAAAGGCTTTGCGCATTGACAACAGGAAGAGCACGTCTCCACCTAGTTCATGAAGTTCTACGAGTCATTAGGTGATAATTTACTATGTTGTACACACCTACTCATAATGGTATTGTTGAGTGTATGAGTAGAAAAATGAGAGAGCAATCCAAGATAGAGTCACAGCCATGTAGTTTATGGCAAACTTACCTTCACAATTTTAGGGAGAGGCTATTATGACAATAGTTTACATCATCAATCGATTGCCTAGTATGCCATTGAACTATAAAATTCCACAGGAGATGTGGACTCACAAGAAGACAAACTATGACAGATTACGTGTTTTTGGGTGTGAGGCTAGATACCAGATCACACAAATGCATCTTCATTAGATATGGTGTAGATGGAGAGATGGGATATCATCTTTGGCACCCGAAACCTAGACAAGTCCATTGCAGCTCATAAGTAACCTTCAATGAGTCAAAGATGTATAGACATCCTATCAAAGAGGTTGAGTATTGCAAGTTCAGAATCAAGGATGTAGCCTCAAGAAAGATCAAATAAATAGCTCAATCTACTACTGATGTTCCTACCACTAGTAGTGCTCCGGAGCGAGTAGAGTCTAACAATTAGGCAATGAGGAGATCTACGTGAGTCTCTTGTGCCCTTGAGTGTTTTCAGTCGAGGTTCGACTATTTTTTTATCAATGACTGCAAATAGCCTACGGGCTACCAAGAGGCTATTTAAATGGAAGATAGCGTGAAGTTGGAGGCAATGCAATCATAGTATAACTTGATTATGGCAAATGAGACTTGGAAATTGACAGAGTCACCAGAAGGCAAATAAGCCTTGCCTCACAAATGGGTATATAAGAAGAAATACACAGTAGAAAATCTTGAGCCTAAGTATAAGGCTAGATTGTTTGCTAAGGGATTCAAGCAAAAGAAAAGCATGGACTTTGATTAATTTTTCTCTCTAGTAGTCAAAATGACTACATTGTATCTTCTATTTGGACTAATAGCCACTAAGAACATGGAGCGCTTACATAACAGAGACAGAGTATGTGGCAATTTTTTATGCTAGCAAGGAAGCTGTGTGGTTAGCTTGCCTAGTGGGAGATCTTGGCATTACTCAGATTCTAGTGTTGCATTGTGATAGTTAGAGTGTGATTGCATTAGAAAATAATCTCGTGTTTCACTAAGTGAAAACACATAGAAGTCCTTTATCATGTGATACATGAAATTTTGGCTATCAAATGCATTGAACTAGTCAAGGTTCATATAGATGATTTGTAAGGGAAGTTTGCTCATATGTAAGGGCTAAAAGTCTTTCTCATTTTACTCTTCATATGTCTCTTCTTTGAAAGAGAATTCCATTAGTTGTGGCATAGCCGGCTTGGTCATATGAGTCCAAAAGGAATGAAACAACTTCAATGTTTGGCCTGTCTTAAACTATTCTCGTTTTAGATTGTGTGAGCATTACATTTATGGCAAATAGACTAGGGTTATCGCTTCACCATTGAATAGAGAGTTTGGGAATCCCTTGGACGTGGTACATATAGTGATCTATGTGGGCCAATGTCGCATACATCTTTAGGCGGGGGCGTTATATTTCCTAACATTCATAGATGACTCTACTTGGAAGGTGTGGGCCTACCTCTTGAAGAGGAAAGAAGAAGTTTTTGCTACATTTTTGAAATTCCTTGCAATGGTAAAAAACCAATCAAGCAAGAAGATGAAGGCTTTGTACATTGACAATGGGGGACAGTATGTCTCCACTAAGTTCAAGAATTTCTATAGAAAAAAAGGCATTAGATGACAATTTACTACACCATATACACCTGCTGAGAATGGCATCGCTGAGTCTATGAATAGGACAATCCAAGAGAGAGTCACATCCATGTTGTCTATTGAGAACTTACCTCTAGAGTTTTGGAGAAAGGTCGTTATGACAACAATTTACATCATCAGTCGATCACCTAGTATATTATTGAAACTATAAAAATCCAAAGGAGATGTGGACTTGCAAGAAGCCAAACTAGAATAGATTATGTATTTTTGGGTATGAGGCATTCTCACATATCCCTAAACATCTACGCAAGAAGTTAGACCCCGAATCACACAAATACATCTTCATTGACTATGGTGCAGTTGGTGGTTGGTAGATCATATTGGTGGTTGCTTATAATTTAAGCTAGAAGCTAGTGGAGAGACGTGGATTGTTGTCTTGGAAAAGTAGTGACAAGATATCTCTATGTGGCTTGAAGAACCAACGGCTTCATTAAGTAGATTTTATGGAAGGGTATCAAAGAACCTAGATAAGGGTCTTAGTATATTGATAACAAAAGGGGAGAAACCTAGTGGGAGACAAGCCTTTTATGTATGTTCATGGGGTCAAGCCTTTAATTTAGTTTCCTTTTGAGGGTAGGAGATTAAAAGTATTCATACATAGAGATTGGGATAGGCTACCTTAGAGGAATGGGGTTTGAAAAAAGAGGTAGCCTCCAAATGTAAAGTGTAGTCAAAAGGATTTTGGGTTTAGGCTACCATTCTTGTAGAGAATTTGAAAATTTTATGGGATCGTATCCTAGATTATTTTGAGTGCTAAGATGATTAAGCTAGAAAATACTTTGGTGTTGTGTCGAAAGTTGAAACAATTGTATTTGAGTGAGTCTTCCTAGAATGAAAGTGCATGGGTGTAATAAACAAACAAGGTGAAGACCCGAGAAGGCAACATTTTTTGTTGCAATAAATTGAGTGATTATTAGAACACATTTGACATTTTAATTGGGGGGGGGAGAGAGAGAGAGAGAGAAGTTATAGCTAAAGAGACAAAGAGGCTCTTTTTTATGCATTATTGTGAAGATGAGAGAGAGAGAGAGAGGGACGTGCGCGCACACACACACACACACACTTTTTCACAATGAAAATGTTTAAATGAGTATAGTAAGGCTTCATTACAAAGAAAACTTAAAGGGTCATGATTGTCACCACATTTGTAAGGTTCTTTCTCATATATATGTATACATATGTGTGTGTGTGTGTGTGTGTGTGTGTGTGTGTGTGTGTGTGTGTGTGTATATATATACACACACACACACACACATGTGTCCCTCCAATGCACTGCTTGTACAAGGCACGTGTACGAAGCACTTCAAAAAGTGTCGCTTAGTGGAATTCTACCATGGGTTTGTCTATTACTTATACTTGCAGACGTCAGAGACTTCCTAGTCAACAACTTTCGGTAGTTTTCCATTGGCGTCGGAGGAAGAGGTAGAGAATGTGGAGATGCAGTTTGACCCAGAAGAAGAGCGGGTAGAGGTATTAAAGGAAACATTTGATGTGGGCTTAACTCTTGCGGATGCAGCAATAGGGTGCAAGCAAGAAAGCCCAAATAAGGAAGTGACTTTGCCTCTGAATTGTGCTCCCACCTTTGCTATGGCGGGCGACACCCACTACGTTCTACTCATAGATATCATGCATGAGCTAAATATATGGGAGGACTACTGCCTAGCTGCAATTGCGAATTTTTGTGAGGCAGACATGGGATTTGTGGATATATATGTGTGTGTGTGTGTGTGTGTGTGTGAGGAATAACATTTAACATTGTATACCAGCAATTTAAATAAATATTCTTCATGTTTTACTAAGCAAACTATTATGTGAACAATCAGACCCTTGTGCACTGTGGCTTTATGACGAGTTGCAGCGCTTGCTCAAACGCTTGGGGGGGGGCATAGCAAGAGTCATCTGTGGGGAAGGGGGACTGATGCACGTATAGAGTGCATCCTAGAGCCAAATCTGATGCCACGGGAGAGGGATTAGCTGAACGTGCCCTCGGGGCAGGGGTTGCTTCAGAAGGGGAGCACCCAACTGCTCCTCCCCTCGCCTTGGGTGTTTGGTGGTGCTTCAAATGGAATATTTTTTTGCTGACGGGATTGACAACTCCTTGGCTTCTTTGCTCGTCCGGTTGGGGTATTAGGCATGCTCGTTGGAGTCCTTTTTCCATGCAAGGCAAGTTGTGGTAGGATTTTCCGTGCATGGTGGCATCACAGGTCTCTCTGTGGTGGGTGAGCTCCCCTTGCAGCTCGAGTTTCTGGTGGTGGTTGCTTTGGTCTTCTACTCGTCTGGTGGTGCGTGAATCACCAAAAAAGCATGAAGCTGGTGGCTTGTTCAAGGTGAAGGAGCTGAATGCTCCCCCCTTATGCGGATCTATGTAGGAAGTTTGATTTTTGTCTACTCCAGCTGGTATGATGGTATGTTTCCGCCTTATGAAGGTTTTGCTCGGGTCATGAAGTTGTCTGTGGCAGGGATAACTTCTTGGTGGCAACCTTGGGCACTCTCTTTGGGTCGATGTCCTCTATTGGTATGCACTCTTCTAGCAGGCCTTTGTGGTCTTTTATTGGTTCCTTTTTTATATATACGAGTATTGGGTCCGTGTAAAACCTTTGGTCTATTGAGCGTTTTGTCAGATGTAACTGTCTTTGGTATGGTGGGCTCTCATGGCACATGTTGTGCATGAGATTTTTTCTTGTAATTTTTTTGGTGTTTAATTCAATTTCAACTCACCAATTGGTGAGTATTACCAAGAAAATAAAAGTAAAAAAATTATGTGGCGTGAGCTTTATTTAAAATGCCTTGAAATGTCAACAATTAAAGTTAATGTAATTAAAGTTAATGTGATGGTGACAAATTCCTTGAAATGTCAAAAATTAAAGTTAATGTGATGGTGACAATTGGATGGTGAAAGTTTTGCACGTTTTCTCCACCACTCTCATATGGCCTTCTTGGCCAATAGTGTCCAAGGTATATGTCTAGTGATGGGACATCTATATTCATACACAAAATGCCCCATAGGCTTTGCAAAGACATGGTGTGCATAGGTTCTTCCGAAAGTAGATAAAAAGGCTAGGCCACTCCAACAACTATACCTTGAGGGGGTCATTATGTATTATTTATGTCACTGGCGTCGAAGGATTATCTTTTAAAAATTTATATGTGAATTTTTTACAAATAAAATACACCCTTTTCCTATTCAATCTATTTTTAATTCCAATTTCATTTTAGGACATCCTTCTCTGCATGAAAATGTGAGAAAAAATAAAAATAAATAATCCCTTCTGTTGCGCTCACATGATAGTTAGTAATTATTAAGTGACCCCTTTTTGAGAATTATACACAATAGTGGACCGACTCTTATGCTCATTTTGCTGCTAGCATGAGTGATGCACATAATTAACTCAACTCTTCTAGCTTTGTGATTTTCTTTTTTTTTTGCTCATTTAGTGGTTCAATTACCTGACTTTGACTATGTCAAAGGATTTGCTTTTGCACCCCAAAGACTTAGACTTCATTGAAGAGAGCTCTTAAAGTGGAGTAAAACTTGAAGCATTTGAACTTTGTGCTTGATAGTTGTTGTGGAAGGTTGTCTAACACCAAGTTCCATGTTGGATTTATAGACATTTTTTATAGGGATGTTGGATTTGTAGGTGACTTAAATCTTCTTGTGGTGATGGAGTTGGCTCTTAGGTACTCCAATTTGACATGATAGTTGATTATCACATGAGTAACTTGGTCTGCTGCTGCTTGTAGGAGAGGCGTTTGGTGTCCATACCAAAAATTTTTGTGTAAAATATGCACGTTCTTGGACCTTGATGTTTGTGTGCAACACTTTTTTTTTTGTTGAACTTTGCCTTTGGTTGATTAGTAGCCAAATCTTTTGAGTTTAGTAGGAAGTAATGCTTAGATATCTACCTTTGCATTATGTGTTGTTGAAAATAGTCGTGAGCTTGGAAGCTCCTTTAGTAGAATCCTAACCCTTGACGTAGGCTTGTAATCAATACACCTAGGTGGGTGTGACTTTGCTCTATGGTCAACTTTCTTTTGTCTCTATTGTTGATGAATCTTGGCCTACACCTTGTAACCTCTGATTTTTGTGTGATCTTTGGAGAACGTTGTGCATCCAATTACAATTGAGTAGTCATGGACACATTAATCATTAATTTTTTACTTTCAATACATCAATTCTTGTCTCCATTAGTTATCCTATGAGTTGTGACTAGTGGTTTTGGCACTAGTACTTGCCTTCAAGTTTTATGATGTGCTTGAAGGATAGTTGAGATGGTAGATTCTTGGATTTCTATTTGTTTCTTGTTGTGGTCAGCCACCCTTGGGGTTGTTGAGGATACTTGTGCTCTCTCTTTGTCAAACTAGGTGTCATGGGTCTAAAGCTCATCTAAGGCTAGATTTTGATGATTTTAAAGACTTATTTGATGATGAATCATAAACTCCTTGTGCTAGTTTTTCTTGTGTTGATCGTTGTCGATTTCATAGTTGCCTATAATAACAAACTTTGTTAAGGAATGAGAGAAAAATTGTCTTATCAGTTATTATTTCTTTTTCTTGATTGGGTCACTTTGCATCTCAACCACCAAATTTCAGTCCCTCTCTAACTTGAAACACTTTGCTTCTCAAATTGATTGAATCAAAAGATTGTCTTCAAATGAAAGATCTCCCACCCATGACTGAAGCGCCTTTGATTGATCGGAGCATCTCACTTGGGTCTTATTCTCCTCTTTCCTCCTTCTTTACTTGTCCCTATTCTTTACTTGATAGGGACAAGCAATGACCAAGTCAAGATTTGGCCATAGTCAATGAACACCAATTTCCTAGATGTTAAATAGCAATAGATTTTTTCTTTTTGAGAAGAAGTGAGGAAATAAAGTAAGGCAATGAAAAGATTACATCATACCCCATAGGTAGGGAATGGGTTAGTCCCAATAATAAGGAGGAGGAGTTACAGGGAAAGGAGGGGAAGATAGACAAACTAGATATATCCTTCTAGCAACAACAGCCTGATAGACGAGAAAAAACTAGCCATACAAGGTAGCCATTACCGCCATTTAATAGTTTTATGAATTTGAGAGGGGATTCAAGAGACGTTGGGATGCCCTTCTAAGGTCCCACAAGAATAGGTGAGTAGGATCTTGGAAGGAGCTCTGATGCAGAGAAACATTCCGTGAGCATCAGGTATGCCACAAGTAGATATTTCTCCAAATGTTCCATAAATGAATGCCCCATCTCTTTCACTCTCCAAGAAAAAGTTCTTCAATAGCAAAGGAGGAGGGGTGAGTGAATATACACACTTTTTGAAGTGTTCTTAGCATATTGGAGTTGGTTGGACATGCAGAAATAGGTGTTGTGAAGACTCTACTACAAAGAGCATCTTGGGTAGGTACCATATCCATTGTTAGACCTTCTAGCTTTTTCCCCTATCCAAATCCCTTGATGAAGAATGAGCCATGATAGGATACTATGTTTAATTAATGTGGGATAGGCCCAAATGCATTTTATCATGTAGATCCATTGTTTGAGACTCCAATAGGACTTTCATTTCTTGTTGAGTCTTTCTTTGAGGCGAGTGTCATTTTTTTAGTTGTAATAGATTGAATCTGCTATGTTTCGTCATAAACTAGCTCTAATTGAAGATCGATAGTTTGTGTGAGTTTGTTTGAAACTCTCAATTGTGCATGCCAACCAAATTGAAAAATTTATTGACAAGCTAAAGAATATAGCCAATTCAATGCACTTAGGCCAGTGGTCTTCTCTATAGACATCTTTCCATGATTTTACACGTTTCTTGAATCATGGATGAGACTTTCTTTCAAGCTTAGGCTTGTGCTTGTCTGCAAAGAAGCCCAGCCAAATGGAATCTTGTAGTAGATAGGGATAGTTAGAAGTGATGTCCTTGGGGGACTTCCATGATGCTCGGATGACATTCCAGTATTTCCACATTTGGCAAGTCAAAATTGAGCCAATTGGCTTAACCTTTTTTGTGGAGAGGAAAATATCCCCTCAAGAACGAGTTCTTCTTTTGACTAGACATGACCATAAGTCATCAAACTTTATGGCTTTGAATATCCACTTTGTTGTTGCCTTGTCAACCAACCTTTCTAGATTGAGCACATCTAGCCCTCCACTAGCTTTTGGTTGGCAACAAACAAGAGACCTTTGGAATCTTGCTATGGAGGTTGTCTCCTCTCCATAGGAATATTTTTGACAAAGATATGAGTTAATTTAATTGAACTACAAAGGGTTTTCAAAAAGATAAAATACACCCATGATGATAGAATATAATATTTCAAAGCAAAGTCCTAGAGGATGGATTAGGTTGCTTAGATTGCTAGGTGAACACTTTCCTCCTGAACTGGTCAACCACTTAGTCTAATTTTTGTGCAAAAACTCACATTGAAGCCCATATGTACTCCAAGCAGCCTGAATACTTTACCCTTACGATACTTTGACACCTTGCATCAGTTACCACTTTTGGGACCATACCTATGTAAATCCTTTATCCACAATTATGTGGTGGTTTATGATAAAACCACTGGCATCATAGAAAACATTGAAGCACTACCAAAAAGCAGCTACAAATTCTTCCTCATTTCTAACAATGGCATTAATATCATTTGCAAATTGTTGCAAGCAAAGAGTAGCAGAAGAGCCTGGAATTTCTATGGCATGTAGTATGTCGTGTTCAATAATATCTTGGATTAGTCAACCCAAAGCATCCGAGGTAATTGCATACAGAAGGGGAGCTAGATGAACTCCTTGCTTTATAGATCTATAAAGAGCCATTGCATCAGTTATAGACCCGTTAGTGGAGACTTTAGCAAAAGCATTTCCAAAAAGAATGTGAACAAATTTAATAAACATTTTTCCTAGGCCAATATCGTGTAGAGATTGGACCACAAACTCCCACTTCATTGTGCCATAATCTTTGTCAAAATCTATATAAAATATTTGCATGACTCTTGAGCCTTTCCATACCTTCCCACAAAGCAATGATTGCATGAAGTATAAATCTAGCTTTAATGAATCCTTTCTACTCTTTTAAGGATAAAGTGGTCCATCAAGGGGATAAGCCTTCTAGCTAGGGTCAAGGAAAAAATCCTTATAGATAGAAGTCACACATGTAATGGGTCTCCAATTGGCTAGCTCCTCTTTAGGCCCCTTTTTATGGATCAATTTGATGACTCCAATATTAACTTTAGTGGAAAGAGCCTCTCCTCTAACTACTTCTTGCCACACTTGTAGAATGTAGGGCAGGAGAAAGTATTGATAAACCTTGAAGAACTCATTGGGAAGACCATGTAAACCAAGTGTTTTTTCCTCTTTCCTCTTGTTGATAGTGTCCTTTAACTCCTCCTCATAGAAAGGTTGGTCAAGGAGAAAGGCTAGGTTAGGAGCCACACTCTTCCTTTCTACCCTGGCAATTCTTGCCTTAGCATAAACGTTAGCTCTATTTCTTTGAGGGAGAGTTGAGAATTCATTGTTATAAACGTCATAATCTATAGCTAGATTCTTAGTTATGGGAGAGTTGAGAATACACTGTTATAAAATTCATATGCTATAGCTAGATTCTCTTTGTGGGTGGTGACAATCTTGCCATTTCTATCCTTCAAAGAGGTGATAAATTCTTTGTCTTTTTTCTTTTGTGAAAATAAAATTTATGCATGTTGGGTGTGTGTACCTTTCTTGCCCAAAATTCTCATAGTCCCGCGGGGGGGGGGGGGGGGGGGGACACACACCATCGTTAGCATGTAAGAGCTCTTCTTTCCTAATGAAGTTTCTCTTTGAGTTTTGATAACTTATTAGGGGGAGGAGTAGCCTAAGGCAAATCTTCTTCAAGGAGAAGAGTTTGGTCCTTTATCCTCATCCTTCTATTTACCCTAATATCTCTAGCTTTTTTCTTGAATTCAGTCATGCACAACTGAGCTTCTTTAACAGCCATGTCCCACGCTTTAAATACAGAAAGTCAAGACTCGGAAGCATTTTGGAAGATATACAAAATTTATTTATCGATCTTTTGAATCGTAAACAATGATTGATTTAAATTTGTCCATTCTAATTTGTACAACAATGGGTGTTGCATTAAAGCTTTGCATATGTACCGGTAAGCATGGTGAATGATGAGTACTATTGAGGTACTATTAACTCAAGAGAGCAAGGTTTTGCCCAAACAATAATTCTTAGTTTAGATAGTCACATCCTTCAAATGTGGAATCAAGGCCACAATTCTTAAAACACAGCTTTGTGTATTGATACAATCTATGAACACCCGTTTGAATCAAGGCTTATAAATTTGTTTGTCCTTCAACAAAAGGAGCCCTCTTTTGCTGCTCTACAATGACATGAAAACAAAATGAAATATCATGAGCTCGATGTAGAGAATTGTTTTCAACATAGATGCAAGCTTATAAAGAAGAGTAACATGAAAGTCTGAGATTGAATCCAATTCACGACTCATGGCTTCTTCTCTATTAGGCAGTACAAGTTGCAAAAGCATTGGACGGGTTAAGATAAGCACCTGTCTCAAAGGTAAGCTTGGATATTTCAGTATTAAACTTATGAGTAAAATGTATCCCATCCCAATTAAGGAAGACATTAGGATCTTGGCAAAGTGTAGAAGTGGTCGTGGTGGATGTCACACTGCAAGACAAAGCTCTATTATATCTATAAGGCACAGTGGGGACTGCACCACAACATGCATCCAATGTATCTGTAAATCTGACACACAAACCTCATCATTACTTCTTTTGAGTCATAAAAAGAAAATCAAATATACAAATTTAACTTTGAATTTCAGTTATATCTTTAACTTATTTTCTACAAATGGCAGTTAGTCGAAGTTATATCACTAAACCTGGTTGTAGGATGATCGACCAAGAGTCAAATTCTTTGGATAGCCATGGTTCTAATGTATTTGAGTCTATCTTATGAGGTAATGTTCAAAATCTCTCTCTCTCTCTCTCTCTCTCTCTCTCTCTCTCTCTCTCATGCCGTCAAGGTCGGGGGTCGGAGGGCGTTGAATCTCCGCCGTACATCTACTATCAGTTCTGAGCCGGAACAATAGCTTGCACGCAAGAGATGACCACCACATCAGCACTGGGAATGCAAGGCGCACTCATCGAATCACGTGATGGCAAGTCAACAGGTAGAATGGCCTGCGCCGTTGACACCTCAGCTCTCGGAATGCATGCGTGAGTCTCCAATCAACACGCACCAACTCACCAGCTGGAAAGGCCTCTGCTGCTGCAAAATCAACATTCCAAACACCCCCCTGCAGTAGCCAGAGCACACCCTCACACAGTATTGGTTTCTGAAGTCCGCAATGAGTTGTGCTCGACCAATGATTGCCTAGCTCCCTTCCCAATGATTGGCCCTCCTCCCCCCGACCTTGACGGCCGGGAATGGTCCTGTGGTGACCATTCCTAGCAATGCTTGCTCCCCCATGGCTCCCGGCCTCCGCCAGTCGCCAAGGGGTCACAAGCATTACAGGGAATGGTCACCAAAGGACCATTCCCTACCCCTTACATGTATGTACATTTTATATGTAGGTTATAACCCAGGACCCTAGTTCTTGGCATGCTCATCCTCTTCAATGGTAAGAGAATGCTAGTTGCTCTGCACAATCATATGCAAGCCTAGTGGTAGCCATGGGGAGTTGACAAGTGTTGCTCCATTGCAATTGTGATAATTATTTCTTTACGAGTCCTTGCATACCTCGTCATTCAAGCTTGGTGTGTGGACCTCAAGACTAGATAACACATAGAATTTATAATGGGGAGATGAGGGGATCACTGGCACAAAAAATCCATGAATAGATGTCAAGACATTCATGGTTGCAAATGTCCCACTTAAACTAAACCTCGCCATGAACCAAACTTTGACAAAGGGGTAGCCGCGTGGTTATTTAGAATATGTAGTTATAAATGGGAGCATGGGTCTAGGTTTACTTTATCACGATGCCCGGATTGACCCACCTTGAGTTCCCAAGCATCGTCCCCAACCATCCCTTCCCTCACACCACCCTCTACTATGCTTAGCGTCGAGGGTGTGCAGATCCAACTCATTGTGAGCCAATGTCTTACGTAGCAAGAGCTCTCTCTCTCTCTCTCTCTCTCTCTCTCTCTCTCTCTCTCACACACACACACACACACACAAAATTGAGACCCTTTGGAGGCTTGCAAACCATGGCTTAGGTGCATGAAGAACTAATAGTGGACACATTGGTGTAGAGGCGAGTCTCATGATTAGAGGGTAGTTTGAATATGAGGCTATTAATTGTTGGAAGCCTTGGTACCTCTCTTGACGCTAGCTAATATACGGGTTCTCTCAAGGTGCACTAAACTAGGAGAGTGTGGTCATCAAGGCAAAAAAAAATGGAATTCAACTCGCACCTTTGGGCCTGGAGTCTACCCATGGGCTCCAACATTGCACATATGGCATCATGTGGAGAGAAATATGTGTTTTATGGCAGCATACTTGACCCTCAGAGGTGACTAGGGGAGGAGGGGTGGTAATCCCTAAGAGGTGACTAGGGGTATACCCACATAAGGAGGGTTGACCCCTTTCGAGTTAACGCCCTGCTTCCTCCACTCAGTGCAATTGGATTTGCAAATGTGACGCCCCAGAATTTGGGCGCGTCGGGGAGGGGACGTTTTGGGCCCGGCTCGGACGGGACCGGCTCGGGTCGGGGTGTTTCTTCAAGGGGTTCTGGCGCGGACGGCACCGGCTCAGGAGGGCCCGGCTCGGACGGGACCGGCTCGGGTCGAGGTGTTGCTTCAAGGGGTCCTGGCACGGACGGCACCGGCTCAGGAGGGCCCGGCTCGGACGGGACCGGCTCGGGTCGAGGTGTTGCTTCAAGGGGTCCTGGCGCGGACGGCACCGGCTCAGGAGGGCCCGGCTCGGACGGGACCGGCTCGGGTCAAGTTGCCTTCACGGGGGTCCGGCTCGGACGGGACCGGCTCGGGCGTGGTTGCGTTCCAAGGGTCGACGGCCGTTTGCGTTTCGCGGGTCTTGCGTTCCGGGTCCCTAGCCCCACGTAGCCTCAAGCTCCGCCGCACTGACGGAGGGTCATAGCGTGCCCCGGGGAACCTTGCGTGGAGTCCCCACGGTGCGCGAGTGCGTGGAGTGAGGCTAGCGTGTCTTGGTGGGGGGTCCCCTCCCGTGGCCGTTCTCGGGAGGCTCATACCCCTTATAGCAAAAGTTACCACCCCCCCTCCCATTTCACGTTTGTGTGACCTTTTGTCACATCATGTGTGTTGTCAATCACTTCTTACCTCTTATCCCCTCTGGTGTGGGGGGCACCTAGGTTTAGTATTGGGTTGGGTGTAGTCACCGACACATTATATGACAAAGGTGCATTTGGGCCTTGTTGATCCCATAAAGCCTAGCCTCTAGGTTGTAGTAAAAACTTGATAGGTTGGAACTTGGTCCCCTTTGGTAGCTAGAAGAAAAAAACAAAAATTGAATTTTATGGGTAATTTTTTATTTATTGGCGTCCACAAGCAAAAATTATCAACTTTAAAAAGTGCAGATAATTACCATAAGAGGCACTATTCTGAAGCACTTGGATATAGGCGCCATATTAGTCGAGAAAAGTGAGAGACGCATCTGGATGAAGGTTGCCAAGGTCATTCGCCAGGCTCAGCAGCTGCGAGGAGTGGGTGGAGGAGATGGCGTTGAGGTCGGGAATGCAACCATTGCTATCCCTGGCGCTGGAAGGATAGGAGAGAGCAGCGGGAACGCACCCTATGGGAGGGATGCTGATGTAGAGGAAGTGTCGGGCGCTGTTAAGGAAACCATAGAAATTGAACATGGTGGCTCCGTCATCATTAGATTTAGAATATTCTTCAGCATCTCGGATGCTAATGGGATTACTTACCTCGGTGGCATTTCTGATTTTGGAGATGACGGCAGGAATGAAGGTGGCGATGATTTTACCGGGCGGGTATAGAAGCGGGTCTGTGAGAGCTCCAGTATAGTCGTTCCCGCCAATCTCGATGACGTAGAGCCCATTGCTGTATGCATCTGCGCTTGGCTTTTGAGGGCTTGGGCCCGATGCCTTCAGCGCAAGATGCCAACGTCCAGCGAGTAGGGAGTGACCGGAGCTATGAATTTGGTGGTGGCATACTTGGCGGCGCTGTCAGCTGTCGCCCCTGCCACGGCGTAGTTCGCCCCTGTCGCGAAACTCGCTGTCTCGTCCAGAGAGGGATTCAAAAGTGGCAAGCCCACGCGAGTTGCTGCAAGCAATCCCATGTAACACTCTCTCTCTCTCTCTCTCTCTCTCTCTCTCTCTCTGTCTCGCACACACGCGCGCGCGCACACACACCTAAGAAGTCGACAAGCAGGAGGCCGTCGCTGAAGCGCCTGGCGGGGCTGCCCGGGACGGTCTCGCCGTAGGGTGGCTGTGCTGTCCTTACGTTTCCCGAGAGCACGCCATTGCCCGTGTCCGAGAGGGAGTCGCCAAACACAAACACAGCAGGAAAGCAGGGCAATGCCGCCGCTCCCGTGATCAGCTGCAGCTGCTGTATGAGCAGAAACGCTGCTGCCACAGCAACCGCCATAGCTGCCAGCATTACGTCCTGCTGCTCTTATATACGTGCATGCCAGCTAGCTGTAGACGGTGAACCTGCAAGATAGATCTCTCTCTCTCTCTCTCTCTCTCTCTCTCTCTCTCTCTGCCTGTGGCCATGGTCTGTGACTCTGCCGGGCAATTGAGTGAAGTGGCTTAATGGCATTAGTTATAGCCCATACGGACATAGATCAAGGGCCCTCGACAGCACGTAGTCAGCACTAAGGAGTCACAACCTGCAAAAAGAAAAGATAAAAATTGAGGACGCCCTTGCACAAAGTACTCATCACTTTAAAAAAGATTTTTTCTTCAGCCTTTAGACTTTTTCCTTCAAGGCAAACTAATAACTTCTGGGATTTACTCCTCCCATAAAACAAAAGTTCTATATGAGAGCCTTTATGAATGCAAATCAATAACCCAACAAGCTTTACTTTTACTTTTAAAGGCAAGCCAAGTTGCCAACCATTGTCAACCCACGGCCAAGATCTAATCATGGGGGTCGGGGCCGGGGGGACACAAGGCACTTTAGACTCCTTGCCATATGGAAAACTAGGTGAAGAACATAATTCAAGCTTGACCCGAGAGCAAGGAAGCTGGAGCTGAAAAGGAGTGTTGAGAGGATGAGCAGTGAATGAGAAGGACAGGGCTCCTGTTGAACCTCATCATTCTCCTCGATCCCATCCCCACGACCTTCAAAACATCTGACCAAGGCTTCATCCCCCTTTCCCTTTACCCCCCTCCCCTTTTGGGAAAGGAGGACTATGGAGCTCGAAGAGGCTTTGCGTAATGGACTGGTCTCTGCTCTGAGCAAAAACCCTAACCCTAGAAGTTCTAGATAGAGTACTATTCTGCCTTTGTTTGCCCCTAATCTGCTATTCCATCCTATACATTATCCTACCTTGCCACCCCCCCCCCCCCCCCCCCCCCCCCCCCCCCCCCCCAACCCAACAAGCTCAGTGGATGTCAATAACCAATTTGTTGGCGTCTCTCTGCAACAAGCTCAACGTATTACCTACACTTCGATGGCTGCTAGACCTACAATGCTCTTCCAAGTAGGTAGCTACACTACTTAGGAACTGTTTTATCCTCTCGGGATTCCTTCCATCTTAGAAAATACAGGTATTATATCTATTGTTCCCTTTCATCATCTCAACAATAAGGGTTTTGTAATTCCTTATAACATTGATATTAGGGAGAACTAAGTTGGTACCGAGGCTTTAACCCTAGAAGACCTAAACCCACCAAAGCTCTTGTTTGGGTAGACTTTCCTGAGCTCCCTATTGAGCTAACCCTTGGCTAAAACGTATTCGAACTTGTGTTGGTAGAGTCCTTGGCAGAGATCAAGGGGTGGAGTTAATTCTAAGTGGAATCCACAGTTACTTATTGAAGTTGAACTTAATTCCGACTTGAAGACCCAAATTCCCCTTGAAGATTCTTCTAGAAAATCTTTGCACATGTAGAGAGTGCTCTATAAGAATCTAGCTACCTAATGCTTGTTTTCACTGTATGAAGCAAGGTTATTATATTAAGGACTATCGTGACCTTACACCAACTCCTGCCCAAGAAGAACCAGTGCAGGATGATAATGAAGGTTTTTAGCAGGTCCCAAAGAAGAAATCCTCCAAAGGGAGTAAATATAACAAGTATTTTGCTTCCAAGAATAGGACAATTTTAGTCCCCTGCTAGTGGATGTATTTGATCCTTTTAAATAGGACATTGAACCCTCTAACAAACAATCTTCTTCTGCTTGACTAAAGGCTAGTGAAGATAACATGGAATTTAAGGAGATTGGGGATCTACTCAATTTCAAGATCAGACATCCCTGAACACAAGGATTATATTGCCAATTTTATTTTTTTTTGAAAGCCCAAGTGACAAAACTAGAGGAATGTCATCCTCATCTTCTTTAGACTCAAAAGAGGACTCCAATTCCCAACTCCCAAGCTCCCCACTACAAAAGTGACTCTAGGAAAAATCTTTGAAGGGAAAACTAGAGGAGCAAGACGATCTCAATAGGAAGCAAGCTAAAGTCTCTCTAGATGAACCTTCAGTGGATATTTTAATGACACAATCAAAAGAAGAATTGCTTCCCTTACCTTCGACTTCTAAATCCAAGAGGAAGGAGGAGATCTCAAAGGACCCCACGAGAATCTCTATGTCACTTCCCAAACGCTCCAAAAACTCCAAAAAATGAAGTGTCACCCATTAGAGGGTTCTCATTAATTGCAAAGGGTTTTCAGATCCTTTGAGCGCTATAGTTTTTAAAAAATGGCCTTTGATACTATTTTCATGCCTGACAGCATGTTTCTTTATGAGTTAAAGGTTAGTGGTGATACTCTTGTCACCTATCTTATCAGGCTTGGGACAAGGTATAAATGGCTATGTGCAAATCATCAACATGGTAAAGGAGGTCCAGCTATTGCCATATCAAATAAATACAATCCTATGGTTAACAATACTTTCAAAGCTAGCAATAATAGTTGGGTTTCCATCTCCTTAAGCAACCCCTTTGATTACATTGTAGCCTCTGTTTATGCTCGTAATTCTTTAGCAGAAAGGAGTGTTGCTTGGGAAGAGCTTTCCCAGATGCCTGACCCTTGCATGATTCCAGGAGATTTTAATATGGTTGAAGACATTTCAGATAGATGGAAGAACTTAGGATGAGTGATCAATGGAAGAGAGAAATTTCTAAGAAACTGTTGCTGGATAGACACAATATGTTGGACATCTCTCAAAATACTGGTTTTACTTGATCAACAAGCAATAAGCTGAGTGCTTCCCTATTGTGGCCGGTCTTCTAACTTAACTAATATTCTAGCTTTTTCTCCCCTGGCACTTCCCCATATTAAAGGATCAGTTTAACATGAGAAAATCATTTAGGAGAATTAGATATTCATTATTATGACATTACCTCTCTCTTGAAATCATAGTCGTCCTCGACTATGGTATAGAAAAGATAAAGCATATTCATGAGTCCTTTTTCTTAGCAAGTAGAGGATCCCTATGTTACCCTACGACATCGTTCCATAATGGATGACTAGTCCATTTGGCGCTTGAGAGCCTGAGGCTGCCGCAAGCATGTTTGCGCATTAGTCCTATCAATCTTCCATAGTAGAGGGACAAGCTCTACTTGGTGTTCGGGAGACGTCGTCTCTGCAAACTTGATCTAAGCCCCGGGGGATTCACTCTTTATACTAAACAAGACGCCACTTGCGAGCGGACAACTTTGATAAAACCCCTATATACGACTCATATTAGGGAATATGACCCCCCTTTTTACGCTTACACGACAATCAATGAAGAAAACTATCATACCCCTATCTTACATATAAAATTTAGGTCTCACATAATCGAACTGAGTAAAACTAATCAAAGAGTGGGTAGCATAGTGACTGGCAACGTACTAAGGAACCACTTCTGTTGATAACTAGATAAACCCTCAATGTGTCTTAGTTTGACTTTCAATCTATGTGCTCGATCATCCTGCATTCTAGCTACTTTCCAATTTTGACCCATTCAAAGTTGGTGTAAATCAACCCTTGACCTACTCCAAATCAACCCTTATCTGTGACCGACTTGATGCAAAATTTAATGTGTGACCTAAAAAAAACTTTCCCTAAATTCAACCAAGTTCTAATGCACACCGATGAATAATTGTTACAAGTAATTAACCCGAGTCAGGTCCCCCCCCCATAATTACACTACTAGAGATCACTTGAATACCGATGCCAACTTATCGACGTCATTGGCGGGCGTCGGTATATGCATCGGCAATATTGGAGGGAGCTCAGATTTAAAAAAAATAATAAATTTTCAATCTCCGTCGCGTATACTGACGCAGATATCGACGCGTATACAACAACGTATACTGATGCCGACTGGTAAAAACGAAACCGCGGGCTTATTTTCTACGCGTTTCCAAAAACTCATTCTCTCTCTCTCTTTTTGCTCAACTCGCGGCCAGATCTGCACATTTGGACTACTACGGGCTTGGGCAAACACCATCACATCTTCTCTACTTGCTACAAGTAAGCCTTTTGTCCTTGTTTTTTGGTTATTTTTGTGTGTGTGTGTGTGTGTAACACAATGTGTGTGTGTGTGTGTGTTTTTTTTTTTTTTTTTTGCAGATGTGGAAGCTACTCCGGAAGCTTTGTGCACGCATTCGAGTGTATGTGAGTGCACAATCTCATTGCTCTCTCTCACACACACACACAGACATTAATTTTAATTTTGGTTTAATTTTATATTTAAATTTGTTATTTAATTTTAAAATTCAAATTGTTATTGTTGTTTAATTTTAATTTGTTATTGTTATTTGATTTTATATTCAAATTTGTTATTGTTAATTGTATTTTAGGGTTTCTTGAAATTAATTTTAGGGTTAAAGTTAATTATTTTTAGGGTTTTGTATATCCAAAAATAGAATAAAAAAGCTTTAAATACATTAACAAAAAGTAGTAAAAAAAAATAGAGTAGAAACAAAATTAAACATAAAAAAAGGGAGAGGGAAAAAGAGAGAAAGAAAGAGAAATAGAGAGAAGGAGAGAGTAGAGAAAGATAGAGGGAGAGAAAAAAAGATAGAGAGAGAGAGAGAGAGAGAGAGAGAGAGAGAGAGAGAGAGAGAGAGAGCTAGAGGTAAAGAGAGAAAGAGAGATAGATAGCGGGAAAGAGAAAAAGAGGTAAAGAAGGAGATGGAGGGAAAGAGAGAGAATAGAGAAAGAGAGAGGTAGAAGGAAGGAGGGAAAGATAGAGGTAGAGAGAAAGAGAGATAGATATAGAGGGAGAGAGGGAAAGAGAGAGAATAAAGACAAGCTTCGAAATGATCCAAGAACACATTGAAATCTTCGCCCACATCCTGCTTCAAAGCCTTCAGCTTGGAGTCCATGTTGAGCGGGGACACTTCCTTGCGAAAGTCATACAGAAACCTCGTGAGTAATCCCGGTCACATTTACTTTGGCTCGCCTTCCAGTGCTTCGAACCACACTTTGGCCTTGCCCTGCATGACCAACGAAAACGTTTGCATCTTACTGTCATCATTCGGCATTCTTAGTGACAGCATGTAAAGCACACACAATCTCTCTCTCTCTCTCTCTCTCTCTCTCTCTCTCTCTCTCTCTCTCTCTGTCTCTCTGTGTGTGTGTGTGTGTGTGTGTGTGCAAAGAACCAGCGGCCCGAGCGTACACACGCTCCGTCGGCGTCGCGGCTAGTACGAGAGCAGAATAGAAGAAGAAAAGGGGAAGGGAGGAGCTCAACTCTCACTTTTACACATGAAAGTCCTCGAGGGAGCAACAATAGCGTCGTCGTTGCTCTTAGAGACAAGCTTCCTCCTCAAAAAAGGTTGGGCGGGGGCATATAACAAGCCGTAGGTCAAACGGATAGAAGAAACGCTCAAAATACAAGCCGTTTTTGAAGTCCAATTGGGTTTTTCTACGGAAAAACGCAAACGGACTTCATAAATGGCTTCTACGCCGTAGGTCAAATCCAGTTGTGTTTTTCTACGTAAAAACGCAAACGGACTTCGGAAATGGCTTCTATGCCTACCGAAATCATCCGTAGTCCATTAGGTAGTCTTAAGGCAATGTCAAGAGCGTGTATGAAAAGTCATAGGTCAATGGGTTTGAATTAACGCCAAATACACAAGCCGTAGGTCAAATCCGGTTGCGATTTTCTATGGAAAAACGCAAACAGATTTCGAAAATGACTTCCGGAAACTGATTCTATGCCTACCAAAACCATCCGTAGTCCATTAGGTAGTCTTTAGGCAATGTCAAGAGCATGTATGGCAAGCCGTAGGTCAAACGGATAGAAGAAACGCCAAATACACAAGCCGTAGGTCAAATCCGATTGCGTTTTTCTACGGAAAAACGTAGACGGACTTCGGAAACTGATTCTACGCCTACCAAAACCATCCGTAGTCCATTAAGTAGTCCTAAGGCAATGTCAAGACCGTGTATGGCAAGCCGTAGGTTAAACGGACAAAAGAAACGTCAAATACACAAGCCGTAGGTCAAATCCGGTTGCGTTTTTCTACAGAAAAACGTAAACGGACTTCGGAAATGGCTTCTATGCCTGCTGAAACTATCCGTAGACGATTAGGTAGTCTTTAGGCAATGTCAAGAGCGCATATGGAAAGCCGTAGGTCAAACGGATAGAAGAAACGCCAAATACACAAGCCGTAGGTCAAATCCGATTGCGTTTTTCTACGGAAAAACGCAAACAAACTTCGGAAATGGCTTCTATGCCTACCGAAACCATCCATAGTCCATTAAGTAGTCTTAAAGCAATATCAAGAGCGTGTATGGCAAGCCGTAGGTCAATGGATTTGAATTAACGCCAAATACACAAGCCGTAGGTCAAATTCGGTTGCATTTTTCTACGGAAAAACGCAAACGGATTTCAAAAATGACTTCTATGCCTACTGAAACCATCCGTAGTCCATTAGGTAGTCTTAAAGCAATCTCAAGAGCATGTATGGCAAGCCGTAGGTCAAACGGACAGAAGAAACGTCAAATACACGAGGGATTGATCAGATCCGATTATGTTTTTCTACGAAAAAATGCAAACGAACTTCGAAAACTGATTCTACGGTTACCAAAACCATCCGTAGTTGATTAGGTAGTCTTTAGGCAATGTTAAGAGCGCGTATGGCAAGCCGTAGGTCAAATGGATAGAAAAAACGCCAAATACACAAGTCGTAGGTCAAATCCGGATCCGAAGATAAAACGAGAACTCTTGAGACCGTTTACATGGATTGTCTGAAGAGCACATGTGTGTGTGTGTGTGTGTGTGTGTGTGTGTGTGTGTGTGTGTGTGTGTGTGTGTGTGTGTGTGTGTACATATGTTGCACCCACAAATATAGGCTTTAATTTGACCAATAAAGACATGATTTACCCGGTGGTCCTGATCTCCGTGCACCTCTAGACCGAGGTGTGCGGAGATCGGGCATGACTAGAGAATGTGAGGTAGTTTAAACTATTTATATATACAAGGTTAAAGAGAATCTATGCTCCTTACTGTTAATTTATTGTACGACAGACACAGATCAATTATGGACGATAGGGTGCCGTGTCCTTGTGTGCAATGCAAGCACCATATCTTTCGAAAAAGAAAGATATGTGAACAGCACATACGCAACAACAGTCTCTTCCCTGCAGAGCAACTACAAGATTTGCGTTTGATCTCATGGTCAGGATGCAGTCGATCAATCCCCACAAATAGATATTGTTCCAACTTCATCACAGAGAAGACGAATGTCAAACGAACCACCACCAGTGGAATCTACCCCACCAACAGAGAGTGTCACATTCCAAGAAGCTGAGATGGATCAAATGTTGGATGCGTTTTTTGACATGGATCCGGTTATTGAAAACAAAGGTGGAGAAACCATCCAAGGAAACAATGTCAATCAACCTCAGTCATCACGTCCACATCGACGACATGAGAGTGACGTTGAGCCAGAAGGTGAGATGATGCGGAGACTTGCACGAACGCCGCTTTACAATGGTGCAAACATTTCAGTACTTCGTACATCTTTGGCACTGCTTAATATACAATCTATTTATGGATGGTCTGACACGAGTGTCACAGAGCTTTTCAGGTAAATGTAATGTATGCTTAGTATTGACACAAAATTCAAACCAATAATTGTGGCTTTTGATGTGGTGATGTATTGACAGGTTGCTAAACGAGCAAATTTTGCCGGAAGGCAATCACATGCCTCCCTCCCGACCTGCTGCCAAGAAGATTCTTACCAGCTTGGGCATGGATTATCATAAAATCCATGCATGTCCTAAGGATTGTATACTCTTTTGAAATGAGTACACAGATCTAGTACAGTGTCCCAAGTGTGGATCAAATAGAAATAGAGAGGACACACAAGGCAAATCTGTCCCTGCAAAGGTTCTGAGACACTTTCCTATCATTCCAAGAATAAAGAGCATGTTCGGGAGCAAGTCTATAGCATCTTTGATGACGTGGCATACCAACACTAGATCCACGGATGATGTGATGCGCGTGCCTACTGACTCTCGTGCATGGAAGCACATAGAAGAACAATGGCCTACATTTGCGGAGGAGCCTCGTTCACTCCGTTTTGGGTTAGCAATGGATGGAGTAAACCCATTTGGATTACGTAGTTCATCATGGAGCACATGGCCTATTTGCTTGGTGAATTATATTCTTCCTCCATGGCTGGCTATCAAGAAAGGCCATCTATTACTGTCACTCATTGTCCCAGGAAAGTACAAAGCAAAGAACATGGACGTCTATCTGGCACCACTTATAGAAGAGCTTCAAATATTGTGGTCAGGGATTGATGTGGTTGACATGTCCCAACCGATTGGATGGCGACATGCCCATGTGCAAGGCATTCTTATGTGGACCATGCACGATTGGCCAGGTTTTGGTGAGTGTTCAGGTTAGTTTTTGGCGCATCAGCTCTCATAGAAGAGTTGAGTTTTGGTGAGTGTTTTGGTGAGTGTTTGGCGAGTGTTTTGGTCAATTTTTGGTCAGTTTTTGGCGCATCAGCTCTCATAGAAGATGAGAGAATGACCACTAATTTTTGTTAAGATATAATTTGTAATGAACACTTGCGACATCAATTAAATATAGTGATTTTTGTTACAGTTTCTTTTTTTATGTTATTTGTATTGCTTAAGTTGTTGAATAGTGAATTGACGTATTTCTGTTGTTCTTTGAATTTAAGTTTTGCAGCCATGGCCGACGACGACTATACATACTCTCCAGACTTTAGTTTCCCAGTCACTCCGACTGGCATGTCACCCGAGCAAATGGGTAGCTTCTTGTCACAGTTTACACCTGAGCAGATTGCTCAGGCGCAGGCTCTTTGGGGTGTAGGCACCTCCAGACCTAGTATATCTGGTCCTACACCTAGGACTAGTGTGCCTCCTACCCCCTTGACTAGTGTGCCCCCGAGTCCGATCGGCACTACACCTTCGACGAGTGTACCAGTTACATCGAGGAGTGGCCGGTCTTCTTCGAGACGGTTTAGGCGCCGTTCAGGTGTCTCTTCTGGAGGCGGTGGTTGTTGTGGTGACAGTGCTACCGATGCTTCCACACCACCGAGAGCGCGTCCACCGCTCTCTTCAGTAGACAGTTCACCAGCGAGCACACCACATACACCTTGGGGATCACATGAGCATGATCCTAGCAAGGTGTATACGACCAGAGACGGAGCTGTGGTCATGGATACGGCCGAAAAGGCCATGCGACAGAGGATACGACAGCTTTGCACAGTGTAGTTTGGCCATTCTGTGATGGAGCATTGGGATGCTCAGGATGAAGAGAGGAAAAACTACATCGTTGAGGCTATTCATAGGGAGTACAGGCGGGCAGAGGGGTACGATAAAGTCTCAAATGACTGGATCTTGGGCGTGGCGATTGGCACCATGTCACATCGTCAATCAGAGGCCAGAGTCAAATTCAGGAACAATGAGCAGAAGCCGGCATGGTTGGACGCAGAGGAGTGGGCAGCAATTGGTAGAGAGCTGACAGAGCATCTTGAGCGATTCCAGCAGCAGAGAGAGGGAGCCAGAGTACGTTTAGATTCTGCTGGATCATCACACCTTGGGAGTGGAGGATACGACACGCTTCGCTATGAGTTTGTAAGTATCATAAAATTGCTTTGATTAACTAAATGTACATGTCTTATTTTCATATTTATTTATTGTTAAGTGTTTGGTTTTGCAGGAACTTGCAATGAAGCGTCCTCCTACATGTGGATAGGAGAAGTATGGCTACAAGCATGGGCTTGTAGCTCTTTTGACATAGCTAGCGGAGGAGGGAGAGGCCGTCGACTGGGAGGCCTTGCCTTGAGGGATAGAGTTCATAGATTTGTATTGGTAGCTAGTTTTGTGTATATTCATGATTTTATATATACCGACATTTACACTTATAGTTACATGTTTTTACTTTTTGTTATTTGTTCATGGTCGGTTAGCAGATAGATGGATTTATGTTGTGATTATATATTGATTGAGTTATGTAATGAAGTCATGAAAATTCTTCTTGCTCAAGTGTTTGTAATCAATTTATGATATGGTTTTGGATTGGTAAATGAAGTTATGGTATGACTTGTTGTAGACGGACTTCCCCGATTCTTGGTGCAATTCAGTTTTGTTATGCTTATTGTTTAGGATTGACAAAGATTTGGTTATGCTTATGGTTATGGTTATGGTTATGCTTATTGTTTTATGCTTATGATTAACAAAGATTTGGTTGTGCTTATTGTTTTATGCTTATGGTTGACAAAGATTTGGTTATGCTTATTGTTTTATGCTTATGGTTGACAAAGGCTTGGTTATGCTTATTGTTTTATACTTATGCTTATGTAATGTTGAATAAGTACTTGATCAACAGTTCTTGAATTTGCTCTTTAGCGAGAAACAGAGTGGTGGATTGTCGTATCTTTTGCACTCCTCTTTTGAGTAGTGAGAGTTGGTTTATGCTGCTTCAGTACATGTAGCAGTAGCAACTAACTCTCTCTGCACATAAGTGGAGTGCAATTGCTTTTTCACTTCTCCTTTGGATAGAGAGTACTGCTTTTTGCTGCTGCAGCACATGCGGCAGCATTCAGTACTTCTCTCTGTCCAAAAATCGAAAAGGTGGAGTGCGGTTGCTTTTGCATTCTTCCTTTGGGCAGAGAGGGTTGGTTTCTATTGCTGCAGTACATGTAGCAGCAGCCAACCCTCTCTGCCCAAAAAAAATTTGCAGGTTTTGGCGTCGGTATAGGCGCTGCTATATGCGTCTGTATATGCATCGGTATAGGCGCTGCTATATGCGTCGGTATATGCATCGGAAACGACCTATAATTTCCAGCGCGTATTTAGACGAACATACCGACACGTATATAGTCGTCAATTCAGAGGATTATACCGACGTATATATAATAGTTTATTTGGGTGAGTATTTCAGCGCTTATATCGACGTGTATGTAAGCATTTATACCGATGCATAATATACCGACGCGTATATAAGCGTGTTGATTCCGAGGCAGATACCGACGCTTATACCGACTTAGTTCATTTTAAAAATAAACTCAATCTCGTCGGTACACGTGCCGATACGCGACGTGTTGTAGTGTTATGATACCTCACTCCCTTATTTTTAAGCTTGGGAGATAAATTATTGGGGGCCTGTCCCTAACTTATACGCTTATGTAACTTGGTAAAAAAAAAACCCTCCCCGGCACTTACGTGGTGCGATAAGTTTTCCATGGTGAATCCCCCGGGATCTAAGCATACATACTACTTCATTTTTGTGCACAATAAAGAAAAAGAGAGTCTTATAAGACAAAAACTTTGTTCATTTTTAACATTTGTACATTTGCTTGCTCTCGGGAAGCATTGTAAGCATTGACAAGGTTTAGGTTATCCTTTAATTGTATGCCTTGCATCCATCTAGCAACTTCAAAAGGATAATTCTTAAACTTAATAAGATATCGTTGGATAGTCTTACCCCCTCTTAGTACCTTGTCTTCATGTCGGAGAATGGACTCGGGCTGCAGCACTTCTTCTTGGTCCTCGATCTCCGGTGGGTCTTCAGTAGTTGGTTCTTGAGGTGGCTCTCCTTTGTAAGGCTTTAGTAGGCTCACATGGAAACCATTGTGTATGAGCCAATGGTTGGGCAACTTGAGTTGATAGGCCATCTCATTGATTGGCCTAAGAATCTGGAAGGGACCATAGTACCTTTTTGCTAACTTAGCATAGTACTTTTGGTGTCCCGTAGGATTCTTGCCTATCGTGTGCCTTAATCGAGCCTTGGGAAATATGAGTAAGACCCAATCATTTTCTTTAAAGGCTTGGGCTCTTTTGTGCTTGTCAGTAGCAGCCTTTTGCCTTTGCTGTGAGATAGAGATAGCATCCTTAATCTTTTGGAAATATTCTTGTAGGTCTCCACTATACTCATCTGTAGCAAAGATCTTCCCGTGTACCTTAAGTAGCAAGGGACTTTTTGATCTTCCCTCAATTACCTCAAAAGGTGCTTTTCCCGTGGAAGTATGTACAATGTTATTGTGAGCATACTCCACTAAGGTAAGTACTTCTCCCATTGGGATCTTTGATCTACTTCCGTTACATAGGCTTTTAGTAGATCGAGAATCGTTAGGTTAGCTATTTCACTTTGGCCATCCGTTTGTGGGTGATAGGCCGAAGAGAAGTTTAGCCTTGTTCCTAAATTCTCAAAGAGATCCTTCCAGAAATTACTGGTCATTCTAGGATCTCTATCCGACACTCTAGACATTGGCAAGCCATGGTACTTGAAGATTTGTGAAATGAAGAGGGTTGCCATTTGATGGGCTTTGATAGTCTTTTTGACAGGTATAAAATGAGCTTGTTTAGTGAACCTGTCTACTATCGTCCATATTCCCGTATTCCCATGGATAGACTTAGACAATCCAAAGATAAAATCCATGGATATGCTCTCCCATGGTGAATTAGGGATTGGCAAAGGTTGAAGCAATCCAAGTTGCTTCCCGCTATCAAACTTCGTCTTTTGGCATACCACACATTTAGAAACATACTCTTGTATGTTTGCTTTCATGGTAGGCCAATAGAAATATGTTTCAATTCCCTTTAGGGTAGACTGAATCCCTCTATGCCCTGCATAAGGAGGATAATGAGATTCATACATTACTTTCTCACGTAGTGAGCTAGTAACGCATAGTCTATTGCCATAGAGAAGATAACCATATTGTAAAGTAAATGGTTCCTCTTTTTTCCCTAGTGCAAGGGCTAAAATCACATCTCTAAATTGGGATCAATAGCATACTCATTTATCATAGAAGATAGATCATTGTGAGTTGCTATGGAAAATGCATTTACTCTCGACCGTCTTGAGAGTGCATCGCCTACTTGATTATGCTTGCTAGCAATGTGAGCAATATGAAAATGAATTTGCAAAAGAAAATTTGCCCACCTCATTTGTTTGTCGGAGAGCTTGGTCTGCGTCATGAAGTACTTAAGACTTTGGTGATTCATTCGAAGAATGAAAGGAGTCCCCAATAAATAGTGCTTGCATGAGTCTAAGGCATGTAGAACTGCAAGGAGTTCTTTTTCATATATGCCTAGAGCTTGCTCAACAGGGTCGAGCCTTCGACTTTCATAGCCTATGACATGCCCTTCTTGAAGAAAAACAGCTCCAAGGCAATCACCACAAGCATCACATTGGACCTCAAATGGCTTTGAGAGATCCGGTAATGTAAGCAGAGGTTGAGAGATAAGCTTTTCCTTAACCATTTCGAAAGCATTTTTCTTCTTGGAAGACCATGTGTACCTAACATTTTTCTTTGTTAGGTCATGTAATGGTCCTGCTATTAGTGAGAACTTTTCTATGAAGCGTCTATAGTATGCACACATACCTATAAAGCTTCTTAACTCATGAAGATTCCTTGGTTTAGGCCATCCTTTTATTACCTCTAACTTTGATGGATCCATTTGGATGCCATCTTGAGAGATAATGTGACCTAAATATTGAATCTCTTGCAAGAAAAATTCACTTTTCTTTCGATTAAAATAAATTTTAGTCTCTCTTAGAACATGAAATATTACCTGGAGGTGTCGCATGTGTTCGTCTAATGAATTAGAGTAGATGATGATATCATCAAAGAACACTCCGGTAAAGGTTCACTGAGGCCTGAATAGCTTCTCCATCAAGCGGTTGAATGTGGATGGTGCATAGGTCAAGGCAAAAGGCATGAGAATGTATTTGTAAAGACCAAACGTAGTGCGGAATGCGGTCTTTACAATGTCTTGATCAACTATCCTCATTTGATGATAGCCACTTTTTAGGTCAATCCTACTGAAGTAGGTGGACCCTTGTAGCTTATCAAATAGGTCTTCTACCCGTGGAACGGGAAACCTATTCATGATATTGATCCTATTTAGTGCTCTATAATCGACACACATATGATATGTTCCGTCTTTCTTTTGCACTAGTAGCACAGGAGAACAAAATGGAGATGAGCTAGGCCTAACCATGCCCTTCTCAACTAACTCATGCACTTGCCGCATAATCTCCTCTTGTTGAGCTTGAGAAACTCTATAAGGAGGTTTGTTAGGCAGTGAACTTCCTAGAAGAGTTCAATTGCATGGTCATCATTACCTCGTTTAGGAGGTAGCTCACAAGGGATGTCGTCAATAAAGACATCTTGAAACCCCTTGAGAAAATTGGATAACTCTAATTCCTTTTGATTGTGTATATTTTCTTTTGCTAAAACATTAGGTTCATTTTGAGAATCTTTAACAAAAATCATGTACAAGGAAATAGAGCTCTTTATTGACTTGTTGAAAGCTTGTTATGTATAATGGGTATAGTGTTACCCATTTCCTTAGCATCTATATACATATCTTTTTCCCTGAACTTAAAGGAGATTCTCCTTTCAAGGAATTTAACATTGGTAGCCATACAATCAAACCATGGTGCCCCTAGGATTACATCCTCATGCTTGAGAGGAGAGATAAAGAAGTCCTCTTTGTCCACATAGCTTTGGGCATGGAGCCTCAATTTCCCGATCAAGGGAGTGACTAAAGCTTCTTGACCCTTGAAAGCACCGTCTACGGGTAGGACATCTCCCATCTCATAGGCTTGTATGCCTAGCTTGATGGCCAACTCTATAGATATAAAATTGTGAGTAGAACCGGGGTCAAAGAGAATAAAAGCATCATGTTCTCTTACCTTTCCCCAAGCATGGCATAGTGGAGATCCTTTGTGGTGAGTTTCCTCCTCTTGGATTTTGACTAAGGTAGCTCTAGGAGGATCATGGCAGTTGTTCTTTTGGGGACAAACACGGTACGCATGCCCTTGTTCGCCACACTTGAAACACTAGTTATCCTTGCGATAACACTCAAGCTCTTCAGGAGAGAGTTTATTTTTGCCTTTATAAACTCCCTTCTCTTTAGCTTTGTTGGAGTTTCCCTTAGGAGACTTTTGGACATTGTCCTTCCCATTAGGCTCATTGGAACCCTTATTTTTAGGGGGCTTAGAATTCCTCTTAGCCCCTATTTGGAAATTGATTCCAGAGGCCACCATAGTATGATGTATTACCGCCGATATGGTGCGTGGCCTTTGGAAGTTGACATACTCCGCCATTTCTTCGGTTAAGCCCACACAAAATTGCTGCTTTTGCTCTCCAAAATCCAACTTTTTGAAGACAGTGGCTTTGAGATGTAGGTCCCAAAACTTGTCTACATATTTGTGGATGATTCATAGGGAGAGAGCTTCAAGCTTCACCATTCAGTGAGTACTTTTTCTCTGGCATCGGTGGCCAAAAACTGCTTCATAATGGAAGCTCTTAAAGCTTTCCATGTTCATGGAGCTTCACCGTTGGCCCGTAGGCTAGACCACCATTGTCTGGCGGACTTTTGAAAGTGCATAGCTACATGGCATAGCTTAGAGGACTCCGTGAAGCCCTCATCTCCGAACGCCGCATCAAATTGTTGGATAAAGGCCAAGACTTTGTCCGTAGCACCAAAAGTGCCATCATAGGTAAGGAAAGAGATGCTCTTCCCTCCCTCTTTGAATTTCTTGAGCTTGGATGACCTCTTCCACCCGGCACAGGATTTCCTATGGCCTCTTCTTTTTTATGGTTCAAATGTTGCACCATCACTTTCTTCAGAAGATGAATAATTTGAGGAAGATGGAGAAGAGGGTGACCTCTTTCTCGCCTTTTTCTTTCCTTGATCTTCTTTGTCTTCACCATCACTTTCATAAGAGGAAGAGGATGAAGAAGATGGAGAAGAGGGTGTCCTCTTTCTCGCCTATTTCTTCTCTTGCTTTTTGTCATCCCTGTTTAAAGTATGGTGTGGAGAAGTATGCGATGGTCTTCTCCGTTTTGGAGGTGATGGAGAGTGTTTAGCCCGCCGTCTTCGTGGAGCCATCTCCATCGAGGTGGTGGGAGACTCACTTCTTTCTCGTTCCTTCAGTGGAGGCTCTTGAGTTCTCCTTTGAGAAGGAGATGCGTCATCAAGGAGAAAATTTCTGATCCCTTCATAGGGATCCTCTTCTTCTTCCCGAATCGGAGAGAGACCTCTTTTGGAAGTCTCTCAAGGAGGCTTCCTAGGTGTCCTCTCGTCATGGTGGGGAGCTTGGAGAATCCCATGAGCACGAAGCTGCCGCTGCACTTCATTTTGGAGGGATGGATTGCCCATGGCTTGTTGAAGCCTAGAAACAAGATATTTAACAAGCATCGGACCATTATTAGTAGCTTGCTCATTAGCAAAATCAAAGTTATCAACATTAATTTCACTCTCTTTACTATTGTCAGCCATTCTAACAACTTTTAGGTGTAAACTTTTTAGGTGTACTTTGGCACTTCAAGCCGTAGTTGCTACTCCTCTTTACCCCTTTTGAAAAAGCACTCAAGCTACCGTACCCGTGGCTCGAATACCATTAATTGCAAGGAATAGAAGAGAGGTTCGTTCAACACCAAAACAGCACCAGCTCTTGTCAAGCTTCTAATAGCTCAATAGTGATTAAGCCGTAGGCAAGCCCTATAGGACTCCACTATTAAGGCCATAGCTCTCGACGGTGATGCCTTGTTAACTGCACAAAGGCAGGCGCACTGCAAGGCTGAAAAATCCCTATTCTACTTACTCACATGCAATTAATAGTACCAACCATTTACAGCTAGCTTGAGGACCTCCCTTCTTGAGCAAGAAAAGAGAAACCTTGCGCTCTGATACCAATTTAACATTTAATGGCCTAGTAACTTGTGTGTAGCGGAAAATAGCATCAACATAGTGAGCACTTCATTAGAATAGATTCGTTATGAGATTAACAAGAGTGCTTGGGTGGAGAAAGCAACAAAAAGCATAACACCTAGTTAGATAGCATGAACAATACTTCAAAAGAGAGAGAAATTAAGCAATTGACAACAGTTGAGGACCGGATTTGCATGGAGCCGGTCCCCCCTCCAAAAGGCTTTGTATTATGGTTTCTGCCATCAAGAGAGACATTTTACAATACAATTTCTTGTGTTCCTTCAATACTAGCTAGTGCAATAAAGATGGAAACTTCATGCACTATGCAAAACACTTATCACACACAACATCAATTCCCTCATGATCTTAGACCCAAGACCTCACACACCTTCAAATATGGTGAGAGCTAGCGGGGTATGAGAGTAGATTGAGAGGAAGAAGGAGTATTCTTACGAGAAAGATGTACATCTCCTCACATAATCACTCATATTAGCATAGCTTAGCTTAGTAATTAGCATGGTAGAGGAGATGAGCATGCATTGAAGCTTGGCTCTTGGTTGGATTTTCATCACAAAACCAAGATTTGTTGGTGTAGCCCTTCCTTCTCACAAGCTTGGAGTAGGTGATAAGTTTTCCATTAAAGCTTGAAAAGCAGAGAGAGTCTTCTTTACTTCATACATGAGATAGTGTGAGTGTGTGTGTGTCAATAATGCCTTGCAAAAATTATCCCCCTCTCTATCTTGGTCGACCCCTCTTGCTATTTGCTCTTGCTATTTGCTCTTGCTAGCATCCTATTGGACCTCCCTAGGCTTAGCCAATGACAATTAAGCAGCATAAGTGATAGCCTTTTGACATGTGTCCCCCTTTCCCCTTTTGTGAGAGCTTTAGGTAATTTAATAATTCAACTAAACTCTCATTGGACCCCTTTGCCTCCTGGCCAATAGGAATCAGGCAAGCCATTGGGCTGTTGAATGCTCATTGTTCCCCTTGGGAGACTGTCCAATAGTCTTCTAGAGAGCTTAATTCTTATTGGTTCTTTTATTAAGTGTTTTTAAATTAATAAAACTAGATTTACTCTAGTCTAATTCTCATTGGTCCACCTCCAAGGCCATCCAATAGGAATTGGGTACACCTTGTGGGCATCTGGGCTAGGGAGCTGACATGTGTCCCTCATTCCCTTTGTGTAAAGGGAGCTTGTGTGTGTGTGTGTGTGTGTGTGTATGTGTGTGTGTGTGTGTGTGTGTGTGTGTGTGTGTGTGTGTGTGTGTGTGTGTGTGTGTGTGTGTGTGTGTGTTTATCTCTCATCCCCTACTTGCAAGGCTCACCCCTCTATGTAGGGCTTGACAAAGACTATTGGGACACATACAAAGTATCCAATTTTCCCTAAACTTGACCTTTGGACACAACCTTTGAATTTTGGAAGCTTAGCATTTTGGAAGTCTTAATGGGCTGAACCTTAAGGTCTTTTAAGCCCATTGTTTCACATATCTCTTTTGCAGATGGCCCCCCCTTTGGATCCCTATTTTCCCTCCTTTGGATCCCTACTGTGGCCGGTCTACTAACTTAACCAATATTCTAGCTTTTTCTCCGCTGGAAATTCCCCATATTAAATTATCAGTTTAACATAAGAAAATTTTTAGATATTGATTATTATGACATTACAAGAGCTCCTGGTTGGTTTGGACTAGATACTTTTGGGCTAGTGAAATTGGCAAGTTTGATAAAATTATGTTTAATCTACTCAAAAAGAAAAAAGTGAAGGACTTCATCCCCTTCCTTAAAGATGAGGATGGTATTTTAGCCAATTCTCAAAAAGATAACTTGAAGGTTGCTAAGGTTTTTTTTTCTTCTATCTTCTCTTCTCCTTCTCACAAAGGGGCTGATCAAGTTAGAGCTAGAATTGGTATTGCCAGAAAAGGAAATAAAATGGTCGCTCCTCAAATTGCTAAGCAGCTTGAATAGCCTCTCACTAAGGGGGAGTTGAAGGAAACTATCTCCTCTATGAAAAAGGGAAAATCTTCTAGTATTGAAGGTCTTCCTAATGAGTTTGTTATAAAAGATTGGGACTTCTATATCCCTTACCTGATTAAAATCGGGCATAAAACTATCAAACTAGGATCTCTTCCCACTACTGTGAACATTGGGTTATTAAATTAATTCATAAAAGAGAGGGGAAAGAAGACTTAGGGAATTGAAGACCAATAACTTATCTGACTTCTATTTATAAAGTCTTTGCCTTGTCCCTAGCTAGAAGACTAAGCCCTATAATGAATTCCATCATTTTGCATGAGCAAAAGGCCTTTATTAAAGAGAGATTCATATTGGATGCCATTATTACTTTCTTGGAGACCATAGAGTTTGCTAGTGACAATGAGATTGAATTCATGTTTTTCAAAATAGACTTTGATAAAGCCTATGACAGAATGGATTGGGTTTTCATTCTTCAAAGTCTTTTTCATATGGGATTTGGTAGAATGTTCATAAGGTTTGTGCAACTATTATTTGGGAATGCCATGGCCAAAATTACAGTCAATGGAGAGTTGACAGAGTCCATTCCTTTGGGAAGGTCCATAAGGCAAGGATGCCCCATTGCCCCTCTGTTGTATGTTATTTGTTTCGATGCTTTGGGATGTCTTATAAAGGATGCCATGGAACAGGGAAACATAAAAGGTATCAAGATGTTTGGGAACTCTCAAGAGAATCAAAAGAAGAGGATATCAATGATGAGAGCTCATCTTTAGAGAGAAAGGTGTGTTTTTTGCTACATATACTACTTGCACCATATTTTGACTAATACACATAAAAATAAATTATGACTTACATTTTTTGTGGTTTCTTTGTAAGCATGAGAGCTGTGTGTTGGTGATAAATAGGCCATACTATTGAAATGGTTTAATACTAAGAGGCCCAGACTCCAAAAATAAGAGAATCGCACCGCAAGCTCGGCTTACTACCATTTTATTAGATGGAGCCATGTGGAGCAGACTTGCAAAGGGCCTATGAGCTGTTAAGCTCAATCCAAGAAGATGAAATTGCAAGAATCCTTGAATCTACTAGTGGATCCACCCCAGTCAACGTTACCAAAGAGATCGTGGTTGAAGCAATAATTTATGGAGAGTCAATGAGATCCAAGAAGAAGAAGCAAATAGGGGTCTTAACTCGAAATACTATGACTGCTACCTTCCAATATATGATTCACAAGATAGAAAAAGAACCCACCCGTCTTTTCCACCAACAATTCCACTTCACGTCAAAGAGACCACCCCAATACACGTGTTCAAATGACACAATGGCCTCATCTTTCATGATGGCTCTAAAGACAAAGATACCCATGCCAATAGAGCACTCTTCATATGTGTTGAACACCCTCAAGAGAACAAAGAAATTGCAGTAGCAGCAACTACTTGGGAGCACCATAGGTATTAACCAAAATTGCCTATGATGTAGTGGAAATGGAAATTAACCTACCACCTATCTCTAACCATACTAACACTACTTATAGCTGGTATAAAAAATGAGGAGCAAGAAGAAGAAAAGGAGGAGGTAGCACCTCTCATCAGAAGGTCAAAGAGAAGAATACAACCTGAAGACAATGATGAAGAGAGCAATGAGGTCCCAATGGAGGATCCCAAGGACCACCAACCCCTTATAGAAAGTGCTCTTGACATAGACTTTGAGGAAGAAAAGAAAAGATGATCTAAAGGCAAACAGAAGGTGGAGGAGAGAACAAGAAAAAGAGTACAAGTGCCCCCACTCATCATCATTAAAGAGCCTGCATAAAGGGTACAAGTCCAACATGAAAAGGAGGCATTCGAGTAGGAAAGAGGGCTAAGAAGCAAAACTGAAGAATACCGGAAGCCTACTCTTGAAATTTGTGTGTAAAGAATGCTTGTACACAAAGGAAATGGGCCCTTTGGCTTACTTGGAAAAAATTTATGGGCAAGAAGAGTAAGAGAGGAGAAATCACAAAGTATTAACAAGACAAAGTGTTGGGCACATTCAAAGAAACAGAAGCCCCTCAAACTTGTCACAAATTGCTCTCTCCCATCCAAGAAGAGACACAAGAAGCAACACAAGAAATAATATCACCAGAGCCTTAGATTGAAGCCACAATGCAAGAGGAACCTAGCAAGAGAAAAAAAAAAGAAGAACCAATGCCAATGGAGCGAGAAATGGTTGAAGCAATGCCATAACAAAGTATAGAAGATGTGGAAAAGGCTTGCGGCATGATTGGATGAGGTGACAAGAAGAACAACAAAGAGACCACCAAGAGAAAGAACTACTTAAAATGGGGGGGGGGGGGGGGGGGGGGGCAAGCACATCTTTGACAAACAATCTCAATGAAGCTAAGGGCTACACTAAGTTTGCACATCATATAGTAGAAAAGATGAAAACTATAGTGTATATAGCACAAAAAAAGAGTCAAGCAGATAGAGGCAACAAATCTATATTTCACTACTAGAATAGAGGTAGCACATGCCTTTGTAGAGGAATACAGAGCTCTGTATAAAAAGTCAGGAGCAAAAATCTCTAGCCACAAGAGGCTAACACAAAACATTCGGTTGAACCCAAGGAGTTGACAACACTTGTGGACCAGTTGACCACTGTAAGTGAAAGCCATGAAAAAAGAATTCAAGGATTGAATGCCATGGTACTTGACACTAACATACATGCTCATTCAGTGGCTGTAAACACAACTTGAAGTGGCTAACCTCCAAGTAGGGGCACGGCTCAAAGATGAGAGTGAGCTGCTAGAGAAGTTGAAGGCCAACCCTTAGAGTTCTCACTCTCCACGGGTCAAAATTATCTTACCAGGCCATAGAAAAGAGGAACAAAGACCTCAATATTTAGCTAACGCTAAAGAAAATGCAAAGAAGAGAGCTATCTCTTTCTTTCATGAACAAAGAAGACACTTATCAAAAGCAGATTGTTGATTTGCAAGCAGCTCTTAAGGCAGCTCAAGAGCATCTGGAGAGTAAACATAAGCTACACGACAAGGATAAAAAGTTGCTCATCAAGTACTATGAAGCTCTCAAAGCCTTACAAAAGTGATGCAAGGCACAAAAACTGGATCACATGAAGATGTGTCGTGGATGACCCAGACTAGGAGGGGGTAAATGTTAGATGTGAGTAATATTTGTTGGCTACACAACCATGGAGCTCAACAACCCCATTGACCTACAATTTCTAGCAAAAGTATATAAAAAGTTGCTCATCAAGTACTATGAAGCTCTCAAAGCCTTAGAAAAGCAACACAAGGCACACAAACTAGATCATTATCCAATCCATGAAGCTATGTCACGAACAACCCAGGCTAGGGGGGGGGGGGGGGGGGGGGGGGGGGGGGGGGGGGGCGAATGTCAGCCACATTGCTAACATCAGAGCTATGTAAAAGCTTATGATCATATAATTTTCCATATTTTTTGAGCAGCATGAATGTCTCTAACCCGGCCAAAGACTTTGTAATGTGATGAAGTGGAGGAGCTAAGCCACAATGTCTGGCAATCTCCACATCCACTTCTCTTCACCTCAAATCAACCCAATCACACACACTAACAATTGCAAAGATGCACACATCACTAATCCTATCATGCAACACACTAATCACGAGCTCACACACATAGATCAATTGAGAATCCGCACTCCAATCAAACATACATGCACACACAAAGAATAGAGAGGGCAATCACACAAGATTAGAACGGGATTAACCACTAACTAGTTACTATCTAGCTAATCAAAGCATCATTAATGATCATAAGAAGTATAAGAGAGGCATAGTGAAAGAGAATTAAGCACCGTGGAGAGTCACATGAGCTCAAGGACTCCAAAGCCACACACCTCATGAGCTCTCACCAAAGAGTGGTCTCAACAAATAAGGCTGAGAACCTTGATTTCATTTACACACTGCCCTATATACTTAGGGTCAAAATATGCATTTTCTCAGTGCCCAAGGCCTTTAGGGCTCCACAACTTACTAAATTTGCAACCTTGGCACACTAAATGACCTATTCTTTACAGTTTGGAACTCCTATTCAGCACGTAACACGTTACAAATATTACAACGGCTTAAAATAAATGAAGAAATTACAATACATGGCCATTTTGGGAAATTGTAAAAAATGCGTGACCCAGTCTTCACTACTTCTTCGCATTCATTGTCAATGTGCTTGGTAAGGCTTGAGCTTTTTCTTCACTATTATATTGTCATCAAAGGTACACATTTTGATATACAGCCTACATAAAAAATAATTAACATTTACTAACAATGGACGACAAACCATGTGGGTCGCATATAAGTGAAGATGATGAAGTGGATAGAAGGAAAATTTATATAATGCCATAGTGTAGATAAACCTACCAAGAACCATTATAATATCCAAAATGATTACATATAGGGCAATGACACAAGGGCCAACCTCAGAAAAAAATTGATGCTCTTGTGATAGCCCTTGCACATATCTTTTTTAAAGCTAAATTCAAGGTAATTTTTTAGAGGACCAACAACCAAAGTGTAGGTGTTTGACCTATCAAAAGGGCCAAAATTACCATATCCAAAAAGTTTACAAGAACAACATTGGCAAAATGGCTAATATTAAAAATACATCTGTCGATCCATTTATAGAACAAAATGCACCTTAAATGGCTAACTCAAAACAAATATAAGGAGTGTGGGTGTAAGTGCATGCTGATGTATGACCATGTGCTCCTTGGGTTGAAGGCCAAGAATGTGCACGTGTACATACACAATACATGTATTTGCAAGCAATAAATGCCTTTTGAATAGATTCTCTCTTTTAAAAATCAAGACATGTGCAATTAGGCTCCTCATGGATGTGAACATCATAACCAATATCTTCGAGTAATCAAGAAATGACATGCATCCTTTGCGTTTATGAAAAATACTCCATCAACTATGCTGCTAGCTACCTCCTAAGAAATCCCATATCTCCACTTTTGTTGTCTAATATTATATCCTACATCACCAAATGCATATATCTTTGCATTTTCCACTTCAACTTGAATATGTATCTCATCCATACCTCCCTTAGTAAATATTATGGATAAGCATATCATAATTTATGACTGAGTGTCATTTATTTCTAGAGGAAAGCAACAAAGATATACATCCATATACATAAGCACACCTACCGTATGGTTGGTGATGGAGAGCTAACCATAATATTGATGACCATTGAGAAATGATGAGGTAATGTCCACATAGATATCCACATATGGTTTTTTGTATTAATTACCATAGACTCTGACCATATAGAGGATCATAATAGCATCTATGGCTTATGATAGCAACCCAAATGTGCTATCGATGGTCAAAGCCAACCATGTCAACAAACATAGAGAAATGACCATGTGAATTGTCGTAGGTGACCATATAGATGTCCACATAGATGATTATAGAAATGACTATAGAGACTAGGTTATAGATAACCTTATGCATATGAAATTTATGGTAGAAGCATAACATTAAATACATCACCAGTTATGGTATTTCATATGGTTGTCATGCGTTGGAGCATCAACAATAGTATACATATTTTTGAATGGTTGGACCTTATCTATATATTGGACCGCATATTCTCAACACCTTAATAATCAATGTCAAACATGGTTCCTAGAAATATTTTACATAACAAGCATATATTTGGCCATTGATTGAACCATATGCATAGGTTTTTGTAACACATCATCATATGTTTCTCATGAACGTAATTGACAATTATATGCTCTTGTAGGATAGCTGCATGTAAATATGACCATTTGTTGATTGTCACCATGTTTTCTTTTCAAAGTAGGCACCATGTCATAGCCACCAAAGAAGTCACACCAATGAATTATAGCATGAGACACAATAGCAACAACAACCACATTAGCAATAGGAGGCAAGAACTACCATAGTAATAGCAAAAATGAGAATTTTTCCAATGTAGAGCAGCTTTGGATTAGGTCAGTGGAAGTTCCTTGGAGGGCATTGTGGCTATATTTTCCTTAATGCACGACCCCTTCACTTTCCAAGAGTGAAGGGCCTTTCATGACATGAGGTTGAGAGTCTGTCTCACATATGAGATCTCACAAGGTATGGTGACATAGAGGCTAGGCCATGCTTGATAGTTGACACTTGGCTCCATGATAGCATGGTTGATCACACCCTACTATAGTACCTCATGTACTGCAATGCTTGTCCCACCATTTTCATGCACCCATATAATCTACAATTTATCTTTTTGGAGAGTTGGATGTGGACTATCATAATAAATGACCTGAAGGTGGCCATGCCTTAGGCCGACTTCATGATGAGTAGTAAAGGGCCTCACGGTCCACCGAGTTCTTAATAGGCCGATGTAGGATGGAGTTGATGGTGATTGGAGTCCGGCATGATGGTCCCCTACTGCACCATAGTGGTAATTTTTCCATAGAATTTTGGTATAGGCCTATGGCAACAATATGGCTATGGTGCAGCACAAGATCATAGAATTAGTGTTAGATCACAAATTGAGTCGAACTGGACAATGATCTCTTGACCTATTTTCAGCAGTCGCTTTTAGAAGTACGACACCATCAATGATATCTAGATCAATGAGAATCATATCCATGATGATACCATGTCCAACTCCGAAGTCCCCCTTCTTGAAACATCTATTGGTAGGATCTAAGTCCACTTACCTCACCTTTGCCTCAATCTTAGCCTGTGTTTGGGATGGTGATATGGGTTCCAATTTCTCACCTTTGTGAGAGTGTATATACTTTTCCAAATGAGCGTGCAACGACCCTTCCTTGGTGAGAAAGGGTCTCTCTACATCTTTAGAAAGCAACAGGAGTTTGTATAAAGCTATAATAATCCTTCCCTTTACATATGGTGAAATGCAATGGAGTGGCCATTCTCTCTCTCTCTCTCTCTCTCTCTCTCTCTCTCTCTCTCTCTCTCTCTCTCTCTCTCTCTCTCTCTCTCTCTCTCTCACACACACACACACACACACACACACACACACACACACACATGCACACACACACAATGAAAGGCTACCTATGTCCCTACATTAGCAAAATACATATTTAAAGAAAGAAAATGCATGTGCCATGTGTTCATGGGTAGAGGCATTAAATGGATGCACTCAGTGTGTTTACTTCCAACAAAAACATGGCTCTAACCTAGTGAACTTTTGCATCAAATACAAAATCCAAGACCTGAGCTCAACCATCTTAAAGACCACTCCATTAGATACCTTCAAACATGTTGTTAGTTCTTCCTAACTCAAAGAAGTGACTCTTTTCATGTAACACCTATAATGAGGGATATTATCACTATCACAGCATTTGGAGCTACAGGATTAGCGTCTGCCATCCAGCCAGCCAATGTAGTGGAGATGTATCTCGGCATCACTGTTAGATGCGGCATGTTTGCAAGGCCTAGACGGCTGTGCAAAAATCAAAACGTGTTAATAATCAGGAGGAGGGCAAGAGCCCCCCAATCGTTCGCGTGCACTCGGACGATGGGAGGGCTCCTGACCCTTGTCTTTCAAGAGCCCTCCCCTTTTTTTTGTTACCATATACATGTGGTAGTGATGTGTGTGAACACACTAGGACCGCCGGGGCATTTTTTCCCTCTTTAGGAGGTTTTTTCCCCTGTGCATTGTATATACGCCCATCACTCTAGGGCTATCTATCTTTCCATTGCACACTAAGTAACATACTCTCTATTGTGTGCCTTGAGCTTCCTTCGTCTTCTCCAAGCTGTGTGTGTTTCTCTGCAACCCTAATTCCAACAATTGGTATCAGAGCAGGTCACGTCCTCCCGGGCTTAGTCGCCAGCTGCTCCAGCACACGCCTACTCACTTTCTCCGATTTCAGTGAGCTTTGGCGAGCGTTCACAGGTCGACAAAAATTTTGATTTGAGCTCATTTCGGCCTACGTTTCCACTACAGGCAGTACTGCACAGGCTATTTCGTCATTTTGTGCAGAATTTCTGTCAGTGCCGTTTTCTGCATAACAGGTGCCTTACAGTCTTCTACGGTTTGTGCTATATAGCACAGGTTGTTTCCGCTCCGTTTCTCCTATTTTTCGGCAATTTTCACATCAGGTGCAGCATTTACCATGGCAGACAACAACAACACAGATGTGTTCAATATGTTTGCTGTTGAGGACAGGTTGGATGGGGACAACTACCCTATGTAGGCTTATATGATGCAACATGTTCTTGTGTCAAAAGGTGTTTGGAACATTGTGCAGGGCATTGATGTACGCCCTGGTTCTGAGGATGTAGGCGATGTTGAGGATGTTGAAGGTCTTGCTGCAAGGATTGCAGCTGTTAGAGTTGTTTTGCCTACAGCAGAACAAGCTCGTTGGGATGTTAAGGATGCGCAGGCTCATGCATTGATTGCGTTGTCTGTGAAGCGCACCATTGTTCCTCACATCCGTTCAGCAAAATCTGCAAAACAGGCTTGGGATATTTTATGCAAGCCGTAATGAGGCTAAAATTGCTTTGCTACGTAAAGAGCTGGAGTCGAAGATTATGAATGAGGAAGATGATATGGACACTTTCCTTGCTAGTGTCAAGGATATCAATGAGCAGCTTATTTCTGCAGGTGAAGTCATTTCAGACAGTTCCCTTGTGCAGACTGTTCTTGATGCCTTACCAGATTCCTACCAGACTTTTGCTAGTACTTGGAGACTGATTACCCAAGGAAATCCTGAAGTTGTCAAGTTTGATGCATTATGCACATTGTTGTTGCAAGAGTCACTTTCCAAAAAAAACAAGACTAGGCAGCGTGCAGTTGAACAGGCTTTTATTGCTTCTCAAAGAAAGGATGGTAACAGTAATGCAGCCACTTCTTATGGTTCTGCTGCGAGTAGCAAAACTTATGTTCCTAATGCTTCTGCTGGCAGCACTTCGTCTGGAAATTCTGGTGATAAGGGCAAAAAGAAGATGCGTTGCCATTATTGTAAAGCCAATGATCACTTGATCAAGTCGTGTCCTAAGTTGAAGGCCAAAGAGGCTAAGAAGAAGGAGGGTGGTTCCACTCCAAATGCTGGTTCCACTACAAATGCAGCCATTGTTGAGTCTTCTGTGAAAGGAGACTGTGTTGTTGATGTTGATGCAGAATGGGCTTTTAGCGTAGATTGCACTTACAATCCTGTTGTCCATGATGCATGCTTGTCAGTTGCTGCAGATTCACATGTGTGGTATTTCGACAGTGGTGCTACAAAGCACATTACCTCACATCGTGAATTGTTTACCTCTCTCGAGTCTGTCCCTCATGGGAATTCAGTCACTTGTGCCAACAATGCCTCTTATCCAGTTCAGGGAGTTGGAAAGATTGTGCTCACTGCTGCTAATGGCAGTTTCTTCACACTTGTTGATGCACTTTATGTACCTGGGATCAAGAAGAATCTCTTGTCTGTATCCGCACTTGCTAGACTTGGACTTGTAGTCAAATTTGTGGATGACAGATGTACAGTTCATGATCTCAGTTTTGGTTATGAAATTGTTGTATCTGGCCTTTTGTGTTGTGGGCTGTATAAGCTCACTTTGTATGACAAGTGTGGACAAAACTTTGCAAATGCTGTTGCAGATTCAAGGGCTATTTCAGATGCAAAACATTGGCATGCACGTTTTGATCATCTGAATTTTGCCAGTTTGCTGCGTTTGCAGAAATCTGATATGGTTGCTTCTTTGCCACCTCTTGAAGCACCTGTCAAACATGTTTGTGAAGGCTGTATTTTGGGTAAGATGCAGCGTTCTAAATTTCCAAAGGATGGCTCAGTTCGGGCCACATGCAGGTTGCAGCTTGTGCATAGTGATGTTTGTGGGCCCATGCAAACTCCGTCCTTGGGCAATTACCTCTACTTCGTGACTTTCATTGATGTTTACTCCAGGCATGCATGGGTATTTCCGCTTAAAGCGAAGTCCAAAGTTTTTATGTGCTTCAAACAATTTTTGGCTATGGCTGAAAATGTCTCGAAATGTACTATGGGCACCCTCCGTTCGGATCGAGGGGGGGGGTATATGTCTCATGAATTTAATGTATTTCTGGCTAGTCGTGGGATAAAACACCAATGTACAGTGCCTTATACACCTCAGCAAAATGGTGTTGCTGAGAGGAAAAACAGGTCACTGATGGAAATGGCACGATGTATGGTCAAAAGTCAAGCTTTACCGCATTCTTTTTGGCTTGAGGCCATCATGTGTGTCACTTATGTACTTAACAGGTGTCCTACGAAAGCTTTGCAGTCTATTACTCCATATGAAGCATGGCATGATAGAAAGCCTTCTATTGAGCACATGTGTGTTTTTGGCTGTTTGGCATATGCTTTGGTGCCACAAGTGCAGCGCAGAAAATTGGATGATAAGGCTGTCAAATGTATTTTTGTTGGTTACAGTGCTGAAAGCAAAGGTTACAGGTTGTATCATTTGCAAACAAAACGTATTCTGGTTTCACGGGATGTAGTGTTTGTGGAAGATTCTGTTCAGCCCTTGCTGTCATGTACTAGAGACAGTAATGTAAGCTCACAAGACATTTATGACACTTTGTTGCCTCTTTTCAGTGGTGCAAATACGAATGTAAGTTCCAATGAGGCAAATGTACAGCCTATGGGGGTTTCTGAAAATGTCATAGATCAACCTATTATTGATGCAGATGTACATGATGTACTTGATGAGGAAAGGGCTGAAAATGAGCAGGCTAGAGGTATGCCAAAATGGCTGGTGCACACTTTGCGTGACAGTAAATTGGATGCACCTTTGTCTAGTCATACTCATTCAGGCTCTCGCCATGCATCTTATGCATCAGATTGTTATGCTTTGGATGTGTCTAGCTTACATGATATTGAGGAGCCTCTGACTTTTGATGAAGCACAAAATTCAGAAAATTGGATGGTTGCCATGCAATCAGAATATGATGCACTTATAGAAAATGACACATGGACTTTATGTGATTTGCCTCCTGGCAAAAAGGCCATTGGTACGAAGTGGGTTTACAAGTTGAAACGCAAGCCGGATGGTGAGATCCATCGCCATAAGGCTCGACTTGTTGCAAAGGGTTATGCACAGCAAAAAGGCATAGATTATGAAGAGACTTTTGCTCCCACTTGTCGTATAACTACTGTGAATTTTCTATGTGCATTGGCAGCTCATTTTGGTTGGGATGTACATCAATCAAACATTGTTACTGCTTTCTTGAATGGTGACATATTTGAGGAAGTTTATGTAACACAGCCTCGCAATTTTGTCATAAAAGGACAAGAGGACAAAGTGTGCAGATGTAAGAAGGCTTTGTATGGGTTGAAGCAATCTTCTCGTACTTGGTATGAGAAAGCTGACACTCGTTTGGTTAAACGAGGCTTTCGTAACAGTCCAACAGAAAGCACATTGTATGTAAAGCGTGAGGATGATGTATTTCTCATCGTGGTTCTTTATGTCGATGATTTGCTGATCACTGGACCAAATGAGAGACATATTGCTGAATTTAAGGCTGATTTGAATGCTACTTTCAAGATGAAAGATTTGGGACTGTTGCATCATTACTTGGGTATACAGTTTAAGCAGTGTGATGGTGGTATTGCCTTGTGTCAGAAAAGTGACATAGAGACATTGCTATGTAAGTTTGGACTTGAGGATTGCAAACCTATTGCCACTCCAATGGAAACAGGTTTGAAGTTGAGTCTACATGATGCTGGCGATCCTGCTGATGTCACTCTTTACCAAACTGATGTTGGCTGCCTCATTTATGTATGCAACACGAGGCCAGATATTCAGTTTGGAGTCTCACAGGTCAGCAGATTTATGCATAGCCCAGGGTCTAAGCATTGGCAGGCTGTCAAGAGGATTTTCCGCTACCTTAGTGGCACTTTACATCTTGGCTTGTTTTATCCCAAGGGGGGATCATTGCCGCCAGACTTACATGCTTTTTTGGACTCAGATTGGGCTGGTTGTTTTGACACGTGAGTGTCCACAAGTGGTTTTTGTTTCATGCTTCGAAGTTCATGTATATCATTGTTGAGCAAGAAGCAACCTACTATGGCCACTTCGAGTTGTGAGGCTGAGTACAGGGCAGTCTTCACAGCTACGGTTGAGTGTGTATGGCTCAGATGCCTTATGGCTGATTTGGGTGTTGGACAGGACACTGCCAACACTATCTACACTGACAGTCAGAGCGCATTGGCAGTTGCGAGGAACCCACTTTTTCATGCTCGCACAAAGCACATTGAGGTGCATTACCACTATGTCAGGGAGAGGCTCTCAGCAGGAGAGATCAGCTTGGCTTATGTGCCAACACAGGACAACCTTGCAGATCTTTTCACAAAGGCATTGTCTCGTGAGAAGCTTGAAGCTTTCTGCAAAGCTTTGGGCTTACTCCCCTTTGTGGACTGATCCTGTCCTCAGGGCATGGCACTTCCCTTTACTCATGTGCCAGCTCTCGTTCACCGCATCACTCCAGGGGGGATCTGTTACCATATACATGTGGTAGTGATGTGTGTGAACACACTAGGACCGCCGGGGCATTTTTTCCCTCTTTAGGAGGTTTTTTCCCCCGTGGATTGTATATACGCCCATCACTCTAGGGCTATCTATCTTTCCATTGCACACTAAGTAACACACTCTCTATTGTGTGCCTTGAGCTTCCTTCGTCTTCTCCAAGCTGTGTGTGTTTCTCTGCAACCCTAATTCCAACATTTTTCACTATAAAATTGATACCCTGTAGTGCTACGTGATGAGGACAACAAAAATCCAATCAACCTTTCCATTGGCAATGGTGTTGTGAAAGCCTACAGCAAGAGACAACAGCCACGTTCCCAGATAAACTCATGGCGTCGTGACTTGCGATGCCTTCACTTTCCCAGACGAACTCATGGCAGCTCTCTCTCTCTCTCTCTCTCTCTCTCTCTCTCTCTCTCTCTCTCTCTCTCTCTCTCTCTCTCTCTCTCTCTCTCTCTCTCTCTCTCTCTCTCTCTCTCTCTCTCTCTCTCTCTCTCTCTCCCCCCCCCCCCCCCCCCCCCTGCAAAATAAGGAGGCAAGAGCCCCCCAATCGCCCACGTGCGTGCGGACGATATGAGGGCTCTTGGCCCTTCACTTAAAAATTGACAGAGAGTAGAAGCACACGGGCTTGGAAATTGTTGCAAAGTGGCATCCACTCTTAGTAGGCAGATATGGAGGTGTGCAAGCTAGCTAGCCTCTCCGCTAAGTAGCAACACTAGTGTGGCACAAACATGTTCATACACCCAGCACCGGAGTGGATGCAAGACTTGCAACAACGTGGTGAGGGTCATGACAATGCAGATGGCCAGCTTGTTGTAGCCCTTCACTAGGTTCATGCTTGCTAGCACCTTCAACTCCTCTTGTGAACTCTGCACTGGCAGGAGGTGGCGGCACATAAATGAGCACCTCATGCTCAGTAACAGTGGGAAAAACATTTGCAAAAAATGAGCAAAAATGGTCAAATTTGTTTTGAGAAAAGGGATGTTAGAGCAAAATATTTGTCAAAATCTGGTAAAAATAATTGAAAATGGTCAAATATTTTTGAAAAAAAAGAGGGTTGGAGCCACCCATTATCCACATGCACGTAGAGGATGGGGAGGCTCTAGGCTTCCTTTTTTAAAAAAAAAAATTGTCCAAATTGACCATTTTTGTCCATTTTCAAGATTTAAAAAAATGGGTGCAAAAGCGTCCCCATCGTCCGTGTGCACGCGGATGATGAGGGGGGTTGATCGCTCCTTTTTTTGCAATGATTTGTTCAATTCGACAATTTTTTTACATTCTCTTGATTTAAAAAACGAGGGAATTGAAGCCTCCCCATCATTTGCATGCACGCAGATGAAGGGGGGGCTCTATCTCCTTTTTTTTCAAAAATATTTGGCCATTTTTTCCCATTTAGGCAGATTTCTCTTTAGTGTAGCACCTAAAATAGTACCCTTTCACTTTTGCCTCTACATATCAAGTTACTGTGGAGCTGCTGATATATGTAAATTTCACTAGTAAAGTCCTTGATCAACAAGGGGACCACATCTGCAAAAAGAAAAGGGAGGGGAGAGGCATGTGGCATTAGGCACAAGATGTTGAAATGGGCATAAAGAATTTAGGATGATATAGTTATATATGGGCTATTGAAAAGAAATTTAGCGGTATGCAATGACTTAGACGACTTGTATGCCAAATGTGATGTACATTAGAAAGCACAAAAGTGCTAGAGGAGGTTCGTCTCTAGGATGCAATATATTGACACACACTAATTGCAAGATATGCCCAATGGCCAGGAAGCTATGAGATTCTTTCAATAATCAAGGCTTGTTGAAGCAATGCCATTAGCTCTATGTAATGCTCATGTGGATATATACATCATTCACAAGGGAATGCATATCCATGATGAGATTTTTAGATAGGGATTGTGTGTTTTCTGTTATGATTGGCAATGGAGGGTGAGTTCCATGGTTGAATCTCGAAGCAAGAGTTGTTGAAGTGTCAAAATGTGGGTACATGCTCTCATGGACATGTATTTTTATGGTTATGCCCTTTGCTAGGAACGAATGTCCTAGAGAAGCTACCTTTACAGCATGTTGTTACACTTTGGTCTAATTTGAGGCGAGCTAACCAATAGGCTCTTCACCCATTCTTCTAGATTAGTCAACCAATGCTTGTGTACTGTATTGTATTTGGGTTATTCACATGGAAGGAGAACTTCTTAGTGAGCTTCAACTTGCCCTACCTTTACGTAGCATCCTTTATTGGAGTGCTATGATTGCAAGGTAAGCTTAGATGGGTGGATCTGGGGTGTTTTAGAAAGTTCTTAGTAAGTATCATACGATGTATTAATGGTCTCATCAATATGTATTCCGAGTGTGGCACTCTGCGTCAAGGGCAAGTTTCCTAGAGAAGCCCTTGCTCTAATTATCCTCCCATAAGTGTCAAGATTCAAAATCTCAAAATAAACCCTCCATCTACATTCTTTGAAAGTAGGTTGGAGCTTTGTGGCTCTTTTCCTATTTGCATATCCAAGAGATGGCATCTTGAATGTTCAATGAAATGCCTTTGTGCTACATTTGCACAATATAATGTGGACTTTTCTCATGCCACACTAATATTTGAAGATATCGTTAGTGTAAGACAAGCGTTAAAAAGCTATAAAATAATGTTTCAACTGAAAAAGCTCTAAAATGAAAGCTCGCAAATATAAAATCCCCTCTTTAACATGTTTAAATGAATAAAATGACCCCTTATTTTAGGATTTTTTCCAAAATTTAATAAAAACCCCTTATTTTAATGTATCTCTGTTAAATTGCGTATAGTTAACCTCTCCTTTCAAACTCACGTTATACATTAACATGATTACATAATGCACCCCCCGAGAAAATGATGAGGCTTTAAAGAGTATGTACAAGCGAAGTAGAATGATGAGGATCTAAATTAGGGTCTAGTACTTGGATGATAAAAGGGAAAAAACCTAGTGGGAAAAAAGTGCCTTTGGGATACATGGATTATTGGAGTACTTATTAGCATGGCACATAGTAATAAAGTACCGAAGGGATTATTTGATGATGGATATACAAATAAAAGGGAAGAAAATATGTGATTAGCATGATGAAACATTGGTTTGTCAGTTGTAGTCCACTCAAGGTGCATAGATGGAAGCAAAAAAGAGTGTCTAATGCATGTGTCCAATGATGAGACATCCTATATATACATACACAAAAATACATGGGAAACAATATGCTGTGCAAGAAAGATTTTGAGGGGTTCTTCAGAAAGAAGATGTAGCTATAAAAGCATGTAAGGTGGCTTTACCAGTTGGCCCCCCTTTAGGAAGGGTTTTCGTTGTCGAGGATATGTGCTCTCATCTTACTGTGCACTGTGCATGATTGTTGGACTCTACGTCACTCCACCATGATTAAGTTAATAGACTTTGACTCTTATGCTCATCTCATCCAGCATGAGCGACGTGACTTAGATATGCTTAACTCTTCTAGCTTGAGCGTAAGCCTAATAACTACGACTTTGAGCACAAAGTTTATTATGACTTGAAGCTTTGGGACTAACACTTTGCTCATTTTGTGGCTCATCAACCGAGCTCTGGCTATGCCAAAGAGTGTTTTTTGCACCCTAGCAACTTGAATTTTTTACATTATTGAGCTTACTCCAAACATCTCTTTAGGTAAAAGTAAGTTGGAATCCTCAAAAAGAGGATTGTTGAAGGATCAAGTTGGCATTGAGGGTTTCTTTTGCCAAACCTGTTTTTTCATCTTGGAATCTGTATCTTTGTCCCGATCGAATTGTCCTTCTTTGACTATGGAGACTCCATTGTTTGTTTAATTCTCCAATTAGGCATGTTGAAAGGAGTCTTTGATATTATTGTAGGCCTTTGTTGAATGTGGGCATTTGGCTTTTGAATTGGAGAATTGGAAGACTAAGGAATCCAAATCCATAGGTTACCTTCATAGCTTCTTTGATGAATTTGCCTAGCTCTAGGCCTTGTTGAGCTCTTGAGGTCTTCGTGCAATTTTATTGTTGCAATTGGCCTTTGATTGACAAGTTTCCAAATCTTCATATAGCATGTGTAGAATCCTTGTCCAAGACAAAGATTCCTTGAAATCCATCTTTCTTTTGAATCCTCTTGAGAGTTGTGGTAAACTCTAGTAGCATTCGATGTTGTTTTATTGTTGAACCACTTCTTAGGTATCCTAGGATGTTGCCGAGGTTGGTACCTAGTGGGCCTTCTTATTTGGGAGGGTTTTGATTGCACTTCATATTCCCTAAACTTTGGTTTTAAAACCCATATCTATCTATTTCCTCTATAGTACTCCTGTTCTTTTAAGCTCCATTGTGATGCTATCCATTCCATGTATTCTGTCTTTTTGTATTGATCTTCTATCCTCAATCTACACTAGATCACTAACTTTTACTAAACTGCTCTGAACAAACACTTTCTTGACGTTCATTTTCTTTCTTGAGTACTTGGGTTGATATACCTTTGCTTTTCTGGGTGGCTCCGTAGAGGTTTTGTTTGGGTCACCAATTGACTTGAAGTTTATAAATCCTGACTTGCTTGAAGAAGATGATCCATGAGGCATATGATGTCATACCTTTTGTGCTAGTTGGTGGAAGGTCCAATTTAGCTTTACCTTTGTCTGCAAGATTTTTTGTTGATTCTTGTGACTTTTGCAACTCTAAATCTAACATTAATGGTACCTGTAATTGTTGCTTGCTACCACTTGGGAAGTGGAGTAATAGCATTGTGTCTCTTTGTAGGCCTTATGTTGGTCTACGCACCAATGTCCAAGGATGGCATCTACATGCATGTCCTTTGAATGCTTTACTTGAAACTTTACCTACTCTTCATGTTTTTGGATGCTAAGGGTAGCAACCATTTCTTCTTGAGTCGCACCCACACCTAGCATTGCTCTCCTATCTTGTTTACCTGGAGTGATCTAGAGGATCCGTTGGATGTTATCTGCAACCATGTTGCACTTTGCTCCTTTATCCAACAGAGAATTACATCTGATACTTGCTCCATTTGTACTTTGGAGACCTATATCTATCCTCATTAGTGGTTCTATTGAAGATCCTTGCCCTTCTTTTGTTGTGGTTTCTTCTTGCTTTAGCCTAGTCTCTATGAAAGGTGACTTGAGACTTCGTTTTTTACTAGGACTTCCATTTGCTTCCTGGTTGTTTGCAACCTCGTTCTTCTTACATTCTGGCTTTGATGGCATTCTTTGCTCAATAGCTTTTGTGGTTTTTGTTTGTTCTATTTGATTTGCACTTGCTTTTGCCTGATCTGCTTTAATCTTTTCTAAGGTTCTGTTGGGTGGAGATGATTCTTCTTCAATAAACTCTTCTTTGGGATCAATCTCCATTTGAGTTTTACTCGAGGACTTTGTGTTGTCGTCCGTCAATGACCAGTCTTGATCTTCATTCTTTGTTTCCTTTGAAGAGTGCATCTTGTTTGAACTCGGTATCACTAAAACCTTCTGGGCCATTGACATATCGAATATGATGTTATTTGTTATATCTTTTGTTGTGATCACATGAAATTGGGCTACTATGATTTGTGAACCTACTTGAATGGCATTGGAGAGGATTCCCCAATATTCTGCTTGTTTGTTTCCAGATATGCTAATGAATTCAGGAGCATCTTCTAGCTATGGTTGTCCACATTATTTCCAAGTGCAAAAAGACATGAGGTTCTTATCTAGATGAAAATCCAGTTTTACTTTACTTGACAGCTTTTCTTCGTGTTCACCAATAATGTTGCTCTTGATCTTCTCATGATTATTTTTTTTATTGACTGATTTTGTTATGGTTGTGTCCTTGGGTTGAACTTTTGTTGCATCTTCTTTGCTTTGACCACTTGTTTCAGTCAATGTTGGCTCATTTTGTTGTGCTACTGCACCTTCTTATTGCTATTGTTGAGCATTATATGCCTGCATTTGAGTAACTTTTGATGGGGAAGATGAGTGATACTAATTTTTTACCATGCGTGAGGATTTGGTGGCTTGGCTCTTATGGAGAACATAGCTTGTATCAATTTTGATAAGGTAAGAGCTTTGTCACTCAAAGATGTGGAGTTGACAAATGAAGATTAAGGGTTTTATTTTAAAACAATAGATACCTATTTAAAATTCATATATATGCTCAAGAATGACATTATGTTATTTAAATCGGATATTTTGTAACATGCACTTTTCTTGTTACTTATTGATTAAGACATTTTTTTTTAAATTACTTAGTTTGAACTTACCATGCATCTCACTAATTTGGATTTTCTACAAGTCTTACTAGTTTAGATTTGTTATGTCACTAACTAAATTAAATTTCACAATTTGACTTGCTAGATGGTTTACTAGTTTTGACACACAAAGGTCAAACTAACAAGTGTGAAGAGTTTTAGACCGATTTAACAATTTAGTTACTATATAGAACAGTCTGCACAAGTGAACTGTCTGAAATGGCTTCACCTGTAGAAATAAGCTGCTCATTGATATCCTTGACACTAGCAAGGAAAGTGTCCATATCATCTTCCTCATGCATAATCTTCGACTATAGCTCTTTGTGTAGCAAAGCAATTTTAGCCTCATTGCGGCTTGCATAAAGACCTGCTAGAATATCCCAAGCATGTTTTGCAGTCTTTGCTGAACGGATGTGAGGAACAATGGTTCACTTTACAGACAACGCAATCAATGCATGAGCCTACGCATCCTTTAGATCCCAACGAGCTTGTTCTGCCGTAGGCAAAACAACTCTAACAGTAGCAATCCTTGCAGCAAGACCTGCAACATCCTCAACATCGCCTACATCCTCAGAACCAAGACATACATCAATGCCCTGCACAATGTTCCGGACGCCCTTTGACACAAGAACATGTTGCATCATATAAGCCCACATAGGGTAATTGTCCCCATCCAACCTATCCTCAGCAGCAAACATCTTAAACACATCTGTGTTGTTGTTGTCAGCCATGGTAAATGCTGCACCTGAAGTGAAAATTGCCCAAAAATAGGATAAACAGAGCGGGAACAGCACGTGCTATATAGCACAAACCGTAGAAGACTATAAGGCACCTGTTATGCAGAAAACGGCACTGACAAAAATTCTGCAGAAAATGACGAAATAGCCTGTGCAGTACTGCCTGTAGTGGAAACAGAGGCCGAAATGAGCACAAATCAAAAATCTGAGCAAACCAAGCTCTTTGAGCTCACCCAAAATATTTGTCGACCTGCGAACGCTCACCAAAGCTCACTAAAATCGGAAAAGGTGAGCAGGCGTGTAATGGAGCAGCTGGTGACTAAGCCTGGGAGGATGCAACCTGCTCTGATACCAATTGTTGGAGTTAGGGTTGCAGAGAAGCACACACAGCTTGGAGAAGACGAAGGAAGCTCAAGGCACACAATAGAGAGTCTATTACTTAGTGTGAAATGGAAAGATAGATAGCCCTAGAGTGATGGGCGTATATACAATGCTCGGGGGGAAAAACCTCCTAAAGAGGGAAAAAATGCCTCGGCGGTCCTAGTGTGTTCACACACATCACTACCACATGTATATGGTAACATATGTCTCTGTTTCTGATGTTAGGGAAGCTGACCTAGGGCTGCCACATGTTGAAGCCAAACACAAGGGAGAAAGTACCAGAGCTTTATCCTTTACCACGCGATGACCAACTTTTTTTTTGCAGCAGGATACTTCGATGGATTTTGGAGGTACATGCTAACCGAGTAGCTGAGTAGGATACTTCGATGGATTTAGGAGGTACACGCAAACCGGGTAGCTGAGCATCTTTGCCTAGACTTTATGGGGCCCTTGGATGAGCTGGAGCTAGAAGCTACACGGGAACCTATGCCAACCAAGGGGCTACCATGCGGGAGAAGTTTCACACCTAGTAGGGGAATCCTCATTGGAAGCTTTCCACCTACTCGGGCGGTGTGCCAAGCGAGGGGACAGGGTGCCTTCTTTGCCTATGAAAGCAAACCAGCAAGTCATAACTTAGCATTGCCTCTACTTAACCACTAGCCCCTAGAGTCTCAAAACAAGCACTAAGCATACGGTGTGTGTGCTTCCATCCTTGCCCTTGTGTCGTGTCTACTACTCTTGCATAAGTTTTTGCAAAAAGATCCATGGAATGGGTGCTTCCATCCTTGTACTCTTGACCCCCTTATCTTGCTACTAATTGTGCATAATCTATGTTTATTTTTTTGCAACAAAGTTGCGTGTGTGAGTATTCTGTCTACGCCGCGTAAGGCAAGTCCTTTTCCTACAACTACACATCTTTAAGCCTTTGCCAAGGCTATTGTAGCTTGCTGAAGAAGATAATGCTACATCAATAGATCAAACTTATCTAGTTATTTGATTTTTCTATGGGCAAATGAGCTAGGCATTCGTATCTGATTGGTATTTTTTTGGAATAATTGTGTTGTTATGTTGGCTGTGTTACACTATCCACAACCACTAGAAACCTCATACTTTGTTCAAATCGCTTCCTCTTTGTATCCAATGTCCCGTATTAAGTGGTTGACAATGATAGGTTCATCTCACACAAGGATAGGCTAAAAAATAAAACACAGTAATATGTGCATCAGTTTGTGACCTAAGTGGATTCACACTCATCATCCACATACATATTATCTGTCTGAAAATGGTCTTTGATCGCTTTATCGTATCTTGAATTTGTAACCGTCCTAGTTGTCTCTGCATAAATTGGCATAACCCTAGTGCAAGCAAGCTACGAGTGAGTATCCAAAAGTTATACCATGGTTAAGAGTGGCAAAAAAGAATATTGAATACAAACATGACAACAATAATAAAAATTGATGTCATAAATAGAATGGCATCCATAATGACGATGCAATAGTAGCCAATCAATCAAACTATAAAGAGTGTGGTTACATAAAAGAAGACTCCAAAACACTATACCACAAGCAAGGACCAATGTCTCCAACACATAAAACACAAGTATTGAAGAGGCCAAAGACGCTAGTGCTCACAAGTCATCATATGGGTCTTCCTCCAAATGCAAGTCTACTTCTTTTTTTCTAATAATAATAAAAATTGATGTCATAAATAGAGTGGCATCCATAATGATGATGCAATAGTAGCAAATCATTCAAATTGTAAAGAGCATGGTAACATAAAACATGTCTCCAATAGACCAACACATAAAAAACAGGTACTGAAGAGGCCAAAGAGGCTAGTGCTCACAAGTCATCATATGGCTTTTCCTCCGCACACCGACTTCATCATCTGCTAAGTGTGCACCACTAGTTGCATCTCTATAGTATTCAATCTGACTGAGGCATGAGACATATCTCATAATGAGCCACTCGTCAACATCCAGGGACATGCATATGCAGCCAAAGCGTGCTACTGCTTTCCATCTCAAGGACTATGCCTGCTCGCCCACATAACAACTCTAAAATATCATGTATGGTAGACCAGAGAGTTGGAGTGCCTCATGAGTTGGACTCCAAATTAGTGCTCACTATTTGCGAAGAAGGTTGACGGAGCCATAAATACAAGACAGAAGTGGCAAACTACAATAGACAAACAATCAATCATTCAAACAGTTTATAATCTTAGCACGTACATCCTAGAACTCTGTGAAAGTATACATAGAAGAAATAAAGACACCCTTCTTGAAACAAAAACTCATCCATTCCCAACATCATTACTTTTTTCGTAGCATCAAATTGTTGATGGAAACCATAGGATTTACTTCCCTATCTGCTAAGCAAAGAATTTAAGCAACATGGTCAAGAGGCCAGAAAAGCTAGGAATAACCATAGCAAAAGGCTTGGAGGTAGTTCTTGATCTCAAGATCAAGCTTAGACATCCCTTTATTCATAGCATCCTATTTTGTGGTGAGTTGAGCACTAGTATGTAGCCACATGTATTCAAAATACACGCGGGGACCCCAGGGGTGGTCACTTGGTTATATGTACTATACCTTGTGAGTGCACGGAGGGGTATTTTAAGCTCAACGCCTATCGACGGAAATAAGAGGTATGACAAGGTAAGATTTCAATATTGCAATACCGGCAAAGACGAGGCCTTGTGAGGCTTATTTGGTAGGAAAGTAAGAGTCGAGTCGCGAACTGTGGTATCACGCATTTTTGGTAGAGTAAACCAAGCGTGTGGGAGACCATTGTGGGCGAGAGTGGGCACAAAGGTTTGCGCCAAAAAGGCCATATATCTGGAAAACACTTTCCGATACCATCTATCTCACCCAATGACATATTTAGTCAAAAACAATGATTCCGAGGGGCCTAGGTGTTTCGAACAGACACGTATGACATTTGTGCACTATCAAGAACCTGAAACCTCTCCTAGTTTAGTTCTATCTGCGTGAACATGACTATAGAGAGCAGTTGGGTTCACGATTCTATACACATTTTTTTACTGTTTTTGCATATACGGTATCTGCTCACTGAGTACATACCCTCTGTGCCAAAAAAATTCAGAAAAGATAGATTTTTCCAATTGGATTCACATAAGAGCAGTCAGGTTCACGATTATGGGCAGTTGGGTGATGCTGTTTTGGTTTTGAGCATACTAACTTGTTGTCCTATCTCTGTAGAGTCATAATCCCAAGTTTCGTGCAAAACAGACGTTTGATCCTTAGGGTAAACCCCTATATAGACATTTCTAGACTCTGAAATTGACTAGATCTTCCATATCCGGCAAATTTGACTTCCATTATGATCCAAACACATTCAATCACATTAATTGCATCCTAGACTATCCTCTTGAAAAATGAAAAATAAACTTAAGGTCTGGATGACAACTAGGAACACTACGCGCTGACTTTGCTTCAAAGATATCCACACACGGGAGTGACACACGCTCTGTAGGGAACCTTGAAATTATTCTAGAGTGCTCATCTTTGAACACTCATTCAGATTCAATATCCTTACTAGAGACTACTGTGGAAAAGGACCAAGAAGAGTCATTAGACATACATGTTAATAGGTTGTGCAAAGGTAAAAATCCCTTTAATCATCCATCGGATGAAATGAGTTTTGATATCATGCTTAACTTTCAACACACTAACTGATTTAGAGTGAAGATTTATAAGAACCCTCTGGGTTGTTATACGTTCAAATTTGCCAAATATAGAACGCCATTCAAGGACTTACCAAGGGGATTTGTATATGGGAAAAGACGGAGCTCGGTATGAGGTCACCAAGTATCCAGAACGAGTGGATGCCTTGGGAGTCCTTCAACCCGACAGAGTGCCAGCAATTGAGTATGAATCTAAATTGCATCACGAGTAAGCTAGAACTTCTGACAACCTACCAAATCCAGATACGCAACCTTCTCATTTAAATCAGCACATGGAAATATTATTTGCTGAATTTGAAACACTAAGGAAAATTAAGGTCACTAAGGTATTTCAAGACAACCCTCTACAAGAAGTCTTTAGGAACACTATAGATGTATATTACGCCGCTATTAAGTTACTACACCTGCAATATGTGGTCCAACACACTCTGACTTTGGAACGTCAGAAAGGATACGATAGTCGCATTGTAGATCTATTTGGGAACTACTTTAGGATCCTAGACTGGTACGAAGTTAGGGAGTTGACCTCGAAGCGAAAGAGTCTCTTTGTGGACATTAAGCCTACAGCTATAGCCAGACCGGGTGAAACTACATATAATGGGGAGACAAATGAATTTACTTTCGTCCAATCACCAACTATTGTGCCATCCTTTTCAGAATGGACCGCAAGAAAAGGATCAAGACCACAGATGACTATGCCTCCTTGGCAAGAACCTCTAGAACAACCAAATGTGAACTTAGTTAGAATGGTACAAGGAGCACCACCTAGGGATCAAGGAAGATATGCAAGGCCTAAGGATCCACTGCAATTGGCAAGACCTCCTAGAAGGCCAGAAGATGAGACCTCGAGAAGGACTAGACCATCCTCATTACAAAAAATGGTATGATGGATCAAGGGATCCTCATGATCATGTGGTAGCCTACAGACAAGATATGCATGCAGAGCAAGCAAAGATCTCCATACTCAGGTAGAGGGCTTCAGGAGGACTGACTCTTGAAAGTAAGGCACTAACATGGTTTCAGGCACTTGAACCTGTGTTCAAGGTTTATCTTACTACTTTAGAGAAGGACTTCATTGCTTCTTTCTCTAAAATGGGCGTTAAGCATAACCCTGAAGCTAAGAATCATGCGTTCAAACAAAAGGAACAGGAAACAATCAGAGACTGTGTCAACCATTTGAAGCAATATATAACGAGATGTCCGGTAGTAGAGAAACCAAGTCAATTCAAACTCATTTTTTCTCTCTTCCTAGAAGGGATTAAGGATAAAATGTTGTATACACATCTCTACGCAAAGAAGCACTACTCCTTTACTGAGTGCTGCATTGATGCCATGGATTTGGACGACAACTTCGATGAGAGTGTTGACACAACGAGTGAGTCTACTAGGGTGGGAGGACGTTCCCCTCTCTGAGATCAACGAGCACTGGAAAGACTTCAAGTGGAGAGATAAATTCAAATAAGAAAGTTGAGACTATCCTACGCAGGCTAGGACAAACTTACAGACCACCAATGCGACAAACATGGAATTCTGCACCTCAGACTACTGGACCCTACAAGTGTAGGATCTGTGCTCAACCCCATCGCACTGAAGACTGTCCTTCACATATGCCAGGAGCAAACCCACAGGTACAAAAGAAGTGGTGTCAAGTGTGGAAGTGGAACCCTACGGACGGAACTCAAGACTGTATACACATAGCTAGATTGGCCAGAGAGAGGGAAAAAGGGTTAGTAATGCATAATCAAGCAAGGCAAGGTTACTCGCAGCCAATAGAACATGCTAGACCTGTGTTGGGGACACAACCTCCTGCTCCACGCACTATCACTGTGAGATATATAGAGACTGAATTACAAGAAACTAGACATGAGCTTTTAACTTCTAGCCCTTACTACCAAGAACCAAAATCAGAGTGGTCAACCGTTCAAAGTGAGTTTGTGGATATAAACAACCCCACTGATGGAGGCTATGTTGACACCAACTCCATGATGCTAGTAGGACTCATGCCTAGGATGTAGCCTCAATAACCTCATGGTACTGCACCTCCAGGAGTGAAATGTTTCAAATGTTGAGGAAATCATTACGCAAGGGATTGTCCCAATGATCCCCAACCACCATAACGACCTAGATTTCCTCCTATTGAAAGATATTGTGATGGGTGTTATGTGGACCATTTACCTAAGGATTGCCCAGTTAGGAAAGAGGAACTTGCAAGACAAGTTCAAAGAATAAGTTTGAATTGTGTAGAGGTTATTCCTTCTTCTGATAATTCTCGAGAAGAGGAAGAAAGACCTTCCATGAATGTGGTTACGACAGCTCAAAGCCGCAAGGTGAGAAGCACTCAAATCCAGTTGAAAAACGCTAGAGACAAGAAAATTCCCAAAAGAAGGTGTTGAAACAGGAGTTCGAAGGGTAGTAAAAAAATAAAAGCAAAACCTGAGGGAACAGTTGAAAGTGCGAAAACGACAAATGCAAAGATGGACAAGACTTCAAGCAAGATGAAACAAGAGACATTGCTCAAGGAAGCACTGAATTGAGTGAAGGTGGATCAGTGATAGTTGATAGAGTGCATGAGCCATTACAAGTAGCCTTAGAAGCTTACAATAGCCGCATAACTCCATTGACTAAGATCCCAAGAAATTACAAGAGTATCCAAACCCGCGGGAGGAAAAAGTAAGATTGGTTGTGCACCAACAACTGATTCGGTACACTCAAACCATGCTAGAGGGACCACCTCCTGCTATAAGACGAGACTATGAAACCTAATCTAGAAACAATACATGAAGTGGCTTCAAGCAAGCAAGGAAAGAGAAGGAAGTACTTTTTCCATGCCATTACCTGAACAACAACAACCATGACTGATAGGAATGCTTTCTTTGAAAGTATTCCAGAAGTAGATGAGTAGATGTTAACCCTCACGCACATTCCTATCATCTACAACGGACGTCATGTTAACCCTCACGCACATCCCTATCACCTACGACGGACGCTGTATTATTTATTTGTTAGAGTCAGGTACCGGGCTTGTCGGTCCAATAGGAAAAGGGTAAGAGTGATCGACGATGAGAGGTGCACTCTAATTGGAACATTCAAGGGATTAGTTGGCTAAGCATGGGCGCCCAAGTGTGAATGGAACGAGCTCATATAAAACTCAACTAAACCTAAAATTCACTTATTCTCTCATTTGTGCAATCGAAGAGTGCTCTTGCTCCATCTCCATCTTCTTCTTCTTCATCTCCTTGTGTGTCTATGTATGCGTGAGAAAGAGAGAGAGAGAGAGAGAGAGAGAGAGAGAGAGAGAGAGAGTGCGATCGAGCATTGCGGCGGCGAGGCGGTTGAGCGCGACGTAACGGTGTCTCCTTCTTCTTCACGGCGAGGAATCTTCCACGACAGCAAGCGTAGAGCGGTGAGTGACACACCATCGCCATCTTTGAGCTTACTAGTTTAGGCTTGTTGTGTACTTGGAGCCATTTGTGGCTCGCACACAATGTATTGGCAAGTTCCTTGCATTGACATGTGCGATAGACGCGCACATTTTTGGCGCCGTTGCCGGGGAATGCCATACACTAAGATTGAATGGCACTCTGTGCTTCTTTTGTGGTGCAATTTCAATTGTAGGAAGGGTAGGGAAGGAAGGTGTATATGTTGAGAAGAAGGATTTTGTGTTGCTACTATGTATTTCTTTGTAATGAAGTTTTGAAATGTTACTGTGTTTTCTTTGTGTAAGGAATTAGTATTAAGGTTGTTAGTTCTGTGTAATGCAAAGTACAGTAAGTAGGAAGTAGATCTGTGAGAGCTAATGAACTGTGTTAGTGTGTAACAGTAGGTGTATTAGTTGTAAGTAGGTAGGTAGAGTGTGTGTGTGCTCTCGCTCAGGCCGCGGTGACCTTATCCTTAAAATAAAATTAAAAAATTAAAAATTTTATTTTTTAAAGGTAGGACCGAGATCGGGAATATCTCCCATACCCAAGCCCAAGCCCAAGCTCACGCTCAGGCTCAGGCCTCAGTCGCCCTTTGAAATTACGCATTTTAGCCTCAGACGTAGATAAAAATCGATTTTTTGAGGACCAACGGAGCTTCAGGTGACCGAACATTGTGTTGTAAAGCACACCACGACCCTCTGAGTGATGCGCTCGTTTTGAGCTATCACACACTTTAATCAAAAAACCGATCATTAAAAAATATTAAAAAAAATGAGTGAAAACGAACGCCTAAAAAAGTAAGCGGTTAACCTTCGAGGTTATTCGCCGACGCTTGTAGGGTGCCAAAGGCACATGCATCTGCGCTCTGGTCGTGTGCTAGAGACAGAGAAACTAGAGAGAATTTCGACTTACGCAAGTTCTCATTATCCACCTACCTTAGGTTCCGGGCCCTTGGCGGGGACCCACGGTAGTACAAACCAAGACCCGAACATAACGGCTAGTGACTCTTCCTCTGACTACAACATCATGGAGGGTTTCCCAATGCCTAATCCCGATAGCTCAAGCCAAGACATGCATGCCCTGGGCCCACGGTCCTGGCCGAGCGTGCTTAGCTGCTTGAAGGAAACCTTTAGTAGAGCTACTCGCTCCGAACATGGAGTTAATGATGTAAATGAGGGGGGTGGGGAAGTAAATTCTCCATTCATGACCAACGTAGACCCTATGCCCTTAGAGAATGTGCACATGAATACTTCATTCACTGCACCTCCTGACTCTTCAGAGTTATTTCCCTCCGAGGTCATATTACCCGATGGTAGAAGCCTTGCCGAAGTGCAAGAGGTTGAGCGGTATATTCTTGCAGCAAGGGAAAAGGAAATCAAGAGCTTACACAAGGCGGAGCAACGAAGAGAGTTAAAATCAAAAGCTTCTATGTAAATATCTTTTCTAGGAGAGCAATCGAGTGCTCCTGACTTAGCAACCGCTAAGGGCCAACCCCTAGAAAGCAACATTACATCTAGCTCAAAGGACACCCCTAGCACCTCAATTCTAGATGGAGCGTTCTTAAATGAGAACTGGGAGTACGAACTACAAAAGGAAACTCTAACCGACCTATACATAGGTCACACCTATCACGTGGGTTGGTTAGATGTCCTACAATCCACAATGGGCGCTACTAGTGTGCAGGATCAACAACAAAGAGTTTGTGAGGTCATCCATAGGGTGATTGAGTTAGAGAGACAGAACAAGGGGATCAAGATGCCTTCAACGGGTCTCATGAGATTCTTGGATACAGGAAAGGCTAAACAACCGACTTTATCGCAAATGGAGACTCCCTCGGTAAGTCCAGTGGATCCTCCATATGTTGTTTCTCCAGGGGTCTCAGTGCAATCTGAGCCCACAAGTGATAGCTTTACCTTTCCAAGTTTAGCTCATCTTTCCCTTGATGACACCACGCCTACCATGCCTACCCCAATGATGGGCATGCCAAGAAACACGCCATGGACCTCATTTGTTAGTAAAGCACCGCTACATGGTAGCTCAAAAGTATCTACAAGTGTGTACCAATCGTATACAACCATGGGTCCTCGTACTCATGTAGTCCCTACCCCTCCCATTGTTTCAACAACCTATGCTCCACAACCACAACACCCAAGCTCTTATTTCCATGGGACCATACTGGCTAGCGTTAACATGTCACATCCGATGTCTGCTATGCCTAGGGCCACACATATGAACTTTGGTCCACCACATGGCACAACATCATATCAAAGGTGGAACCCAAGGGCTTCCTATGCGCCAAGCCCAATGCCAATACCTACTCCACATGTAGTCTTTGGAGCACCTCCACCCACGTTTCCTGCTCACTTAGGTGACTTGGCAACATTTGCTCAAGCTATTGATCGATCTATTGCTGAGAATATGCGTAACACGCTTGATAGAGAGCCTAGAAGTAAGGTAGTACAAATAGCCAAGCTCACACAAAAATTTAGTGGAGACGGGGATGTGAGAAAGCATATCAAAGTGTTTGAACAAATATGAGATTCTCTAGGAGAACACAATGACCTGCATAAGAGTAATGCTTTAAGCCTAACCTTAAGTGGGAAGGCAGGGGATTGGTATAGAACCCTAAGGGTGGAAGAAAAAACGATTTACCCTACTCTTAGGAGACTGTTCTTGAAAGAATACATACGAGATGGAGTGCTTTGGGGTGTAGCCTCTCAGCTCCAGAAAGCCCAACGAGATGAAGGAGAGTCGGTGAGAGACTTTATGTAACATTTAATGGCCTAATAACTTATGTGTAGCGGAAATTAGCATGAACATAGTGGGCATTTCATTAGAGTAGATTCCTAATGAGAATTACAAGAGTGCTTGGGTGGAGAGAGCAACAAAAAGCATAACACCTAGTTAGATAGCATCGACAATACTTTCAAAAGAGAGAGCAATTAAGCTATTGACAACAGTTGAGGACCAGATTTTCATGGAGCCGGTCCCCCCTCCAAAAGGCTTTGTATTATGGTTTCTCCCATCAAGAGAGACATTGTACAATACAATTCTTTGTGTTCCTTCAAGACTAGCTAGTGCAATGAAGATGGAAACTTCATGCACTAAGCAAAACACTTAACAAACACAACTTGAATTATCCCCGTTCTCAGACCCAAGACCTCACACACCTTCGAAGATGGTGAGAGCTAGCAGGGTATGAGAGTAGATTGAGAGGAAGAAGGAGTATCTTACGAGAAAGATATACATCTCCTCACATAATCACTCATATGTAGCATAGCTTAGCTTAGTAATTATCTTGGTAGAGGAGATGAGCATGCATTGAAGCTTGGCTCTTGGTTGGATTTGCATCCACATGCCAAGAGAGTGTTGATGTAGGCTTCTATCTCACAAGCTTGGAGTAGGTGATGAGTTCTCCATTGAAGCTTGGGAAGAGATAGTCTTCTCTTTCTTCACACATGAGCTTGTGTGAGTGTGTGTGTGTGTGATAATGCCTTGCAAAAATCAGCCCCCTCTCTCTCTTGGGTGAGCCCTCTTGCTAAATGCTCTTCCTGAAGCCTCATTGGCCCTCCCCAAGTCAAGCCAATTACAATTAAGCAGCATAAGTGATAGCCTTCTAACATGTGTCCCCCTTTCCCCTTTTGTGAGAGCTTTAGGTAATTAAATAATTAAGCTAAACTCTCATTGGACCCCTTTGCCTCCTGGCCAATAGGAATCAGGCAAGCCATGGGGCTCCTGAATGCTCATTTGACCCCTTGGGAGACTGCCCAATAGTCTTCTAGGAGACTTAATTCTCATTGGTTTCTTTTATTAAATGTTTTTAAATTAATTAAACTAGATTTACTCTAGCTTAATTTTCATTGGTCCAATTCAAGGGTCATCCAATAGAAATTGGGCACACCTTGTGGGCATCTGGCCTAGGGAGCTGACATGTGTCCCTCATTCCCTTTGTGTAAAGGGAGCCTGTGTGTGTGTGTGGCTTTCTCTCTCATCCCCTACCTTTAGGGCTCGCCCCCTCCCATGTAGGGATGTGCAAATACTTTTAGGGCACACACAAAGCATCCAATTTTCCCTAGGGTTGACCTTTGGACACAACCTTTGAATTTTGGAACCTTAGCATTTTGGAAGTCTTAATGGGCTGAACCTTAGGGTCTTTTTAGCCCATTGTTGCACATGGCTCTTTTGTAGATGGCCCCCCCTTTGGATCCCTATTTTCCCTCCTTTGGATCCCTACTGTGGCCGGTCTGCTAGCTTAACCAATATTCTAGCTTTTTCTCCCCTGGCCTTCCCCACATTAAATGATCAGTTTAATATGAGAAAATCATTTAGGAGAATTAGATATTGATTATTATGACATTACCTCTCTCTTGAAATCATAGTCGTCCTCGACTATGGTGTAGAGAAGATAAAGCATGTTCATGAGTCCTTTTCTTAGCGGGTAGAGGATCCCTACGTTACCCTACGACATCATTCCACAATGGATGACTAGTCCATTTGGCGCTTGAGAGCCTGAGGCTGCCGCATGTCTGCACATTAGTCCTATCAATCTTCCATAGTAGAGTGAAAAGCTCTACTTGGTGTTTGGGAGACGTCGTCTCCGCAAACTTGATCTAAGCATGCATACTACTTCATTTTTGTGCACAAATAAAGAAAAAGAGAGTCTTATAAGACAAAAATTTTGTTCATTTTTAACATTTTGTACATTTGCTTACTCTTGGGAAGCATTGTAAGCATTGACAAGGTTTAGGTTATCCTTTAATTGTATGCCTTGCATCCATCTAGCATCTTCAAAAGGATAATTTTTAAACTTAATAAGATATCGTCGGATAGTCTTACCGCCTCTTAGTACCTTGTCTTCATGTCGGAGAATAGAATCGGGCTGCAGCACCTCTTCTTGGTCCTCGATCTCCGGTGGGTCTTCAATAGTTGGTTCTTGAGGTGGCTCTCCTTTGTAAGGCTTTAATAGGCTCACATGACAAGCATTGTGTATGAGCCAATGATTGGGCAACTTGAGTTGATAGGCCATCTCATTGATTGGCCTAAGAATCTGAAAGGGATCATAGTACCTTTTTGCTAGTTTAGAATAGTACTTTTGGTGACCCGTAGGATTCTTGCCCGTTGTGTGCCTTAATCGAGCCTTGGGAAACTTTAACAAGACCCAATATTTTTCTTTAAAGGCTTGGGCTCTTCTGTGCTTCTCAGCAGCAGCCTTTTGCCTTTGCTGTGAGATAGAGATAGCATCCTTAATCTTTTGGAAAGATTCTTGTAGGTCTCGGCTATACTCATCTGCAGCGAAGATCTTCCCATGTACCTTAAGTAGCAAGGGACTTTTTTATCTTCCCTCAATTACCTCGAAAGGTGCTTTTCCTGTGGAAGTATGTACAATGTTATTGTAAGCATACTCCACTAAGGGTAAGTACGTCTCCCATTGGGATCTTTGATCTACTTCCGTTACATAGGCTTTTAGTAGATCGAGAATGGTTAGGTTAGCTATTTCACTTTGGCCATCAGTTTGTGGATGATAGGCCGAAGAGAAGTTTAGCCTTGTTCCTAAATTCTCAAAGAGACCCTTCCAGAAATTACTGGTCATTCTAGGATCTCTATCCGACACTATGGACATTGGCAAGCCAATGTACTTGAAAATTTGTGAAATAAAGAGGGTTGCCATTTGATGGGCTTTGATAGTCTTTTTGACAGGTATAAAATGAGCTTGTTTACTAAACCTGTCTACTATCGTCCATATTCCCGTATTCCCATGGATAGACTTAGGCAATCCAAAGATAAAATCCATGGATATGCTCTCCCATGGTGAATTAGGGATTGGCAAGGGTTGAAGCAATCCAAGTTGCTTCCCTCTATCAAATTTTGTCTTTTGGCATACCACACATTTGGAAACATACTCTTGTATGCTCACTTTCATGGTAGGCCAATAGAAATATGTTTCAATTCCCTTTAAGGTAGATTGAATCCCTCTATGCCCCGCATAAGGTGGAGCATGAGATTCATACATTACTTTCTCACGTAGTGAGTTAGTAACGCATAGTCTATTGCCATAGAGAAGATAGCCATCTTGTAAAGTAAATGGTTCTTCTTTCTTCCCTAATGCAAGGGCTGAAATCACATCTCTAAAATCGGGATCAATAGCATACTCATCTATCATTGAAGATAGATCATTGTGAGTTGCTATGGAAACCGCATTCACTCTCGGCCGTCTTGAGAGTGCATTAGCTACTTGATTATGCTTGCCAGCAATGTGAGCAATATGAAAATGAAATTGCGAAAGGAAATTTGCCCACCTCATTTGTTTGTCGGAGAGCTTGGTCTGTGTCATGAAGTACTTAAGACTTTGGTGATCCGTTCGCAGAATGAAAGGAGTCCCCAATAAATAGTGCTTCCATGACTCTAAGGCATGTAGAACTGCAAGGAGTTCTTTTTCGTATATGCCTAGAGCTTGCTCAACAGGGTCGAGCCTTCGACTCTCATAGCCTATGGCGTGCCCTTCTTGGAGCAAAACAGCTCCAAGGCAATCACCACAAGCATCGCATTGGACCTCAAATGGTTTTGAGAGATCCGGTAGTGTAAGCACAGGTTGAGAGATAAGATTTTCGAAAGCATTGTTCTCCTTAGCAGACCATGTATACCTAACGCTTTTCTTTGTTAGGTCATGTAATGGTCCCGCAATTTGTGAGAACTTTTCTATGAAGCGTTTTTCTATGAAGCGTCTATAGTATGCACACATACCTATGAAGCTTCTTAGTTCATGCAGATTCCTTGGTTTAGGCCATCCTTTTATTACCTCTAACTTGGATGGATCCATTTGGATGCCATCTTGAGAGATAATGTGACCTAAATACTGAATCTCTTGCAAGAAAAATTCACTTTTCTTTCGATTAACATAAAGTTTATTCTCTCTTAAAACTTGAAATATTACCTAGAGGTGTTGCTTGTGTTCCTCCAATGAATTAGAGTAGATGATAATATCATCAAAGAACACTCCAGTGAAGGTTTGATGAGGCCTGAACAGCTTCTCCATCAAGCGGTTGAATGTGGCTGGTTGATTGGTCAAGCCAAAAGGCATGACAATGTATTCGTAAAGACCAAATGTAGTACGAAATGCGGTCTTTACAATGTCTTGATCAACTATCCTTATTTGATGATAGCCACTTTTTAGGTCAACCCTACTGAAGTAGGTCGATCCTTGTAGCTTATCAAATAGGTCTTCTACCCATGGAACGGGAAACCTATTCTTGATAATGATCCTATTTAGTGCTCTATAGTCGACACACATACGATATGTGCCGTCTTTCTTTTGCACTAATAGCACATGTGAGCAAAATGGAGATGAGCTTGGCCTAACCATACCCTTCTCAACTAACTCATGCACTTGCCGCATAATCTCCTCTTGTTGAGCTTGAGAAACTCTATAAGGAGGTTTATTAGGCGGTGCACTTCTTGGAAGAAGTTCAATTGCATGGTCATCATTACCTCGTTTAGGAAGTAGCTCACAAGGGATGTCGTCAATAAAAACATCTTGAAACCCCTTGAGAAAATTGGATAACTCTAATTCCTTTTGGTTGCTTTTATTTTCTTTTGCTAAAGCATTAGGTTCATTTTGAGAGTCTTTAACAAAAATCATGTACACGGAAATAGAGCTCTTTATTGACTTGTTGAAAGCTGGTGTATGTGGGGATGGTGTTACCCATTTCCTTAGCATCTATATACATGTCTTTTTCCCTGAACTTAAAGGAGATTCTCCTTTCAAGAAATTTAACATCGGCAGCCAGGCGGTCAAACCATGGTGCCCCTAGGATGACATCCTCATGCTTGAGAGGAGAGATAAAGAAGTCCTCTTTGTCCACATAGCCTTGGACATGAAGCCTCAATTTCCCAATTAAGGGAGTGACTGAAGCTTCTTGCCCCTTGAAGGCACTGTCTACGGGTAGGACATCTCCCATCTCGTAGGATTGTATTCCTAGCTTGGTGGCCAACACTATAGATATAAAATTGTGAGTAGAACCAGGGTCAAAGAGAATAAAAGCATCATGTTCTCTTACCTTTCCCCAAGCATGGCGCACTGCAAGGCTGAAAAATCCCTATTCTACTTACTCACAGGCAATTAATAATACCAACCATTTGTAGCTAGCTTGAGGACCTCCCTTCTTGAGCAAGAAAATAGAAACCTTGAGCTCTGATACCAATGTAACATTTAATGGCCTAATAACTTATGTGTAGCGGAAATTAGCATGAACATAGTGGGCATTTCATTAGAGTAGATTCCTAATGAGAATTACAAGAGTGCTTGGGTGGAGAGAGCAACAAAAAGCATAACACCTAGTTAGATAGCATCGACAATACTTTCAAAAGAGAGAGCAATTAAGCTATTGACAACAATTGAGGACCAGATTTTCATGGAGCCGGTCCCCCCTCCAAAAGGCTTTGTATTATGGTTTCTCCCATCAAGAGAGACATTGTACAATACAATTCTTTGTGTTCCTTCAAGACTAGCTAGTGCAATGAAGATGGAAATTTCATGCACTAAGCAAAACACTTAACAAACACAACTTGAATTATCCCCGTTCTCAGATCCAAGACCTCACACACCTTCGAAGATGGTGAGAGCTAGCAGGGTATGAGAGTAGATTGAGAGGAAGAAGGAGTATCTTACGAGAAAGATATACATCACCTCACATAATCACTCATATGTAGCATAGATTAGCTTAGTAATTAGCTTGGTAGAGGAGATGAGCATGCATTGAAGCTTGGCTCTTGGTTGGATTTGCATCCACATGCCAAGAGAGTGTTGATGTAGGCTTCTATCTCACAAGCTTGGAGTAGGTGATGAGTTCTCCATTAAAGCTTGGGAAGAGATAGTCTTCTCTTTCTTCACACATGAGCTTGTGTGAGTGTGTGTGTGTGATAATGCCTTGCAAAAATCAGCCCCCTCTCTCTCTTGGGTGAGCCCTCTTGCTAAATGCTCTTCTTGAAGCCTCATTGGCCCTCCCCAAGTCAAGCCAATTACAATTAAGCAGCATAAGTGATAGCCTTCTAACATGTGTCCCCCTTTCCCCTTTTGTGAGAGCTTTAGGTAATTAAATAATTAAGCTAAACTCTTATTGGACCCCTTTGCCTCCTGGCCAATAGGAATCAGGCAAGCCATGGGGCTCCTGAATGCTCATTTGACCCCTTGGGAGACTGCCCAATAGTCTTCTAGGAGACTTAATTCTCATTGGTTTCTTTTATTAAATGTTTTTAAATTAATTAAACTAGATTTACTCTAGCTTAATTTTCATTGGTCCACTTCAAGGGTCATCCAATAGAAATTCGGCACACCTTGTGGGCATCTGGCCTAGGGAGCTGACATGTGTCCCTCGTTCCCTTTGTGTAAAGGGAGCCTGTGTGTGTGTGTGTGTGTGGCTTTCTCTCTCATCCCCTACCTTTAGGGCTCGCCCCCTCCCATGTAGGGATGTGCAAAGACTTTTAGGGCACACACAAAGCATCCAATTTTCCCTAGGGTTGACCTTTGGACACAACCTTTGAATTTTGGAACCTTAGCATTTTGGAAGTCTTAATGGGCTGAACCTTAGGGTCTTTTTAGCCCATTGTTGCACATGGCTCTTTTGCAGATGGCCCCCCCTTTGGATCCCTATTTTCCCTCCTTTGGATCCCTACTGTGGCCAGTCTGCTAGCTTAACCAATATTCTAGCTTTTTCTCCCCTGGCCTTCCCCACATTAAATGATCAGTTTAATATGAGAAAATCATTTAGGAGAATTAGATATTGATTATTATGACACTTTATTAGTCGCTTGAAGCATTTGAATTCTCGTTGTAATCCAAATGAGTGCTTCAATAATAATCAATTGCTTGATAGATTCATTAGGGGGTTACGACATGAGGATATCTACAATGGCTTAGTCATTAGAGGTATCACCACTTGGAAAGCAGTCACCACCAATGCGATCCAGCTGGAGGATAATTTAGGAGAAAGAGTGTTTGTTGAGCCTAAATCTATTAGCTCGCAAGCATCAGGGCATCAGCCAATGACCGTAAAGCCTATTGCTAAGGAGCCAAAGATATTTGAGATGACTTTAGTAGATCTCACCAAGGCTATTGAAGAGAGTCTTAGAGACAATCGTGCTCCACAAAACAATCATATGTATCCAAGAAGGGAGCAACAATGGTGCTCAGTATGCTATGGACCGCATAGTACCAGTGAATGCCCTACGTTTAGAGTAAAATTCAATGGGAATTGCAATGCATGCAGAAGGTATGGTTATCAAGCTAAGGATTGCATAGTATTTAAGCGCACGATGGCCAATAGACCAACCTTAGCATGGACAGAGACACCTCGAGTGCCTGCATTGATGCCGGACCCACCTCTTGAACAAACGTCACAACACATGGTCCTTATGGCCCAAAATGTTGTTCAAACAACACCCTTACCACGTCCAGTGATAGGACCACAACCACCACATCTGAGAATCACTCCTATGAATCAAGTGGGTTGTGAGTCATCTATTGCTTGTTTGGAAGGCTATGAGGAAGATATAGACCCTAATATTGCCTATAGGATGGATGCGCTTGAAGAAAGTCCACAATACTACATGGAGGACTATTGGGGACAAGTCAAACCTATCTATCAAGTAGCTGCTCTTGCTGCAAGAGGCCAAAATATCAATTACACTGCTAAGAGACCACCTCTTCAATGCTATGAGTGTGGAGGTCCACATCATGTGGCCGAGTGTCCTATTAGGCTAGAAAAGAATGCCACACTACTGCAAACCAATCAAGTGAGCAAGACTACAATGCCAATACTCATGTGTAATCGATGTGGCATAGATCATTTGATTGCCCAATGTCCGAATAATCCAAATGCACCAAAGATCACGCCATTAAACTTGATTGAGGTTACCAAGGAGCCATCACAAAGTACACATGTGGTACCAGTAAACGTACTCACACAATCGATGCTCCAAGAAAATATATATATTCTTGAAGAAAGAGACACGGAATCAATTTCCCAATCTCAAAAGAAGAAGAAAACATGAAGGAAGAGATCGCAAAAAGCAGCGAAGTCAGACCCCATCTAAAGACCAACATAGGGATTGGTGACGACCCCGTATATATGAATGACCCTGAAGAGGATTCTGATTCAAGTGAAACCATGGAGACAAAACGACCACTAAGATAGAAACCAACAAGGAAGATCTTTATGAGCCACAATGGCCAGGATCCAAGAAGAAGTTAGGAACTTATCCAAACCCTACAGAGGATATCGAGCGAGTCAAGCAATTAAGGAGTTTGGTAGAAAGGGATCTAGAACCAGCACCTAGGCAGATCCAGATTACAGACACCGTGTTTCCTACGCAACAACAACCTCACCAAGTCCATAGACCCTTAGCCATACCTAGTGTCATCCAAGAAGAAAGTGACTTAAAGTCATGGGAAAGTGGGCGTACTCACTTCTTAATGGAAAGAATGTTTACAGAGGGACTACTTGATCCTATCGAAGAAATGGAGATCCCATCTTCCCCACGTCAAGAGACTCAAGGCCAAAAGGTATCGTTAAACATTGGCAAATTGATGGATTTCATGTCTTCAGAAGTTAGAACCACCATCATGTCCAAACTATATAAAGACCCTGAGCTAGTCTCAACTCTTCGAGCCTTCCTCAATGGAGAACTGAAGTTTGGGCTACCACAATTTGCACAGATGGATGGAGCTGGAGAGATGCCAACAGAGGAGGAACACTTAGATCCACAACCCAACCTAGAGGAGAATCTTGTTATAGAAATACATGTTAACAAGTTGGGACAATACTTTGAGGGTGATGAATCCAATGCGACCATACCAATCACTACTAATGGATTAACTGTGAAGGGAATCCTTGATGGTGGCGCTGGGGTTAGCATTGTGACTAAAAATTGTTGGGAAACTATGGGAAGACCTCACCTTGCGACCACAACCATAGTAGTGAAGATGGCCAATGGGTCTATTGTTAAACCTATTGGGATGCCAGAAGATCTCAATATCAAGGTCTTTGGACATAAAATAAGAGTTACCTGTTGGAATTAGGGTTGCAGAGAAACACACACAGCTTGGAGAAGACGAAGGAAGCTCAAGGCACACAATAGAGAGTATATTACTTAGTGTGCAATGGAAAGATAGATAGCCCTAGAGTGATGGGCGTATATACAATGCACGGGGGAAAAAACCTCCTAAAGAGGGAAAAAATGCCCCGGCGGTCCTAGTGTGTTCACACACATCACTACCACATGTATATGGTAACAAATCCCCCCTGGAGTGATGCGGTGAACGAGAGCTGGCACATGAGTAAAGGGAAGTGCCATGCCCTGAGGACAGGATCAGTCCACAAAGGGGAGTAAGCCCAAAGCTTTGCGGAAAGCTTCAAGCTTCTCACGAGACAATGCCTTTGTGAAAAGATCTGCAAGGTTGTCCTATGTTGGCACATAAGCCAAGCTGATCTCTCCTGCTGAGAGCCTCTCCCTGACATAGTGGTAATGCACCTCAATGTGCTTTGTGCGAGCATGAAAAACTGGGTTCCTCGCAACTGCCAATGCGCTCTGACTGTCAGTGTAGATAGTGTTGGCAGTGTCCTGTCCAACACCCAAGTCAGCCATAAGGCGTCTGAGCCATACACACTCAACCGTAGCTGTGAAGACTGCCCTATACTCAGCCTCACAACTCGAAGTGGCCACAGTAGGTTGCTTCTTGCTCAACCATGATATACATGAACTGCCAAGCATGAAACAAAAACCACTTGTGGACACTCGCGTGTCAAAACAACCAGCCCAATCTGAGTCCGAAAAAGCATGTAAGTCTGGCGGCAATGATCCCCCCTTGGGATAAAACAAGCCAAGATGTAAAGTGCCACTAAGGTAGCGGAAAATCCTCTTGACAGCCTGCCAATGCTTAGACCCTGGGCTATGCATAAATCTGCTGACCTGCGAGACTGCAAACTGAATATCTGGCCTCGTGTTGCATACATAAATGAGGCAGCCAACAGCAGTTTGGTAAAGAGTGACATCAGCAGGATCGCCAGCATCATGTAGACTCAACTTCAAACCTGTTTCCATGGGAGTGGCAATAGGTTTGCAATCCTCAAGTCCAAACTTACATAGCAATGTCTCTATGTAACTTTTCTGACACAAGGCAATACCACCATCACACTGCTTAAACTGTATACCCAAGTAATGATGCAACAGCCCCAAATCTTTCATCTTGAAAGTAGCATTCAAATCAGCCTTAAATTCAGCAATATGTCTCTCATTTGGTCCAGTGATCAGCAAATCATCAACATAAAGAACCACAATGAGAAATACATCATCCTCACGCTTTACATACAATGTGCTTTCTGTTGGACTGTTACGAAAGCCTCGTTTAACCAAATGAGTGTCAGCTTTCTCATACCAAGCACGAGGAGATTGCTTCAACCCATACAAAGCCTTCTTACATTTGCACACTTTGTCCTCTTGTCCTTTTATGACAAAACTGCGAGGCTGCGTTACATAAACTTCCTCAAATATGTCACCATTCAAGAAAGCAGTAACAATGTCTGATTGATGTACATCCCAACCAAAATGAGCTGCCAATGCACATAGAAAACGCACAGTAGTCATACGACAAGTGGGAGCAAAAGTCTCTTCATAATCTATGCCTTTTTGTTGTGCATAACCCTTTGCAACAAGTCGAGCCTTATGGCGATCGATCTCACCATCCGGCTTGCGTTTCAACTTGTAAACCCACTTCGTACCAATGGCCTTTTTGCCAAGAGGCAAATCACATATAGTCCATGTGTCATTCTCTATAAGTGCATCATATTCTGATTTCATGGCAGCAATCCAATTTTCTGAATTCTGTGCTTCATCAAAGGACAGAGGCTCCTCAACATCATGTAAACTAGACACAGCCAAAGCATAACAATCTGATGCATAAGATGCATGGCGAGAGCCTGAACGAGTACGACTAGATAAAGGTGCATCCAATTTACTGTCACGCAAAGTGTGCACCAGCCATTTTGGCATACCTCTAGCCTGCTCATTTTCAGCCCTTTCCTCATCAAGTACATCATGTACATCTGCATCAGTAATAGGCTGTTCTAAAACATTTTCAGAAACCCCCATAGGCTGTATATTTGCCTCATTGGAACTTACATTCGTATTTCCACTACTGAAAAGAGGCAATAAAGTGTCATAAATGTCCTGTGAGCTTACATTACTGTCTCTAGTACATGACAGCAAGGGCTGAACAGAATCTTCCACAAACACTACATCCCGTGAAACCAGAATACGTTTTGTTTGCGGATGATACAACCTGTAACCTTTGCTTTCAGCACTATAACCAACAAAAATACATTTGACAGCCTTATCATCCAATTTTCTGCGCTGCACTTGTGGCACCAAAGCATATGCCAAACAGCCAAAAACACGCATGTGCTCAATAGAAGGTTTTCTATCATGCCATGCTTCATATGGAGTAATAGACTGCAAATCTTTCGTAGGACACCTGTTAAGTACATAAGTGGCACACATGATGGCCTCAAGCCAAAAAGAATGCGGCAAAGCTTGACTTTTGACCATACATCGTGCCATTTCCGTTAGTGACCTGTTTTTCCTCTCAGCAACACCATTTTGCTGAGGTGTATAAGGCACTGTACATTGGTGTTTTATCCCACGACTAGCCAGAAATGCATTAAATTCATGAGACATATACTCCCCCCCTCGATCGGAACGGAGGGTGCCCATTGTACATTTTGAGACATTTTCAGCCATAGCCAAAAATTGTTTGAAGCACATAAAAACTTCGGACTTTGCTTTAAGCGGAAATACCCATGCATGCCTGGAGTAATCATCAATGAAAGTCACGAAGTACAGGTAATTGCCCAAGGACGGAGTTTGCATGGGCCCACAAACGTCACTATGCACAAGCTGCAACCTGCATGTGGCCCTAACTGAACCATCCTTTGGAAACTTAGAACGCTGCATTTTACCCAGAATACAGCCTTCACAAACATGTTTGATAGGTGCTTCAAGAGGCGGCAAAGAAGCAACCATATCAGATTTCTGCAAACGCAGCAAACTGGCAAAATTCAAATGACCAAAACGTACATGCCAAAGTTTTGCATCTGAAATAGCCCTTGAATCTGCAACAGCATTTGCAAAATTTTGTCCACACTTGTCATACAAAGTGAGCTTATACAGCCCACGGCACAAAAGCCCAGATGCAACAATTTCATCACCAAAACTGAGATCATGAACTGTACATCTGTCATCCACAAATTTGACTACAAGTCCAAGTCTAGCAAGTGCGGATACAGACAATAGATTCTTCTTGATCCCAGGTACATAAAGTGCATCAACAAGTGTGAAGGAACTGCCATTAGCAGCAGTGAGCACAATCTTTCCAACTCCCTGAACTGGATAAGAGGCGTTGTTGGCACAAGTGACTGAATTCCCATGAGGGACAGACTCGAGAGAGGTAAACAATTCACGATGTGAGGTAATGTGCTTTGTAGCACCACGGTCGAAATACCACACATGTGAATCTGCAGCAACTGACAAGCATGCATCATGGACAGCAGGATTGTAAGTGCACTCTGCGCTAAAAGCCCATTCTGCATCAACATCAGCATCACAATCTCCTTTCACAGAAGACTCAACAATGGCTGCATTTGTAGTGGAACCAGCATTTGCAGTGGAACCACCCTCTTTCTTCTTAGCCTCTTTGGCCTTCAACTTAGGACACGACTTGATCAAGTGATCATTGGCTTTACAATAATGGCAACGCATCTTCTTTTTGCCCTTATCACCAGAATTGCCAGACGAAGTGCTACCAGCAGAAGCATTAGGAACAGAAATTTTGCCACTCGTAGCAGAACCATAAGAAGTGGCTGCATTACTGTTACCACCCTTTCTTTGAGAAGCAATAAAAGCCTGTTCAACTGCACGTTGCCTAGTCCTGTTTTTTCTAGAAAGTGACTCTTGCAACAGCAATGTGCATAATGCGTCAAACTTGACAACTTCAGGATTTCCTTGGGTCATCAGTCTCCAAGTACTAGCAAAAGTCTGGTAGGAATCTGGTAAGGCATCAAGAACAGTCTGCACAAGGGAACTGTCCGAAATGAATTCACCTGCAGAAATGAGTTGCTCATTGATATCCTTGACACTAGCAAGGAAAGTGTCCATATCATCTTCCTCATGCATAATCTTCCACTCTAGCTCTTTACGCAGCAAAGCAATTTTAGCCTCATTGCGGCTTGCATAAAGACCTGCTAGAATATCCCAAGCCTGTTTTGCAGATTTTGCTGAACGGATGTGAGGAATAATGGTGCGCTTCACAGACAACGCAATCAATGCATGAGCCTGCGCATCCTTAACATCCCAACGAGCTTGTTCTGCTGTAGGCAAAACAACTCTAACAGCTGCAATCCTTGCAGCAAGACCTGCAACATCCTCAATATCGCCTACATCTTCAGAACCAGGACGTACATCAATGCCCTGCACAATGTTCCAGACACCTTTTGACACAAGAACGTGTTGCATCATATAAGCCCACATAGGGTAGTTGTCCCCATCCAACCTGTCCTCAGCAGCAAACATCTTGAACACATCTGTGTTGTTGTTGTCAGCCATGGTAAATGCTGCACCTGATGTGAAAACTGCCCGAAAATAGGAGAAATGGAGCGGGAACAACTTGTGCTATATAGCACAAACCGTAGAAGACTATAAGGCACCTGTTATGCAGAAAACGGCACTGACAGAAAATCTGCACAAAATGACGAAATAGCCTGTGCAGTACTGCCCGTAGTGGAAACGGAGGCCGAAATGAGCCCAAATCAAAATTCTGAGCAGACCAAGCTCTTCGAGCTTCCCAAATTATTTTTTGACCTGCGAACGCTTGCCAAAGCTCACTGAAATCGGAGAAAGTGAGCAGGCGTGTGCTGGAGCAGCTGGCGACTAAGCCCGAGAGGACGTGACCTGCTCTGATACCAATTGTTGGAATTAGGGTTGCAGAGAAACACACACAGCTTGGAGAAGACGAAGGAAGCTCAAGGCACACAATAGAGAGTATATTACTTAGTGTGCAATGGAAAGATAGATAGCCCTAGAGTGATGGGCGTATATACAATGCACGGGGGAAAAAACCTCCTAAAGAGGGAAAAAATGCCCCGGCGGTCCTAGTGTGTTCACACACATCACTACCACATGTATATGGTAACATTACCTTCATTGTTATGGATTTCTCCAAGCACACTATGGCATCGTAGATGATCTTAGGATGTCCTTTCATGAGGGAAGCAAAAATGGTGCATGACTGGTCTAAAAACTATGTCTACTTGCAGTTCCAAGATTCTGTCATTCGAGTGGATCTTGCGACTGGTCGAGCACATCCTCTAGGAAACAGGTTTATAATTGATCATAGATCTAACACAACAGTTCACTTGGCCCCATTGCAGTATTGTTACACGTGTAAAGCGGACACTGATGTTGGGGAAGATTCTCCTTATATGGACGTACTACCTGGGATGACTGAGTCGGACAATGTGGATTGGGTCCACCTAGCAACAACCATAGACAGTTGGGGAAATAGGGGGACAACCTGGGTAACACCTGAGGAGGATGAAATGCCCGTACCCTTAAATATTCTAGAAGCAATGCATATAGCTTCTGACAAGACTCGTCCTCATATAACAAAGAAAACATACAAGTGGGTTCCTAAATCTTCTTTAGCGACCATAGCTACTGCTTGAAAATAGAAGCCTTGTAAGATTCAATCATGAGCTACAAGGGGGGGTTGATCAAAGCAAGCTAGGGGGTTTCTTGAGGGGTATACTCTCCGACACACACTCACACACACACACACACTCATTGTGTGAAGTGCAAAGTGCAAGAGCTCCATCCCCTTGTCCAAGCTAGTAGAGAAGTTGAGAGCCTACATCAACACTCTTGGCTATGGAATGCAAATCCAACCAAGAGCCATGATTAATGCTTTTAAGCTTGCCATCTTCTCCATCTTCATTACTATGCTATTATGTATGCTAGCAAGAAGAGTGATGATAAGTGAGGAACTAATTCTTTCTCCTATGAAATGTTTCTTCTTCCTCTTCCCTACCCTCATTCCTCGCTAGCTCTCTCCACGTTAAGATGTTTGAGGCCTTGGGATAGTTAATGCTTTTCACAAAGTTTATGTTATGCTCGTGATGCATGAAGCTTTCCATCTTCATTGCATCGCCTAGGTAATAAGGAACACAAAAATTGTATTGTACCAAGTCTCTCTTGATCATACAAATGCCTATTGGAGGGGAGACCGGTTCCACATAAATCCAGTCTTCAATTGTTGTCATGTTCTTTAAACTCTCTATCTTGCAAAAGTATTGTTCATGCCAAGTTAACTAAATGCTATGTTTATGTTGCTACCATAAATTATGTTCACCCTCTATGCTCACAAAGTAATTTCACAAAAGTACTTTCTCTAATTTCCGCTACTCTCAAAGTTAATAGGCCATTTCCATTACAATTGCACTTTTCACTTCACACAATGAGAGTGTGTGTGGGAGAGTATACCCCCAAGCATCCCCCCTTCTTGCTTTGGTCGACCCCCCCCCCCCCCCCCCTTGTAGCTCATGCTTGAAGCTCATTGGACCCCTCCGGCCTAGCCAATCACATGCAAGAGGCATATCAAGCAACAAGGGTAGCCTTGGGACAAGTGTCCTCCTTTCCCCTTTGAGAGAGAGGACTTGATAAATGCAAAAACAATTATTTAAATTAACTAAATTATCATTGGACCCTTGGGAGGCCAACCAATAGGATTTAGGCACACCATGAGGGCAACATATTTTAAGAAGAGGTTCTCTGTAGTAGCTGAGTTTCCAATAGCAGTTTGGGGATCAACTTGTTCTAGGTCCTTGTGTGACCATATTATGTAAGTACCTTGTTGTACCATTGACTTAGTGGACCTTCTACTTTGGTGCCATATGTGGGTATTACTATTTTAAAAGCCTTGCTTTTGTAGTAGAGGACAAGGGATCCACCTAGACATTGTGTCACCCTTGGTTGTGGTTGGCTATCTTTGGGTGAAGCCTTGTGCTACACGAATGTTCTTATTAGTGGTTCCAGGTTGAGCTACTACTTTAGATAAATATAATTAAGAGTTACCCTCACCGAATCCTTGTGCTTGAAGTAGCTTCATTGGGACCATCCGTTGTTTTTGGATAACATTATGCCGATTTGTTATACCTCGATCTGGAAGATGCATTTCCATTTTTGTTGAACCACTTGAGATTTTGGAACCCAAATCTGTCTACCCTTTTGTTGTTGGTGATGATGCATAATAGCATTTTTCTTGGACCTTACATTTACTTTTTGTTTCCTCCTTTTGGCAGTTAATTTCATGGCAAAGCCTTGCGGCGTTTGAGCAGATGATAAGTTGTATCCCTTTGTAGATTTTGAGGGAACCCATATGTTTGAATTTCCTTGGAAGTATCCCTATGTTTGCAATGACTGCCTTAACATGATCCATCTTGTTCTTCATGATGTGGTTGACTGGATCTACAACTTGAATATTAGCCAAGGGAACCATCACTTGGCTCTTCTTCCTCTTCTCTAATGCTTTGAATGATGGGTACTTTGGTTGAAAGACTAGCTTTCTGGTTGGTACCTAAGAACCTATCATAAACGGTGTAGGAGAGGATGAGCTTGTTTCCATCATGCTAGCTTTGGTTGTAGAGATGTGTATAGAATCTTTTGATAGTGTTTGTGTCTCCATTGGATAGCTGGAAACTACAAGTGAAGGTGTTGAATGAACTTCTTCCCTTGGTAAAAAGAACTTTCATAAAATATTTCCTTCTTCATGAACAATTACATCTTCTCCCATGTACTCTCGAACTTGACGTTAATGAGGAGGGATACAATGTATCTTGATATATTCGTGTCTATCCTCGTCCTTGTAGATGATTTTGTTATCCCAAGGTTTACCAACCAGAGACAAATTCAAAGTGAACCCTATCAATGGGTCTATATAGAGGGTAGATAATGATCCTACTTTAGTTGTCTCCTTCAAGCCAAATGTCATATGTGTTGCTCCTGTTTTGGAATCTCTTGAAATCGTTTCTACTCCCCTTATATTCATGTCGATGAATGGAATGAAAAGAGTGTCACAAGCTTGCTAGAAGTGTACTCCTTGTTTAGCCTAGTTCACATGGACATTATGCTTTCTCATCCAAAATCTTCTAAGAAAAACCTGATCTATAGCTTTCTAGCAAGCAACACATAAAATTTGTGCCACGCAATGTAACTATTAGCATTGACTTAGCATTAGTGATCCAAGTACACAGGTATTTTTTTTCAAAAAATGCTTAGCATTTGGTTTTCTTTGGTTTCACAGTTGGTTTTCCCAAAGTTTCCCATGTCTTGAAGTGAATGAGGTTCAAAGCATTTCCCCCATCGATATAATCATCAAAGATGAGCTTACATTGTCCAAGCCTACTTGAATGTATGGCTTAGTGTCTGGTTCACCATCCGAGTCTTGATCCTCACGATCATGTCTATTCAGCATTTGTGTCCGTGATCTTTCTTTTTCTACTTCAGTCTTAATTATTTGTACAAGTGAAATCCGCTGGTAGAAACCACTCCCCAACCATGTGATAAAGGAAAGTAAAGGTCAATTACTCTAGGGTGATCAAAGGGGAGCTTTGCACAAAGGAATAAAGTACATGGTTTTTCTCTAGTTTGAATTGCCTCACCTCACCATAGCTATGGGAACAAAGCGAAAACCACACACATAACATGTCAATCCATAGGATGTAGCTGACCCCACTAGTGCATGGAGATTACAAGAGGTTGGCAATCCCTCAAAAAACCCAGTCAGAGCTTACTACACTCAAGTGTCAATCTCTGTCATAATAATCAATATCTAATTCTCCTAAATGATTTTCTCATATTAAACTGATCATTTAATGTGGGGAAGTGCCAAGGGAGAAAAAGCTAGAATATTGGTTAAGTTAGCAGACCGGCCACAGTAGGGATCCAAAGGAGGGAAAATAGGGATCCAAAGGGGGGGCCATCTGCAAAAGAGCCATGTGAAACAACGGGCTAAAAAGACCCTAAGGTTCAGCCCATTAAGACTTCCAAAATGCTAAGGTTCCAAAATTCAAAGGTTGTGTCCAAAGGTCAACCTTAGGGAAAATTGGATGCTTAGTGTGGTGCCCAAAAAGTCTTTCTGCATCCCTACATGGGAGGGGGCGAGCCCCAAAGCTAGGGGATGAGAGAGAAAACCACACACACACACACAGGCTCCCTTTACACAAAGGGAATGAGGGACACATGTCAGCTCCCTAGGCCAGATGCCCACAAGGTGTGCCCAATTCCTATTGGAAGACCCTTGAAGTGGACCAATGAGAATTAAGCTAGAGTAAATCTAGTTTAATTAATTTAAAAACATTTAATAAAAGAAACCAATAAGAATTAAGTGTCCTAGAAGACTATTGGGCAGTCTCCCAAGGGGTCCAATGAGCATTCAGAAGCCCCATGGCTTGCCTGATTCCTATTGGCCAGGAGGCAAAGGGGTCCAATGAGAGTTTAGTTTAATTATTTAATTATCTAAAGCTCTCACAAAAGGGGAAAGGGGGACACATGTCAGAAGGCTATCACTTATGCTGCTTAATTCCTATTGGCTTGACCTGGGGAGGTCCAATGAGGAAAAAGCCAGCCTAACTTAGCAGCTAGGGCTCGCCCAAGAGAGAGGGGGGGCTGATTTTTGCTGGGCATTCACTCTCACACTCTCACACTTGACTATGTGTGAAGGGAAAAACACTCTATCTCCTCCCAAGCTTTAATGGAGAGCTCATCACCTACTCCAAGCTTGTGAGATAGAAGCCTACATCAACACTCTCTTGGCATGTGGATGCAAATCCAACCAAGAGCCAAGCTTCAATGCATGCTCATCTTCTCTACCAAGCTAATTACTAAGCTAAGCTATGCTAATATGAGTGATTATGTGAGGAGATGTACTTCTTTCTCGTAAGATACTTCTTTTTCCTCTCAATCTACTCTCATACCCTGCTAGCTCTCACCATCTTCGAAGGTGTGTGAGGTCTTGGGTCTGAGAACGGGGATAATTCAAGTTGTGTTTGATTAAGTGTTTTGCTTGGTGTATGAAGCTTCCATCTTCATTGCACTAGCTAGTCTTGAAGGAACACAAAGAATTGTATTGTACAATGTCTCTCTTGATGGGAGAAACCATAATACAAAGCCTTTTGGAGGGGGGACCGGCTCCATGCAAATCCGGTCCTCAACTGTTGTCAATAGTTTAATTGCTCTCTCTTTTGAAAGTATTGTCGATGCTATCTAACTAGGTGTTATGCTTTTTGTTGCTCTCTCCACCCAAGCACTCTTGAAATTATCATTAGGAATCTATTCTAATGAAATGCCCACTATGTTCATGCTAATTTCCGCTACAAATAAGATTCTAGGCCATTAAATGTTACATTGGTATCAGAGCTCAAGGTTTCTCTTTTCTTGCTCAAGAAGGGAGGTCCTCAAGCTAGCTACAAATGGTTGGTATTATTAATTGCCTGTGAGTAAGTAGAATAGGGATTTTTCAGCCTTGCAGTGCGCCTGCCTTTGTGCAGTTAACGGGGCATCACCGTCGAGAGCTATGGTCTTAATAGTGGAGTCCTACGGGGCTTGCCTACGGCTTAACCACTATTGAGCTATTAGAAGCTTGACAGGAGCCGGTGCTGTTTTGGTGTCGAAAGACCCTCTCTTCTATTCCTTGCAATTAATGGTATTCGAGGCGCGGGTACAGTAGCTTGAGTGCTTTTTCTAAAGGGGTAAAGAGGAGTAGCAACTAGGGCTTGAAGTGCCAAAGTACACCTAAAAAGTTTACACCTAAAAATTGTTAGAATGGCTGACAATATTAAAGAGAGTGAAATTAATGTTGATAACTTTGATTTTGCTCATGAGCAAGCTACTAATGATGCTTCAATGCTTGTTAATTATCTTGTTTCTAGGCTTCAACAAGCCATGGGCAATCCATCTCTCCAAAGTGAAGTGCAACGGCAGCTCCGTGCTCACGGGATTCTCCAAGCTCATCACCATGACGAGAGAACACCTAGGAAGCCTCCTTGTGAGACTACCAAAAGAGGTCTCTCTCCGATTCGGGAAGAAGAAGAGAATCCATATGAAGGGCTCAAGAACTTACTTCTTGATGATGCATCTCCTTCCCAAAGGAGAACTCAAGAGCCTCCACCGAAGGAACGAGAAAGAAGCGAGTCTCCCGCCACCTCGGCGGAGATGGCTCCACGAAGACGGCGGGCTAAACGCTCTCCATCACCACCAAAGCGGAGAAGACCATCACACTCTTCTCCACGCCATAATTCAAAGAGGGATGATAAAAAGCAAGAGAAGAAAAAGGCGAGAAAGAGGACACCCTCTTCTCCATCTTCTTTATCCTCCTCCTCTTATGAAAGCTATGGTGAAGACGACAAAGATCAAGACAAGAAAAAGGCGAGAAAGAGGTCACCCTCTTCTCCACCTTCTTCAAATTCTTCATCTTCTGAAGAAAGTGATGGTGCAACTTTTGAACCATCAAAAAGAAGAGGCCATAGGAAATCCTATGCCGCATGGAAGAGGTCGTCCAAGCTGAAGAAATTCAAAGAGGGAGGGAAGAGCATCTCTTTCCTTACCTATGATGGTACCTTCGGTGCTACAGACAAAGTTTTGGCCTTTATCCAGCAATTCGATGCGGCGTTTGGAGATGAGGGCTTCACGGAGTCCTCTAAGCTACGCCATGTAGCTATGCACTTTCAAAAGTCCGCCAGACAATGGTGTACGAGCCAACGGTGAAACTCCACGAACATGGAAGGCTTTAAGAGCTTCCATTATGAAGCAGTTTTTGGCCACCGATGCCAAAGACAAAGTACTCACCGAATGGCGAAGCTTAAAGCTCTCTCCCAATGAATCCATCCACAAATATGTAGACAAGTTTTGGGACTTACAACTCAAAGCCACTGTCTTCAAAAGGTTGGATTTTGGAGAGCAAAAGCAACAATTTTGTGCGGGCTTAACCGAAGAAATGGCGGAGTATGTCAACTCCCAAAGGCCACGTACCATATCGGCGGTAATACACCATACTATGGTGGCCTCGCGAATCAATTTCCAAACGGGGGGTAAAAGAAATAATAAGCCCCCGGAAAACAAGGGTTCCAATGAGCCTAAGGGGAAGGACAATGTCCAAAAGTCTCCTAAGGGCAATTCCAACAAAGCTAAAGAGAAGGGAGTTTACAAAGGAAAGAATAAACTCTCTCCTGAAGAGCTTGAGCGTTATCGTAAAGATAACCGGTGTTTCAAGTGCGGCGAACAAGGGCATGCGTACCGCGCTTGTCCCCAAAAGAACAACCGCCAAGATCCTCCTAGAGCTTCTTTGGTTGAAATCCAAGAGGAGGAGATTCACCAAACTCACCACAAAGGATCTCCTCTATGCCATGCTTGGGGAAAGGTAAGAGAACATGATGCTTTTATTCTCTTTGACCCTGGTTCTACTCACAATTTCATATCTATGGAGTTAGCCACCAAGCTAGGCATACAATCCTACGAGATGGGAGATATCCTACCCGCAGACAGTGCCTTCAAGGGGCAAGAAGCTTCAGTCACTCCCTTAATCGGGAAATTGAGGCTTCATGTCCAAGGCTATGTGGACAAAGAGGATTTCTTTATCTCTCCTCTCAAGCATGAGGATGTAATCCTAGGGGCACCATGGTTTGACCGTTTGGCTGCCCATGTTAAATTTCCTGAAAGGAGAATCTCCTTTAAGTTCAGGGAAAAGGACATGTATATAGATGCTAGGGAGATGGGTAACACCATCCCCATTGTACATACACCAGCTTTCAACAAGTCAATAAAGAGCTCTATTTCCGTGTACATGATTTTTGTTAAAGATTCTCAAAATGAACCTAATGCTTTAGCAAAAGAAAATAAAAGCAACCAAAAGGAATTAGAGTTATCCAATTTTCTCAAGGGGTTTCAAGATGTCTTTATTGACGACATCCCTTCTGAGCTACCTCCTAAACGAGGTAATGACGACCATGCAATTGAACTTCTTCCAGGAAGTTCACCGCCTAACAAACCTCCTTATAGAGTTTCTCAAGCTCAACAAGAGGAGATTATGCGGCAAGTGCATGAGTTAATTGAGAAGGGCATGGTTAGGCCTAGCTCATCTCCATTTTGCTCACCTGTGCTATTAGTGCAAAAGAAAGACGGCACATATCGTATGTGTGTCGACTATAGAGCACTAAATAGGATCACTATCAAGAATAGGTTTCCCGTTCCACGGGTAGAAGACCTATTTGATAAGCTACAAGGATCGACCTACTTCAGTAGGATTGACCTAAAAAGTGGCTATCATCAAATAAGGATAGTTGATCAAGACATTGTAAAGACCGCATTTCGTACTACATTTGGTCTTTACGAATACATTGTCATGCCTTTTGGCTTGACTAATGCACCAGCCACATTTAACCGCTTGATGGAGAAGCTGTTCAGACTTCATCGAACCTTCACTGGAGTGTTCTTTGATGATATTATCATCTACTCTAATTCATTAGAGGAACATAAGCAACACCTCCAGGTAATATTTCAAGTTTTAAGAGAGAATAAACTTTATGTTAATCGAAAGAAAAGTGAATTTTTCTTGCAAGAGATTCAATATTTAGGTCACATTATCTCTCAAGATGGAATCCAAATGGATCCATTCAAGTTAGAGGTAATAAAAGGATGGCCTAAACCAAGGAATCTTCATGAACTAAGAAGCTTTATAGGTATGTGTGCATACTATAGACGCTTCATAGAAAAGTTCTCACAAATTGCGGGACCATTACATGACCTAACAAAGAAAAATGTTAGGTATACGTGGTCTGCTAAGGAGAACAATGCTTTCGAAAAGCTTAAAGAAAAGCTTATCTCTCAACCTGTGCTTACACTACCGGATCTCTCAAAACCATTTGAGGTCCAATGTGATGCTTGTGGTGATTGCCTTGGGGCTGTTTTGCTCCAAGAAGGGCACGCCATAGGCTATGAAAGTCGAAGGCTCGACCCTGTTGAGCAAGCTCTAGGCATATACGAAAAAGAACTCCTTGCAGTTCTACATGCCTTAGACTCATGGAAGCACTATTTATTGGGGACTCCTTTCATTCTGCGAACGGATCACCAAAGTCTTAAGTACTTCATGACGCAGACCAAGCTCTCCGACAAACAAATGAGGTGGGCAAATTTCCTTTCGCAATTTCATTTTCATATTGCTCACATTGCTGGCAAGCATAATCAAGTAGCCGATGCACTCTCAAGACGACCGAGAGTGAATGCGGTTTCCATAGCAACTCACAATGATCTATCTTTAATGATAGATGAGTATGCTATTGATCCCGATTTTAGAGATGTGATTTCAGCCCTTGCCTTAGGGAAGAAAGAAGAACCATTTACTTTACAAGATGGCTATCTTCTCTATGGCAATAGACTCTGCGTTACTAACTCACTACGTGAGAAAGTAATGTATGAATCTCATGCTCCCCCATATGCGGGGCATAGAGGGATTCAGTCTACCCTAAAGGGAATTGAAACATATTTCTATTGGCCTACCATGAAAGTGAACATACATGAGTATGTTTCCAAATGTGTGGTATGTCAAAAGACAAAATTTGATAGAGGGAAGCAACTTGGATTGCTTCAACCCTTGCCAATTCCTAATTCACCGTGGGAGAGCATATCCATGGATTTTATCTTTGGATTGCCTAAGTCTATCCATAGGAATACGGGAATATGGACGATAGTAGACAGGTTCAGTAAACAAGCTCATTTTATACCTGTCAAAAAGACTATCAAAGCCCATCAAATGGCAACCCTCTTCATTTCACAAATTTTCAAGTACCATGGCTTGCCAATGTCCATAGTGTCGGATAGAGATCCTAGAATGACCAGTAATTTCTGGAAGGGTCTCTTTGAGAATTTAGGAACAAGGCTAAACTTGTCTTCGGCCTATCATCCACAAACTGATGGCCAAAGTGAAATAGCTAACCTAACTATTCTCGATCTACTAAAAGCCTATGTAACGGAAGTAGATCGAAGATCCCAATGGGAGAAGTACTTACCCTTAGTAGAGTATGCTTACAATAACACTGTACATACTTCTACAGGAAAAGCACCTTTCGAGGTAATTGAGGGAAGATCAAAAAGTCCCTTGCTACTTAAGGTACATGGGAAGATCTTCGCTGCAGATGAGTATAGCCGAGACCTACAAGAATCTTTCCAAAAAATTAAGGATGCTATCTCTATCTCACAGCAAAGGCAAAAGGCTGCTGCTGACAAGCACAGAAGAGCCCAAACCTTTAAAGAAAACGATTGGGTCTTGTTAAAGTTTCCCAAGGCTCGATTAAGGCACACGACGGGCAAGAATCCTACGGCCACCAAAAGTACTATGCTAAACTAGCAAAAAGGTACTATGGTCCCTTCCAGATTCTTAGGCCAATCAATGAGATGGCCTATCAACTTAAGTTGCCCAATCATTGGCTCATACACAATGCTTTTCATGTGAGCCTCTTAAAGCCTTACAAAGGAGAGCCACATCAAGAACCAACTATTGAAGACCCACCGGAGATCGAGGACCACGAGGAGGTGCTGCAGCCCGAGTCCATTCTCCGACATGAAGACAAGGTATTAAGAGGCGGTAAGACTATCCGACGATATCTTATTAAGTTTAAGAATTATCCTTTTGAAGATGCTAGATGGATGCAAGGCATACAATTAAAGGATAACCTAAACCTTGTCAATGCTTACAATGCTTCCCAAGAGTAAGCAAATGTACAAAATGTTTAAAAAAAATGAACAAAAATTTTTGTCTTATAAGACTCTCTTTTTCTTTATTTGTGCACAAAAATAAAGTAGTATGCATGCTTAGATCAAGTTTGTGGAGACGACGTCTCCCAAACACCAAGTAGAGCTTGTCACTCTACTATGGAAGACTGATAGGACTAATGTGCAGACATGCTTGCGGCAGCCTCAGGCTCTCAAGCGCCAAATGGACTAGTCATCCATTATGGAATGATGTCGTAGGGTAACATAGGGATCCTCTACCCGCTAAGAAAAGGACTCATGTATATGCTTTATCTTCTCTACACCATAGTCGAGGACGACTATGATTTCAAGAGAGAGGTAATGTCATAATAATCAATATCTAATTCTCCTAAATGATTTTCTCATATTAAACTGATCATTTAATGTGGGGAAGTGCCAAGGGAGAAAAAGCTAGAATATTGGTTAAGTTAGCAGACCGGCCACAGTAGGGATCCAAAGGAGGGAAAATAGGGATCCAAAGGGGGGGCCATCTGCAAAAGAGCCATGTGAAACAACGGGCTAAAAAGACCCTAAGGTTCAGCCCATTAAGACTTCCAAAATGCTAAGGTTCCAAAATTCAAAGGTTGTGTCCAAAGGTCAACCTTAGGGAAAATTGGATGCTTAGTGTGGTGCCCAAAAAGTCTTTCTGCATCCCTACATGGGAGGGGGCGAGCCCCAAAGCTAGGGGATGAGAGAGAAAACCACACACACACACACAGGCTCCCTTTACACAAAGGGAATGAGGGACACATGTCAGCTCCCTAGGCCAGATGCCCACAAGGTGTGCCCAATTCCTATTGGAAGACCCTTGAAGTGGACCAATGAGAATTAAGCTAGAGTAAATCTAGTTTAATTAATTTAAAAACATTTAATAAAAGAAACCAATAAGAATTAAGTGTCCTAGAAGACTATTGGGCAGTCTCCCAAGGGGTCCAATGAGCATTCAGAAGCCCCATGGCTTGCCTGATTCCTATTGGCCAGGAGGCAAAGGGGTCCAATGAGAGTTTAGTTTAATTATTTAATTATCTAAAGCTCTCACAAAAGGGGAAAGGGGGACACATGTCAGAAGGCTATCACTTATGCTGCTTAATTCCTATTGGCTTGACCTGGGGAGGTCCAATGAGGAAAAAGCCAGCCTAACTTAGCAGCTAGGGCTCGCCCAAGAGAGAGGGGGGGCTGATTTTTGCTGGGCATTCACTCTCACACTCTCACACTTGACTATGTGTGAAGGGAAAAACACTCTATCTCCTCCCAAGCTTTAATGGAGAGCTCATCACCTACTCCAAGCTTGTGAGATAGAAGCCTACATCAACACTCTCTTGGCATGTGGATGCAAATCCAACCAAGAGCCAAGCTTCAATGCATGCTCATCTTCTCTACCAAGCTAATTACTAAGCTAAGCTATGCTAATATGAGTGATTATGTGAGGAGATGTACTTCTTTCTCGTAAGATACTTCTTTTTCCTCTCAATCTACTCTCATACCCTGCTAGCTCTCACCATCTTCGAAGGTGTGTGAGGTCTTGGGTCTGAGAACGGGGATAATTCAAGTTGTGTTTGATTAAGTGTTTTGCTTGGTGTATGAAGCTTCCATCTTCATTGCACTAGCTAGTCTTGAAGGAACACAAAGAATTGTATTGTACAATGTCTCTCTTGATGGGAGAAACCATAATACAAAGCCTTTTGGAGGGGGGACCGGCTCCATGCAAATCCGGTCCTCAACTGTTGTCAATAGTTTAATTGCTCTCTCTTTTGAAAGTATTGTCGATGCTATCTAACTAGGTGTTATGCTTTTTGTTGCTCTCTCCACCCAAGCACTCTTGAAATTATCATTAGGAATCTATTCTAATGAAATGCCCACTATGTTCATGCTAATTTCCGCTACAAATAAGATTCTAGGCCGTTAAATGTTACAATCTCTAGCGAGTGTCAATCACCAAAAGCTAATTTTCCATCTACAAGCACACATGGGCGTTTCATTGAGCTAAAGTGCTTCAAATGGAACCAAACTTGCTAGGATGGTAGACAAGAGCAAATAGAACCTCTCTATCGTCTCAAATGTATGATCCAACACTCGAATAAAACCATGCTTGTTTTCAGGGCCCTATTTTTAACAGGTTGATTTTGATGAGCTCTATCCTCTCCTATGCTCAAAATTCCGAAGGGATGCATAAATCAAGCAAAACTAGCAAAAACAAGAAGAAGTTGTCCACACCAAAAACACTGAAACTTCACGAGAGTCTTACATTGAACCGAAGAGCTTTCACCTATGATCACAATGCCTGTCACGAATTCACAATAGCACTTCACACGAGGGAGATACATGCACGAGAAGCAAGAGGGTAGACAATACTCAAAACGATAGAGAGCTTGCTTTCATTTATCCAAAACTTAGGTTCAATTTACAAATGGTGCACTAAAAACTTTGAATGAAAGCGCTCCACGTAATATATCTTTCATCAATCAAAGGTCGAGACAATAAGTTTGCTAATCAATTTGGATAATGACTTCAAAACCCATCAAATAATGCTTCTAGATTTTGAATGCAAAGTTTTGCCTACCTATGCAATGAGATGGCCATAGTATGCAGATGCCCAAAATACACCTAAGCATGCATTGAAAGAGTGGGATCTCCTTTCCTTTCTTTTTGCTTTGCTTTTTGGGTTCATCGATCTGGAAATTCCCACTGACACCATGTCTACCTTACACATTACCCTCTTTGCAACTCATCATTTTAAGTGCATTTGTTCCATTGTCGCCTTTATGATGATTTAGATCTTCACTACGATAAATCATTTATTGTCAATGCTTTTACAACTTTCTAATGAGTGGTTCCTAATTCATTCACCAATTAAAACTTTTGGCCCAGAAAAGTTACATTTAGCCAAGCCCAAAAAGGCTATGGCTCTACCCATTAGGCAGGTTGTTTGGGAGCACTAAGGGCCTGTTCACCTGGGTTGTTTGTTCGTAATTTATTGCGAGTTGCAATCCAAACCTTCTGTAATTCACATGGCATGAAGAAAACGACAAGACAATTATAACTAAATGTATTTTGGAGAGAACAAGTGAGAAAAAGTGCAGACATTTCACCCCTGAAGAGGTGGAGGAGGAGGATTGCAACCAGTTAGCAACCCGAAACTGGCAATTGGCCCGCAAACCAACTATGTGAACCGATCTGATTCGGAATCAGTGAACAGCGTGAACCGATTCTAACTGAACCGCTACCCCAACCCACTTAAATAGACTGGGTAAGGTGATTAGTAATTACAGCAATAAGTGAACAACTTATAGTTAATGAAGATAGTTAATGAACAACTTATAGTTAATGAAGAAGCTTTGTGGTTACTGATCTTACAGCCGGAAATAGCAAGCGATGACCCCCACAAGCCTCTGGATTTTTCTACGTGATAGTGGAGATCGTCGCCGACTGTTGGTGCACAAGCGTTTTCTGCAAGTTGGTGCTTTCGCAAGCAGGAGCAGGTAATAAGCTCAGAAGGGTTCACATGGACATGAAATCATCAGAAACATAGTGGGCTGTAAAGGGAAGCACAAAAACAGTAGTGGGGTGCAACGAAAATCAAAATGGAGGAACAACAACAGGCTACCAGTGAAAACAATCAAGCTTTCAAGTCGCCCAAAAACCCTAGCAGCGGTGGGAGTCGATCTGGAGGTGTGAATTTACCTGCTGATGCCTCCCCTCCTCCCTCTTCTCCTCAGATTGTGGTGAATTCCAAGGACTCCGCCCAGCCAGCACCAGAGCAGAGCCTAGCATCTGTCCGATCTTCCCCTGCTCCCTCTGGCCGGCATGACGTTTGGGGTGTTCTCACAGCCATTTCTGATAAAGCAAAAGCACGCCCTCAGGTTGTTTTCTGCACCATCACATATAATTGTCTGTTCTATGTAGCCCATCATCAAATTCACCCTTATGAAAAGGGGTTGTAAGCACAGGTTGTATTCGACGCATTTGCTGCATATGTATTGCCATTTTTGAGCCTGGTTGTATTTGATGCACTTGTTGCCATTCTCGGGACATTCTCTGAATACAGTGTTTGTGTTTTTGCTGCTGCATACGAATTGCCATTTTTGAAGTGTTAGAATTTTGCGTTTTTGCTTTTTCACTATTCATAGATTACTAAGAAACAGTTTGGTTGTATTGGATGCACTTGTTGCCTGCATTTTTACTGCTGCTGCTGCATACATATTGCCATTTTTTAGCTGTTGGAAGTTTGCGTTCTTGCTTTTTCATGATGCTCATATTCATTGATTTCTAAGGAACAGTCTGATTGCAGGGCTCACAAATTTTACTATACAACAGCGAACATGTTTTGGGTCGCACAGTGAAAGACCCGTCCTGTCAGTTTGATTCCATCAATGTAAGCGCCAGACACTGCACGATCTTTCGCAAAAAATTTAAAGCAGATGAGAAGAATGTCCACCTTCCAGGTACTGAGCCCGTCTCTACAGACCGCTGGCTTGTTTATATCAAAGACTCAAGGTTAGTAGATGATGGGCATTGTGAATTTTAGTTTTTTTTTTCTTGTTGATGCAAAAATGACGGCTTTGACCATCGCTGCAGCTCAAATGGGACCTTCATCAACTGCCAAAGACTGAAGCGAGACAGCCCAGAAGCTAGGATCAAGGACGGGGACATTATATCCCTGGTTAACGCTCCTGAGCATGGTAAACATATCTACAGTTTTGTTATTGCTGTGTTTGTTTTTGGGATTCTGATGCATCAGCAAATCCAGGCAGACGTACTTCTAGTTCTGCTGTTTGTATGCAACAGAGTGATTTACTGCCAAAGCTTATCTCAATGTTGAATATCCAGAAAATGCTTTTGCTTTCCTATACGAGGAATTGAAGCCAAGTGGACCCGCACTTCAGTCCAATGGATCATCATTCGGTGCCTTGAAGAGGAAATCCTTACATGGTAAAAGTTGCGAACACAAACTGAGTAGTGTTGTATTCTTGTTGCCACCTCATGCGTCCAATAAGTCATGATGCATTGTTTTTTTTGCTCTTGAACAGATGGAGAGGTTCCTCTCGAGTCCAATACTGGAGATAGTAAACGTGTAAAGGGACTTGGAATAGGAGGGCCAGATGGTCCTGTCTCCTTGGATGACGTAAGGCGTTTACAACGATCAAATGAGGTGATCTTTCTGTTTTGAGTTTCTTGTATGTGAAAGTAAGTTTAAGGCCGTGCATGAAGAAGAGAGGTTGTGCTTATGTGACCTGGTGATCTTTCTGTTTTGAGTTTCTTGTATGTGAAAGTAAGTTTAAGGCCGTGCATGAAGAAGAGTTGGTTGTGCTTATGTGACCTGTTTGAATGAAACTCATATCTGAAGAAAAGCAGGACCTTCGCAATCAGTTGGAAGCACAGCTATTGACCATCGAGAAGTTGCGCGCAGAGTCTCGTGCTGCCACAGCAAGGCATGATGCTGTGGGTTTTTTTCAGCACCTTTCTCTGAACAGATTGCAAGGTTGTGTTGTGGATTAGACTCTGTGAGCTTAGGTTCATGGTCTCTTGATTAATTTCATACAGGAGATAAAAGAGTTGCGGGAAACTCTTTCGGCTGCTTTTCTGGACCAAATACAAGACCTTCGCTCTGAGCTTGGGAAAAAAGAAAAGGAGCTTGAGAGTTCTTCTGCCTTGTGTGCTCAGCAGCAAAGTCAGTTGGAGGATCGAAATAGGAGCCTAGCTGCTGCAATCCAGTCTCGAAAGGATGCTGATGAAGTGATAAAGAGGTACATGAAGGGTTCTTCACCTTTATTGGGTTGACTCATAGGCGCAAAGGTTATATTTTACCTGTGAATTTGACAGCCATAGACTAAACATAGACGAGCTGAAAGAACAGTTGGAGGATGAGCGTAGTCAGCGGAGAAGCGAAAGAGAGAGAGCAGAAGCAGATTTAAGATCTGCAGTAGAAAGAATTCGCTCTGAGGCTACTGAAGAGCTGAAAAGACAATCAGATTTGGCCGCACAGCAGCTGAAGGAGCACTTGGAAATGATTAACAAGCTCCAGGAAGCAGACAAAGAAAACCGCGTTTTCATTGAAACTCTACGCTCCAAGCTGGTAGGAATCTTCTTGCTTTCCTGTGCATTCTTCAGTTAAAACCGGAAGCTTTTCATTCGCCTATAAAATGTTCATTATTTACATATGGAGTCTTTTTTTGCATTGCTCAAAATTTAGGATGATGCAAGAGAGGCCTTGGTAAAAGCAGAAAGAACAAGCCGCAGTCTAGAGCTACGATTGCAGGATGAGGAGTCCTGTTCAACATTGGCCAAAAAGGTTGTAGCCTCACTTTCTAGCATTTTTTTTTTTTGTTGAAAAGATCAAGATTTGCGTTCTGATTTGATTCTCTTCATGTTTTGTGATTTAAAAGAAAACTGCTGAAAAGGAGCAGGAGCTGCAGAGTGCTACCAAGTTGCTGCAGGAGGAGAAGGTAAACATGTGCACACCCACTTGCGAGAAAAAAAGATAAAAACAATCGTCTTTCTCTGCTTACGAATCCCTGGAGAGTGCAAACTTCTTCAGACTCAATCTTTTGTAGAAAGAGAGGCATTTTTGCACTCAGTGGGTTCTGTTAGGACCTAGGAAATGCAAACCTTGATTCATTTTGTCCAACCTTTGCCTTTCCGTTGGGTCTGGACTTGTCTTTAGGAAGTTCCCCTATTGACATAAACTTGGGAGGGATACTAAATTGAACTGCTTGATTCAAGGGAACAAGGGAGCTGAACATGTTGAAATGTTGAACATATTGGTTAAGGTTACACAGAGTTTAGAGACATGCTGTGCTTAATTCTTCATGTCCCCTTCTACCCCGTCGTCTTAGCATTTCAGGCTTCAGTCAATAGCTAATTTGATAGACATGACCTGGCCACTATTGATAATATGGTCTTTTTTCCTACTTCTCACCTTTTTTTTCCATAGACTCTCTCTCTCTCTCTCTCTCTCTCTCTCTCTCTCTCTCTCTCTCTCTCTCTCACATGATTTCTAATCCTGTCACTTTCTCTGGATCTATAGAGATTTGATCTTAACACAGCTAATGTATCCCGCCATATGATTAACAATGGTTTGATTATCCTCGTCTAGGTTTCCTCATTTAAGTTTCTTTTCTAGGCTGCCAAGGACATGGCATTATCTCGCCTTTCTGTAATTGAAATTGAAATGGAGGCGGCAACTCGTGACTTGCAAATGGAACAACAGCGGCTCCAAGGGGCACGGGAGCGTATTGTGTTGAGGTAGGTCTTTGTATAGAAAGGTACTTATTTTCGGGTTAGACTTGCATCTGACAAAGCACATAGTTCTGACAGGGAGACGCAGCTTCGTGCATTTCATTCTACTGCTGAGGAAATTGCTATGCTACAGCAAAAGCAACAGGAGCAGCTGAAGGAGATGATACGAGTTTTGGAGGATGGGGAGGAGGAGAGTCTCGTTCCAGCCATTAACCAGTCTTCAGGACAAGGGGCAGCTGGTGAAGAACACACACAGAGAGGAGATGAAGATGATGCTATGCAGGTGACTAGGCAGAGCATGGACAATGAAACAGTAATTAATGGAGAGCAAGGTGAGGATGCAGGTGATGCTGATAGTCAGACAACACCAAGTAGTACCCCGCCAAGTAGCATGGGTATGCAAGACCATCATGCCATTCAGGACGGTGGTGACACACAAATGGATGAAGACAATGGGTTGGATAATGGTTCTAGAGAAGCCCAGCTGGTCTTACAAGCAGAAGAAGAACACAAAGGAAGTGAGCCCTCTGTACCAATGGGAATAGATGTTGCTGGCCATACACAGATGATTGATCTTGAAAATAATGGTGGTCGGTACAATGAAACACAAGAACTTGACAATGGAAGAGATGAAGGTACACAAAACAAAGCAATTGGGGTGTACACTCAATTAGTGGACACGCAAAGCAGGTGCTTTTCTGGGAGATATGAGACCCAGCTCTTAATCAGGGATGAAAATTTATTGGTGGGAGCCCAACAGGAAGCATCTGGAAACACAGATCCACAGGTTGTAGAGGAGCATAATGGTGCCCAAGGTGGGGAAACCCTCTTGCTAGAAGATGAAGAGGATGTGGCGAAGAGGGACTGGGGGAGAAAAGGCTCTCCTCAGTTTGAGAGTCAAGCAAAAGAAAGTAGTGCTGGTGCAAGTGATAGAAGTAGGCAAGTTGGCCATTCCACTCTGGCCAAAGCTGTTACTGCAAATGATGTGGCAAAGGAGAGGACAGGTCCGACAACAACAGCAGAGCTTTTAACTTCAGAGGTAGCAGGCAGTTGGGCCTACAGCACCCCTGCTTCTGTGCATTGTGAAAATGGTGCATGGTCTCCAAGTCAGGCCAGGGGGGAAGCAGCACCACTGAATGAGGGCCAACAGGAATTTGATGCTAGTCAAGTTGGGGGTCAGGGAATGAGAAGAGTGCAGAGGGGAAGGCCGTTAGCAGCCTGGCATCAAAAGGAGCGGCGAGACTTGAACGTTATGCTTGGCATCGTTGCTCCGGAGCTTAGTCGGCTTCATGGGCTGGACAGAGTTATGGAAACTGCACCCGATTCAGAAGAGCATACTGAGGAAGAGGAAGATGTAGAGGATGAGCATGACAGTGATGATTCTGGGGGCGAATCGGAGCCGGTAAGCCAGTCTGTTGCAGTTTCAGCTAGGTATTGAAGCCTGGAAAATGCAGATTAATGAGTGTTTTGCACACCATAGAGCCCAGAAAGAGTTAGATAGTAGTAGGACATAGTTGTCGCTCATTTGAAAGCCGAAGTGTACCATAGCGCTAGGATGAGTGTATACAGCAGCCTCCTCTGCACATATACAACGTAAACTACACACTCAACGTGTTGTGACATTATGGGAAAGGACTTTACTCTTTGATGTATTCTAGAATAATGGTGTGTTTCCAGAGGCTTCTTCAACATGTCATTTGCTTCAGTTTTCTCTTGGTTAAGCGTAGGTCCTTGGAGGAGGGCAACAATTGGGGCTATTACTTTAGTGAGCACTTGTATTGTATGAGCATCAGTTTGACAAGGAAAGAATAATTTCTTGCTAAAAGGTCTACTTGAGTGAGAGAGAGAGAGAGAGTGTGTAAAAGGCCTATGAGAGCAAAAATTCCATGGTCATATAATCAGTGCCAAAGGTAAGAAAATGTATAATCGGGAATTAATTGAGCCATCTGGTCCAATTTCCAAACTGAGTAGGCCGTCACTATTGGGTAATCTGCAGAAGAGGGTGTCAATACAAGAGTGCCATGTATAGGATGAAATCTGTCCTCATGTGGCATCGTGGCCTTGCACTAGGCATTCTGAAGCTTTAGGAACTTTGATTGAGCAATTGCGGTGTAGGATCCCAGAGTTGTATCCCATACAACAATGTAAATGTCACATTGTACCAAATACCATACCTGAGCGTGGGGCTCTTGTAAATGTCCTATCAGCACATCAGCATGAAGGTTGCATCTCCTTGTGTTGTCTCACAGCCACCGCCGCCCTTGTAAAGAAAAAGGGGCCTATAAAAAGGACTTGAAAATATGTGGACTCTTTATACTCCATTTCTAGACCATACATATATGTGCTACCGTCAACCACACCCTTAACTCTGCGATGTAGGATCCCAGAGTTGTATCCCATACCATACAACAATGTGGATGTCACATTGTATCAAATACCATACTTGAGCGTGGGGCTCTTGTAAATGTCCTATCAGCACATCAGCATCAAGGTTGCATCTCCTTGTGTTGTCTCACAGCCACCGCCTCCCTTGTAAAGAAAAAGGGGCATGTAAAAAGGACTTGAAAATATGTGGACTCTTTATACTCCTCCATTTTCAAACCATACATATATGTGCTACCCTCAACCACACCCTTAACTCTGCGATGTAGGATCCCAGAGTTGTATCCCATACAACAATGTGGATGTCACATTGTATCAAATACCATACCTGAGCGTGGAGCTCTTGTGAATGTCCCACAGCACATCAGCATCAAGGTTGCATCTCTTTGAGGTTGCATCTCTTTGTGTTGTCTCACAGCCACCGCTTCCCTTGTAAAGAAAAAGGGGCATGTTAAAAGGACTTTAAAATATGTGGACTTTTTATACTCCATTTCCAGACCATACATATATGTGCTACCCTCAACCACACCCTTAACTCTGCGATCTAGGATCCAAGAGTTGTATCCCATACAACAATGTGGATGTCACATTGTATCAAATACCATACCCGAGCGTGGGGCTCTTGTAAATGTCCTATCAACACATCAGCATCAAGGTTGCATCTCCTTGTGTTGTCTCACAGTCACCGCCTCCCTTGTAAAGAAAAAGGGGCCTGTAAAAAGGACTTGAAAATATGTGGACACTTTATACTCCTCCATTTCCAGACAGTACATATATGTGCTACCCTCAACCACACCCTTACCTCTGGTGCTAAATATCATGATGCTGGTCTTGCCAAGGATCATTGCAATTTCATCATGCATCCATCCGTATCTTTAGCCCTATGGCGAGTTGCCGATGAGGACAATATCATCTGCCTACGCAATAAGGAAATATAAGTGCGTGACAAATGTACACCTCTATTTCCCTCTCTATCAACCAGACAAAAACCTCCATAAAGCTCTATTAAATATGCATGCCTATAAATTTGCCAATGCATCTATTGTGAGACATACATGCTCAGTAACCAAGCCATAGAAACCTTGCCATTGACGGCCATTGACCCGTTGACATGGTCGTTCTTGCACATCATGCTTAGGCCAATGTGTATAAAGAGTCTTTGCACTTTGTGGTTTCCGTTACATCCAGATCAACAAGGAGGAGAGGTATCCAAAGCTCAAATTCTTTCGAACTACAAGCAAAGTCCAAGTAGAAAATGCAAGGTAGATGGAAAATTTCCAAGAGAAGGGGGAAACAAGGCCAAATTTAAGAGAATGCAGCAAAGTAAGAATATGACCCAAATTCAAATTTTCATGCTAGTTTTGACTCAAGGGACTAAGAAAATAGTGAAGGATCAGAATTTTGCAAAGTTTACTCCATGCTTACAGATGTATAAATTGTTGATCTATTTATAGAAATGTGAAGAAGGGTCCAAATGAGGTCCAAATTACACTTTGGAGTGCATAGGAAAGTTGTCCAAGTTCAATAAGTCCAAAATTCAAGTGAAATCCCAAATTTCAAACCATCGATCCACGGTCTAGAAGGATCCATGGCACCACCCGTAACTCATATAAGGATTTTTGAGAGGTTCTGAGCTCATTGTGTAGAGACGATCTAATTCTGCGTAAACAACACCTCCGTCTAATCTCCAAGCCTACATAGCCACACACATGAAGGAAGCCCATGGTCTAAAGTCAAAAATTCAAGCGCTGGACATAGCTCCCTATCTTTAAACAATTGTCATAGCTCAAATCCTACATTAAAAAGAGTGAACAAGAGTGGGCCGTCACTAAAATGGAAGCCAAATTGGCAGTAGCAAAGCAAGTAGTGCAAGTTACCATTTACAAAATTTCTACCAATGAAAGAGGCCAAGGGAGGCATTCAAGAATGTAATGGAACAATCTCAACTAGCCCTCAAAGAGAAAGAGTGATTGAAAGCTCATTTGGTGTCTATTAAAGCTACAACTATAGGAATGACCACAAAGATGGAGACACTCAAGGGCACACAACATGGAAGTAGTATGTTACTCAGTGCGATAAATTATAATAAAGGATAGGCTTGCCCTAAAATGATTGGGGGGGAAAACCCTCCTAGTGAGGGAAACACATGCCTCCGTGGTCCTAATAGTGTCCCCTTGGAAGTGATGCGGTGAACAGGAGCTACCACTCATGCATAGGGAAGTGCCAAGAGACCCTATGTGATATGTCCAGAAAGGAGAGTAATCCCAAAGCTTTGAGAAACACTTTGAACAACATTTGTGAGAAGATTAGTAGGGCTATCCTCTTTTGGAATGTCACAGTTGGGTCTTTTGCATCTTTATTTGGACAAATAGTTTGAGAAGGTTGATGGACTTTTGACTTCTACCCCTGTGGAAAGACCTTTTCATACTCCTCCATACTCTAGATCTGGCTCAAATTGAATGTGCACTATTGTATCAAGATTCTCTTACAAACAATCATGAACCATCTTTGATTGAGGTTGGCGTATGATTGGAATATTAAATTCATTTTGAATGTGATCCTTTGGGCTCAAAGTTTTTTGACAAGCCTTGGAAGAATCCTTCTTCATAGTGGTGAGCCCCAACATCGGAGGACTCATAGCCACTTGATGAAGGTGTTGATCATCAACCTTGACATGATTTGCTTCAACCTTGATTTTGGAAAATTCTCATAATACGCGTGACTCCGAATTGTTCACATGACTTGCCAAGCTGGCATCCCAAAAACACATCTAATATCATAGTGTGCAAGTTTGGAACATCCTGATATCTTTCTCCTCCTTGAATTGTGGGATTGGCTGCTGAGGTTGCTAAAAAGGTTGTGTTTCTAGTTTGGTGCATAATTCTCGTCTTCTTTGACACTATACTAGAGAATCTATAAGAAGTTGTGTTTGTAAACAATTTTGATATCTTTACATATCTTCAAAGTCCCTTTGTAGTTGCAATTTTTGTCTGTTTTTCTCTTGATTGCAAAAAAAAAAAAAAACTATTAATGAGTGATGGTTGTGAGTATAGTTCCCCCTTCCTAGTGGTTTCTTCATGTGATTGATGCTTGCTTCGAGTATGTAGTTGTATGAAGTAAAGAAACATTTGTGTTAGACCCAATTGCATCTTGCCCATCATTTGAAAGCACCTTGTAAATGGATCCATTCTGACCTATGCACTGCTATTCTCCGTTGCAAACTACAAGCAAACTACAAAAAATTATCTAAGTTAGGAGGGATGCCATGTGCCTTGAATAGATTTAGTCCTTACTGATTCTCATAGATGAGTTTGCCATTCCAAGTTTTTTTGTACAAATGATCATAAGAGTTGTAGCTGGCTAAGCTAGTTGCTTCACCAAAAAATCTGTCTCGAAATAATTCTACCTCAACAACCTTGATGCCATGTATTATCCACTTTGTTCTTCTTTTGGAAGCCCTTGACTCCATATTTAATCCTCTAGGAAAATTTCGAATGAATGGAATGAAACAAGTTTCATAGGCATAATGGTAGTGAACCCCTCTTTTAGTCCTCCCAATTGCTAATGCGCTCTGACTCTCAGTGTAGATGATGTTGGCAGTGTCTTGTCCAACACCCAAATAAGCCATAAGGCATCTGAGCCATACACACTCAACCGTAGTTGTGAAGACTACCCTGTACTTAGCCTCACAACTTGAAGTGGCCACAATAGGTTGCTTCTTGCTCAACCAAGATATGCATGAATTGTCAAGCATGAAACAAAAACCACTTGTGGACACTTGTGTGTCAAAACAACCAGCCCAATCTGAGTCCGAAAAATCATGTAAACTAGCGGCAATGATCTCCCCTTGGGATGAAACAACACCAAGATATAAAGTGCTACTCAAGTAGCAAAAAATCCTCTTGACAGCCTTCCAATGCTTAGACCTTGGACTATGCATAAATTTTCTGACTTGTGAGACTGCAAAATGAATATTAGGCCTTGTGTTGCATACATAAAGAAGGCATCCAACATCAGTTTGATAAAGAGTGACATCGGCAAGATCATCAACACCATGAAGAGTCATTTTTAAACCTGTTTCCATGGGCGTAGTAATACGTTTGTAGTCCTCAAGTCCAAACTTACATAGCAATAGCTCTATGTAGCGTGTTTGACACAAGGTAATACCACCATCACACTGCTTAAAATGTATGCCCAAGTAATGATGCAACAACCCCAAATCTATCTTGAAAGTAGCATTCAAATCAACCTTAAATTCAAGAATATGTGTCTCTTTCAGTCCAATGATTAGAAAATCATCAACATAAAGAACGACGCTTAAAAATACATCACCCTGGCACTTTACATACAAAGTGCTTTTTGCTGGATTGTTATGAAAGCCTCGTTTAACCAAATGAGTGTCAGCTTTCTCATACCAAGTAGGAGAAGATTGCTTCAACCCATACAAAGATTTCTTACATTTGCACACTTTATCTTCTTGTCCTTTTATGACCATTCAAGAAAGCAGTAACAATATCTGATTGATGTACATCCCATCCAGAGTGAGCTGCCAATGCACATAGAAAACACATAAAAGTCATACGACAAGTGGGAGAGAAAGTTTCTTCATAGCCTAAGCCTTTCAGATGTGCATAACCTTTTGCAACAAGTTGAGTCTTTTCGCAATCAATCCCACCATCCCGCTTATGTTTATAACTTGTAAACCCACTTTGTACTAATGGCCTTTTTGCCAGGAGGCAAATCACATAAAGTCCATGTGTCATTTTCTATAAGTGCATCATATTTTGATTGCATTGAATCGTGTACATATGCATCAGAATTAGGCTGATCCATAGCATTTTCGAAAACCTCCATAGGCTGTACACTTGCCACATTGGAATTTACATTCAAGTTCTCACCATTGAAAAGAGACAAAAAACTATCATAAATGTCCTGTGAGCTTCCATTACTGTCTCTAGTACATGCCGACAAGGGATAAACAAAATCTTCCACAAACACAACATCTTGTGAAACCAAGATACATTTTATAGTACAACCTGTAACCTTTGCTTTCAATACTGTAACCAACAAAAATACATTTAACAGCCTTATCATCCAATTTTTTGTGTTGCGTTTGTGGCACCAAATCATCAACCAAACAACCAGAAGCGTGCATGTGATCAATAAATGGCTTCTTATCATGCCATGCTTTATAAGGAGTCATAGATTCCAAAGCTTTTGTAGGACACCTACTAAGTACATAAGTAGCACACATGATAGACCCAAGCCAAAACGAATGTGACAAAGCTTGATTTTGACCATACATCATGCCATTTGCGTAAGCGACGAGTTTTTTCTTTCAGCAACACCATTTTGCTTAGGTATATATGGCACTGTACATTGGTGTTTTATCCCACTACTAGCCAAAAATGCATTAAATTCATGAGACTTATACCCCCCCCCCCCCCCCCCCCCCCCCCCCCCATCTGAATGGAGGGTGTCCATAGTGCATTTAGAGACATTTTCATCCATAGCCAAGCATTGTTTGAAGCACATAAACATTTCAGACTTAGCTTTAGGCGGATACACCCATGCATGCCTAGAGTAATCATCAATGAAAGTCACAAAGTAAAGGTAATTGACCAAGGACGGAGTTTGCATAGGCCCACAAACATCACTATGCACAAGTTTCAATCTGCATGTAGCCCTAACTGAAACATCCTTTGGAAACTTTGAACACTGCATCTTACCCAAAATACAAACTTCACAAACATGCTTCATAGGTGCTTCAAAAGGTGGCAAAGAAGCAACCATATTAGATTTTTGCAAACACATCAAACTGGCAAAATTTAGATGCCATAAACGTGCATGCCAAAATTTTGCATCTGAAACAACCTTTGAATCCACAACTACATTTGCCCACACTTGTCATAAAAAGTGATCTTACATAGCCCACAACATAAAATGCCAGATGCAACAATTTAGTCACCAAAATTGAGATCATAAATCCACAAATTTCACAACAAGACGAAGTCTAGCAAGTGCAGATATAAACAATAGGTTCTTTTTTATCTTAGATACATAAAGTGCATCAACAAGTGTAAAATAACTGCCATTCACGGCAGTCAGCACAATCTTTTCAACTCCCTTAACTGGATAAGGGGCATTGTTGACACAAGTGACTCTATTTCCATGAGAGACAGACTGAAGAGAGGTAAACAAGTCACGAGATGAAGTAATGTGCTTTGTAGCACCACGATCAAAGTATCACACATGTGATTCTGTAGACAAAGGGATCATAAGTGCATTCTATACTAAATGTCCACTCTACATCTACATCAATATCACAATCTCCTTTCAAAGAAGATTCTACAATAGTTACACTTGTAGTGGAGGCAGCCTCTTTTGCCTTGAGTTTAGGACTACTTAATCAAGTGATCATTTTCCGTCCAATAATGGCAACACATCTTCTTTTTGCCCTTTTCACCAGAATTCCCAAACGAAGTGCTACCAGTAGAAGCATTAGAAACATGTGATTTTCCACTCACGAAAGAACCATGAGAAGTGGCTACATTGTTGTTACCACTTTTTTTAAAGAAGCAACAAAAGCATGTTCAATTGCAAGTTGATTAGCCATGTTATTTCTTGAAAGTGACTCTTGCAACAGCAATGTGCATATGCATCAAATTTGACAACATCACGATTTCCTTGGGTCATAAGTCTCCAAGTACTAGCAAAATTCTGGTAAGAATCTAGCAATGCAAAAATGACTTTGCTTGCAGAAATGAGTTTCTCATTAATATCCTTGATAGCAACAAGGAAAATGTCCATGTCATCTTCCTCATGCATAATCTTTGACTCTAGCTCTATATGCAACAATGCAATTTTAGCCTCATTGAGACTTGCATAAAGACCAGCCAGAATATCCCAAGTCTGTTTAGCTAATTCAACTCAGCAAATGTGGGGAGTAATAGTGCGCTTCACATATAATGCAATTAATACATGAGCCTGCACATCTCTAACATCTCAACAAGCCTGCTCAGTGATAGGCAAAACAACTCTAGCAGTAGCAATCCTGCCACCAAATCCTGCAACAGAGCCTGTATCCACAAAATCCACACGTACATCAATGCCCTCCACAACTTTCCAAATTCCCTTTGACACAAGAACATGGTGCATCCTTAGCAACAAACATCTTGAACACATTTGTGTTGTTTTCAGCCATGGTGAGTGTCTGCATCTGATGTGAAAGCTTCTCAAAAAGAGGAGAAGAAGCGGGACTAACAAGTGCTATATAGAACAACCCAAAGAAGAATGTAAGGGACCTATTTTGCAGAAAATTGCACTAACAAAAATCGTGCACAAGAGAGGCTGAACTGAGCCCGACTAAAAATTTTGAGCATACCAAGCTCTTCAAGCCCTCTCAAAGTATTTTTTGACATGTTGACGCTCACCAAATCTCACCCAATCAGAGAAAGTGAACAGATGTGTGTTGGTGATGCTAGTGGCTCTGTCTAGGAGGACGTAACCTGCTCTGATACCAACTATTGGAAATAGGGTTGCAGAGAAACATACACATCTTGGAGAAGATGAAGAAGCTCAAGGCAAACAACATAGAGTGGTATTTCTTAGTGCTTAATGGAAGGATAAGTTAGTCCTAGAGCGATTGGCGCATATATAATGCACGGGGAAAAAACCTCCTTGTGAGAGAAAAAATACCCCGATGGTCCTAGGTGTGTTCACACACATCACTACCACATGTATATGGTAACATGTTTTAGCCCAAGTCACATGGACATTGTGCTATCGTATCCATGGTCTTCTAAGAAAAACCAATTGTACTAACTTTCTTGTAGGCAATGCATAAAACTTGTTCAAAGCAATACAATCATTAACTAATAACTTTTTTACAAACAAGCTCCAAATTTTGTGAAGGTCAAAGATTTAGATTCTACTCATCAAGAGATATATGGATCAATAGGGTTTGAAAATGGGATGTGGGCACTACATGAAAGATTCTATTTTAACCAATATTTTTACAGTCATTATCATTATAGACATTATATGTCATATCCTTCTTCAGCACAAAATTTAGTTAGTGTATACTCATTGGCACCCACATCCATTGCTACAAGCATTTGAGCCCATTTAAATGGCTCAATAGGTGTTCTAGGAAAGGAGCTGGGGTATGGTCTCATCTTTGATCTCCATAATGCAATCTTCCCTTTGCAAGATCCCTTGTCCAATGCTCCACACATTCATAGCTCTATCTTTGCACTTAGCCAAAATGGAAACTCGATCTTCTTCAATTGGGGTCTTTGCCACATTCTTATAGGCATGGTCACCAAATTAATGTGCATGATGGATCCCAATTTCTTGAGTTATATGTAAGTTATATTCAAAGTCTTTGATCAACCCATAATATGAGGAGTTCATAGTTCGACTTCATTCCAATTTCCACTATTTCAAACATGTGTTGGTAGTCAACACCATAGAGTTTGAACACTATTCCCTCTAGCAGCCCCAACGGTTGTTCTATGTGTCTATCAACAAGCTAGAGTTTCATTCATGTTTTTCTTTATCACAGGCATTTTCCACGATTCACTACTTATTTCGTTGTAATGGCTATACTAGACTCACTATTTCGATTTCCTTTATCTATTTTGTAGTAAGACCATTGATTCCATTTTCTCAAAGCTCTTCTTGAGATCTTTCATCAAATGGGGTCTTATATTCAACAAGTCACTCAATGTGAGAGTGCATCAAACTTGTGTCGCCAAGATTGAGAGCAGATTCCCAACATCCCATGTTTCTTTGTCCATGCTTAATTTTTTGGTTTGCATACTCAAAATCTCTCTTTATTTTCCCCTAAGAATGATGGTAGGGTTTTCAAGGTGTTGGATTTTGTGGCTTCGAACTTTATCGCCATATACAGATTGCATCTAAGCTAGGAATAGTTCATTCGAACAACTTAGAGTAAATCCTTATCAATGGCTCGAATGTTATTGGGTAGTCATGAGAGATGATGCAACATTGATGACTATACACATCATAACAATGTTAGTACACGAGGAGTCGGCCTGTTCTGAGCATGGAGACTATGTCAACTTGTCAAGCATGATGGAATGGCCTATCCTCAATGACTAATGAGCTAACAAACAAGACCAACAGGCATGCACTCTCCACTACACTGGCACTTTACTAGATTGGGTGTTTTGATGACCAAATGAGCTCAAAATGCAATGGAACAAAAGGGAAGTGATATAATACTCTAATCTAACATGTTGGACCTGAAAAAATATCAATCTGAGTGTGTGCAACTTATTGTTCAACAAATTTTCATTAGCTTAGGAATACCCTTCTCCTACCAAAAATTAATGAAAAATCATGATTTGAATTACTTGCACGGTTGGTTTAAGCCATAGACACGTCGTCTCTAACACCACAAATCATGTAATGAAAGCAATTAAAGTGAAGAGCGAGATTACCACTGTGTACTCAAATTTGCAAATGGATGCAATAAATTTGATTAAAATTCTGATAAAAACTAACTATACAATATGTTGCTTAGCTTAAACGACAATCTCTAAAAATGAGTTAAAATTGACTGTTTTTTACCAAAGGCTTCTAAAAACGTTACAAATTGGCAAATGGATGCAATACATCTAATTAAAATTCTCGATAGAAACTAACTATACAGTATGTTGCTTAGCTTAAATGACGACCTCTAAAAATGAGTCAAAATTGACTTTTTTTAACCTAAGGCTTCTAGAAACATTACAATTTTAAGGTCACACAGCCTTAATAATAATTTAGTTAACACTATTCTACACATATAGGCTGTGAATCCACTACAACTTGGAACTCTTATTGAGCCTAGGTAGTTTCAATATACAATCCCACCTTGTGGAAAATATAATGATGTTTTACAACTCCCTTCACTTTGTAATCCTTTCATTGGATGGTCAATTAATCACCACCTCTCTCTTTATCAATCACTCTTTGATTAATTGTCTTGGTAGCCATGAATGGTAGCTGTTCTTAAGCCTTTTCTCATATTGACTGTAATGGTTTTAAAGAATAGTATTTTTGCTCACACTTATTAGCATTGCGCAATTTCCATAAACATCAATTGAGTAAAAGCCGTCACGCAAAGCCACGCACATGACGGGCGTCCCTGGATGCCGTGGATCAAATAAATCCTCAAGGAATGGTTCTAAGATGTACTCTTTGTCATCTACCAATCTTTCTAGAATACATTCCTCTTTGGCTGAACTTTCATTTTGTGCTGCACATGCGCCTTCCCTTGTGGATACCTTCGGAGAAAAACATCTCAAGATGCTGCAAATAACGTTCCCAACATAGGCCCCAAAGGCAAAAGCACTTCAAAACGCTCATTAAAAAGGCAGCACTTTCAGACAAAATTCGCAGCACGTCTACTCAGAAGCATTTCAAAATCCTTCGCCCTCCCATCTAGAGCATTCCAAAATGTAGAGCAAATTGTGGGGCCGTCTCAGAACGCTTCGAAAAGGTCGATGGCAAGGAAGGGGTTGTCACTAAATGACACCTCCCAAGGGAGGTGGGATCAATGGCCCACAATAGGCGTCGCGAGGCGGGTGCAACCCGGGCCGTCCGATCGACATTTGAACTAGGTGTGAACTAAGAGTGAACTCGGAGATATGTGCACCACACCAAATTTGGTGTGAACTCGGTGTGAACTGGGGAGGGCCTGCACACCACACCAAATTTGGTGTGAACTCAGTGCGAACTCGGTGTGAACTAGGTGTAAACTTGTCCAAGATGCCGTGATCTATAAACTTATCCCACACACACCTTTCAACGAGCGCGCGTTAGCCTAGTGGTTAGAGTCAATCCCGTGGGGGAGAGGGTATGGGTTCAAGTCCCAAATCCGAGAATGTGGGAATCTTTTGCATTCTGTAGGCAATCCAATGGTCACGATCAACCGGTGATCGTGAGCCATTGATCCCACCTCCCAAATGGAGGTGTCAATTGGTAACGAGGCAAGGATACCCCCTTTCTCCTAAGCGTTTATTAAAATGCATGGAAAAATGGATCCTCGGCCTCGGTTTCGTTTCAAAAGCATGTGACGAGTGTTGCTGCTGGAAGTCCATCTACCGCTGTGATCATTTGCCCGCCGGAATCATCTGCCCTAGCGCAACCACTACCTAGAATTTTAAAACACTGGCATTTTGGTCTGCTTCATTGGTGGCTCCACCTGCATAGCTATGGTGCGTGCTGCCAACTTCACCAGCATTTTAGAATGCTCCAAAAACACCACCAAGATGATCCACAAAGCCACTTCTCCATCGCCATCTTCTTCAGCACATGCGGTTTCTCCCACCAATTGCTGATACCATGTCAAAGTTCATGATGTGGAAGTGTAGAACAATGGACAGAATAAGAGAGAGAGAGAGAGAGAGAGAGAGAGAGAGAGAGAGAGAGAGAGAGAGAGAGAGAGAGAGTTGCTGAACCAACTGACTAGGCAATGAATTATATAATTATATACTAACCTGGGGACCTTATCACAAGAAGTTTTGGACAAATTCTCACAATAATTCCCACATTGTGACTTACCTCAACATCATGAGCTTCTGTGAGGGAGGCACTGCATGCCTAGCTAGGTACGATTGGGGGTAGGGGACCGCCAGCCTGGGGGGGGGGGGGGGGGCGGCGGCGGTCCCCTGCCCCCAATCGTACCTAGCTAGGTATGCGGTGCCTCTCGAGCAGAAGCTCATGATGTTATTCATTGTATGAAAAACACTGGAAAAAATGCGAGAGAGAGAGAGAGAGAGAAACAACATTTATTTCAAGAATGATTCCATATGCATTTTTTAAACCTTCGCTTGATGGACCAAAATATAAAGAAGTTCAAGGGAACGTTTATTTTATCATCTTGTTGTGTATGCTTGTTAAAACATCTTAGTTTGTACATTTTTCCCAAGCAAGGACAAGCTATTGAAAATTGTCAAGTAAAACCTAAAAAACACATAGAGTAGGAACACTTTTAAAAATGAGCTGAATCCAATGGACAGAAAGGAGTAACAAAATTAATGTGAACCATCGCATCGATCAATGTCATCGTTGATGATGATGAGCTTCATTGGCCTAAGCCATTAGCATACAAACAATGTCAAATTCCCAAATAACTAAAGCATTGCCCCAAGTAGATGAATGGCAAGAGAACTTGGGTGACATTGACTCATCTTCACAAAGAACCATTTTGAGCAAGCGTAGCCGCTTGGGGATCCACTAGTAGTACTAGGAAGACGTCACCTGCGTGCACCAAAACTGCCATTTTACCCCCTATGTACGGTACCCTCCTTTGTAAAATCTACCTTTTTGGCCTCATCAACCCCCCTATTGTACACTCATGTGACACCATAGGGTAATCCTTAGTAAAGACCCCAGGGCCTAGCCTTCCATTTTTGTCAAGGTAGATGTAGAAGTTAAAGATATAGATAGGTAAAGAAAGGAAGGAAAAAGAAAAATCAAAATTGTCAAAAGTAGCAATAATAGCTGCATATCATATAACAATTAGTCGAAGAGGCCCACTAAAGGTGGAAGAAGTCAATTTCCAAGACGGGGGATCCAACAAGATTGTAGGATTATCAAAATGAAAGAGTCTCTTATGATAATAGAGGTTGCTCAAACTCTAAAGATTATGATTTTTTTGAGAGATGCAAGACGCCAAACGATTGAAAAACACAAAGAAAAAATGCAATTGGTACATCAAAAGAAGGCATATGCCACTTTCTTATTAAATGGCTAAAATATAGTGCTCTCAATCCCATTTAGATAATGTCTAATATTTTCAACAAGGTCTAACATTTAGACCTTGTTGTATATAAACATTTCCCATGTCTTCAATAATCACCGGTGTCAATCAACTTCACATAGAAACACAGCCTTAAAAAGGAAGCCCAGCAAATGAAATAACTACAGCAAGGTGTTTCTCAAATAAGCCAAACTATTTGGTGTTCTTTGCACAAGACTGTACTGTTGCTAATGTTCAAGGGGTTATGCAACTATTTGCTAATGTTCAAGGGGTTATGCAAGAAACTCTTGTTTTCCGACTTTCTAAAGCAACTTGTGAAGATTGTTTCCATCAACAAGCAAACTCGGCTTCCAAAAATTCCTTGATCTGTGATTTGTTGCTTAGTTTAATCCCAATTCTTGCGCTAATATAATTTGAGAATACAGAAGCTGGTAGGATATTTACTCTTTGCCTCAGACGAACCTTCAAATAAAGGCCTTAGAAAAGAGGCTAACTCTGATAATTAGGTTGCAATTGCTTCACTTGTGGCAAAGATTGAATAAGAGTTAAATCATGTGCTCTTGAAAGCACTGCCAAGCCCCTTATATGAGCAACAATTTTGACAAGGAAAGAATAATTTCTTGCTTAAAGGTCTACTTGAGAGAGTGAGAGAAAGAGTTTGTTCACTTCATGCAGAAGGCCTAAAAGACCTATGAGAGCAAAAAAATCCATGGTCATATGATCCAATTTTGTAGTGCCAAAAGACTAAGGTAAGAAAACCTTGATCTCCTCATGGTTGTTCCATTATGACATTAATCTCCTCTGTGAAGAACTTGGTAGGAGCTTCCCTAAGGTTCTTAACAAGGATCTACGAGAGGGGAGAGGGTGTTGAGATCTACTATTCTGTGTAGCTCTTTCTAGGAGAGCCCAATATATTGAAAAGTATGAGTCTTAAAGGGTTCTAATATGGAAGAAATGTGTCTCCTTCTCATGTGGCATTGGGGCCTTGCACTAGATCATCTTGTAGATCTTACTAATTTGCACTCTGTCACTCGCTCAAACAGATCGATTATGATGGTCTAGACTATGTCCCTTGATCTGTATCCTAAACAACAACGTTCAACATATCAAATAACCATAGCTTAGAGTGGGGCTCTTGGAATTGTACAACTAGCACATCCACATTAAGGTTGCAAGGGTTGTATTTTCTTGTGTTAGTCTCACAACCACTGCGTCTCTCATAAAGAAAGAAGGGTCTGTAAAGATTACTTCCAAATAATTGTAGGACTCTACATACTCCACGTGTTCCTAGCCGTATATACCACTTTGTGACCATATATACTGGTGCTTATACCCTCACCTGTTTCCATTGTGTTACGATGTTAAATGTCATCACATTGATCTTGCCAAGGTTTACTGCAACTTTCTCATGCATCCATCTATCTCTTTAACCCCTCTTGCAAGTCACCAATGAGGGAAATATCCTCTGCATAAGCAACAAGGGAATGCAAATGCTTGATAAATGTACAACTTTATTTCCCTCTCAATCAGCATAGTCTGATACCTCATCAATGAGGATACAACAATATTTTTCCACTTCACTCCCTTAACGACGTGAACTATCTTTGAAAGGCCATTTAGTGTACACTCGGAACCAAGCCAAACAATCCATTTTGTTGGCTCAAAAGCCTCAAACCGACAATGGATTTAACTTCCAACCTCCTCAATGCATGCCTCAATGATAGCTCAAAAGTGAAAATAAAAAACAACCAAGCTCATGCTCAAGCTTGGCCGTCGGCCTACCAAGATCATCTGGTAGTCATAGAAGTTTTAGCCTTCAATATCAACACAATAGTATTAGAGTCGGGTCTCTTATTGCGCTAGTGATTTTAGGTGAATTTAAGTTTAAATGTATTCATTTAGGTGTCCCACTAACTTTTTGAACTGGAATTATTTAGTCCATATTAAATGAGTTTCACCCATCTTTTTCAACATGATATCCTTCCTTCGAGTATTATCCAAAGAACAAACTTTGCTTGGTCAGTGTCACAAAAGCAAAGCTAATAATGGATGTATAACAAGTTCAATAAGACTTGGGATAAAAACTAAAATATGCCAAAAGTAGCTTGATCTTAAAATTATTCACAAGGAAGGGCTCATTTTGCTAGGAAGAACTTGGATTAGATTGTTTTTGAAAATAAATACATAGAATCTTAATGTGGTACTTCACTTGGTCTGCATAGGCAACGTTACCTTTGCAATCACATCTAACATTGTAAATGTTGATTTGATACTTCTGTTATCATGAATTACATTGTATAGAGGATTTTGAGAACCTAGAAAGATAGCTATTGGTGATAGAATAAGCCAAAAAAAGTTAGGCAAACATAAATTCTAGATTTTGAGGCTTACAATCATCGACGACTTCATGGTGGACAGGTTGTTTAGGACCACAAGGGAACAAAGGTAACACAACATGACATATAAGCATACAAAAAGTGGTTAGCAATGCTTGAAAGCCTCAAAGCATGTATGTGGGGGGATACAAGCTCTTTGAGAAGTTCCTAAAAGAGTGTGGTCAGATTGTATGAGAAAAAAAAAATAGAGAAGGTACAACATGAGCCAAATCCAATGGAAGTAAAGGACTAGCCAAAATTGTGTGAACCTTCGCATCGATTCGTGTCATTTGTTGATGATGATGATGAGCTTGAGTCCTTTGAGACAAGCAACTGGAAACTCTCAAATTACTCCAGCATTGTCCCAAGTAGATAAATGGCAAGAGAAATTTGGTGGCATTGACTCATCTTCACAAGTAACAATTTTAAGCAAGCCTGACACTTTCTTATCATTTGGCTAAAATATAGTGCATCCAGTCTCATTCAGGCGATGTCTAATATTATCGATGAGGAAGACCTGCAAGAATCTTTGCTATGTTGTCTAGAACACAGCCTGAAAACAGAGCCCATCAAATGCAACAACAAGAATACGGTGGTCTAGCTTACACGTGCAACTTAAAAACCTTTGATAGTTGCTGCTACAAACAAGCAAATGAATTGATTTGCAGCAATTCCCTACACTACTGCTTAGCTAAACCCAAATACTCTTGAGATATAATTTGAGAAAACACTTGTTCCATCATTTTCACCAAACAAAACAAAAAAAAGAGAGCACATTTTTTTCATCAGCCCTATTCTTTCCATTTATTTGATTTATCGTGATGAAGGATAGAACTAGAGACCACCACACCAGCCTTCATTGGTAAGCTTAGGTTTCTTGATATAGTAAATTGCATGCAATAAGCCACAGCACTCTCAACATGAAATTACAGCTCCTTATGTCTTTGCTAAGCAAGATTAACCCCTGTAACACACGGGAAGGCCTGTATTCCATGCCTCTCTTCTCATTGAGGTGGTGTGATTATCAACACAGAAACTTAAAATGCACTCTTTGTGGCATATTGTCGCATGTGGCATAAAATACTTCAGATTGGCGGCTTCACATGCCACCTGAAAGGTCCTCAAATGCTAACGAGCAGGCAGCCCCATGGTCCTCTTGCATAGAAGCACAAATGCCAAGTTGCAAGGAAAGCCATATAGATTTTGCAAAGCATGTGACTCCGACACAATATGGCAGCGGCACAGATCAGTCGCCCAGCTCAAAAGCCGTTGCTCTGTTTGATTCACTAGAATCTCAAACAGCTATAGAAGCAATGCCACATTTCAACAGCTTTTCATTGATTACTTTAAGAGTCATCGAAATATGGTATGGTAAGATTATTCCAAAGCACAAGCAAATAGATGGACAATCTCTCCAATGACTGCTTACCACATGTATCATTGCCCTGGGATGAAAACAAATAATCAATCACAATTGATGCAGTGAAGCTCCACAAGAAAGACTTTATAGGGGCCCTGAAAAACATTGTTGAATGATTGAAAGCACATTGAATGATTGAAAGCACATAGCAGGCACAAGAGCATCACCAAGTGTGAAACGTACTTTCGACTTCTTTCATCAGAGTTATGAAACAGAAGAAAAGATTTCCATGGCCATAATACAAGCTAAGAGCTTCCCTGTGTAGATTCGGGTATGCTTTGGGCCAACAGGATTGTCAAAACAAAATCTTAAGCAAGTTAGGTAGCAAAGATATCTAGCATCCTGAAAAACCAAGAAACTTGCATCACTATGCCAATGTGACACAAGCCTTTAAAAAAAGACCTCGCTCAATCTCCTGTTGCTTAGACAGTGCGGATGATAAAATTTTCACAATAGACTGATGGGCAAAACTAGCCAGCCAGAAGAAGAGGTCATCATGTCGCTGAGTGTGTTCAATTAACCCTCAACCAGCATGAAAAATGATGAGGAAGTTGACTCACCAGATTCGAATCATCACAAAAGACATAACAAGAAAGCTTTTTGAAACCATGTTTGGTTCATATGAGTAGATAATATCCCCTTCGGAATCACAAATTCTCCAGCTATGGTGCACATTTCTCATTCTTGTGCATCTTCAACATGCACACCGCTGGAAGCAGCTTGCAACCAATACTCTTTGAATTGGTGTAATGGTATCCTGGAGAAACAATTGGCACATTCTTGCAGGCGCAATAGCTCAAGCAGAGGCAAGCTTCCCTTTCCAAAACATCTCCATCATTCAATTGCTCTGATAAATGCACATACAGGCTTTAAGCTAGCTGTGGTTGATACTCCTTTCTGCATATGAAAAAATTGAGCCAAGCCAAAAAGCAATTCTTCCTTGCAACGTCCTTGCGGAAGCTGTGAAGATCCCATAGTACAACTAAAAAAATGGCACAATGTCTGCTGATTGCTCCATCAATTTTAGTGTGACATCAACCTTTTGCTTGCCATACACACGCACACACTCATCCAAAGCCAAAGGCACGAGCCTATCAATGAATGGAAACACATGCTCTTTATCTTTTTCAGCTACAGTAGCAAGAATAGTGGTGAACGACAATGTCCGTAGCATGCCAGGTACCGTGGCCTTCATGGCCTCCACTAGCTCCAAAGCATTCACATTTACAAAATCAGAAGGTGGGCTAAACCCACTAGTGTATCCACTCACAAGCCATTTTCCAAGAAAAGCAGAGGAGTAGCCTCCTATGATCCACTGCTTTTCAAGCCTTGTCAAGTTGCTCAAGGAGCTTAACTTTTCCAGTAGATTGTCGTAGACATTCGACAGTTCTATGCATGCGATAGACTTTTCAATTTGTGGCCGTAAAATGGACGTAGCCGCAGCTTGTACTGCATCTCCTGCCTTTTCATAAAGCTCTAAGTAGCGCTCACTATACTCCTTAAGCTCCAGCTGAACAGATCGCTCTGCCATGCATCTCTTGCATTGGCACCGAAAGCCATACCCCATCGCAGCTAAGTTATCCTCTCTCTTCTTGAGAGGAGACATGGAGTCAGTGTAGGATATGGTGATCTCCTCATTTTCTTGAATGTTGCATGAAGCAATGATAAACATGGCTTCGCCAACGACAAGCCTGCTAGAGTTTGGGCTACAACTATGGTTAATGAAGGAAGGCAAGAGCCATAAGCCTGTCAGTCGAATATCCGGCCGTGCATGCTCAGCAGGAAGCTCCCCTTCAAAAGAGTTCACATTCATGATGTGCACTATGCGCTTTTCATCGAAGTCAAGATTTTCTGGGGGATCACTATCTGTGTACGATGCAGCATTGGGGTCGAAAAGCTTGACATTCGGCACCTCCATATCATCATGGTAATCATATCCCGCCAGAGAATAGAACTGGCGAAGAGCCTTGGGGGATTGCTGTACCTTCTCTGCTATCTTCGTAAAGAGCTCAATGCTATGTGTGTCATTGTAGGAAGCGGCGAATGCATTGCTGATGATGAGGATGTCGCCCACCTCAACATTCCGCGATGCAAACAGGCCACGCCCTCGCCCATCTGGTGTTCGCTCAATGGAGACAGGCCCAACATAGTCTGGGCAAGAGGGGGCCTCCTGCCAATTGCAGCCATTCTTGAGATAGTCGGAGAGGTCGACAAGAGAGCCCAGCGATGGAGAAAAACTGGAGACCAGTGATGCTAACGAAGAGGAGAAAGGAGGAGGAGGGGAGCAGGATGAATAGCACCTGCACGCAAGCTTCCTGCGTGCATTTCCTCCCTCTGGGTCACGGAGAAGGCGTGAAATCGTAGGTGGACTGTTGAAGAGGAGAGTGGTGGTTACGACCGCCAGCTCCTGCTTGCAAGTGACGAAGCCCCTGCTTCCGATGCAGAGGCCAAAGCCCCTGGTCAGGACCCCTGAGCCTCGCAGGAGCAGCATAGGTTCGAACGCGACCAATTGTTGTTGACGTTACGCCCCAGCCTCGTGAGTCGGAGAAAAATGCATTTTTCCTAACCCAAGAAAATAAGCGAAAACATGAAATTCTTAGGGTAAAAAATTTGAAGCTTTTGCCGGTAATTACACTAAAACTTGTGACAATTTACCCGATTTTCTTCAAAGCAAGCTGAAAATCTATCCGGGATTTTAGGATTTCAGTCGGTTAAAATACATTGGACCCGGGATTTTCCCTAATATTGCTCGTGACACCCCCTTGTCAAGTAGGATCAATGGTCCGTGTTAATTTTGGGTAGCGGGGTTGGTTTTGCGTCGTTCGAAGGCAGAGTAATCCCTAAGTGATCACCATGTGTTCATAATTAAATTAACCCCATGCATTTTCTCGTTTTCATGGTTTCTGACTTTGTAGGAATCTTTAGGAATACGAAGTCACCTTCTGCAAAGGTAACGTTTCTTCGTCCCTTATCAGCATAAGTCTTAGCACGAGCCTCTGCACTACAAATGCTTTCCTTTGCTGCCTTCATCATATCATTTATATCTTCAAGGAAATCCTTGATAGATTGAATCTTTTCATTTTCTAAGCCTACAACCATAAGAGATCTTGGATGAAAACCATACATCAACATGAATGGTGTAAATATAGTTGCTACATGTTTGGAACTATTATAAGCAAATTTCAAAATGGGTAGGTATTCTTCCCAGTTAGATTGCTTCTTACTTACATAAGAACGCAACATGTCCTCTAGGACTTTTTTAACCCTTTCGATATGACCATCCGATTGCAGATAATTTGTTGTACTTATGCTTAGAGTAGTATCCAACATTTTGAAGACTTCCCTCCAAAAACGACTATTGAACTTTCTATCTCTATCTAACATTATATCTACGGACAGGCCATATAACTTGTAAAGATGTTCAATAAAGAGTTTTGCCAACTCTAGCGTTTTAACCGTTTCTTCGTGGCAATAAACTTTGCCATTTTGGTTAACATGTCCACTATAACCCATACCGAGTCATTTCCTCTACTAGTCTTGGGTAAATTGGTAATGAAGTCCATGGAATTGCTTTCCCATTTCCCTTGAGGAATCTCCAAAGGGTGGAGTAGCCCCAAACCTTGAGACGCTCATGTTTATTGACCTAACACTTATTGCATTTCAGCACATAACGTTGGAAGTCCTTAAACAAACTAGGCAAATAAAATTGTTTTTTAACCAAGTGCATAGGTCCTCAAAATCTTGGGAGACGTCCTTAAACAAACTAGGCCAATAATTTTTTTTAAAACCAAGTGTATAGGTCCTCTGAATGCAAGGATGACAGGCAATTGGACTATCATGACTTTCTTTAAGAATGCCACCCATAGTTGGTACACACACTCTACCCTTGTAGAGCAAGTACGCGCCGTCGTCAATGGAGTAGTTAGCATACTTTTCCCCCTGACGAAGTTTATCACCCCCCCTTTGAAGCAGAAGCTAAGGTGATGAAGTGTCTACGTCCGAGCTCTTCAGCCCCAAAATATACCCAGAAGTCTCGGTTAGTCTCTTCGTACTAACTCTCGCTTCCCTACTTATCGTACTTATAGCTTGTCTCTCTGGACTAGCACTACATGCTAACGAGGGAGGTGGTCACGTCAGTGAAGTAGTGCGATTGCGTACAGTGTGTCAAACCTCTGTAAAGGATGGATCATGCTCACATAACCCACGTAGTGACTCCAAGACTCATTTTTGAAGATGCGAAGCTTAATTCATTAATCTGCAAAATGAGACTCGGTGCATCCGTCACTATGTTATATCCATCACTATGTTAGATTTACCTCAGTGCATCCATCTTTGTTATATTTACTAGGCCTAATAAGGCCTTTGTTCAAATATTCCATTAATTGTTTTTCCATCTCCTGTGCTTCAGAGTGACTTAGTCTACAATCAAGTTTGCTTATAGGTTTTGACCCTGGCATAACATCAATGCCATGATCTACTTCCCAAGATGGAAGCAGCAAGCCATTTGACAAATCACCTATTGGAAATAGGGTTGCAATCTTGCAAAGAAACACACACATCTTGGAGAAGAAGAAGAAGCTCAAGGCACACAACAAAGAGTAGTAGTACTTAGTGTGCAATGGAAAGATAAGTTAGTCCTAGAGTGATGGGCGTATATACAATGCATGGGGAAAAAACCTCCTAGTGAGGGAAAAAATGCCCCGGCGGTCCTAATTGTGTTCACACACAACACTACCACATGTATATGGTAACAAATCCCCCTTGGAGTGATGTGGTGAACAAGAGCTGGAACATAATGTATAGGGAAGTGGCATGCCATGTGTGCATGATCAATCCACAAAGGGGAGTAAGCTCAAAGCTTTGTAGAAAGCTTCAAACTCCTCACGAGGCAATGCCTTTGTGGACAGATTTTCAAGGTTGTCCTATGTCGATACATAAGCCAAGCTAATCTCTCCGGCTGAGAGTCTCTCTCTGACATAGTGGTAATGCACCTCAATGTGCTTTGTGCGAACATCAAAAATTGGGCTCATTGCAATTGCCAATGCGCTCTGACTGTCATTGTAGATGATGTTGGCAGTGTCTTGTTCAACACCCAAATCAGCCATAAGGCGTCTGAGCCACACACACTCAATCGTAGCTGTGAAGACTACTTGTACTCAGCCTCACAACTAGAAGTGGCCACATTCCCTTACATTCTTCTATGGTTTGTGATATATAGCACATGTTGTTCCCGCTTTGTTTCTCCTCTTTTTGGGCAGTTTTCACATCAGGTGCAGGAATTCACCATGCCATGACAACAACACAGACGTGTTCGAGATGTTTATTTTTGAGGATAGATTGGATGGGGACAATTACCCTTGGTGGGCTTATATGATGAAACATAAGGGCGTTTGGAATATTGTGCAAGGCATTGATGTATGTCTTGGTTCTGAGGATGTAGTCGATGTTGAGGATGTTGCAGGTTTTGGTGGCAGGATTGTTGCTGCCATAGCTGTTTTCGCTATGAGTGACCAAGCTTCTTGGGATGTAAAAGATACGGAAGCTCACGCTTTGATTGCGTTGTCTGTGAAGCGCACTATTACTCCTTATATTTGCTCAACAAAATTTGCAAAACAGGCTTGGGATATTATGGCTTGTCTTTATGCAAGTCGCAATGAGGCTACAATTGCATTGCTACATAAAGAGATGGAGTCAAAGATTATGCATGAGGAAGATGATATGGACACTTTCCTTGTTGGTGTCAAGGATATCAATGAGCAACTTATTTTTGCAAACAGGCGGAGTCATTTTTGGCAGTTTCCTTGTGCAGACTTGTCTTGATGCTTTGCCAGATTCTTACCAAACTTTTGCTAGCACTTGGAGACTTATGACCCAAGGAAATCCAGAAGTTGTTAAGTTTGATGCATTATGCACTTTGTGTTGCAAGAGTCACTTTCTAGAAAATGTTGGAATTGGGGTTCCAGAGAAATGCACACAGCTTGCAGAAGATGAAGGAAGCTCAAGGCACACAATAGAGAGTGTGTTACTTAGCGTGCAATGGAAAGATAGATAGCCCTCAAGTGATGGGCATATATACAATGCTCGGGGGGAAAAACCTCCTAGAGAGGGAAAAATTTCCCCGGTGGTCCTAGTGTGTTCACACACATCGCCACCACATGTATATGGTAACAAATCCCCCCTAGAGGGATGCAATGAACGAGAGTTGGCACATGAGTAAAGGGAAGTGCCATGCCCTGAGGACATGATCAGTCCACAAAGGGGAGTAAGCCCAAAGCTTTGCGGAAAGCTTCAAGCTTCTCACGAGACAATGCCTTTGTGAAAAGATCTGCAAGGTTGTCCTGTGTTGGCACATAAGCCAAGCTGATCTCTCTTGCTGAGAGCCTCTCCCTGACATAGTGGTAATGCACCTCAATGTGCTTTGTGCGAGCATGAAAAAAAACTGGGTTCCTCACAACTGCTAATGCGCTCTGACTGTAAGTGTAGAGAGTGTTGGCAGTGTCCTGTCCAACACCCAAATCAGCCATAAGGCGTCTGAGTCATACACACTCAACCGTAGCTGCGAAGACTGCCCTGTACTCAGCCTCACAACTTGAAGTGGCCACAGTAGGTTGCTTCTTGATCAACCATGATATACATGAACTGCCAAGCATGAAACAAAAACCACTTGTGGACACTTGCGTATCAAAACAAGCAGTCCAATCTGAGTCCGAAAAAGCATGTAAATCTGGCGGCAATGATCCCCCCTTGGGATAAAACAAGCCAAGATGTAAAGTGCCACTAAGGTAGCGAAAAATCCTCTTGACAGCCTACCAATGCTTAGACCATGGGCTATGCATGAATCTGCTGACCTGTGAGACTGCAAACTGAATATCCAGCCTCGTGTTGCATACATAAATGAGGTAACTAACAGCAGTTTGGTAAAGAGTGACATCAGCAGGATCATCAGCATCATGTAGACTCAACTTCAAACCTGTTTCCATGGGAGTGGCAATAGGTTTGCAATCCTCAAGTCCAAATTACATAGCAATGTCTCTATGTAACTTTTCTGACACAAGGCAATACCACCATCACACTGCTTAAATTGTATGCCCAAATAATGATGCAACAACCCCAAATCTTTCATCTTGAAAGTAGCATTCAAATCAGCCTTAAATTCAGAAATATGTCTCTCATTTGGTCCAGTGATCATCAAATCATCTACATAAAGAACCACAATGAGAAGTACATCACCCTCACGCTTTACATACAATGTGCTTTCTGTTGGACTGTTACGAAATCCTTGTTTGACCAAATGAGTGTCAGCTTTCTCATACCAAGCACGAGGAGATTGCTTCAGCCCATACAAAGCCTTGTTACATTTGCACACTTTGTCCTCTTGTCCTTTCTTGACAAAACCGCGAGGCTGCGTTACATAAATTACGAAAGCCTTGTTTGACCAAGTGAGTGTCAGCTTTCTCATACCAAGCACGAGGCTTCAACCCATACAAAGCCTTGTTACATTTGCACACTTTGTCCTCTTGTCCTTTCTTGACAAAACCGTGAGGCTGCGTTACATAAACTTCCTCAAATATGTCACCATTCAAGAAAGCAGTAATAATGTCTGATTGATGTACATCCCAACCAAAATGAGCTGCCAATGCACATAGAAAACGCACAATAGTCATACGACAAGTGGGAGCAAAAGTCTCTTCATAATCTATGCCTTTTTGTTGTGCATAACCCTTTGCAACAAGTCGAGCCTTATGGCAATCGATCTCACCATCCGGCTTGCGTTTCAACTTGTAAACCCACTTCGTACCAATGGCCTTTTTGCCAGGAGGCAAATCACATAAAGTCCATGTGTCATTTTCTATAAGTGCATCATATTCTGATTGCATGGCAGCCATCCAATTTTCTGAATTCTTTGCTTCATCAAAAGACAGAGGCTCCTCAACGTCATGTAAACTAGACACAGCCAAAGCATAACAATCTGATGCATAAGATGCATGGCGAGAGCCTGAACGAGTACGACTAGACAAAGGTGCATCCAATTTACTGTCACACAAAGTGTGCACCAGCCATTTTGGCATACCTCTAGCCTGCTCATTTTCAGGCCTTTCCTCATCAAGTACATCATGTACATCTGCATCAGTAATTGGCTGATCTAAAACATTTTCAGAAACCCCCATAGGCTGTACATTTGCCTCATTGGAACTTACATTCGTATTTCCACCACTGAAAAGAGGCAACAAAGTGTCATAAATGTCCTGTGAGCTTACATTACTGTCTCTAGTACATGACAGCAAGGGCTGAACAGAATCTTCCACAAACACTACATCCCGTGAAACCAGAATACGTTTTTTTTGCGGATGATACAACCTGTAACCTTTGCTTTCAGCACTATAACCAACAAAAATACATTTGACAGCCTTATCATCCAATTTTCTGCGCTGCACTTGTGGCACCAAAGCATATGCCAAACAGCCAAAAACACACATACAAACGCTTCAGTCCATACAAAGCCTTGTTACATTTGCACACTTTGTCCTCTTGTCCTTTCTTGACAAAACCGCGAGGCTGCGTTACATAAATTACGAAAGCCTTGTTTGACCAAATGAGTGTTATCTTTCTCATACCAAGCACGAGGAGATTGTTTCATCCCATACAAAGCCTTGTTACATTTGCACACTTTGTCCTCTTATCCTTTCTTGACAAAACTGCGAGGCTGCGTTACATAAACTTCCTCAAATACGTCACCATTCAAGAAAGCAGTAATAATGTCTGATTGATGTACATCCCAACCAAAATGAGCTGCCAATGCACATAGAAAATGCACAGTAGTCTTACGACAAGTGGGAGCAAAAGTCTCTTCATAATCTATGCCTTTTTGTTGTGCATAACCCTTTGCAACAAGTCGAGCCTTATGGCAATCCATCTCACCATCCGGCTTGCGTTTCAACTTGTAAACCCACTTCGTACCAATGGCCTTTTTGCCAGGAGGCAAATCACATAAAGTTCATGTGTCATTTTCTATAAGTGCATCATATTCTGATTGCATGGCAGCCATCCAATTTTCTGAATTCTTTGCTTCATCAAAAGACAGAGGCTCCTCAACGTCATGTAAACTAGACACAGCCAAAGCATAACAATCTGATGCATAAGATGCATGGCGAGAGCCTGAACGAGTACGACTAGACAAAGGTGCATCCAATTTACTGTCACGCAAAGTGTGCACCAGCCATTTTGGCATACCTCTAGCCTCCTCATTTTCAACCCTTTCCTCATCAAGTACATCATGTACATCTGCATTAGTAATTGGCTGATCTAAAACATTTTCAGAAACCCCCATAGGCTGTACATTTGCCTCATTGGAACTTACATTCGTATTTCCACCACTAAAAAGAGGCAAAAAAGTGTCATAAATGTCCTGTGAGCTTACATTACTGTCTCTAGTACATGACAGCAAGGGCTGAACAGAATCTTCCACAAACACTACATCCCGTGAAACCAGAATACGTTTTTTTTGCGGATGATACAACCTGTAACCTTTGCTTTCAGCACTATAACCAACAAAAATACATTTGACAGCCTTATCATCCAATTTTTTGCGCTGCACTTGTGGCACCAAAGCATATGCGAAACAGCCAAAAACACACATACAAACGCTTCAGTCCATACAAAGCCTTGTTACATTTGCACACTTTGTCCTCTTGTCCTTTCTTGACAAAACCGCGAGGCTACGTTACATAAATTACGAAAGCCTTGTTTGACCAAATGAGTGTCATCTTTCTCATACCAAGCACGAGGAGATTGTTTCATCCCATACAAAGCCTTGTTACATTTGCACACTTTGTCCTCTTATCCTTTCTTAACAAAACCGTGAGGCTGCGTTACATAAACTTCCTCAAATACGTCACCATTAAAGAAAGCAGTAATAATGTCTGATTGATGTACATCCCAACCAAAATGAGCTGCCAATGCACATAGAAAATGCACAGTAGTCTTACGACAAGTGGGAGCAAAAGTCTCTTCATAATCTATGCCTTTTTGTTGTGCATAACCTTTTGCAACAAGTCGAGCCTTATGGCAATCGATCTCACCATCCGGCTTGCATTTCAACTTGTAAACCCACTTCGTACCAATGGCCTTTTTGCCAGGAGGCAAATCACATAAAGTTCATGTGTCATTTTCTATAAGTGCATCATATTCTGATTGCATGGCAGCCATCCAATTTTCTGAATTCTTTGCTTCATCAAAAGACAGAGGCTCCTCAACGTCATGTAAACTAGACACAGCCAAAGCATAACAATCTGATGCATAAGATGCATGGCGAGAGCCTGAACGAGTACGACTAGACAAAGGTGCATCCAATTTACTGTCACGCAAAGTGTGCACCAGCCATTTTGGCATACCTCTAGCCTCCTCATTTTCAACCCTTTCCTCATCAAGTACATCATGTACATCTGCATCAGTAATTGGCTGATCTAAAACATTTTCAGAAACCCCCATAGGCTGTACATTTGCCTCATTGGAACTTACATTCGTATTTCCACCACTGAAAAGAGGCAACAAAGTGTCATAAATGTCCTGTGAGCTTACATTACTGTCTCTAGTACATGACAGCAAGGGCTGAACAGAATCTTCCACAAACACTACATCCCGTGAAACCAGAATACGTTTTTTTTGCGGATGATACAACCTGTAACCTTTGCTTTCAGCACTATAACCAACAAAAATACATTTGACAGCCTTATCATCCAATTTTCTGCGCTGCACTTGTGGCACCAAAGCATATGCGAAACAGCCAAAAACACACATACAAACGCTTCAGTCCATACAAAGCCTTGTTACATTTGCACACTTTGTCCTCTTGTCCTTTCTTGACAAAACCACGAGGCTGCGTTACATAAATTACGAAAGCCTTGTTTGACCAAATGAGTGTCATCTTTCTCATACCAAGCACGAGGAGATTGTTTCATCCCATACAAAGCCTTGTTACATTTGCACACTTTGTCCTCTTATCCTTTCTTGACAAAACCGTGAGGCTGCGTTACATAAACTTCCTCAAATACGTCACCATTCAAGAAAGCAGTAATAATGTCTGATTGATGTACATCCCAACCAAAATGAGCTGCCAATGCACATAGAAAATGCACAGTAGTCTTACGACAAGTGGGAGCAAAAGTCTCTTCATAATCTATGCCTTTTTGTTGTGCATAACCCTTTGCAACAAGTCGAGCCTTATGGCAATCGATCTCACCATCCGGCTTGCGTTTCAACTTGTAAACCCACTTCGTACCAATGGCCTTTTTGCCAGGAGGCAAATCACATAAAGTTCATGTGTCATTTTCTATAAGTGCATCATATTCTGATTGCATGGCAGCCATCCAATTTTCTGAATTCTTTGCTTCATCAAAAGACAGAGGCTCCTCAACGTCATGTAAACTAGACACAGCCAAAGCATAACAATCTGATGCATAAGATGCATGGCGAGAGCCTGAACGAGTACGACTAGAGAAAGGTGCATCCAATTTACTGTCACGCAAAGTGTGCACCAGCCATTTTGGCATACCTCTAGCCTCCTCAGTTTCAACCCTTTCCTCATCAAGTACATCATGTACATCTGCATCAGTAATTGGCTGATCTAAAACATATTCAGAAACCCCCATAGGCTGTACATTTGCCTCATTGGAACTTACATTTGTATTTCCACCACTGAAAAGAGGCAACAAAGTGTCATAAATGTCCTGTGAGCTTACATTACTGTCTCTAGTACATGACAGCAAGGGCTAAACAGAATCTTCCACAAACACTACATCCCGTGAAACCAGAATACGTTTTTTTTTGCGGATGATACAACCTGTAACCTTTGCTTTCAGCACTATAACCAACAAAAATACATTTGACAGCCTTATCATCCAATTTTCTGCGCTGCACTTGTGGCACCAAAGCATATGCGAAACAGCCAAAAATATGCATGTGCTCAATAGAAGGCTTTCTATCATGCCATGCTTCATATGGAGTAATAGACTGCAAAGCTTTTGTAGGACACGTGTTTAGTACATAAGTGGCACACATGATGGCCTCAAGCCAAAAAGAATGTGGCAAAGCTTGACTTTTGACCATACATCGTGCCATTTCCATATGTGACTTGTTTTTCCTCTCAGCAACACCATTTTGTTGAGGTGTATAAGGCATTGTACATTGGTGTTTTATCCCACGACTAGCCAGAAATGCATTGAATTCATGAGACATATACTCCCCCCCTCGATCGGAACGGAGGGTGCCCATAGTACATTTCGAGACATTTTCAGCCATAGCCAGAAATTGTTTGAAGCACATAAAAACTTCGGACTTCGCTTTAAGCGGAAATACCCATGTATGCCTGGAGTAATCATCAATGGAAGTCACGAAGTAAAGGTAATTGCCCAAGGACGGAGTTAGCATGGGCCCACAAACATCACTATGCACAAGCTGCAACCTGAATGTGGCCCGAACTGAACCATCCTTTGGAAACTTAGAACGCTGCATCTTACCCAAAATACAGCCTTCACAAACATGTTTGACAGGTGCTTCAAGAGGCAGCAAAGAAGCAACCATATCAGATTTCTGCAACCACAGCAAACTGGCAAAACTCAGATGACCAAAACATGCATGCCGAAGTTTTGCATCTGAAATAGCCCTTGAATCTGCAACTGCATTTGCAAAATTTTGTCCACACTTGTCATACAAAGTGAGCTTATATAGCCTATGGCACAAAATCCCAGATGCAACAATTTTTTCACCAAAACTGAGATCATGAACTGTACATCTATCATCCACAAATTTGACTACAAGTCGAAGTCTAGCAAGTGTAGATACAGACAAAAGATTCTTCTTGATCCCAGGTAGATAAAGTGCATCAACAAGTGTGAAAGAACTACCATTTGCAGCAATAACCACAATCTTTCCAACTCCCTGAACCGGATAAGAGGCATTGTTGCCACAAGTGACTGAATTCCCATGAGGGACAGACTCAAGAGAGGTGAACAATTCACGATGTGAGGTAATGCGCTTTGTAGCACCACTATCAAAATACCACACATGTGAATCTGCAGCAACTGACAAGCATGCATCATGGACAGCAGGGTTGTAAGTGCACTCTGCGCTAAAAGCCCATTCTGCATCAACATCAGCTTTACAGTCTCCTTTTATAGAAGACTCAACAATGGCTGCATTTGTAGTGGAACCAGCATCTATAGTGGAACCACCCTCTTTCTTCTTAGCCTCTTTTGCCTTCAACTTAGGACACTGCTTGATCAAGTGATCATTAGCTTTACAATAATGGTAACACATCTTCTTTTTTCCCTTATCACCAAAATTGCCAGACGAAGTGCTGCAAGCAGAAGCATTGGGAACAAAAGTTTTGCCACTCGCAATAGACCATAAGAAGTGGTTGCATTGTTGTTACCACCCTTTCTTTGAGAAGCAATAAAATCATGTTCAACTGCACGTTGTCTAGTCCCTTTTTTTTCCGGAAAGTGACTCTTGCAACAGCAATGTGCATAATGCATCAAACTTGACAACTTTTGGATTTCCTTGGGTCATAAGTCTCAAAGTACTAGCAAAAATCTGGTAAGAATCTGGTAAGGCATCAAGAACAGTCTGCACAAGGGAACTGTCTGAAATGACTTCACCTGCAGAAATAAGTTTCTCATTGATATCCTTGACACTAGCAAGGAAAGTGTCATATCATCTTCCTTATGCATAATCTTCGACTCCAGCTCTTTATGCAACAAAGCAATTTTAGCCTCATTGCAGCTTGCATAAAGACTTGCTAGAACATCCCAAGCCTGTTTTGCAGATTTTGCTGAATGGATGTGAGGAACAATAGTGCGCTTCACAGACAACACAATCAATGCATGAGCCTGCGCATCCTTTACATCCCAACGATCTTGTTCTATCGTAGGCAAAACAGCTCTAATAGCAGCAATCCTTGCAGCAAGACCTGCAACATCCTCAACACCGCCTGGATCCTCAGAACCACGACGTACATCAATGCCCTACACAATATTCCAGACGCCCTTTGACACAAGAACATGTTGCATCATGTAAGCCCACATAGGATAATTGTCCCCATCCAACCTGTCTTGAGCAGTAAACATCTTGAACACATCTGTGTTGTTGTCAGCCATAGTAAATGCTGCACCTGATGTGAAAATTACCCAAAAATAGGACAAACGAAGCAGGAACAACACATGCTATATAGTACAAGCCATAGAAGATTGTAAGGCACCTTTTATGCAAAAACGACACTAACAAAATTTTGCACAAAATGACGAAATAGCATGTGCAGTACTGCCTGTAGTGGAAACAGAGGCCGAAATGAGCCCAAAACAAAAATCTGAGTAGACTACGCTCTACGAGCATATCCAAAATATTTGTCGACCTGCGAACGCTTGCCAAACCTCACTGTAATCAGAGAAAGTGAGCAGGCGTGTGCTGGAGCAGCTGGCGACTAAGCCTGGGAGGACGTAATCTGCTCTGATACTAATTGTTGGAATTATGGTTGCAGAGGAATGTACATAGCTTGCAGAAGATGAAGGAAGCTCAAGGCACACAATAGAGAGTGTGTTACTTAGTGTGCAATGGAAAGATAGATAGCCCTAGAGTGATGGGCGTATATACAATGATCTGGGGGAAAAACCTCCTAAAGAGGGAAAAAATGCCCCGTCGGTCCTAGTGTGTTCACACACATCACTACCACATGTATATGATAACAGAAAAAATAGGGCTAAACAGCGTGCAATTGAACATGCCTTTATTGTTGCTCAAAGAAAAGGTGGTAATTGTAATGTATCCACTTCTCATGGTTCTTGTGGGAGTGGTAAAACACTTGTTCCTAATGCTTTTGATGGCAGCAATTTGTATGGGAATTACGGTGAAATTGGCAAAAAGAAGATGTGCTTCCATTATTGTAAAGCTAATGATCACTTGATCAAGCAATGTCCAAAATTGAAGGCAAAAGAGGCTAAGAAGAAAGAAGCTGGATCAACTTTAGGGTCCAATACAAATGCAGCTATTGTAGAGTCTTCCGTGAAAGGAGATTGTGATGCTGATGTAGATGCAAAGTGGGCTTTTAGTGTAGAGTGTACTTATGATCCTGTTGTCCATGATGCATGCATGTTAGTTGTTGCAGACTCACATGTGTGGTATTTTGGTAGTGGTGTTATAAAGCACATTACCTCACATCATGATTTGTTTACCTCTCTTGAGTCTGTCCCTCATGAGAATTCAGTTACTTATGCCAACAATGCCTCTTATTTGATTCAAGGAGTTGGAAAGATTGTGCTTACTGCTACAAATGGCAGTTCTTTCATACTTTTTGATGCATTGTATGTACCTAAGATCAAGAATAAATCTTTTGTCTGTATCTGCACTTGATAGACTTGGACTTGTAGTCAAATTTGTGGATGATAGATGTACAATACATGATCTCAATTTTGGTGATGAAATTGTTGTATCTGTCATTTTATGTGATGGGCTGTATAAGCTCATGTTGTATCTTGGTTTCATGGGATGTTGTGTTTGTGGAAGATTCTGTTTAGCCCTTCTTGTCATGTACTAGAGACAACAACATAAGTTCACAGGACATTTATGACACTTTGTTGCCTCTTTTTAGTGATGGAAGTTCAAATGTAAATTCCCATAAGGCAAATGTACAGCCTATGGGGGGTTTATGAAAAAGTTACCGATCAGCCTATGGGGGGTTTCTGAAAAAGTTACCGATCAGCCTATTACTGATGTAGATGTACATGATATACTTGATGATGAAAGGGTTGAGAATGAGCAGGCTAGAGGTATGCCTAAATGGCTATGCATACTTTGCATGATAGTAAATTGGATGCACCTTTGTCTAGTTGTACTCGTTCACGTTCTCATCATGCATCTTATGCATCAGATTGTTATGCTTTGGCTGCCTCTAGTTTATGTGATGTTGAGGAACCTTTGTCTTTTGATGAAGCACATAATTCAAAAAATTGGATGACTGGCATGTAATATGAATATGATGTACTTATAGAAAATGACACATGGACTTTATGGGATTTGCCTCCTGGCGAAAAAGCCATTAGTAGAAAGTGGGTTTACAAGTTGAAAACGCAAGCTGGATAGTGAGATTGATCGATATAAGGCTCAACTTGTTGCAAAGGGTTATGCTCAACAAAAAGGCATAGATAATGAAAAGACTTTTGCTCCCACTTGTCATATGACTACTGTGCATTTTCTATGTGCATTAGTAGCTCATTTTGGTTGGGATGTACATCATTCAAACACTGTTACTGCTTTCTTGAATAATGACATATTTGAGGAAGTTTATGTAACGCAGCCTCGCGGTTTTGTCAAGAAAGGACAAGAGGATAAAGTGTGCAGATGTAAGAAAGCTTTTGTATGGGTTGAATCAATCTCCTTGTGCTTGATATGAGAAAGTTGATACTCAGTTGGTCAAATAAGGCTGTCGTAACAATCTACAGAAAGCACATTGTATGTAAAGTGTGAGGGTGATGCACTTCTCATTGTCGTTCTCTATGTGGATGATCTATTGATTATTGGACCAAATGAGAGACATCTTGCTGAATTTTAAGGCCGATTTGAATGCTACTTTCAAGATGAAAGACTTGGGACTGTTGCATCATTACTTGGGTATACAATTTAAGCCGTGTGATGGTGGTATTGCCTTGTGTCAGACAAGTTACATAGAGACATTGCTATGTAAGTCTGAACTTGAGGATTGCAAACCTATTGCCACACCCATGGAAACAGATTTGAAATAAATTCTTCATGATGCTGGTGATCCTGTCGATGTCACTCTTTATGAAACTGTTGTTGGCTGTCTAAGCATTGGCAGGATATCAAGAGGGTTTTTTGCTACTTGAGTGGAACTTTACATCTTGGCTTGTTTTATCCCAAGGGGGGATCCTTGCCGCCACTTCTAGTTGTGAGGCTGAGTACAGGGCAGTCTTCACAGCAACTACGGTTGAGTGTGTATGGCTGAGACGCCTTATGGCTAATTTGGGTGTTTGACATGACACTGCCAACACTATCTACACTGACAGTTAGAGCACATTGGCAGTTGCAAGGAACCTAATTTTTCATGCTCACACAAAGCACATCGAGATGCACATCATATCAGCTTGGCTTATGTGGCAACACAGGAAAACCTTGCAGATCTTCTCACAAAGCCATTGTCTTGTGAGAAGTTCAAAGCTTTTGGCTTCCTCCCCTTTGTGAATTGATCATGTTCTCACGGGGCATGACACTTCCCTATACTCTATGTGCCAGCTCTCGTTCATCGCAACACTCCTAGGGGGATTTGTTACCATATGCATGCGGTAGTGATGTTTGTGACCACACTTAGGACTATCGGGGCATTTTTTCCCTCACTAGGAGGTTTTCCCCCCGTACATTGTATATACGCCCATCACTTTAGGGCTATCTTACTATTTTCATTGCGCACTAAGTAATACACTCTCTGTTGTGTGCCTTGGACTTCCTTTGTCTTCTCCAGAGTGTGTGTATTTTCCTACAATCCTAATTCCAACAATGGCAGCCATCCTATTTTCAAAATTTTGTGTTTCATCAAAAGATAGGGGTTCTTGAACATCACATAAGCTAGAAACAGCCAAAGCATAATTGTTAGCAGCAAGCTAACTCGGATACCATTTTTTGGAGCTTTCATTGTAAAAACATTTATTATTTTGATGAATCGAGAATATTGTAACTCCTACTTTCCGAATAAAGATTGTGATTGATGAGCCGGGGCTACAAGCTTCCAGATTGTATCAACTTGTCTTTAGTTACACCTCCCAGATTATTAGTTTTCACCACCAAAAACCTTGGCTAAGGTATAAAAGCCAATTTTTGTAAGTTTTTCATAAGTTTTTGGATAATGAAATACAGCGTGAGCAAATGCCGCTCACTTCTCTCCTTCTCGCGCTTCCTACTCCATCCTCGATTGTCACATTGCAGTCGCGTTTGTTGCAACCGCAAGTATGAGCTCTACGCATTGACGTAAGCATTTCACGATATTTTGTAGCTTTTGGCATCGCCGATCCGTGGCCTAATCTCATCATAAGTAGGAATTTAAGCTTCAAAATCAAAACTAAGTATAGGCGGGGTATTGGGGCATCATTGCTAAGCATTTAGATGCATTCTGGGTCGAAATCGACTAGGTAAAAAATCCACCGTTGATAATAATCGCGATATTTGCACTTGACCTAAAGTGAGATTTGAGACCATAAGTATGTTTACTTAGGTCTTATAAACATGTCCTAGAAGTTTCGTTACATTTGGATGTCGTTTGATGCTATAAAGGATGTGATTTTTTTGCCGATGAGCGATTGTCTTTTGGCAGTCATTTGAGTGTAGCTTGAGTAAGATGCGAGTTGTTTGTTGTTTCCCAAGATATTGACAAAACACCATATTAGAGAGTTTGAAACTTTAGAGAGAATTTGGGAATCACCAATGTCTTGAAGATTTGGCCATATGGAAAAATCTCAAACTATTTTTTAAGCCCAAAGATTCTACATGGTAGTACTTGAAAGTCTCTTTCTAGCCATGCTCTCAAAACTTTGTCTAAGATTTGGCAATGTGGTCAAATCTTAAGCTTGTTTTGAAAGTGTGAATTGGAAAATTCTCAAATTCACTAATATGGTGTTACAACCTCTTGTAGCCTCTATGCACTAGTCAAGTGAGCTTTGTCCCATGGATTGACAATTATATTTGTGGTTCTCGCTATGTCTGCAATAAGATAGGAGTGAGGTTAGACACCCGTCCCACATTTGGCGCCGCTGTCGGGGAACAAAGAGACCTAAACTAGGAAAAAACACGAGTGTCTTTTGAATTTATCCTTTAACTTTCTCTAGGATCTCTTGAGTCAAAACCTTCTTTTTAAAACCACATAGCTCAAGATTGTCGTCTTTTGCTATGTAGAGGTAGCTTGGAAGTAGGTTGTACTTGCTAAGTACCTTTTAGGATTGTAGGATTGTAGAATTAGATTAGGATTTGAGAATGATCGATGGACAAGACAAGTCTTAAGATCAAGGCTTAGAAAACCATAAAAAAACAAGAAAACGAGTGTTTGTGGACACTACAGTAGAATCTAGGAGTAGGGTTAGTAGAATCCGAGGTGGATTTCAGAACATTGCTCCCTCTAAAAGAATCAATTGTGAGTTGTTATGTGAAGTTGCAGAATTTCAAGTCTACGGCTAGAAATAGCACCAAAAGTCTATCAACCACTGAATCCGACTGGAGAGTATGCTTTAAAAGTTGTATGAACTAGTGGTAAGCTCAAGGACGCATTGAGGAAAAAATTTTAAGAGTTTGCAAAGACCCAGATTATTTACTTTTTCTTGAGATTTTAGGCCAAATTAAGTTTTGACTTGATTCAGAGGCTTAAAATAGCTCTTGAAAAGACTGTACTCCAGAGAAAAAGTTCAAAAAAGTGTCCATTTTGGGCCTAAAGTAAATAATCACGATTATTTACTTTTAGCTCAAAACTAACCAAGGTTGATACCAGAGACTCTATGCATGTGTACAAACAATTTTTGTAAAGGCACATAGAATTTAGATCACCAAACTGACCAAAATAGAGGTAAAATCTGAACTCTGTACTGACTTTCAAGAAGTTGAGTGTAAATCGAGACACTTTTGTTCAAACCAAGTGAAACTTGACTTATAGGCTAATATTGAGGTGATAAACAAGTGTACATGCTCAGTTGACCAAAAAGATGCAAAAATTTGTCAGAAGTAAATAATCGCGATTATTTACTTTTGTCCCATTTTTCAACTTTTTTGACCAAGTCAGCATACCATTAGTTTTAGCATGTTATATGGAGCCCACAAATCAAATTCGGTAAGATTTGGATCATTGGATTGAAAATTGTGGCCAAATTTGCAAAGTCAATATGCAGACACAAAACTGTTGACCATTTGTACAAATTTTGTCCAAACTTGATGAAACTTGGCTAGAGAGCTTAAGTTGAGATGCTTAACAGATTTGTGTCAAGATAATGTCAAAAACTTGCAAAAAAATAGCTGAAGTAAATAATTACGATTATTTACATCTACTATAAAATTGGATATTTTTGCACATTTGAGTATACCATAAGGTCAAGCATATCAAGTAGACCACAAAAATCAATTTTGGTGAAATTTGGATCACAAAAGTTAGACTTAAGCCAGATTCTTGAAAAATGAGTCTACGGACACGAAATAGTTGATAACTTGAACAAATTTTGTTCAAACATAATGAAACTTGTCCAGAGACTTCAACAAGTTGCATACTTGGCAAATCAAGTCAAAAAGTGCAAAAAATTGAGAAAAATAAATAATCGCGATTATCTACAGATACACAGAGACAAACTTTTTGACTTTTGAACTTGTATAGTATTAGACTAACATAATACAAGGCCACCGGGCAATTTTGGGTTCAATTGGATCCAAATTAGTACATGTTCACTTAGTTTCCAGGTTGCAGATTAGTCCTTTGGCTTTTTGCAAAAGTAGAATTTGAAAGTCTCAAGTGCTCACTCACTTAGCTCGATTTGAAGTGATACACATAGACCAATCACAATAGTTAGCAAAAATTATACAGTCTTTGTGAAAGATTAGCTAACTTGGTTAAAAATGATACAGGAATCACGTTGCAGACAAGGAATTTAAAGCTTCATAGACGTTGGCTGACAAAATTCAGATGCCCAAAACGTGCAGACCAATGTTTTGCATCTAAAACAGCTTTTGAATCCACAATTACATTTGAAAAATTTTACCCACACTTGTCATACAAAGTGAGCTTATATATCCCATGGCATAAAATGCCAGATGCAACCATTTCATCAGCAAAACTGAGATCATGAACTGTACATCTATCATCTACAAATTTCACAACAAGACCAAGTCTAGCAAGTGCAGATATAGACAAAAGGTTCTTTTTTATCCCAGGTACATAAAGTGCATGAACAAGTGTGGATGTTCAGTTAGCACAATCTTTCCAACTCCCTTGACCGGATACGAGACATTGTTAGCACAAGTGACAATATTCCCATGAGGGACACCCTCGAGAGAGGTAAACAAGTCACAATGTGAGGTAATGTGCTTTGTAGCACCACTATCAAAGTACCAAACATGTGAATCTGCACTGATATACATGCCTCATGGACGGAAGGATCATAAGTGCACTCTGCACTAAAAGCCCATTCTGCATCTACATCAATATCACAATCTCCTTTCATAGAATACTCTACAATAGCTGCACTTGTAGAGTGCTAGCCTGTTTCTTCTTGGCCTCTTTTGCCTTCAATTTTGGACACTGCTTGATCAAGTGATCATCAACCTTACAATAATGGCAAATGCATCGACGTGGTGTTGCCAGCAAAAGCATTGGAAACAGGTGATTTTACACTCACTGAGAAGTGATTACATTGCTATTACCACCTTTTCTTTGAGCCGCAACAAAAGCATGTTCAATTGCATGTTGTTTAGCCATGTTCTTTCTTGAAAGTGACTCTTGCAACAACAATGTGCATAATGCATCAAACTTGACAACATGAGGATTTCCTTGGGTCATAAGTCTCCAAGTACTAGCAAAAGTCTAGTAAGGATCTGGCAAAGCATTAAGAACAGTCTGCACAAGGGAACTGTTATGACTTTAGCTGCAGAAATGAGTTTGTTTGAGGGGGGCTTTTATAACTCTATCTCATCTCACAAAGAGACGGTCCCAAGACTAAAATGTCAAATCGAGGGAGCAAGGGAGGGCATGGAGGCACGCCAGAGGTTGTCAATCTCTTCTTTGAACACAATACACTCCGATGAAAAAATCTATGAACTCTCTATTTGTGAAATACCTGATTTCTACCTCTCTAATCTAGTCAACATCCACAAGCAAGACCAACAACAAATCAACTATGATCAACACCAAACTTGATAGGCACATTCCTTACTAGGTCAAAAACACTTATGGACCAGAAAAGCTAAAATCTGCACACTAGCAAAAATTGCGATTTTCTCTTGTAGCAAAATTATAGGTCGCCAAATCTGATGTCGAACACACCTACTAGATGCTCTTAAGCATTGATACTCTAATGCAACTGACATAATCTCAAAACGATGGTTGGATGGTGAGATATGTCACCTAGAATGTCGTGGGAGTTGACGCTTAGATCTTGCGAAATGCTTACAATGTAGATATTAACGTGAATAGCTCCTTAGGCTAACGTGTTGATGCTCTCAGTTTATTGATACGATAACCGTGCGGTGTGGTGCAAAGATATGAAACCTTGATAGTAAGAGGGAGCTCACAACGTACAAAGAAACCTTATCCCTTTATTTTTGATAATAGAACTATCTTCTTCAAAACCTTACAAAGTTGCCTTTTATACCCTGGCTAAGGGTCTTACATGTACAATGGCTAAAACTGCTTCAAAAATAAGCGACGTCACTCAAAAACTTGTCGACTTATGATACATCTTGGAAGCTCAAGGCCCCCAATTCCACATAAATGAAAAGCGAACAAAGATCTAATGGTTTCTAATGGGCAAATTACAATCACTATCTATTTGCAAGGGTTCAAAAGATCTCTTGAGCATTTGATTCTCTTGAAAAAGCATCTGTTGTTGGAATCTTCCAACACTTCCCCCCTCCTACTTCATGTCATCCTTGACATGAGTCAAGGTATGGTAGTAAGGAATTTGCAGTCAAGATCTCTCTGTCTCCTTGATGAAAGTGAAGGTTAGCAGTTGTTCTAGCTTTGGCTTTTGGCTCCACTTCTTAGGCATTCCTTTTCTGTCATTCTGCATAGCTTCTCATGGGCTTGATTTATACTATAAGAATATTCCCAAGTACAATATTTGTGAAATTTGGCTGAGTAGTTTGGCTTGGAGCCTTTTTGCATGCATCTCTTTGTATGTAAAGTTTCTAGTGGGATTCCTTCATAGAATCTGGTAACTTTGATGCCCTTAATCGACAAGTTGAGTTTGGTCCACATCTGGTCGAGTTATGCTCTTTTGAATCTTGACCAAACGACCTCCAATTAAACTTTTTGAAGTTCCCTTCACTTCATAGATTTGTTGTATATGTATCCTGCTTTTCTTGTGATTTTTTTTGCTTTTTTTATTATAGAAAATAAAAAACACAATTGAAAATAGAGAAAAATAGCAAAAAAATAAGTGAAATTTTTCTAAAATATGTACATAAGCACTCACACATAAGGGCTCATGTTTGGCGTTTATCCCTTATTCTTGATATACCTCATCTTTTTAGAGCATAAAATTTTAAAAAATATCGAACGCAAAATCAAACACAAATTATAACACCAAAAGCGATAAAACAATGCCCTTGTTTTCATTTGATCAATAGGGTCCGCATTCAAAATGCCTCCCCCTTCTTGAGTGATTCATATTTTTTGTATTGTTGTTGATAGATGAGTTGGACTTCTATTGTCGAGGCAAGTTTGCATCTTGTTGTGTATTCTCCTCCGTGTGGCCATTATTGGTCATGAAGATGGCTTTTGATGTGCCTAAATTTGTGGGAGTTCAACTTCATTGGGTTGTTGACATTATGATGGATCTTGCCTTGTTTCCACTGTGATGTGAGTCTTCTACAATATTTCACCAACTTTGAAACACTTTGTGAGCTTCTTATGATTGTTGTCGAGAGTGTTCTTGCTGAATTTTTCATTGCTTGGCATTTATTTTTACATGCCTTTCTTTGACTTGCCATCGTTGTTGAAGCTGTGTTGTTGTCCTTGAAGAGAAGAGTTGCTCTTGACAAGCATGTGAATATCTGAGACTGTTGCTGTGATTCCTTGACGATTGATATGGGTAGTAATCTCTTTATTGTTGATGTAGATGAATATATAACAAGAGAAGATAGTGATGAGTGTTTCTAGATTAGGGTCTAAATCTGGATGACGAAAGGGAAAAAACCCAAAGGGAAAAAAGTGCTTTTGGTATATGCTCTTGTTGGAGTTGAGCATTTGGACTTGAAGCACATGTTCATGCATGGTGAGTGCTTAGGGGAAAAAAAGGAAGAGTAGCTAATGCAAGTGTTAATTATAGGACACTCTATATGCATAAGAGAAATTTGTCAAACAAAAGCAAGCAGTGTGAAAGATGGAGTTGATGGGTGCTTCAAGGAGGAAATGTATCACATGTGACATCAAAAGACGTCTCAATAGCTTCCACATTTTCAAGAAGAGTTTTTGATGTAGAAGCTTCTCTAGTCATACCTCAATGTGATCAATGTGTAGATGTCTTTTGGACTTTCTTCCTTTACTTCAACAGACTTAAAATACATAGACTTCGACTCTTATGCTAAACTATACCAACATGAGCAACACAACATAAATATGCTCAAATCTTCTAGCTTGAGAAGTATGAATAGCTAAGACTCATAGACCACAAAGAATATTACATGAAGCTTTGGGACTAACTCCTCACTCATATACTGCCTTAGCTGCCCACCTCTGACTCTTATGCCATGTATTTTTAATGGAAACTTGGACATACCCGTTCAAGGCCAAAAACCCAATTCCATAGGTTCTTGAGATTTAGGCCCTTTTTATTGTGCTGGTCTTTGGACGCCACCATTTTGTCCAGTAGGTTGGCATACTTTTTCTCCTCTTGATTTGTTTGCCGTATGTTGATCTCGCTTTGTGAAACATGATCTACAATTGTAGTAGGGTCTGTGAAGTCTTTGCTTATCTCGTATGAGAAGTAGTTGTAAATGTGTGTGGGTTCTATATGATGGGGTTTCCAATAGCAATTCTGGAACCCACCTTGTCTTTGTTCCCTGTGTGACCATCTTTTGCATTCTCCCTTCTGCTATGACTTGATAAACATTACACTTGGGTATCCATATCGGGCTATTACCATTGTAAAAGCCTTGTTTTTGTAGTAGATGATATGTATCCATCCAAAGGTTCTAGCATCTTTGGGTGTGATCGTCTTCTATTGGCTCCTGGTTGTGATTGCTTGACTTTGGGTGGAGCCTTGTGATACCTTATTGATCTTTGTTGTTCCAGGTTGAGCTACTAATTTTGGTAACCAAATTTGAGTGTTACCTTCATAAAATCCTTATACTTCAAGTAGCTTGACAAGAATCATCTACTGCTTCACCTGTCTTTGTTGGGTAGCTTGGTAGATGTCAGGACAACGGCAAGGCCGGGCTAGGCAGTGTGGAAAGGGAATCCAACTAGGGCAAAGGGCTAGGAGCCATGCTATATAGTGGGTGGTTGGGAGGTGGATTCCAAGGTTCTAGTTCCCCTTGCCTAACATTGGTATCAAGAGCAAGGTTCCTATTTTTGGGAAGGGACAGGCGTGGTGCTGGAGAGCCACACAAAGCTTTGCATGTTTTTTGCATGTCGGGGTCAAGAGCACCGTGGAGCTCACCCCCTGTGAAGAGGACGACGAGGAGGGCTGGGTGGGCAGCCCCGCTTGCGAGGAGAAGGGGCCGACATGGGACATGCACCAAATTGCCTCCTCTCAGGCTTGACGGCATCGCGCGGGCCTGCTGAGCACTTCGACAGGTGATTTTGACCACCACCCAGGGCGGGGTGAGCAAAACTCCCACCTCATGATGCCTGCGAGCTCGCCATCGCCGTGTTGAGTTTTTTTTTGACACCCGGTGGGCGCCGCCCAACCCTTTGGGGTTAGTGGCTACACTATTTTTTTTCCCAACCAAGGGAGGGTACCCACAGCAGGGTACCCCCCCTCCCTCTTGTGAAGCTTTGGGCAAGGCTTGCCATACCGACAAGCCAAGGTAGTCAGTGGCTCAAGGGCAAGGCCAGAAAATACCAAGAAAAAGTTCATGTTCTATTGCGTATACTGTATATAATTTTTTTCAAAAATTCATTCAAGTCTTCTTCAAGTTATCCAAAATACAAATACCAGTGCAGTACGGGTGCTCAAGGAAAACACACCTACACTATCGGATTGTTTTCTTGGAACCGGGAGCAAAATTACATCCTCAGTGGCAATTGGAGCACGAACCAAATTAGCAAGGCTAATTACAGGTATCAACGGGATTCTTTATCGGTATTTACTACTTGCGGTACATCCTACATCTACGTCACATATTGTCGACATCAGGTATTTTCTTGCTAGTCCTTTCATTGCACTGTGTCGCCATGGATTCAGATATCAATATGACTTTTGATTTTGAGAAAAATACGCTTGATACTGCCCGTGATGGCTCGTGGCCGGATGCTCTCACGGAGAGTGCCTGCGACGCTATGGCAGGTGACGGCACTTATGAATTGCTCGATATTCAAGAATTTCGTGCACTTCAGACACGCATATCAGTCATGGAAGGAAATTTTAAATCTTTAAATGAAAACGTCACTAAATTATCCATGTTAGTGATCCAATTAATGCAACAGCAGTCCAAGGGTCTTGTTGACACGCACATGCATGAGCACGTTGCTACACAGGGGCAAGGCCCTTCTAATCAGGGACAAGGTCCATTTGCTGATACTTTGCACACTCTCACTGCAAAAGAGGTGGATGAGTTGTTGAAAAACACCAAACCATCGACTTTTAAGGGAGAGGACCGCGATTGCAATAAGGATGCAGTGAATATCTTTCTCAGCAAGTGGGATGGAATTCACACCTTGCGGCGTACTCCGGACGCAGTCAGAGCACTGCAAACAAGTTTAACTCTAGAAGGCAAGGCCTACAAATGGTGGATGTCTCTCAAGGAGAAGAATATCATACCATAGAGTTGGGAAGCTTTTGAAACTATGTTTCGCAAAGAATTCTTGCCTATAAATGAGGCAGATCAAAATTGGACGGCTTGGGACACGTGTTCCATGCACCGATACCCATCATTACTCGAATATATATCTCACTATCGGGATGTTATACTCAACTTGGAAGGCTTAGATACCTTTCAGCAAGTACGGGGTTTTATACATGGTCTGACACCAGAGCTTAAGAAGCTCGTCAAGACCCAAGACCCTAAAACACTTGAGGAAGCCATAGTGAAAGCACATATTCACGATGATCCAGATGAAAAGAAATCACATCATAATCACATGCCTGCTAATACACATGGTAATACACGCACACAATATGGGCACAATAAAAAGAAATTCATAGTAACCGATTCAGAAGCATCTAAAAAACCCAAGGGGTCTAGAGGTCCTCTCACTCCTGAGGACTTTGATAAAGCTAAGAAAGAGAAATTATGTTTTCAATGTTTAGGAAGCGGTCATGGAAAAAAGGCTTGTCCCAAGGGGAAATTTGCTGCTCATGGAAAGGAGAAAGCAGTGCACACGGTGCAACTGCTACCTCTTGAGTCTTCCTCACGATTCACTACAGTGGAAGTAACACACAACGAGGTGGTGCATGAATGTTGTCGCACAGCTTCCATGTGGCAACAGACCTTCAGACCACATGAGTTAGTACGAATGCACAGATCTCTACAAGGGCATAAGGTGGGCATCTTGGTAGATGATGGTGCTACTCACAATTTTATCAATTACGGATTGGTGAAAAAACTCAAATTGCCTCAAACCCCGAGTACCCACCACTACAAGGTAGCAATGATGAATGGACATGATACCAAAATCTAAGATACTCAAGCCTGAGCTGTCCCGTTGGAAGTACAAGGCTACTCCACATCCTTGGATTTTCATGTTATGAATATGGAGAGGGCAGACGTGGTCCTTGGTAGGGAATGGTTGCATAGCTTAGGACCATCACTGAAGCGTAGCTATGAGGACAACAACTTGATGTTCGAATCCCATGGCACACATGTGTTGTTGTTAGGAGAGAAGGATGTACCTTCTTCACCGTTGATATGTACAGCTGAGCTTATGCAGCTTGTTTCTGATAATGAAATAGATCAAGTTTTATTGTGTTACTCATTGTCTCATTTTCTCTCTAACATTGAATCTGTTGAACATTCCTCAAGGCCGTATGCTTCTCTCTCATCTCTTCTACCAATGGCTACTTCCAAACAAGCAAAAGCTACTAGTGAGTTACAAAATTTATTAAAGGAATTTCACGATCTTTTTCCTAATGATTTGCCACCAGGATTACCGCCGACACGATTGATGCAACATAGCATCAATGTGGTTGTAGGCAGTAAAACTGTCAGTAAACCGCCCTACCGTATGAGTTACTCTAAAGTTGCTGAGGTGGAATGTCAGCTTGCTGACTACCTTAGTAGAGGGTTTATCCACCCCAGTTCTTCAACATGGGCTTCTCCTATCCTATTAGTGAAGAAAAAAGACGGCAGTATGCGCACGTGCGTAGACTACCATGGCTTAAATGCGGTTACTGTTAAGAACAAGTACCCATTGCCACGCGTGGATGAGTTGTTTGACAAACGCACCCATACTCGTATTTTTACAAAAATAGACTTGTGGTCAGGCTATCACCAAGTCCGTATTTGACTGGCTGATATACCCAAGACTACATTCCGAACAAGGTTTGGACACTACGAGTTTTTGGTTATGCCCTTTGGGTTAACCAATGCGCCCGCAACATTCATGACACTTATGGATAGTGTCTTGAAGCCGTACTTGGGCAAATTTGTCATCGTTTTTCTCGATGACATTCTAGTCTACAGTGCTTCTGAAGAAGAACACTTACAACATCTGAGGCAGCTGTTCAAATTGTTACGAACAAATAAATTATATGCCAAGTAATCTAAGTGTGATGTTCTGAAAGAAGAAATTCACTATCTTCGGCATGTTATTTCAGCTAATGGGCTATATATGGATCAGTACAAAGTGGATACAATCCGGCAGTGGCCTTCTCCTAAAAATCTGGAAGAGTTACATATTTTTAAAGGATTTGCAGGTTTTTACCGAAGGTTCGTTAAAAACTATGCTAATATTGTTGTTCCCATGACGGATCAACTGAACGGCGAAGGCAAAGCTTTTCAGTGGGGACCCGTTCAACTGCACAGTTTTGATACACTCAAGGATGCATTAGCTACAGCTCCCATACTAGCTATTGTTGATCCTTTGAAAGCATTCGTTTTGGAAATGTATGCCAGTGACCGTGCTATTGGAGCAGTCCTGTTACAAGAAGGACGTCTGATTGCATTTGAAAGCAAGAAGATTGATGTAGCTCAGCAAAACTACTCTGCTTATGAGCGCAAACTCTATGCAATAGTGTCTGCCTTAAAAACATGGTGGCATTATTTGTATGGTGCTCAATTTGAGATTGTGTTTGACCATAGCATCAAATGGTTTACACAACAAACTGATTTGAAGGGTCGGAAAGCCAAGTGGGCCGAGATTCTAATGCCAAGCTCCGGTATCATAAAGGACGATACAATGTGGTGGCTGATGCTCTAAGTCGTACGCCGGAGATCAATTCTCTCTTATTCACGGAACTTCGTAGTGAATTTTTTGGATTCTCTAAATGGCAAGTATGAGCATGATGAAGCATATTCCATAGTGTGGAGCCATGTACAAATGAGGAATCCTTCTCACTCCAATGATGGTAGTGTCACGTTAACCTCCATACATAGTTTTCCTCTATCGAGTGATGAACTACAGTGATGGAAGCATTTCACCATAGACAATGGGTACCTAATCCATAAGGGGAGAGTTTGTGTACCGACGGACACAGACATTCGGCGCCAAATTCTTTATGAATTTCATGATAGTCCAAGTGCAGGGCACCCGGGTATTAGAAAGAATTATGCTCTTGTACGATGACAGTTTTACTAGCTAGGTCTACATGGCTTTGTTCAAGCTTATGTCTTGCATTGCCAAAAATGAGTTCCTTTGTTGAGGGATGAAAACTATAAAGAGTTTGTATAGATGTAAATTTACACGGAGAGCCTAGCACAATGTTATAAGCATGTTTTTTGAGTAATTTAGATGGGTCAAAATTGGACAAGTAGCCAAAGTGCAGGCTCATCGAGCACATAGTTTGAAAGTCAAACTAAGACACATTGAGGGTACATCTAGTTATCAACAGAAGTGGTTCCGTAGTACATTGCCAAACACTATGCTACACACTCTTTGACTAGTTTTACTTAGTTAGATCATGTGAGACCTACATTTAATATATATGATAGAGGTATGATAGTTTTCTTCATTGATTATCGTATAAGCGTAGAAAGGGGGGTCATATTCCCTAATTTGAGTCGTATATAGGGTTTTACCAATGTTGTCCGCTTGCAGGTGGCGTCTCATTTGTATATAGAGTGAATCCCTCGGGGACTGAACGAGTTAACCAAGTGCTAGAGGATATGCTAAGAGCATATGTTAGCAAGAAACAGTCAGACTGGGAAGAATATTTACCTATTCTTGAGTTTGCCTATAATAGTGCTAAACATGTCACAATTGGATTTAGTCCTTCATGCTCATGTATGGGTTTCAACCTAGGTCACTTATTACGGTGGGTTTGGCAACCGAAAAGCTCCAACAGGTTAAGGATTTTCTCCAAGACCACATGGATATGCTGAAACTCGCTCGTCATAATGTCCGAGAAGCACAGGATCGGTATAAGAAGTACGCTGATGAGAAACATCGACAAGTTACCTTCGAGGAAGGGGAGGAAGTATTTTTACGTGTGCCAGAACATTTAGAAAGTCTGAAAACTGGGCCAACACCTAAATTATCTCCACAATATTGTGGGCCTTTCAAAATACTCAAGCCTACAAATTATTTCTACCTGCACATTCTCGTATTCATCCGGTGTTTCATGTAAGCCGTTTACGTAAGCGGTTACATGGGGACGATAATGTCATTGACTAGCAGATTTTGGTTGATTTCGTTGACCCTCCTACCTTACCGCATGAACCTGAATGCATTCTCGACTATCATGATTTATGTACGCGTCATCATGTACGTCAACAAGCCTTAATCAAGTGGAAAGATCGACCTGAGGAAGGTGCCACTTGGGAAAACATTAGTGTTCTTAAGAAGAAGTTCCCCACTTTTGTTTTCGAGGACGAAAACTCTTCTTTAACGGGGGAGTAATGTCAGTACAAGGGCAAGGCCGAACTAGACAAGGGCAAGGCCGGGCTAGGCAGTGTGGAAAGGGAGTCCACCTAGGGCAAAGGGCTAGGAGCCATGCTATATAGTGGGTGGTTGGTAGGTGGACTCCAAGGTTCTACTCCCCTTTGTCTAACAATAGAAATCTAAATTTTTCTTTTGCCTTTTGTTGTTGTTCTCTCTTTTGGTTGAGGTGCTTGTCTTTTGTTGATAGTTAGGCCTTTTATTTGTAGAACTATTCTCATGAGGTGAGTAGGTCCAAGCTATAAGGCTTTTTGGTCCAAATACTCATGTCTCCTTGAAAGTAGCCTTGAGCAGAGATTGACTCATCTGATGCTACCCACCCTATTACGTGTGGTTGTTGAGATGTACTTTGGGACTTGTGTATTCAAACTAGATCTTTGACTTGGATGTACTCTTTGGATACTAACACTTGGTTGATTCTCTTTAGCTTTTTTTGGAGGCTCTTTTGTGATGGAGACTTTGGTTGATAAACTTTTTGCTTAGGTTTCCATTGCATTGTTGATGGTTTGGCTTTTGATGTAGAGGTTGCGTAGGAAGTTTGTTGGAGATTTATTGAAGGTAAAGTCGACTTGCGAGATTGATCTGCTTCAATGTTTGCTTTAGTTTTACCTTTCTCCATGATGGTTGGCTTTTTCTTTCTTGCATGTACTTGAGGTGCTCCTAGGGCTTTTGGTGTTGTTGTTATTGAAAGAAGATGTCCATCTAGCTTTTTGTTAGGACTAGACTCTCTTTGATGTGATGGGAGTCGTTTATGTATAAAATGTCTTTGAACTCCCCAATACTCAACTTGAGCATGACTTCTGCCACTCCAAATCTAGGAAGTGGTGTTTTGAAAATGATTTACACTATTTCTTCTAGCTCTTTGATTGGCGGCTTTCCCATAATTATCCACGTACCACAAGACATTAGATTCTTTGTTGCATAAGTATCTATCACAGCTTAACATGCGATTTTGAGTCTTGTTTCTCCAATTTGATCGTTGTAAAAGACAATCGTTCTTTTGATGTATCCTTGTCCTTCCCTTGATCTTGAGTTTTTTGACTCTGATGTGGAACTTGAAACTTTGCTGCTTCATATGATTTCAATTGCACTCTTTTTGGAGTCAACTTCCTTGAAATAACTTATGTTGATTCTTCAGGTACGTTGATGACGACAAATCCTCGTGGTGGTTTTTCTTCCTTCGTTTGTGTCTTTGCATGGTGATCCATGACATACCTGTTTGTCTTGCCTATTTTGCTTTTACACTTACAATTTTCATTAGTTTCCTTCAACACCTTTATTTAAAATAGACAGTTATGTCAAAGCCTTCCTCATCACAAAACATCGTAGGGGCAATTTCATTGACATACATATCTAAGGTGGCCAAAATTTGACTCCAATCTAGGGGTTCTATTTTCTTTGGGAAAGATTTAGATATATAGTCAAAATCTTCAAACAACTTACGCCCTTTACACTCCTCTTTTGCAAGGCTGTCGCATTCTCCACACATCCATAGGTGAGCTTTAGAGTTCAACCACGTAGGTATTTCAGACTCTGCAGCAGTTGCTGAATCAAAATCTTGTATGGGTGTTCTCCGTACATCTTTGTAGATATGGCCACTTAAATTGATGTAAGTGGTGGTTTCCATGTGGCGCAAGTAGATATAATCATAGCCCCAGTCTTTAACCATCTTTAACTGACGCATGAATGGTCTTCCTAGAATAGCATCATAGTTATTCTTAATACCAAAATCTACTACTGCAAATGCACAAGAAGTCATCACCACTTACTCTAGTATACCAAAAGTCTTTGCAATGTAGCCATCAGCTAATTGCAATTTCATGCGTGTTTGTCTAAGGGCATGTTTTTCCCATCTCTCCAAAATTACTTTAGTGGCAAAATAAACTCCTGCACCACTGTCTAGAGTAGCAATTGTTTTTATTCATTGGTGCTCTATGGGGAATGTTGTGTTCCCCTCCTCACCTTCACAGTAATCACCAACTTTGTTTATAGAAACTCACTTCGCATCCTTTTTGAGTTGGCTCCATTCCCCCATTTCTCGACCCATTGTCTCAATAGGATTTTTTATTCCCCTTTTCTGAAGACATCTACCGACGTCTCTCAACATCTGAGGTTGGACTTTTAACAACTTAGCTAACGTCACTATGTATATCACCACCATTGACATAAATTCTTGCAACCCTTGAGATTCTATGACTGGCTTATGAGTTCTTCTCTGAGATGGCAAAATCATAACATCAGATCTTTCCTCATAGGGTCCTAAGTAGGAAGGTGACTCCTTAAGGGTTTCCTCTCTACTATCATCTGATCTCTCCATTCTTTGGTCACCATACATGGATTGCATCTCAAAGTTCATCATGCCTTTGTCAAGGTCGAATTTCACAATAGGTGCCAATTCCCACTCATGACTGCCATCTCTACCCTTCCTTACTATGTCCCAAAGTTCTTCAAGCCAATCGCCTTTGATTTCTAGCACAATATGAGGTATATGATGAACAAATTCATCTATTGTGTCTGCTACCACTCGTTTGACTTCTCTTTCTCCACAAGTAATCACTTTCCCAATCCCTTGAGGATGTAGGATCTTCATTTCTCTTTCCCATTTCTCTCATTTGAGTTCATTTAGTGAACCTCGTTGTTAGCTGAAACCTTGGGTTCCTTCATTGTTTCTTGTTTGGTTGCATCATTTAAGCTCTCTTCCATTCTCTCATTTGTTTCCCTAGAATCAACAGGTGGTTGTGGTATTATCCTAGCACAAGCTGGCATATTTGGTGGAGGTTCCATAACCGCTTGAGCAGTCCCAATCAGCTTATTGCACATCTCGAACCTCAACTTTTCTATATTTGCATTAGGAGAAGTCATCCGTCGATGCTTCATGGTTTGGTGATTGTCTACTCTCGCTTCATAAGCCTTCAAAATTGTTTCTAATGGTTCAAAATTCTTATCGACTAGGACTGAACCTCCTAAACTTGATGATTGTTACGGCCACAAATCACACAAGGTCTAGTGTTGGCAGTAGGTCTGGTTGAAGTTGCAGTCAAAGTGCAACCAGGGACTACATCTGTAGTAGGTATGGCAGAACTAACACGTGGTACTCGTTTCTCTTCTTTATGCAATGAATTAATGATATCGTCCAAAGAACGCAGCAGATCCTTCTCCTTCAAAATAGTTACTATCTGATGAAATTCTGCAAGTAGGCTATTAAGAAAAACACTCATAAGATCTTCATCTGGCACAAGGGCTTCAACATAAATAACTAAGTGCAAATGATATTCATTTTGTTAGCTAAAGCTGCAATATTATTGTCATCATGCATGGAAAGAGAATATAGTTCCATTTTAAGGCTCATTTTGGAGTATTTGTCTTTAGGATCAAAAAATTTCTCTATTTCCATCAAGGCAGCGTTTCAAGATTGCACGTCATCCAAATAATGAATAAAGTCATCTTTGAGAGATGTCAAAATAATACCTAATGCTTGCTTGTCCGTGTGTTGTTGCTGAGCAGATAGTTCTCTCGTAACTACAACGGATGTGCCAGCTTCGTCAATTAATAGGGGCTTGACCATGCTCCAAAGATTCTTTTGCATCAGATAGCCCTTCACTTTTATTTTCCAAGTATGAAAATCTATCCCATTAAATTTATCTGCCTTTGATGCCATGCTCAATATGCTTTGCGGATTGAAGAGGGTTGTTTTAATCATCGCATACAAAAGTTTGTAAATAGCTTCCTTTCAATATTCTAGCAAAATTTACCCAATGATAGCTTGTCTTCAACCTTTGTGATATGCCACAAAAACCCTTGCTGGCCAACCTCTCAAGCAGCGTTTTGAAATGCTTTGGTAATCCCACCAATCAATGTGAAAATGTTGTCGTTAATGCCTTGGCCAATGCTAGACAACGTTTCAAGATTCTCGAAAAATTACAAGGCTTAAGAAATTGCGGGTACAACTACCGTGTAGAGCGTCTTGAAACGCCTAGTGCACAATTGTTTTCTGCAGAGCCTTTGTTGATAGCTTGTCTTGCCCACATTGTCCTTGCCATGTTGCACCACAACAACGTTTTGATATGCTATACTATCATCAAGTCAAAAGCTCTTCACCTGTTGCAACGTTCCAAAAGTACCATAGAGCAGCGTTTTAAAACCTAGTTCAGATGTCGTTTACCTTGGGAAGCATTTTGATAGGCTGCACATATCTATTTGCCTGTAGCAACTTGCTAGCAACATCGTTTCAATATGCTATCAAGCCTAGGTCTCCACACCTACGCTTTGATACCAGATGTTGGGAGCAACGGTTAGGGTGGGTGACGACATTGTCGTGTCTCTTTGCGGGAACGGTATGAAAGAGGAGGATTTGCAAGCATTTTCAAAATTTGCTAAAATTTTATTACTAATGATAGAATCTGATATGATAGCAAGATTGTCTGAAACGTATGCTTATTGTGGGTTTTTGGGGCCAAGAGTTGAAGTTTGATGCCTGCAAACCAAGCTATGGTGATGCAATTAAAATGGGATTTTATAGGCCAAAGTTGTAGTATTCAAAATGCTTTCCAAGCCTGTCTTTACAGCTCATCAATTGAATTCTGGATGGAGAAGTTATGGAAAATTTAGTATTTTCCAAGGGCTGGATCCACTGACTTTAGACCGGAGTTGAGATGCGTGCTCAAGCGATCTATTTTAGCTTGATAGGGTTCTCTATGATAACATCTACTACATGCTAGAGTATGTCTTTTACAGTGCTCAAATAGGGCATTCGGTGCTAAAGTTATGGCCGATTCAATTTTCTATGCAATCTCAGACATCTATGGGTAGGGAAGGTAATGCTGAAGCAGTTAAGGTTGTGCTTAGCATTGTTTTAGCTGAAATTGGGTAGAACAAGCTGATCTTTAGATTGTATTGACTATCAGTATGGTAAATGTGACAAATTTGTCAAAGGAGAGACCGTACTTAACAATGCTTTATGTGATATGTAAGCCATATGTGATGCTTTTATGAGAGCACATTAAGTTCTTGATGGGAGACCTCTTGCAATGTTGTTATTTGGAATGCTGCAATGCTAGAGGATGTGGTTAGGTAATTCTCAAAAAGAATGATGTGCTTGGAAGTGCTTTGGTTAAAATTAAATGGCACTCGGGCTATTGGAAAAACCATGATGCCTTGGTAGTGTTTTGGTCAAAATTGGGTGCCACTCAGGCTATTTGCAAAACCATGCTATTCTAGGAGGTGCCTTGGTTGATATGTATGCTAAATGTGGTGTACTCAAAGTGAGAGGCCGCCCAAGGTCTGGCAAGAAAGTGGCCGCCCAAGAGATTTGAGGGGGGGGGGGGGGGGGGGGAGAGGAAGACAAGGGCGAGTGCAGCAGGGGATGTTGGGGAGGAGTGGGGAAGTTATGTCGGGTAGTACAAAGCTTTGATGAGCTTTCCCATGAAGCAAAAGATGGAGATCGCCTCTTGGCACCACGATTTGTTTTTGTGACTACTTGATTTAGTGCTGGTCCGAGCAACCGACTACCACGTCATAAGTGTTCCTCCCCACGTCTAGCACTAGTGCTAGTGCTAGCGGTTGGGGAGGGCGGGGGGGTGCTATATTTAGATAAAGGAGTTGGCATGCAAAAAGGGAGGGAAGGCTATAAAAAGGGAAGGCAATTTTTTTTTTGGGACACTCTCTCAAAAATTTGGGGAGTCAGAAGCCCTCAAGCGCTCTTATCTCTCGCTCCCTTTGGGCCATAACCTTGATATCCTTCTCTCATGCAGAACCTTCCATAGCTCTCCCTCATATGCTCCATCACTTGGAAGCTCTCTTTCTTATCCCGCCACCCTTAAGAAGCTTCATAGCCATATCCAAAGCTCTAAGAGCTCTCTCTCTCTCTCTCTCTCTCTCTCTCTGTTTCTCTCTCTCTCTCTCTCTCTCTCTCTCTCTCTCTCTCTCTCTCTCTCTCTCTCTCTCTCTCTCTCTCTCTCTCTCTCTCTCTTCGAACCTCCATAGCCAAGTTTCCATAACTCAATTAGCCATAGATTGTTACTCTCTTTTGCCGCCAGTATTAAGCTCAACATTTCTCACCCTCAAGCTCCCAAATCTCGTTCACGTTCGACATCAAGGGAGACAAGCAGGGGTGGGGGGGGGGAGGGGGGAGAGGAAGGAGTTGTTGAAAGAGAAAACAAGGCAAGAGAGGAAAATTTGAAGGATATAAGGTGGATTAAAGTTAGCATTAAAGGGTCATCAAGGATCTTAAGGGCATTAAAGGGCATATTAAGGTAAGAAGAAGGCAACACAAGGGCTTAACCTCGCTCTTGTTCGCTCTCGGCATTAAGGAGAGCAACAAGGGAGGCATGGAGAAGGACTGTATTCAGGGCAACAAGAACAAGATCAGTTAAGACAACAAATTCATGTATAGGGATGTATAAGGTTCAAAGATGAAGAATAAGAGACAACAAACAAAGGTAAAAATGTCTCCTCAAATTTGGGATGATATTTTGACAGAATGAACATAGTAGGGTTTTGGACAAGCATTGGTGCAAAAAGGATGGGTTCTAAAGCTTGGTAGAGGGCCATCCTAAGATCATTATGAGCTCGGGTGCATGCCCCCAACATTGGCTTGAGCATGCGACAGGCAAGAACCGACTTATTTTTGGTTGGAGGGCTAGGCAGTAGGAAGTCAACGTGTTTGGGTGCCAGTGTGCAAGATTCTTTCATTACCCAGGGTGTTCTATTAAAGTTTTGATGAATACCAAGGGTCCTTTTTTACCATACTTTGTACATGAATTGGGAAATTGAACAAAATCAGGGTTGGGTTGAATTTGTGTTGCAATTCTCTCTTTGTGCATTCTTATTGTCTCTATCTCTCTCAAATCCCTCATAGCTAGAAGCCCGACGATTTCCCGGTACCCTAGAGAACCATTCTCTCCGACAACGTGAAGGAGCCATGGAAGCTTAAGGGGGTGCAAGTGCAAAAATATTGAGAGAGAGAGAGAGAGAGAGAGAGAGAGAGAGAGAGAGAGAGAGAGAGAGAGAGAGAGAGAGAGAGAGAGAGAGAGAGAACACAGAGAAAAAACTCGCTATATTTGATTAGTTAAAAAACCTTACATATAAAAGGATGAGCTATCCTTCCTATGAAAACTATTAAACACTGCATGCTATAAGAGATGTTCCCATGGGCACAATTTTATCAGACCAACCTTGGGCTTGGAACCCAAGATTATAGTGGCTAATAGCTTGGACTATGTTACAGTCTCAGAATTGACACTCATTTCAAAAAGGAAAACAAGAAACACCTAGTTTGTGTGGACACTTTTCACTACCTTTGACTGAGTTGACTAGGAATAGGGTAAGTAGATAACAAGGAGAATTTTTGACCCATCTCACCCTCTTAATTGTCATTAGTGAAGTGTATTATAAAATTTCAAAGTTTTTAAGTACAAGACTCCTAAGGTGAGCTGAAGGCATCAAAAACAACATTTCTGGTCTTCATTGATATTGGAAAAGCTATAGTAACTTTTCATAAGTCAAAAATCAGCTTTCCGAGAAAAATTTCAAAGTTCTACTAAAAAAGAGATTATTATGTCACTAGATTTTAGGTGCCTGCAAGTGCAATTTTTTTGGCCAAAGGTACTTTTAGTAGCCTGCATAAAATTTGAATGCCATCAAAGTTTCAAAAAAGTGCATATTGTAAATAATAAGCGCTTTTTTGGTTGAGGCTTGAAATTTGCACTTTTTCACATAAACATCTTGTTGGGTGACATGTTAACACTTTTGTAAAGGCTCAAAATTTTGTGACTTCATTTGAGTGCAAAAACTGAGCTAAAACAACTTTCAATCTATAGACAACAGGGGCTAAGAACACTTGAAACTCAACAAAAATTGGTAAAACTTCTTGACATGTCTTAAAATGCTTTGTCACAACTATGAAAACTGAAGAAGTGAAAAAAATTTGCAAAACTAGGCTCCAATATAATAAGCGACTTATCATTGTGAGGCTTGAAAGTGAAAAATGCTGATCATTCAATAACACCACAGGCTAGAACATAGTGTGTTAAGACCCTGGTTCAAGTTTGAAGCCATTTGGAGTTGTAAGTTGTCAAGTAGGCATAGAATTCACTGAAATCAAGCTATAGATACAAAATTTGGCCGAGAAACTTGCAAACTAAACGAAACTCTATGAAACTTGTTTTGCGATTTGTTTATAGTGTGAACATCCAATACAAGAACAAAAAAGTGAAAAAAGATAATAAGCATGCTTATTATCTTTCACCCTGAAAATTCATTTTTTGCAAATCTTTTCAAAGGGGATTGGCCTAGAGCATTAATAGAGTACTTGGGAAAAGTTTCAAGTAATTTGGACAATATTATGAAACCTCATTTAGAGTGTTGAACACATACTTAACCATTGGGGATCAACAAAGGTGGAAAATGATGCTATTTTGACTTAGTAGATGATAAGCGTGATTATTATCTTGTGTTGGTCAGGGAGCAAATTTTTTACATTATGATCTCGTGTTGGTCAGAGAGCACATTTTTGACATTTTTTTAATGCCAAGGTTAACAGATACTTTATACAAATAGTTTAGAAAGTTTGAAGTCACTTGGAAACTGTTTGCTACTTGAAATTGAGTTTTTTGAAATTGAAGGTTGCAAATTGGTCCTTTGGCTACTTTGGTAGGATTGAAGCTAAAATTTTTGACCAAGAGTCCTTGTATGTGCTTGCAGATCAATAGACTGCTGATTGATATAACTTTGATTGTACAAGAATGATTGAGGCCAGGCTTGACTAGACATCTTGGGGATACAATAGTGAAAACGGGTTGGTATTGGTTCTACTAAGGGCCAAGTATTCCATTTCATTCAGTATTTTGGGTCTTTATTTAGCTTAGATCAAGCCGTTTCATAGCAAATTAGGGCTATAATCGAGAACATGAGAGTAGGGTATTTACTAAGGAGAGCGTAAATCAAGGGGGACCATTAGAGACTATAGTGGAAGAAGTGCCTCACATTTACTCCGACTCAAGGTAAAAGATGTCTTCCTTTTCTACTCAAACAGGGATGAGAACCTCTCTTAGGTTCAAACATACATTGACCTTCTACATGACCAACACGCATAGTCAATGATCAAGCACAACATATATATCAACAACTCAACACAAGATCCATCCTCCTAACATATGCATGCAAGGAACCAAGCAATATTGGGTACCAAAAGATCAACTGAAAGAAAATCCTAAACAGATTTAGGTACCCAAGAACCAATCATCCAAGCATAGTAAATTTCCACAACCAACTCCACAACCCCTACAAAGCAAGAAAGAGCCATCACCAAAGGTTAAGTGGGTGTGGGTGTGGGTGCCAAAGCAGAATCTAGAGCAAAGCAACTAATGAAGCCGATATACAAGTGGATACCAAAGGCTATGCCAAAGTCAAAGAAACCAAGAAAATTGGTTTACAATTGGGTGCCAAAGCTTTAGCAATCACAAAAACAACATCCAATCGCTCTACATAATGATCCAGTAGCAGAGCAGACCGATAGTTGTTCGCTAAGAACTATCAAAGATTGAACATAATTTCTCCAAGATCTTCTATTTAAGAGAGTTAACCAATAAGAAGCTTTCCTCTTGCATAGCATAATGTTCTAAATTGCATTGATCCCATGAGCATGGTAGAGCCAATTGTGGTTATGCATAGACATGGCTTATCAACCCATGCACTACACTACCTAGGCTACACGCTGTTGTCCGAAGGACTCCACTTGGGGGGGGGGGGCATGCTAAATGTGGACCCAAAAGGATCAAATCACCAAAAAAAGGGCAATTCTTGAAGTGTTTGTATGTTAACATGTGACATTTTTTTGCCAACTCCATGAGAAATTCCCTTATAAGTAAAGAGAATGGGGATAACGTACTATGATAACTCATAGGTGTGTGTAAATATAATGAAAAAGCCAAATATGACAAATTTTACTCTTTTTACATGTTTTTTGGTCAAAAAAGATCAAGATGGAGAAATCTACAAAATAATGGCAGAGTATAGTCTTTATGTGTGTTTGGGAAAATTTTGGATTGGTTTTCTATTTTTTTGATTAGTTTTGTAATTTTCTTTAAATTTTTATAATAAAAAGGTCAAAAATAAAAAATAAATAAAAAACAAGCTCAAATGGAGGAGTGGAAGATACCTTGATGATCAAGAAATAGAGACAAGCGATTATGTCAAATCCTTGTTGAATTCTGATGATTGTGATGGGAGGCCTACGCGAAGCTTGATTTGGTGAAATCTTCAAAAATAAGGAAATTAGAGTCTAAATGAAGAATTTTTGGAAGGGAAGTATACTTCATTATCTAGTAGGACTAATTGGGGGGTTTCAAAGAAAGTGAGTCAAGAAGCCCATGCATGTATAGTCCTAGTTGGCAGTCATTTATGCTTGCCACTTTTTGGAGAGAGCTCTCGAAGGTTTCCTTGTGCACACGTTGTACGATCTCTAGTGACTTCTCTACTGCACTGTCTCAGACATTTTGTGATGTCTAGTGACTTCCACAGTGCACCATCTCACACAAGACATGAGGGTACGATCCTAACCTAGTAATGAACATGCTCCATTGTACTTATGAGGCCGGGATAGTCTAGAAAAACCCTAGGTTAGCAGACCGTCTGAAAGAGAACAAAAGCCACAAATCATTGTAACGGCTAGCTTGGTATACCAAATCCAACCAAACTTGAAGGGAGCCATAGCATACATATACAAAACATTGCCACAAACTCAAATGACCATTTCATTGGGTGCTATGGGGTTCAAAATTGGTATGGTGTTGGAATCAAGTTTTGACTTCACAAAAGGCTCTCCCATAGATGCCATAAGCAATGTACATAGATGGGACCAAAAGAAAACATCATTTGTAGCCTATGGCACAAGAAAATGGCTTGGAAGGTGCAGAAGATCATTGATTACAAAATGCATCAAATCAACTCCAAACTGAACTAAAGTCAAAATGGGGACTCTTCTTGACATATGGGACAAGCCCAAATGCTTCAAGGTGGGCAAAAGTTATCATGGGAGCAATAGCATGGCTATCAGATAATCAAGTGAAGAAAACATATCAAGGGGATCAAAATCAGTTCAAAGAGAGGTCCAAAGTTACTTACTAGGCCTGTAGGACAAGTGTCTATCACTAAATGTCAATTTGGTCTAAAATTTGTAAGAGTAGATAATAAGCGCGCTTATTATCTCCAACCCAAGATTTCATCCCTATTTGCACTTCTTCATAAAATATCCCTTTCACATGTTGCATTACATCCCTAAATTCAATTACATCACAAAAATCATTTCCACATTATTCCCATCATAAAAAAATGCACATGTGCTTCTAGTTATCAAAATTTAGCCCAAGGGAACAATAACCAAACTCAAAAGATGCAAAATCACATTCAGGGTAGCGCCACATGATGGACAACCACCCCATAAAGAGAAATTGCAAAAAAGTTGTAAAAATAGGACCATAGATAATAAGCACGCTTATTATCTATGATGCCAAAATGAGCCCAATGTCGCAAAATCTTGTCACCATTAGATTTAGCATGTTATTGAAAGCCTACACATTAATTTTGGGACAAATTGGACTTCCTAAGTATTTGCACCAAGGCTTAGTCATTTTCAAAGGTCTTCGAGGCGAAAAATGACTTCCACTTGGCATTCACGCATCCAAATTTTCCTAAAATCTAAATCATATACATTTCAATGCCTATAACCTAAGTGCACTGCCAAAGTTTAGATCTGGAGCTAGAATCATGCCCTAGATAATAAGCACACTTATTATCTCATATGTTAATTTTTTGCCAGATTGATTTTTTGGTGATTGCATTTTGTTTTTATGGGATGTGGTAGTAATTATTTGGTTTCAAAATTGAATTTGATGTGTTGTAGCTCAATTGGGACTTCACAAGGGATTCCAAGTCTAAAATGTACCTAATGTTAAATCTTGGTGTATTGACTCTAGATTGATTTTTTGGTGATTGCATTTTGTTTTTATGGGATGTGGTAGTAATTATTTGGTTTCAAAATTGAATTTGATGTGTTGTAGCTCAATTGGGACTTCACAAGGGATTCCAAGTCTAAAATGTACCTAATGTTAAATCTTGGTGTATTGACTCTAGGATCAATGCGCTAAGAGGACCTTTGCTAATGAAGCATTGATCTATTGCAGATCAATTGGAACTTCACAAGGGATTTCCAACTTTAAAATGTTTCGAATGCCAAATCTTGGTGTACGGACTCTAGGATGAATGCAAAAATTACTAGCAACACCAAAGAAGAAGACACTGAAGCAAAAGCTTCAAAAACTACCCGAATACCAGTTGAAAGAAGAGTCTATCCGAGAAGTTAAGAAGACCTTTGTTAATGAAGCGTTGCTAGAAAGACACGATGTGTCCATATTCCTCGATTGATTCAAATATTAGGCAACCAAGCAATGGAGGTGTAGATGCTTTCCAAAGAGATATACGATGTGGCCCAAACTCCAAAAATAAGAGAATCACACCGCAAGCTCAGCCTATTACCATTTTATTATATGGAGCAGACTTGTAGAGGGCATATGAGATGTTAAGCTCAATCCAAGAAGATAAAAGTGCAAGAATCCCTGACTCTACTAGTAAAGCCATCCAAGTCAACATTACCAAAGAAATTGTGTTTGAATCATTGAAGCTTTAAACTGATGGAGAGTCAATGAGATCCAAGAAGAAGAAGCAGATATGGGTCATCACTTGTAACACTATGGCTGCTACCTTCCAATATATGATTCACAAGACATCAAAAGAATCCACCCATGTTTTCCACCAACAATTCCACTTCATGTCAAAGAGACCACCCCGCTACATGTGTTCAAATCACACAATGGCCTCATCTTTCATGATGGCTCTAAAGACAAAGATACCCATGAAGTGTGTAGTGGGAGTGTGTGTGAGTGTGTGCAGAAATGAAGAAGAGAGGAGAGAGGAGACCTTGTGTTTGCAGGGGCTATAACTCACTCTCAATATGTGAGCCCCCTTATTCTATTATGTACATAATGAGTAAGGATAATGGGCGGGCACCTGGCCTAACCAGCCACATGGGGCTTTACCCCAATAACCCCCACGTAAAGGCCAATGTGGTTGTGAGAGAGAAAATAAAACCATACAAAACCTGTACAAGGCCATCACAAGTATGATATCAACCAACACCCACTGGCTCATTGAATTTGTATGCATCTAGCTCTAATTGTAGAGGAAGTATAGAGAAATTGACCACATACCCCTATAGTTAAGGCCAATATCAGCCACTACATGGCTGATTGCTCCCACTGCAAATGCACCTATCACAAATGCAATCTCGAGTCTCGAAATCAATATCTCGTACATGAGACTCTTGAATGTTGATACAATCCTAGCAATCTCTGCCAATCTAACCATGTCAGTCAAATCTGGCTCACAACTCCACTCATGGCAATCACCCTGACACGCAAACTCCGATCCCTGAATCCATCCTTGTGTCCATCGCATGTCACATGTGCACTAAGAGAATCTGGCTATCCTGAACCCTGTGTGTCAAGAGAAATACCTAGCTCCAACTCACATGTATCAGCCTCCAGTCTAAGAATATCCATTAATGATTGAATCACGGCTAAATCTTGAGCGCTCAAGCCATCCATATACGTCATCACATCCATGAATGACATGCCCTGTTGCACAACTATCTGCACAATTGGCTCAACATGCTCACAATGTGGAGCATCATGCAACCTATCCACAAAGGAGACATGCCTTGTCTCTTTGCATGGTTGCAAACTCACAAAGATAGTGCCGTCTCATACGTGATGTACTCAAATTGCATGAATAGTGCGAACACTAGCACCTCTCACTATGACTTACTGTCCACAATCCAATCTAAAATTGTGCTCGTATAGCACTACCTGGCACCCACTGTCTTGCAACTGACTCATAGAGATCAAGCTTTGTGTCAAACTTGGAACATGTTGTACATCTGGAAACATGTATGATGCACCACTCGACAACAATATCCTGATATCTCCTACACCAACTATGTCATGTGTTGAACCTTAAGCTAGAGACACATGTCGAAGCATACCACTAGCATATGTGCTAAACCACTCACGACTTGATGTGACATGAAACCTAGCACTAGCATCTAATATCCAATGCGAAGGTAATGTGTCATCAAAAACTGACAAAAGAAAGTGAGGAGTAAACATGGAAGCAAAGTCGACATCTCCGTCATGTTGCCACATACGCTATATCTACTCCCACATAATCCAAAGTGATAGCATCCCTCTTGTGATGTCTCTTGCATTGTCTCATCCACCAAAAACAACACCTACGTATATGCCCTGTATGACCACAATGCCAACACACAACATCTTTGTGTTTGCAAGATTTCCCTTTGACTGTAGGCATCTCTCTAGACTCATTTGTGCCAAAAGGATTGCACAATCTTTGCCATAAATCTCTACCTGTACATGCATCCAAACCAATGCGATAGACAGACTCACCAAGGTGTAACTTGATCCTCAAACGTGCAAGCTCATCCAAGTCCTCCCACTCATCGTCAGTCATAACCTCTGGCGGCCTAGCATCCATACCCTATAGTGGCAAAACTTGGCCCAATGGAGTCAATGCATCATGCATACCTGCTTTCCAATCCTCAAGGTTTGAACCATCAAACTTCATATGGAAAAGCATAAACCCTGACAATGATGTACATGCCAAGTCCATGGAAATAACATGTGACAAGATCAAGCACAAATCAATCAACTGACAATAGCCAAATCCTCGCTAACTCACACACCAAGTACTGTCACAATACACATAAGCTGTCTAAGAGAACTGTCAACAAATATGGCGATCAATTTAACGAAACAATTGAGCAAAACCGCTCAAATGATGCCAAAAACCTGCTCTAATCCAAGAGCACTATGCGATAACCAATGAATCTATCATCAAAAATCTCCCTCTCGAAGAGATTACCGCATACATGTCAAATAACATAATCGGGTGTGAGAAAACACTCTCACAATGCGATGCCAAAACACTATGGCAAAGCAACCACTGAGTACCAAATGCAATCAAAACACGACTGTAAACCATGCACATAAACAAATAAACTTGCAAGAAAAATCTTGTAGAGTTTTGGCAGTATTTGTCTATCTAACCATAATAACCATACATTCCATAAACATACTCAAAACCATGAGCAAATTATGCGTGAAATCCACACTCAAGCATATATGAGCTGCCCCAAAGTCTCAACCCTCTAAACCTAAAAAACAATCCTATAATCCGAAACACAAAGTGCATCAACCACATTCTATAAGAGAGACATATACTAGCATAAATATGGATGCAAACCAACCAAAATATGGCACAAATTGATGCTCAAAACAGATGAAAATCAGCCCAGTGCATCAAGCATGCACCAAATGTGTATCAAATGAGCATCTGAATCAGCTTCAACTCACAATCATGCCAGAAATGTATTAGCCAAAATTGCCTTTGATGTAGTGGAAATGGCAAATAACCTGCCACCTATCCCTGACCATAATACATTACTTATAAACTGGTATAAAAAATGAGGAGTAACAAGAAGAAAAGGAGGAGGTAGCACCTCTCATCACAGAAGGTCAAAGAGAAGAATTGTTCAACGCTTTGAAGACAAAGATGAAGAGAGCAATGAGGGCCCAATGGAGGAGCTCGAGGACCACCAACCCCTTGCAAAAAGTGCTCCTGACATAAACTTTGAGGAAGAAAGAAAAGAGAAGATAAAGGCAAACAGAAGGTGGAGGAAAGACCAAGTAAAAGAGCACAAGTGTCCCCCACCCATCATCATCGAAGAGCTTGCATAAAGGGTAGCTCAGTTTCAACATGAAAAGGAGGCATTCGAGTAGGAAAGAGGGCTAAGAATTGTGTGTAAAGAATCCTTGTACACAAAGGAAATGGGCCCTCTGGCTTACTTGGAACAAATTTATGGGCAAGAAGAGTAAGAGAGGAGAAATCACAAAGCATTAACAAGATGAAGCAATGGGCACATTCAAAGAAACAGAAGCCCCTAAAACTTCTCATAAACTGCTCTCTCCCATCCAAAAAGAGACACAAGAGGCAACACAAGAAATAATATCACCAGAGCCTTAGATTGAAGACACAATGCAAGAGGAAATCTAGCAAGAGAAAAAAAAAAGAAGAACGAATGCCACTGGAGCAAGAAGTGGTTGAAGCAATTCCATAACAAAAGATAGAATACGTGGAAAAGGCTAAAGCATGATCAGATGAGCACATTAGGAAGAGGATGGGGTCTAGGAGGGCCCTTTTATTTCCATGAGATTATGAAAGTGATTAACATTTTGAAACATAGATGCATGTCATGCGTGCAAGAATGATGGGTGTGTAAGAGAGGTCAAACCATGCACTTTTCCCCAAAAAAGGGGCTAGATAACTGTATGATTTTTGGACGTCCATAGCTCCTATATATGATCTCCAATTTGAGCAGAGATTATAGATTCATAATCTACACGCCAAGCTCTTTTTGTAGAGATGTTACATGGTATGGTTTTTCCCACTAGATTTTAGATTTTATTTTGTGGAGAAATTTGAATTCAAATAAACTAGCTGTTTTGACTGATTGAATTCAAAAGTTCTCCTTAATTGATTTCTTAATACAAGCAGTTTGACTCCCTTAAAGTTCCAAATAAAGAGGCCCTCCTAGACCCCATTCTAGTCCTAATGACAAGAAGAACAGTAAGGGACGGAAGAACTACCTGAAATGGGGGGAGGGGGGGCAAGCACATCAATGACTAACAATCTCAATGAAGCTGAGGACTACACTCAGTTTGCACATCATATAGTAGAAAAGATGAAAACTATAGTGTATAGAACAAAAAATAGTATCAAGCACATGCCTTTGTAGAGGAATACAGAGCTTTGTATAAGAAGTCACAAGCAAAAATCTCTAGCCTACAAGAGGCTAACACAAAACAGTCGGTTGAACTCAAGGAAAAGACAACACTTGTGGAGCAGTTGACCATTGTAAGTGAAACACTTGTTGATTGTTGATTTGCAAGCAGCTCTTAAGGCAGCTCAAGAGCATCTGGAGAATAAAAATAAGCTACACGATGAGGATAAAAAGATGCACATCAAGTACTGTGAAGCTTTCAAAGCCTTAGAAAAGTGACGCAAGGCACAAAAACTGGATGACCTAGGCTAGGAGGGGGTAAATGTTAGATGTGAGCAAGATTTGTTGGCTACACGACCATGGAGCTCAACAATCCCATTGACCTACAATTTCTTGCAAAAGTAGATAAAAGGTGTGCATCAAGTACTATGAAGCTCTCAATCCTTACAAAAGCAACACAAGGCACACAAACTAGATCATTATCCAATCCATGCAGCTATGTCGTGGACAACCTAGGCTAGGAGGGGGGGAAATGTTAGAACATTGCTAGCATCAAAGCCTATGTAAAAGCCTATGATCATGTAATTTTCCATATTTTTTGAGCAATATGGATGTCTCTAACCCAAAGCCTTTGTAATTTATTGAAGCCTATGGAGGAGCTAAGCCACGATGTTTGGCAATCTCCACATCCACTTTTCTTCACCTCAAATCAGCCTAATCACACACACTAATGATTTTAAAGATGCACACATCACTAATCCTATCATGCAACACACTAATCACAAGCGCACACACATAGATCTATTGAGCATCCACACTCGGGCCACACTCTAATCAAACCTACATGCACACACAAGGAATAGAGGGCAATCACACAAGATTAGAATGGGATTAACTACTAATTAGCTACAATCTAGCTAATCAAAGCATCATTAACAACAATGAGTTGGTAATTCCTCCACGTGGCAAAATTTTATGTAGCATTTCAACCTCAAGGATGCCTTTCTAATGGATTTGTTGGAATTAGGGTTGCAGAGAAACACACACAGCTTGGAGAAGACGAAGGAAGCTCAAGGCACACAATAGAGAGTGTGTTACTTAGTGTGCAATGGAAAGATAGATAGCCCTAGAGTGATGGGCGTATATACAATGCACGGGGGAAAAAACCTCCTAAAGAGGGAAAAAATGCCCCGGTGGTCCTAGTGTGTTCACACACATCACTACCACATGTATATGGTAACAAATCCCCCCTGGAGTGATGCGGTGAACGAGAGCTGGCACATGAGTAAAGGGAAGTGCCATGCCCTGAGGACAGGATCAGTCCACAAAGGGGAGTAAGCCCAAAGCTTTGCGGAAAGCTTCAAGCTTCTCACGAGACAATGCCTTTGTGAAAAGATCTGCAAGGTTGTCCTGTGTTGGCACATAAGCCAAGCTGATCTCTCCTACTGAGAGCCTCTCCCTGACATAGTGGTAATGCACCTCAATGTGCTTTGTGCGAGCATGAAACACTGGGTTCCTCGCAACTGCCAATGCGCTCTAACTGTCAGTGTAGATAGTGTTGGCAGTGTCCTGTCCAACACCCAAGTCAGCCATAAGGCGTCTGAGCCATACACACTCAACCATAGCTGTGAAGACTGCCCTGTACTCAGCCTCACAACTCGAAGTGGCCACAGTAGGTTGCTTCTTGCTCAACCATGATATACATGAACTGCCAAGCATGAAACAAAAACCACTTGTGGAGACTCGTGTGTCAAAACAACTAGCCCAATCTGAGTCCGAAAAAGCATGTAAGTCTGGCGGCAATGATCCCCCCTTGGGATAAAACAAGCCAAGATGTAAAGTGCCACTAAGGTAGCGGAAAATCCTCTTGACAGCCTGCCAATGCTTAGACCCTGGGCTATGCATAAATCTGCTGACCTGCGAGACTGCAAACTGAATATCTGGCCTCGTGTTGCATACATAAATGAGGCAGCCAACAGCAGTTTGGTAAAGAGTGACATCAGCAGGATCGCCAGCATCATGTAGACTCAACTTCAAACCTGTTTCCATGGGAGTGGCAATAGTTTTGCAATCCTCAAGTCCAAACTTACATAGCAATGTCTCTATGTAACTTTTCAGACACAAGGCAATACCACCATCACACTGCTTAAACTGTATACCCAAGTAATGATGCAACAACCCGAAATCTTTCATCTTGAAAGTAGCATTCAAATCAGCCTTAAATTCAGCAATATGTCTCTCATTTGGTCCAGTGATCAGCAAATCATCAACATAAAGAACCACAATGAGAAATACATCATCCTCAAACTTTACATACAATGTGCTTTCTGTTGGACTATTACGAAAGCCTCGTTTAACCAAAGGAGTGTAAGCTTTCTCATACCAAGCACGAGGAGATTGCTTCAACCCATACAAAGCCTTCTTACATTTGCACACTTTGTCCTCTTGTCCTTTTATGACAAAACCGCGAGGCTGCGTTACATAAACTTCCTCAAATATGTCACCATTCAAGAAAGCAGTAACAATGTCTGATTGATGTACATCCCAACCAAAATGAGCTGCCAATGCACATAGAAAACGCACAATAGTCATACGACAAGTGGGAGCAAAAGTCTCTTCATAATCTATGCCTTTTTGTTGTGCATAACCCTTTGCAACAAGTCGAGCCTTATGGCGATCGATCTCACCATCCGGCTTGCGTTTCAACTTGTAAACCCACTTCGTACCAATGGCCTTTTTGCCAGGAGGCAAATCACATAAAGTCCATGTGTCATTCTCTATAAGTGCATCATATTCTGATTTCATGGCAGCAATCCAATTTTCTGAATTCTGTGCTTCATCAAAAGACAGAGGCTCCTCAACATCATATAAACTAGACACAGCCAAAGCATAACAATCTGATGCATAAGATGCATGGCGAGAGCCTGAACGAGTACGACTAGATAAAGGTGCATCCAATTTATTGTCACGCAAAGTGTGCACCAGCCATTTTGGCATACCTCTAGCCTGCTCATTTTCAGCCCTTTCCTCATCAAGTACATCATGTACATCTGCATCAGTAATAGGCTGTTCTAAAACATTTTCAGAAACCCCCATAGGCTGTACATTTGCCTCATTGGAACTTACATTCGTATTTCCACCACTGAAAAGAGGCAACAAAGTGTCATAAATGTCCTGTGAGCTTACATTACTGTCTCTAGTACATGACAGCAAGGGCTGAACAGAGTCTTCCACAAACACTACATCCCGTGAAACCAGAATACGTTTTGTTTGTGGATGATACAACCTGTAACCTTTGCTTTCAGCACTATAACCAACAAAAATACATTTGACAGCCTTATCATCCAATTTTCTGCGCTGCACTTGTGGCACCAAAGCATATGCCAAACAGCCAAAAACACGCATGTGCTCAATAGAAGGTTTTCTATCATGCCATGCTTCATATGGAGTAATAGACTGGAAAGCTTTCGTAGGACACTTGTTAAGTACATAAGTGGCACGCATGATGGCCTCAAGCCAAAAAGAATGCGGCAAAGCCTTACTTTTGACCATACATCGTGCCATTTCCGTTAGTGACCTGTTTTTCCTCTCAGCAACACCATTTTGCTGAGGTGTATAAGGCACTGTACATTGGTGTTTTATCCCACGACTAGCCAGAAATGCATTAAATTCATGAGATATATACTCCCCCCCTCGATCGGAACGGAGGGTGCGCATAGTACATTTTGAGACATTTTCAGCCATAGCCAAAAATTGTTTGAAGCACATAAAAACTTTGGACTTCGCTTTAAGCAGAAATACCCATGCATGCCTGGAGTAATCATTAATGAAAGTCACGAAGTACAGGTTATTGCCCAACGACGGAGTTTGCATGGGCCCACAAACATCACTATGCACAAGCTGCAACCTGCATGTGGCCCTAACTGAACCATCCTTTGGAAACTTAGAACGCTGCATTTTACCCAGAATACAGCCTTCACAAACATGTTTGACAGGTGCTTCAAGAGGCGGCAAAGAAGCAACCATATCAGATTTTTGCAAACGCAGCAAACTGGCAAAATTCAGATGACCAAAACGTGCATGCCAAAGTTTTGCATCTTAAATAGCCCTTGAATCTGCAACAGCATTTGCAAAATTTTGTCCACACTTGTCATACAAAGTGAGGCTATACACCCCACGGCACAAAAGCCCAGATGCAACAATTTCATCACCAAAACTGAGATCATGAACTGTACATCTGTCATCCACAAATTTGACTAAGTCCAAGTCTAGCAAGTGCGGATACAGACAAGAGATTCTTCTTGATCCCAGGTACATAAAGTGCATCAACAAGTGTGAAGGAACTGCCATTAGCAGCAGTGAGCACAATCTTTCCAACTCCTTGAACTGGATCAGAGGCGTTGTTGGCACAAGTGACTGAATTCCCATGAGGGACAGACTCGAGAGAGGTAAACAATTCACGATGTGAGGTAATGTGCTTTGTAGCACCACTGTCGAAATACCACAGATTTGAATCTGCAGCAACTGACAAGCATCCATCATGGACAGCAGGGTTGTAAGTGCACTCTGCGCTAAAAGCCCATTCTGCATCAACATCAACATCACAATCTCCTTTCACAGAAGACTCAACAATGGCTGCATTTGTAGTGGAAACAGCATTTGCAGTGGAACCACCCTCTTTCTTCTTAGCCTCTTTGGCCTTCAACTTAGGACACGACTTGATCAAGTGATCATTGGCTTTACAATAATGGCAACGCATCTTCTTTTTTCCCTTATCACCAGAATTGCTAGACGAAGTGCTGCCAGCAGAAGCATTAGGAACAGAATTTTTGCCACTCGCAGCAGAACCATAAGAAGTGGCTGCATTACTGTTACCACCCTTTCTTTGAGAAGGAATAAAAGCCTGTTCAACTGCACGTTGCCTAGTCCTGTTTTTTCTAGAAAGTGACTCTTGCAACAGCAATGTGCATAATGCATCAAACTTGACAACTTCAGGATTTCCTTGGGTCATCAGTCTCCAGGTACTAGCAAAAGTCTGGTAGGAATCTGGTAAGGCATCAAGAACAGTCTGCACAAGGGAACTGTCTGAAATGACTTCACCTGCAGAAATGAGTTGCTCATTGATATACTTGACACTAGCAAGGAAAGTGTCCATATCATCTTCCTCATGCATAATCTTCGACTCTAGCTCTTTACGTAGCAAAGCAATTTTAGCCTCATTGCGGCTTGCATAAAGACCTGCTAGAATATCCCAAGCCTGTTTTGCAGATTTTGCTGAACGGATGTGAGGAATAATGGTGCGCTTCACAGACAACGCAATCAATGCATGAGCCTACGCATCCTTAACATCCCAACGAGCTTGTTCTGCCGTAGGCAAAACAACTCTAACAGCTGCAATCCTTGCAGCAAGACCTGCAACATCCTCAACATCGCCTACATCTTCAGAACCAGGACGTACATCAATGCCCTGCACAATGTTCCAGACACCTTTTGACACAAGAACATGTTGCATCATATAAGCCCACATAGGGTAGTTGTCCCCATCCAACCTGTCCTCAGCAGCAAACATCTTGAACACATCTGTGTTGTTGTTGTCAGCCATGGTAAATGCTGCACCTGATGTGAAAACTGCCCGAAAATAGGAGAAATGGAGCGGGAACAACTTGTGCTATATAGCACAAACCGTAGAAGACTATAAGGCACCTGTTATGCAGAAAACGGCGCTGACAGAAAATCTGCACAAAATGACGAAATAGCCTGTGCAGTACTGCCCGTAGTGGAAACGGAGGCCGAAATGAGCCCAAATCAAAATTCTGAGCAGACCGAGCTCTTCGAGTTTGCCCAAAATATTTGTCGACCTGCGAACGCTCGCCAAAGCTCACTGAAATCGGAGAAAGTGAGCAGGCGTGTGCTAGAGCAGCTGGCGACTAAGCCCGGGAGGACGTGACCTGCTCTGATACCAATTGTTGGAATTAGGGTTGCAGAGAAACACACACAGCTTGGAGAAGACGAAGGAAGCTCAAGGCACACAATAGAGAGTGTGTTACTTAGTGTGCAATGGAAAGATAGATAGCCCTAGAGTGATGGGCGTATATACAATGCACGGGGGAAAAAACCTCCTAAAGAGGGAAAAAATGCCCCGGCGGTCCTAGTGTGTTCACACACATCACTACCACATGTATATGGTAATAGGATTCTCCCTCTTTCTTCTTGAACTTATGGATTTGTGAGACTGTATTATGAGCTACAACTCTTTGAGAGAATTCTTTGATAAACTCATCAAACACCTCGTCCATTGATTCAAAATCTCTACCTTCAATAGAGTCGAACCAAGTTGCGGCATCCTTCTCTAGGGTTAACCCAAATCCTGTGAACTATGTGGAAATGTCCAATACTTCCTCAGCCTTGATGGCACGCATAAAGGTTGCCACATGATCGTTTGGACCCCTATTTCTCGAATATTTCTTGTTAACCCATTTTTGCACTTGAGAAGGCCTAATCCTCCGGTTATCTACCATTCTAAACATAGGATCCTCTATTCCTCCTCTATGAGCAAAATATGGCCTCGGATATGGTACACGATCCTCCTCTAGGGGTGCTCCTAATCCATAGTTCCTGATTGTTCTAGCAAGTGTTTGTTCTTCTGCTCGGCTTCTTTCTTCTCGTTCTTGTTGTGGTATTTCCATCCTAATTGGATTTAGTGTTCTTGTCGTACTCTCATCTTGATGTTTCCAATGGAGTGGTGGTTTTGGTGGTGGTTCTAGCCCTGACACGGCGTGATATCTACCCCCTTTCGTGTTCATGTATGTTGTAGCAAATTGTTTGAGCCACGCTTGAAATGATAGTGGCAATGCTTGTGAGTTATGAGGGGGTTAGGAAGTGGTTTTTTATTTGATTGTGATGTGGTGTCGTAATCATCTGTGAAGGGATTTGTAGATTTTCTCGGGGTTTCTATGGGCTTTTGGCTCCCTATCAAAGCTTGTGCCATCAGTTTTGGTGTTATCACTCTCCCTACATTGTCCGAGTGAATTGGCTCATATTCTCATCCGTACTTATCAACAAAAATAATATTGTTTCCTGTTATAGACTCATATAAAAACAAGTACAAGAACTTGTATATGCTTAACTCATTCATGTGGGGTTCCTGTTACCATATACATGTGGTAGTGATGTGTGTGAACACACTAGGACCGCCGGGGCATTTTTTCACTCTTTAGGAGTTTTATTCCCCCGTGCATTGTATATACGCCCATCACTCTAGGGCTATCTATCTTTCCATTGCACACTAAGTAACACACTCTCTATTGTGTGCCTTGAGCTTCCTTCGTCTTCTCCAAGCTGTGTGCATTTCTCTGCAACCCTAATTCCAACAATTGGTATCAGAGTAGGTCACGTCCTCTCGGGCTTAGTCGCCAGCTGCTCCAGCACACGCCTGCTCACTTTCTCCAATTTCATTGAGCTTTGGCAAACGTTCGTAGGTCGACAAATATTTTGGGAAGGCTCGAAGAGCTTGGTCTGCTCAAAATTTTGATTTGGGCTCATTTCGGCCTCCGTTTCCACTACAGACAGTACTGCACAGGCTATTTCGTCATTTTGTGCAAAATTTTTGTTAGTGCCGTTTTCTGCATAAAAGGTGCCTTATAGTCTTCTACGGTTTGTGCTATATAGCACAGGTTGTTCCCGCTCCCTTTCTCCTATTTTCGGGCAGTTTTCACATTAGGTGCAACATTTACCATGGCTGACAACAACAACACAGATGTGTTCAAGATGTTTGCTGCTGAGGACAGGTTGGATGGGGACAACTACCCTATGTGGGCTTATATGATGCAACATGTTCTTGTGTCAAAGGGTGTCTGGAACATTGTGCAGGGCATTGATGTGCGTCTTGGTTCTGAGGATGTAGGTGATGTTGAGGATGTTGCAAGTCTTGCTGCAAGGATTGCATATATTAGAGTTGTTTTGCCTACGGCAGAACAAGCTCGTTGGGATGTTAAGGATGCGCAGGCTCATGCATTGATTGCGTTGTCTGTGAAGCGCACCATTGTTCCTCACATCCGTTCAACAAAATCTACAAAACAGGCTTGGGATATTCTAGCAGGTCTTTATGCAAGCCGCAATGAGGCTAAAATTGCTTTGCTGCGTAAAGAGCTAGAGTCGAAGATTATGCATGAGGAAGATGATATGGACACTTTCCTTGCTAGTGTCAAGGACATCAATGAGAAACTTATTTCTGCAGGTGACGTTATTTCAGACATTTCCCTTGTGCAGACCGTTCTTGATGCCTTACCAGATTCTTACCAGACGTTTTCTAGTACATGGAGACTTATGACCCAAGGAGATCCAGAAGTTGTCAAGTTTGATGCATTATGCACATTGTTGTTGCAAGAATCACTTTCCCAAAAAAACAGGACTAGGCAGTGTGCAGTTGAACAGGCTTTTATTGCTTCTCAAAGAAAGGGTGGTAACAGCAATGCAGCCACTTCTTATGGTTCTGCCGCGAGTGGCAAAAATTATGTTCCTAATGCTTCTGCTGGCAGCAATTCGTGTGGAAATTCTGGTGATAAGGGCAAAAAGAAGATGCGTTGCCATTATTGTAAAGCCAATGATCACTTGATCAAGTCGTGTCCTAAGTTGAAGGCCAAAGAGGCTAAGAAGAAAGAGGGTGGTTCCACTACAAATGCAGCCATTGTTGAGTCTTCTGTGAAAGGAGACTATGTTGCTGATGTTGATGCAGAATGGGCTTTTAGCGTAGAGTGCACTTACAATCCTGCTGTCCATGATGCATGCTTGTCGGTTGTTGCAGATTCACATGTGTGGTATTTCGATAGTGGTGCTTCAAAGCACATTACCTCACATCGTGAATTGTTTACCTCTCTCGAGTCTGTCCCTCATGGGAAATCAGTCACTTGTGCCAACAATGCCTCTTATCCAGTTCAGGGAGTTGGAAAGATTGTGCTTACTGCTGCTAATGGCAGTTCTTTCACACTCGTTGATGCACTTTATGTACCTGGGATCAAGAAGAATCTCTTGTCTGTATCCACACTTGCTAGACTTGGACTTGTAGTCAAATTTGTGGATGACAGATGTATAGTTCATGATCTCAGTTTTGGTGATGAAATTGTTGCATCTGGCCTTTTGTGTCGTGGGCTGTATAAGCTCACTTTGTATGACAAGTGTGGACAAAATTTTGCAAATGCTGTTGCAGATTCAAGGGCTATTTCAGATGCAATACTTTGGCATGCACGTTTTGGTCATTTGAATTTTTCCAGTTTGCTGCGTTTGCAGAAATCTGATGTGGTTGCTTCTTTGCCGCCTCTTGAAGCACCTGTCAAACATGTTTGTGAAGGTTGTATTTTGGGTAAGATGCAGCGTTCTAAATTTCCAAAGGATGGTTCAGTTTGGGCCACATGCAGGTTGCAGCTTGTGCATAGTGATGTTTATGGGCCCATGAAAACTCCGTCCTTGGGCTATTACCTGTACTTCATGACTTTCATTGATGATTACTCCAGACATGCATGGGTATTTTCGCTTAAAGCGAAGTCCAAAGTTTTTATGTGCTTCAAACAATTTCTGGCTATGGCTGAAAATGTCTCGAAATGTACTATGGGCACCCTCCGTTCCGATCGAGGGGGGGAGTATATGTTTCATGAATTTAATGAGTTTCTGGCTAGTCGTGGGATAAAACACCAATGTACAGTGCCTTATACACCTTAGCAAAATGGTGTTGCTGAGAGGAAAAACAGGTCACTAACGGAAATGGCACGATGTACGATCAAAAGTCAAGCTTTGCCGCATTCTTTTTGTCTTGAGGCCATCATGTGTGCCACTTATGTATTTAAAAGGTGTCCTACGAAAGCTTTGCAGTCTATTACTCCATATGAAGCATGGCATGATAGAAAGCCTTCTATTGAGCACATGCATGTTTTTGGTTGTTTCGCATATGCTTTGGTGCCACAAGTGCAATGCAGAAAATTGGATGATAAGGCTGTCAAATGTATTTTTGTTGGTTATAGTGCTGAAAGCAAAGTTTACAGGTTGTATCATAAGCAAACAAAACGTATTCTGGTTTCACGGGATGTAGTGTTTGTGGAAGATTCTATTCAGCCCTTGTTGTCATGTACTAGAGACAATAATGTAAGCTCACAGGACATTTATGACACTTTGTTGCCTCTTTTCAGTGGTGGAAATACGAATGTAAGTTCCAATGAGGCAAATGTACAGCCTATGGGGGTTTCTGAAAATGTTTTAGATCAGCCAATTACTGATGCAGATGTACATGATGTACTTGATGAGGAAAGGGCTGAAAATGAGCAGGCTAGGGGTATGCCAAAATGGCAGGTGCACACTTTGCGTGATAGTAAATTGGATGCACCTTTGTCTAGTCGTACTCGTTCAGGCTCTCGCCATGCATCTTATGCATCAGATTGTTATGCTTTGGCTGTGTCTAGTTTACATGACATTGAGGAGCCTCTGTCTTTTGATGAAGCAAAGAATTCAGAAAATTGGATGGCTGCCATGCAATCAGAATATGATGCACTTATAGAAAATGACACATGGACTTTATGTGATTTGCCTCCTGGCAAAAAGGCCATTGGTACGAAGTGGGTTTACAAGTTGAAACGCAAGCCGGATGGTGAGATCGATCGCCATAAGGCTCGACTTGTTGCAAAGGGTTATGCACAGCAAAAAGGCATAGATTATGAAGAGACTTTTGCTCCCACTTGTCGTATGACTATTGTGCGTTTTCTATGTGCATTGGCAGCTCATTTTGGTTGGGATGTACATCAACCAGACATTGTTACTGCTTTCTTGAATGGTGACATATTTGAGGAAGTTTATGTAACGCAGCCTCGCAGTTTTGTCATAAAAGGACAAGAGGACAAAGTGTGCAGATGTAAGAAGGCTTTGTATGGGTTGAAGCAATTTACTCGTGCTTGGTATGAGAAAGCTGACACTCCTTTGGTTAAACGAGGCTTTCGTAACAGTCCAACAGAAAGCACATTGTATGTAAAGCATGAGGATGATGTATTTCTCATTGTGGTTCTTTATGTCGATGATTTGCTGATCACTGGACCAAATGAGAGACATATTGCTGAATTTAAGGCTGATTTGAATGCTACTTTCAAGATGAAAGATTTGGGACTGTTGCATCATTACTTGGGTATACAGTTTAAGCAGTGTGATGGTGGTAATGCCTTGTGTCAGAAAATTTACATCGAGACATTGCTATGTAAGTTTGGACTTGAGGATTGCAAACCTATTGCCACTCCCATGGAAACAGGTTTGAAGTTGAGTCTACATGATGCTGGCGATCTTGGTGATGTCACTCTTTACCAAACTGCTGTTGGCTGCCTCATTTGTGTATGCAACACAAGGCCAGATATTCAGTTTGCAGTCTCACAACTCAACAGATTTATGCATAGCCCAGGGTCTAAGCATTGGCAGGCTGTCAAGAGGATTTTCCGCTACCTTAGTGGTACTTTACATCTTGGCTTGTTTTATCCCAAGGGGGGATCATTGCTGCCAGACTTACATGCTTTTTCGGACTCAGATTGGGCTGGTTGTTTTGACACGCGAGTGTCCACAAGTGGTTTTTATTTCATGCTTGGCAGTTCATGTATATCATGGTTGAGAAAGAAGCAACCTACTGTGGCCACTTCGAGTTGTGAGGCTGAGTACAGGGCAGTCTTCACAGCTACGGTTGAGTGTGTATGGCTTAGACGCCTTATGGCTGGCTTGGGTGTTGGACAGGACACTGCCAACACTATCTACACTGACAGTTAGAGCGCATTGGCAGTTGTGAGGAACCCAGTGTTTCATGCTCGCACAAAGCACATTGAGGTGCATTACCACTATGTCAGGGAGAGGCTCTCAGCAGGAGAGATCAGCTTGGCTTATGTGCCAACACAGGACAACCTTGCAGATCTTTTCACAAAGGCATTGTCTCGTGAGAAGCTTGAAGATTTCCGCAAAGCTTTGGGCTTACTCCCCTTTGTGGACTGATCCTGTCCTCAGGGCATGGCACTTCTCTTTACTCATGTGCCAGCTCTCATTCACCGCATCACTCCAGGGGGGATTTGTTACCATATACATGTGGTGGTGATGTGTGTGAACACACTAGGACCGCCGGGGCATTTTTTCCCTCTTTAGGAGTTTTTTCCCCCCGTGCATTGTATATACGCCCATCACTCTAGGGCTATCTATCTTTCCATTGCACACTAAGTAACACACTCTTTATTGTGTGCCTTGAGCTTCCTTCGTCTTCTCCAAGCTGTGTGCGTTTCTCTGCAACCCTAATTCCAACAGTTCCATTCATCGGTAGTAAGAGGTGACTCTTCCTTCCTCGTGCTCGTAAATCCCGATGTTTTCATCGATCTTCTCTATTCTTTCCACTATCTTGTCACATGAATGTAGCAAGCTCCAAAAAGAGTGATTTTAGGAGGTATCTCTCAAGTCTCCATAAACATCTTCCCTTTTGCTACATTTTCTCCATATCAATTGTAATATTCAGGGTCGTTGACAATGAGATAGTGGTTTCCCTCCTCATCGCGAAGCCTATCACTATCATTAGTTACCATGACTACTACTAATCCTCTCGTTGGTCTTTCTTCAAAACATATGTATTGACGTCCTAGAACATCAGCATACATCATGGCTCTATGGTCATTGGTCCCCTTAAGAAAAATTGTAGTGTATTTTGGCATGTTTAAGGGTTTTTGAGAGGTACTATCCCCATGGTCCCTTGCTGTTAGTGTAAGGTCTCTACCGGCCCTAGAAGAGGGTTACCTATGTAAAATTTTAAGCCTAAATAATAGTTTGGCAAAAGATGCTAATTTTAGAAGGTTTCCCTGATCCGATGTCATTTTTATGTTGTGATTCTTGTAGAACTTTTAATTTTGGTCAAATTCAATTTTTATGAAAAATTTCCAAACATAGAAAGTTTTTGATCCCCGGTATGGTCTAGGGTCGACCGGCTCGTCATACTGTGCATCAACCCGGTTTCCTTAAAAATAGGGTCCGGACGTTGGAGGCTGCTGTTTATGGCAGGTATCCGTATCTCTTACCTGCAGGTCTGTCTCCAATTAGCAAGTTTCATAATTGAATTTGGGTTAGTATAGATCACGTTAGCTTAAGGTTAGCATTTTCTAAGGTATGTATGGCATGAATGTGGATGTGCATGCATGGGCATGGATGTGCATGCATGGTCATTGGTATGCATGGGGTTATATCCCCATCATGTATGGCCATGGGTCATGTGTATAGGTAGTCTTGTGACAAGTGTTAGGCTAGGCATGGAAAGTGTAGCATCGGAACTAAGCATGGCCTAGATAGGGTAGAGCATGGGCTAGATAGTGAGGTGTGGGCAATGGAGCATGGGACTAGGACACCACAAACCCTCAATTTGGAAAGAAGCTAGTGCTACCTTCCCTTGTGGAGTTCGATTTTTGCAAGTGTGTGTGTGTGTGTGTGTGTGTGTGTGAGAGAGAGAGAGAGAGAGAGAGAGAGAGAGAGAGAGAGAGAGAGAGAGAGAGAGAGAGAGAGAGAGAGAGAGAGAGAGAGAGAGAGAGAGAGAAAGCGATTATTAGACAAGTGAGGACACCTCACTAGAGAAAACCCCACACTTGGCATGGCACTTAGTGGTATGTGTGTGTGTGTGTGTGTGTGTGTGTGTGTGTGTATGGACCTTCTAATTCCTATTTTAGAAAGCCAAATCGACCCTCCTTGAGGGGGATGCCTATATAAGAGTAACTTAACCCTTTCTCGAGATAGACAATTCCCAAGACAATGCAAGGAAGTGTTGCTGCCGGAGCAATCTTTTGTGAAGCCTTTTCTACATCACATAACACACAAAGGAGATCTTAATTAAGGGTAATTAAATTATATTTATGCTAATCCTATTGCTCCATAGCCTCTTTTCTCTAGAGGATTCCTAGGTCGAGCTTAATTATGCTAGCTGGCTACATCATTAAATAATCTATTCTCTATTATATTCCATAATGGTTTCCATGTATTTCCATTGTTGGATTAAGGATGCACCTTGCTTCTTAAAGATATTTAATTTTCTTTTAATTAAGCATGAGTTTATGCATATAATCATCATTGTCAGTTATGCATGTTGTGCATAATTATGTGGTAAAGCTCTTCACCTATGATTCTCTAAGATATGGTGAGACTTTCTTCTCTTTTTATGCACCCAAATTGAGGATTAATCAAGGAATTAAACCCTTGATTTGCCCATGAAATTAGGGCATAATTATGAGACTTCTCGCATACAAAAAGATGCATAACTAGGGTATTGTGTTGCATTAAAGTAAATTGTGTATGATTATGTAGAAATTAATCATCTATTATATTTGGTATTTGCATGGTTATAGTCTACCATTGTATGTTATATTGATGCATCTAGTTAGTACATTAATCTTGATCTCATGTTGCATACGAGGGAAGTTTTGGTTATGATAGTCTTAGGATGAGTTTATGAGTAATTAAGGCATAATCATCTCGTTGCATCCTTGAGTTAGCTTCCATAATTGCGATTGCGAAGGCCTTGTTATTTAATCTAGTATTATTGTTGGAATTAGGGTTGCAGAGAAACGCACATAGCTTGGAGAAGACGAAGGAAGCTCAAGGCACACAATAGAGAGTGTGTTACTTAGTGTGAAATGGAAAGATGGATAGCCCTAGAGTGATGGGCGTATATACAATGCACGAGGGGAAAAAACCTCCTAAAGAGGGAAAAATTCCCCGGCGGTCCTAGTGTGTTCACACACATCACTACCACATGTATGTGGTAACAAATCCCCCCTGGAGTGATGCGGTGAACGAGAGCTGGCACATGCGTAAAGGGAAGTGCCATGCCCTAAGGACATGATGAGTCCACAAAGGGGAGTAAGCCCAAAGCTTTGCAAAAAGCTTCAAGCTTCTCACGAGACAATGCCTTTGTGAAAAGATCTGCAAGGTTGTCCTGTGTTGGCACATAAGCCAAGCTGATCTCTCCTGTTGAGAGCCTCTCCCTGACATAGTGGTAATGCACCTCAATGTGCTTTGTGCGAGCATGAAAAACTGGGTTCCTCGAACCTGCCAATGCGCTCTGACTGTCAGTGTAGATAGTGTTGGCAGTGTCCTGTCCAACACCCAAATCAGCCATAAGGCGTCTGAGCCATACACACTCAACCGTAGCTGTGAAGACTCCCCTGTACTCAGCCTCACAACTCGAAGTGGCCACGGTAGGTTGCTTCTTGCTCAACCATGATATACATGAACTGCCAAGCATGAAACAAAAACCACTTGTGGACACTCTCATGTCAAAACAACCAGCCTAATCTGAGTCTGAAAAAGCATGTAAGTCTGGCGGCAATGATCCCCCCTTGGGATAAAACATGCCAAGATGTAAAGTGCCACTAAGGTAGTGAAAAATCCTCTTGACAGCCTACCAATGCTTAGACCCTGGGCTATGCATAAATCTGCAGACCTATGAGATTGCAAACTGAATATTTGGCCTCGTGTTGCATACATAAATGAGGTAACTAACAGCAGTTTGGTAAAAAGTGACATCAGCAGGATCGCCAGCATCATGTAGACTCAACTTCAAACCTGTTTCCATGGGAGTGGCAATAGGTTTGCAATCCTCAAGTCCAAATTACATAGCAATGTCTTTATGTAACTTTTCTGACACAAGGCAATACCACCATCACACTGCTTAAACTGTATACCCAAGTAATGATGCAACAACCCGAAATCTTTCATCTTGAAAGTAGCATTCAAATCAGCCTTAAATTCAGCAATATGTCTCTCATTTGGTCCAGTGATCAGCAAATCATGTACATAAAGAACCACAATGAGATGTACATCACCCTCACGCTTTACATACAATGTGCTTTCTGTTGGACTGTTACGAAATCCTTGTTTGACCAAATGAGTGTCAGCTTTCTCATACCAAGCACGAGGAGATTGCTTAAGCCCATACAAAGCCTTGTTACATTTGCACACTTTGTCCTCTTGTCCTTTCTTGACAAAACCGCGAGGCTGCGTTACATAAATTACGAAAGCCTTGTTTGACCAACTGAGTGTCAGCTTTCTCATACCAAGCACAAGGAGATTGCTTCAACCCATACAAAGCCTTGTTACATTTGCACACTTTGTCCTCTTGTCCTTTCTTGACAAAACCGCGAGGCTGCGTTACATAAACTTCCTCAAATATGTCACCATTCAAGAAAGCAGTAATAATGTCTGATTGATGTACATCCCAACCAAAATGAGCTGCCAATGCACATAGAAAACGCACAATAGTCATACGACAAGTGGGAGCAAAAGTCTCTTCATAATCTATGCCTTTTTGTTGTGCATAACCCTTTGCAACAAGTCGAGCCTTATGGCGATCGATCTCACCATCCGGCTTGCGTTTCAACTTGTAAACCCACTTCGTACCAATGGCCTTTTTGCCAGGAGGCAAATCACATAAAGTCCATGCGTCATTTTCTATAAGTGCATCATATTCTGATTGCATGGCAGCCATCCTTTCTGAATTCTGTGCTTCATCAAAAGACAGAGGCTCCTCAACGTCATGTAAACTAGACACAACCAAAGCATAACAATCTGATGCATAAGATGCATGGCGAGAGCCTGAACGAGTACGACTAGACAAAGGTGCATCCAATTTACTGTCACGCAAAGTGTGCACCAGCCATTTTGGCATACCTCTAGCCTGCTCATTTTCAGCCCTTTCCTCATCAAGTACATCATGTATATCTGCATCAGTAATTGGCTATTCTAAAACATTTTCAGAAACCCCCATAGGCTGTACATTTGCCTCATTGGAACTTACATTCGTATTTCCACCACTGAAAAGAGGCAACAAAGTGTCATAAATGTCCTGTGAGCTTACATTACTGTCTCTAGTACATGACAGCAAGGGCTGAACAGAATCTTCCACAAAAACTACATCCCGTGAAACCAGAATACGTTTTTTTTGCGGATGATACAACTTGTAGCCTTTGCTTTCAGCACTATAACCAACAAAAATACATTTGACAGCCTTATCATCCAATTTTGTGTGCTGCACTTGTGGCACCAAAGCATATGCGAAACAGCCAAAAACACACATATACTCAATAGAAGGCTTTCTATCATGCCATGCTTCATATGGTGTAATAGACTGCAAAGCTTTTGTAGGACACCTGTTAAGTATATAAGTGGCACACATGATGGACTCAAGCCAAAAAGAATGCGGAAAAGCTTGACTTTTGACCATACATCGTGCCATTTCCGTTAGTGACCTGTTTTTCCTCTCAGCAACACCATTTTGCTGAGGTGTATAAGGCATTGTACATTGGTGTTTTATCCCACGACTAGCCAAAAATGCATTAAATTCATGAGATGTATAGTCCCCCCCTCGATCGAAACGGAGGGTGCCCATAGTACATTTCAAGACATTTTCAGCCATAGCCAGAAATTGTTTGACGCACATAAAAACGTCGGACTTCGCTTTAAGCGGAAATACGCATGCATGCCTGGAGTAATAATCTTTGAAAGTCACGAAGTAAAGGTAATTGCCCAAGGACGGAGTTTGCATGGGCCCACAAACATCACTATGCACAAGCTGCAACCTGCATGTGGCCCTAACTGAACCATCCTTTGGAAACTTAGAACGCTGCATTTTACCGAGAATATAGCCTTCACAAACATGTTTGGCAGGTGCTTCAAGAGGTGGCAAAGAAGCAACCATATCAAATTTCTGCATACGTAGCAAACTGGCAAAATTCAGATGACCAAAACGTGCATGCCAAAGTTTGCCATCTGAAATAGCCCTTGAATCTGCAATAGCATTTGCAAAATTTTGTCCACACTTGTCATACAAAGTGAGCTTATACAGCCCACGGCACAAAAGCCCAGATGCAACAATTTCATCACCAAAACTGAGATCATGAACTGTACATCTGTCATCCACAAATTTGACTACAAGTCCAAGTCTAGCAAGTGCGGATACAGACAAGAGATTCTTCTTGATCCCAAGTACATAAAGTGCATCAACAAGTGTGAAGGAACTGCCATTAGCAGCAGTGAGCACAATCTTTCCAACTCCCTGAACTGGATCAGAGGCGTTGTTGGCACAAGTGACTGAATTCCCATGAGGGACAGACTCGAGAGAGGTAAACAATTCACGATGTGAGGTAATGTGCTTTGTAGCACCACTGTCGAAATACCACACATGTGAATCTGCAGCAACGGACAAGCATGCATCATGGACAACAGGGTTGTAAGTGCACTCTGCGCTAAAAGCCCATTCTGCATCAACATCAACATTACAGTCTCCTTTCATAGAAGACTCAACAATGGCTGCATTTGTAGTGGAACCAGCATTTGCAGTGGAACCACCCTCTTTCTTCTTAGCCTCTTTGGCTTTCAACTTAGGACATGACTTGATCAAGTGATCATTAGCTTTACAATAATGGCAACGTATCTTCTTTTTTCCCTTGTTACTAGAATTTCCAGACAAATTGCTGCCAGCAGAAGGATTAGGAACAGAATTTTTGCCACTCGTAGCAGAACCATAAGAAGTGGCTGTATTACTGTTACCACCCTTTCTTTGAGAAGCAATAAAAGCCTACTTAACTGCACGCTGCCTAGTCCTGTTTTTTCTGGAAAGTAACTCTTGCAACAGTAATGTGCATAATGCATCAAACTTGACAACTTCTGGATTTCCTTGGGTCATAAGTCTCCAAGTACTAGCAAAAGTCTGGTAAGAATCTGGTAAGGCATCAAGAACAGTCTGCACAAGGGAATTGTCTGAAATGACTTCTCTTGCAGAAATAAGTTGCTCATTGATATCCTTGACACTAGCAAGGAAAGTGTCCATATCATCTTCCTCATGCATAATCTTCAACTCCAACTCTTTATGCAGCAGAGCAATTTTAGCCTCATTGCGACTTGCATAAAGACCAGCCAAAATATCCCAAGCCTGTTTTGCAGATTTTGTTGAACGGATTGTGAGGAACAATGGTGCGCTTCAGAGACAACGCGATTAATGCATGAGCCTCCGCATCCTTAACATCCCAACGAGCTTGTTCTGCCGTAGGCAAAACAACTCTAACAGCAGCAATCCTTGCAGCAAGACCTCCAACATCCTAAACATCGCCTACATCTTCAGAACCAGGACGTACATCAATGCCCTGCACAATGTTCCAGACGCCCTTTGGCACAAGAACATGTTGCATCATATAAGCCCACATAGGGTAGTTGTCCCCATCCAACCTGTCCTCAGCAGCAAACATCTTGAACACATCTGTGTTGTTGTTGTCAGCCATGGTAAATGTTGCACCTGATGTGAAAAATGCCCGAAAATAGGAGAAAGGAGTGGGAACAACACGTGCTATATAGCACAAACCTTAGAAGACTATAAGGGACATGTTATGCAGAAAACGGCACTGACAGAAATTCTGCACAAAATGACAAAATAGCCTGTGCACTACTGCCTGTAGTGGAAACGGAGAACGAAATGAGCCCAAATCAAAAATCTGAGCAGACCAAGCTCTACAAGGTTTCCCCAAGTATTTGTTGACCTGCGAACGCTCGCCAAACCTCACTGAAATCAGAGAAAGTGAGCAAGTGTGTGCTGGAGCAGCTGATGACTAAGCCCGGGAGGATGCAACCGGCTATGATACCAATTGTTGGAATTAGGGTTGCAGAGAAACGCACACGGCTTGGAGAAGACGAAGGAAGCTCAAGGCACACAATAGAGAGTGTGTTACTTAGTGTGCAATGGAAAGATGGATAGCCCTAGAGTGATGGGCGTATATACAATGCACGGGGGAAAAAACCTCCTAAAGAGGGAAAAAATGCCCCGGTGGTCCTAGTGTGTTCAGACACATCACTACCACGTGTATATGGTAACAATTATGTGTAAGAATAAGATTATTCCTTGTCAAGTTTTCTCATTGGTTGTTGTGGGAATTACGCCTAGTCTCTTTGTTTCTCCAAAAGAACTAATCCTAGTGGTGAGATATGGCCCCCAAGAGGACACATTATGGTGGTGCTAACAACCGTAAGGCAGGAACTAGTAACATGGTGAACAATGGTAAATCACCAATGAGAGAAGAAAATCCGGCCATCTCAAGAGGCATCAAAGAGGAAATTCATGAGGTAGGATGGGTTTTATTTTGTACTTTACATAATCATTGCATTACGGTAACATTAAGAATGTCTAAAATTCCCAGAAACATGTTGTTAACCCTCACGGCTCACGGACACCCTATCACCTACGAGACGGACGTTGTAACCTACGGTGGACATTGTATTATTTATTTGGTAGAGTCAGGTACCGGGCTTGTCGGTCCAATAGGAAAGGGGTAAGAGTGATCGCCGATGAGAGGCGCACTCTAACTGGGACATTCAAGGGATTAGTTGGCTAAGCATGGGCGCCCAAGTGTGAATGGGGTGAGCTCATATAAAAGCCAACTAAACCTAAAATTCCTCATTCTCTCATTTGTGCAATAGAAGAGTGCTCTTGCTCCATCTCCATCTCCATCTTCTTCTTCTTCACCTCCTTGTGTGTGTGTGTATGTGTGTGTGTGTGTGAGAGAGAGAGAGAGAGAGAGAGAGAGAGAGAGAGAGAGAGAGAGAGAGAGAGAGAGAGAGAGTGCGATCGAGCATTGCGGCGGCACGACGGCGGTGAAGCGGTTGAGCGTGACGTAGCAGCGTCTCCTTCTTCTTCGCGGCGAGGAATCCTCCACGGCAGGAGCATAGAGCGGTGAGTGACACACCATTGCCCTCTTTTGAGCTTACTAGTTAATCTAGTTGTGTGCTTGGAGCCGTCTGTGGCTCGCACACAGTGGTAGGCAAGTCCCTTGCTTCGACAGTGCGGCAAGGAGCGCACATTTTTGGCGCCGCTGCCGGGGAATCGCCCTGCACTAAGCCCAAGAGGCACTTTGTGCTTCTCCTATGAGTTGTTTGTAGTAGGAAAGAAGAGGAAGAGGAAGAGGAAGAGGAATGAGTTATTTTTCTGCAAGTTGTTAATTTTTGTATCGTCTGCAAGTTCTGTGATTTCTGCATAATGTTGTGTTTTCTGTTTGCATACAGTCTTTGCACGGTTAGTAGTCGTTAGCTTGTACGCAGTGAATGAATAAGTAGGAAGGCAGTTAGCAATTTCTGTTTGCACACAGTCTGTACACAGTTTTCTGTCAAGGTTTGCCTGCACACAGTCTTTGCACAGTAAGGTAGTGAGAGAGGAAGTAGGTGGACAGTTAGCCCAATGTCAGTAAGCAATTAGCAGAGTGGTTAACAGATTAGTTAGTGGTTAGCAGCACTGTTAGTAAGTAGCTAAGGTAGTGAGTTGTCTGTGAGCTGTTGACAGAGAGTTTAGGTAGGTGTTGACAGTGTGTGTGGCCAAGAAAGGGTCACCTAAACCGTGCGCGGTCGTCGACTGGGGGCTACACTAAAATTTTGATCGGGATCGGGATCGGGATCATTTCTTCAAGCCCAAGCCCAAGCTCAAGCTCAGGCCCAGGCCCAGGCCCAGGCCTCAGTCCTCAGACTTATGATATATACTAGACTCACTCTTATATATATACCCTACCCCCTCAAGAGGGAATGAGAGCATGTGGGGCAAGTCCTCCACTCTCCTCTCTTCTCTTCCCACTTACACCCTTAGACTTTCTAATTTGGGCCTAGTTCCCTACTAGAAATTGACGGTTTTAGGGATTCCGAGAGCATAAAGTGACCAAACGGAGGGCTGTAAAGCACGGCACGTCCCTCTGATCGAGACGCTCGTTTTGAGCTATCATACATTCTATTCTGTAGCTGGGTCAGAAAAAAAGGACCAAAAAATCAAAAAATAAATAAATAAGAAAAGACTTGGGTTGCAAAACACCCAAAATTACTAGGTGAGCAGCCTTCACGGGCACTCACTGACACTTCTAGGGGATCCAAGTCATATGAACCTACGCTCTGGACGAGTGTTAGAGCACGAGCATATTGGTAGTGCCTCCATTTACGCGGGCACCCATTATTCCTCCACCCTAGGTTCTGGACCTTCGGCTGGGACTCAAGGTAGCGCGACCCAAGATCCTCATATCGCGTCTAGTGATTCTTCCTCTGACTATGGAGTTATGGAGGGGTATCCTACACCAAAACCTGATAGTTCAAGTCAAGACATGCATGCCATGGGCCCACGGCTCGGGTCCAGCATGTTTAGCCGCTTAAAAGAGAACCTTAGTAGAGCTACTCGCTCCGAACATGCGGTTAATGAAATAAATGAAGGGACTGGGGAAGTAAATTCGTCATTCATGCCTAAAATAGACCCTATGCTTCTTGAGAGTGTGCATGTGAATGTTCCATCCACTGCACTTGCTGATCCTTTAGGACTATCTCCCTCTGAGGTTCTACTACCCGATGGTAGGAGTCTTGCCGAAGTGCAAGAGATCGAACGCTATATGCAAGCAACAAGGGAGAGGGAAATTGAAAACCTACGAAGGCTAGAACAAAGTCAAGCCCTGAAAGCAAAGGCTCCTATGACAACAATCATGCCAGCCGAGCAACCGAGTGCTCCCAAGGTAGCAGTCACGGAGGGGCAAGCGATGGGGAGCAATAATGCTTCCACTTCGAGGGAAACCTCCAGCACGCCAGGCCTATATGGGATATTCCTAAACGAAAATTGGGAGTATGACCTACAAGCAGAAGCTTTAACTGATCGGTACACAGGACACACCTATCATGTGGGTTGGTTAGATATTCTACAATCCACATCGGGTGCTACTAGCATAGATGAGCAACAACAGAAAGTCTGTGATGTCCTCCATAGGATTGTCGAGTTAGAAAGACAGAACACAGGGATCAACATGCCTTCAACAGGCCTAATGAGATTCTTGGATGCGGGAAAGGCCAACCAACCAACCCTGTCACAAATGGAGACTCCCTCAGTGAGCCCCATTGATCCTCCATATGTTCTTTCGCCAGGAGCCTCAGTACACTCTGAGCCCACAAGTGGCAGCTTTACCTTCCCAGATCTAGCTCATCTTTCTCTTAATGACACTACGGCTACCATGCATATCCCAGTAGTGAGCATGACAAGAAGTACACCATGGAGTTCATTTGTTAACACTGCGCCGATGCCTAGTAGCACAGTGCCCCCAACTATACCTACATGCATGTATCAATTGTGTGCACCTGTCGTACCTATGCCTCCTGTAGCTCCTACACCTCCGATGCCATATCAGGCACCCCCTATGCCTAGGGCCACGCCTGTAAACTTTGGACCACCGTCTGGTACACCACCATACGAAATATGGGACCCAAGAGCCGCGCGTATGCCAAGGCCAAGGCCAACTCCCATCTCACATGTGGTTCTAGGAGCACATACACCCATTATACCTGCTAAAATAGGAGATTTGGCAGCATTTGCTCAAACTATCGGTCGCTCTATTGCGGAAAACATGCGTAGTGCACCTGATAGAGAGCCTAGGAGCAAGGCAGTTCAAGTAGCTAAGCTCACTCAGAAATTCAGTGGAGACGGAGATGCTAGAAAGCATATGGAAGTCTTTGAACATGTGTGCGATTCCTTGGAAGAGCACAATGAGATACATAAGTGTAAGGCTTTGAGTTTGACCCTAAGCGGAAAGGCTGGAGATTGGTATAGAACCTTAAGAGTAGAAGAGAAAACGATCTACTCTACTCTTAGGAGACTGTTCTTAAAAGAATACATAGAGAGGGAGTACTTTGGGGTGTAGCCTCTCAGCTCTAGAAAGCCCAACGAGAAGAAGGTGAATCCGTGAGAGACTTCATTAGTCGCCTAAAGAATTTGAATTCTCGATGCAATCCAAACGAGCGATTCAACAACAACCAATTGCTCGATAGATTCATTAGGGGACTACGACATGAAAGTATCTATAATGGCCTAGTCATTAGAGGTATCACTACTTGGGAAGCAGTCACCATGAATGCAATCCAATTGGAGGATAATTTAATGATTGCAGGAGAAAGAGTGTCTGCCGAGCCGAAGTCTAGTAGCTCGCAAGCGTCAGGGCATGAGCCAATGAAGATAAAGCCAATCGTGAAAGAGAAAACGATATCTGAGATGACTTTGGCAGATCTCACCAAGGCCATCCAAGAAAGCCTTAGGGGTAATCGTGCTCCACAAAACACTCATATGTATCCAAGAAGGGAGCAACAATGGTGCTCAATTTGCTTGGGCCCACATACTACGAGTGAATGCCCTACTTTCAGAGTAAATTTTAACGGGACTTGTAACGCGTGTGGTAGGTATGGCCATCAAGCGAAGGATTGCCTAATGCTTAAATGCATCATGGAAAATATACCGCCTATAGCTTGGGCAGACTCACCTCGAGTTCCTGCATTGATGCCTACCCCACCCATGGAGCAACAGTTGCCATTACAGCACATGGTCCCTAGAACCCAAAATGTGGTCCAAACCACACCGTTGCCACCTCCAGTGCTAGGACCGCAACCCCCTCATCCAAGAGTTACACCTATGAACCAAATAGGTTGCGCGTCATCTAGTACTTATGTAGATTGCGAAGAGGACATAGACTCTAGTATCACCTATGGAGGCGACATGCTTGAGGAGTGTCCCATGTACTATATGGAAGACCATTGGGGACAAATCAAACCAGTATATCAAGCTACTGCGCTAGCAGCAAGAGGCCAAAACATTAATAGTTTTGCCAGGAGACCACCTCTTCAGTGCTACGAATGTGGTGGACCACATTGAGTAGCTGAGTGCCCCATTAGAATGCAAAAGAATGCTGCACTAATGCAAACAAGTCAAGGGAGTGCATTGGCAATGCCAATACTAATTTGTAATCGTTGTGGCATAGATCATTTGATCGCACAGTGTCCTAACAATCCAAACGCACCAAAAATCACACCATTGAACATAATAGAGATTGTTGATGGGACACCACGAACAATAAACATAGCACCAGTGAATGCACTCACACGGTCGATGCTCCAAAAGCAAAATTACATCCTCGAAGAGAGAGATGCTGCATCCATTGGCCGAGCGAGAAAGAAGAAAACACGAAGAAAGAAATCCCTTAATGCTTCTAGCTCAAAACCTAGTTCAAAGACTAACATAGGGACAGGAGAGGCTCCCGTGTATATGAATGACCCTGAGGATGACTCAGATTCGATAGAGACCACGGAGACCAAAACTGTTACTACAAAGGAAAAAGCCAGTGAGGAGGATCACGAGAGGGAATTACGACGAACACCAAAAGAGTATTCAAAGTTAAACCACCCAGTTGCGAACCCCCAAGATAACCCAAACATATCCAGATGTCGGACACAGTGTTTCCCACACAAGTTCAACCTCACAAGAACTACAGGCCGTTAGCTATACTCAGTATCATTCGGGAAGAGAGTGAGGGTAGGACATCTGAAAGTGGACACACACCTTTCCTACTAGAGAGAATGTTTGGTGAGGGAATGCCCGACCCCCTTGAGGAAGTGGAGATTCCATCTTCACCGTTCTCTTGTCAGGGTCCTACGTCCCACAAGATGCCATTAAATGTTGCCAAATTGATGAACTTCATGTCTTCAGAAGTTAGAACCACCATCATGTCCAAACTATATAAAGACCCCGAGCTAGTCTCAGCTCTTCGAACCTTCCTCAATGGAGAATTACAAGCGGGATTACCACAGTTTGCACATATGAACAAACCTGACTCGGTAATGAATGATGAGGAATATTTAGCACCACCATCTGACCTAGCGAGACATGAATCTGTAATTGAAGTACCCGTTAACAAGTTGGGGCAATACTTTGAAGGTGATGAATCTAATGCTACTCTACCAATCACTACTAAAGGATTAACTGTAAAGGGGGTTCTTGACGGTGATGCGGGAGTCAGCATGGTGACAAAGAGTTGTTGGGAGTCTATGGGGCGACCTCACCTTGAAGCCACAAGCGTAGTGGTAAAAATGGCTAATGGATCTATTGTTACGCCTATTGGAATGCTAAAGGATCTCAGAATCAAGGTCTTGGGACACAAGTTAAGGCAGACTTTCATTTTTATGGATTTTTCCAAGCATCCTATGTCATTTGAGATGATCTTAGGGCGTCCATTCATGAGGGAAGCAAAAATGGTGCATGACTGGTCCAAAAACCACGTCTACTTACAGTTCCAAGACTCTGTCATTCGAGTTGATCTTTTAAGTGGTCAAACGCATCCTCTAGGAAATAAATTCATCATTGATAATCGATCAGACACAACAATTCACTCAGCTCCATTACAGTATTGTTACACGTGTAACGAAGACACGAATATTGGAAAGAACTCTCCTTATATGGATATCCTACCCGGAATGGCCGAGTCAGACAATGTCGATTAGGTGCACCTAGCGGCAACTATAGATACATGGGGAGCTAGAGGAACAACCTGGGTAACACCACATGGGGAAGAGATACCACACATTGCACCAGTAAACATGTTAGGTGTAGCGCATGTAACATCCAATGATAAGAAAGAGGCACACCTACCTGAGAGTGAAACCGATGATTCCTCAAAGGCTTCAGGCCAATACACATCAAAAATAGAATCTCAGGGAGAAATGGATTCAGAACCCGAGGAAACATCGAGTGAACCAAGTATAGTAACTGAACACTCAAGGCCTAGTATGACCATCTATGGTAATTTATATGAGAGTGAAGAAGATACAAGCGAAGACCTATCAGGCGAGTCGAGTTCAAACATTTACCAAAATCAAAACCTTAACAAGAAACAAAGGTCATATAAGAGACGACGATATCGAGCAAATGTGAGAGCTAGGATAAACAAGGAAAGATCTACTCCAGAATGGCTTAGCTATCTAGGGGCATGTGATGCTCATCGAAAGCTAGTAGACAATTGGGGTGAACATCTCTGGAGTGTCATGTGGTGCAGCCCGCGACCCATTGACCTCGCTCAATTGGAGGTTACAGAGCCAAAATTGAGTCGAACTATAAGAAGACGTCAAAACCAAGAGTTAGCACAACAACAAAAGGAGGCAGAACTAAAAGAAAGGTCTCTGTCAGGACAAGAGCCTGCTGACTTACATACGGCTCCTGAACATTTTAAATCTTATACCACGGGGGAGCGAAAGGTTGTGTATGCCAAAGCCCAACGAATACCTACCAATCGAAGCAGTGGAGTCTATGATGGTCCAGCGGTAGTTAAAGAGATAGAATTAGATGAACCAGGTGAGGAGTCTAAACCAGTCTTTATTGCTCAAGACCTTACCGAAACTGAAGAGGCTGTACTTAAGGAGCTCCTCAAGTAATACAAGGATATCTTTGCTTGGACATATCATGACATGAAGGGCGTTCCACCTTCTATGGTGCAACATACAATTCCCATGATCAACACTGATAAACCCGTCCAGCAACGACCCTATCCAATGAATCCTAAGTACGCCAAAATTGTACAAGAGGAGATTTAAAAACTTATCCAATGTGGATTCATATACCCTATTGAGCATTCAGAATGGATTTCTCCAATAGTCATTGTGCCAAAAAAGAATGGGAAACTAAGAGTGTGTGTGGACCTCAAGAAAGTTAATGCAGCTACTAGGAGAGATCATTATCCCTTGCCATATTCAGAACATGTGCTTGAGAGAGTTGCAGGCAAGGAAGCTTATAGCTTTTTAGATGGGTACTCTGGTTACAATCAAATCAAAATTGCATTAGAGGACCAAGCTAAAAATGCTTTTATCACAGAGTTTGGAGTGTTTGCATTTCGTGTTATGGCTTTTGGCTTAACAAATGCCCCTGCTACATTCCAACGATTAATAAACACTGCGTTTAAAGAATTTCTAAGGGAGTTTTGTGAAGCTTTCCTAGACAACCTTTGTGTTTATTCTTCTTGGGAGAAGCATTTGTTATATCTACGAAAAATATTTGAAAGGTGTAGATTTTATCGCATCTCATTGAACCCTTTCAAATGCCAATTTTGGGTTAAGCATGGAGTCATTCTAGGGCATATAGTGTCCAAGAACGGGATATCCATAGATGAGAGTAAGATTAAAGCCATTGCCGATTTTCCACCACCTACAAACTATAAAGGAGTTCAAAGATTTATGGGCCATGTTGGTTATTATCGAAGGTTTATTTTAAACTTTGCCGAGATAGCGCGTCCATTGTACAAGCTTCTTATCGAGTTTCACTGGACGGAAGAATGTCATCAATCTTATGAGTTATTAAAGAAGGCCCTAACAAGTGCTCCAATCCTGCGAACACCTGATTGGAATGTACCTTTTCATGTGCATATTGATGCATCAAATTTTGCTATTGGGTGTGTTCTAACTCAACCAGGAGAACATAAATTGGACTACCCTATTAGCTTTGCAAGTCGCCAATTAAAGGTTGCCGAGATAAACTACACTACTACAGAGCGCGAAGGTCTAGCTATGATTTATGCAGTAAAGAAATTTCGCTATTACCTTCTTGCTACCAAGTTTGTGTTTTATGTTGATCATCAAGCATTGCTATATTTGGTAAACAAGCCGTGTTCCACAGGTCGAATTACACGATGGTTGTTAATTCTTCTTGAGTTTGACTTCACCGTTGTTGTGAGGCCTGGGAGGAAACATGTCATGGCGGATCATTTATCTCGTATCCCTAATAGCGAAGCTCCTACGGGGGTTGATGATGAATTGCCTGATACTCCTTTGTTCATTGTTGAGACAATGCCTGAATGGAGTGAAAAGATATAGCTCAAAAATTTATCAAGGAATGCGAACCCTATTGCTTACTGGCTGGAACTCTCTATAAGAGAGGAAAAGATGATGTTCTTAGACGCTGTGCCCGCGAGGATGAGTATTTATATATTCTATAAGAGGCACACATGGGCGTAGCGGGTGGTCACTTTTCAAGAAAGTTGACTGCCCGAAAGATCTTACAGTCAGGCTATTGGTGGCCCATTCTGTTTAAGGATCCATCACTTTTTGCAAAGGGATGTGATGAATGCCAACGCTTCAAGAAGCCACAAAGAAGTGATAGGATGCCTCTACATCCCATCAAGGTAACCCAACCATTTGAAAAGTGAGGCTTAGACTTTGTAGGACCGATTAGTCCGGCTGCACGTAACACGCAATCACGATATATCATTGTGGCTACCGACTATGTAACCAAATGGGCTGAAGCAAAAGCAACAAGAAAGGCGGATGCAAAAACAACAGCTAAGTTCCTCTTTGAGAACATTATCACACGTTTTCGATGCCCCTTTGAACTTGTGAGTGACAATGGAACTCATTTTATAAATGAAGTAATAAAAGAACTCACATCAAACTTCATGATATCTCACCACAAGTCTACACCCTATTATCCCCAAGCAAATGGCCAAGCTGAGAGTACCAACAAAACTCTCATCTCCATTTTGACAAAGACAGTTAAGGGTCATCGCACTGATTGGGACCTAAAGCTTACATTAGCTTTATGGGCTTATCGTACTGCGTATAAAGTTGCTATTAATTGCACACCGTTTAAGATGGTGTATGGCCAAGAAGCAGTTATGCCATGGGAGTTTGTCATTCCTAGCTTCTCAAGAAGGTTGGGATGGTAACCCCTTAGTGGAGCGATTATATATCCTGGAAAGGCTAGATGAAGAGAGGCAATTAGCTGTGCAAAATGCTCTAGTGGAGAAGGATAGGAGAAAGAAGTGGTTTGATAGCCATTTAAAGGATAAACACATCAAGGTTGGTGATAAAGTTCTTATGTATGGGGTACGTAATGAAAAGAAGAAATTGAAATACACTGGTAAGGCACCATATCGAGTGTGTGAAATTACCCCGCAAGGTACCATTCGTGTGGAGACTCTAGATGGAGTTGAAACCATTGGATTCCTTAATGGGAGTAAATTCAAAAGATATTATGATCCTCTAAGCCAGGAAGAGTTGCAAGCCATCCATCAAAAGAAGGCTGCCAAGGAACAAGCAAAGCTTTAAAAAATCCAAGCAAGAGTTGAGGCTCGAGAATGACAACAACGTCTTAGACGCCAACGAGAGGCTAATCTGGGAATCACACAAGCATTTTTCAAGGACACAGATGACGACTCATTAGAATCTGAGCCACCCCTACGATACCCAATTGAGCTAAATAGCCCCTATGGGAAAGTACTATACAATGCCTTATTAGATACGGGAGCTAAACACAATTTGTTATCCTATGGAGTTTCGTGTCAATTAGGGAAACCGACCCTATCCCCGAGTACGATGCAAGTCAAGGGCATTAATAAAAAGAAAACTGCTATTCTTGGAGTCCTTCAGACCCCTGTTGTCTATGACAATGGAAGCATAGTGCAGACGTTTCTAGTCATGCCCGCGGGAGCTATGGAGGGCAACGTAAACCTGGGACGCACGTGGATGTTGGCAACCAAATGCACTATTGATTGGGATACTGGTAGTGTCATGACGCGACCACCGACTCTTACCCCTATCATTCAAGCAAAGTCACCTACGTTGCAAACTCTAGCAAAGTTGAAGGATAGACAACATTCACAAGCCAAGGTGGTTAACTCGTCTTTGCCGGCTACCCATGAGCCTAACACTTCAACACTTGTAGTTGCAGCAAGCAGTAATATTGCAAGTACTCAACCTGCACGACCTAAGAGTACATATCAATGGGTCCCCAAGGCCTTACTTCCAACTACCTCAACCCTCCCATCTATTCCAAGAAAAAATTTCCCCGGAAAACCAAGAGCGCGCCCTAGAAGAATCAAGACCAAATCACGATGGATTCCAAAACAACTATTAGAAGCCCAAGGCTACTATGATGGAAATGGGAAAATTTGGGTACCTAAACGTAAAATGTGTCCTTCCCTATCGACAACAAACCCATATGAGTCAAACAGTGTAACGCTAAAGCCAATGGCAGACCGTGGGAAGGGAAAGATCACAGAATGCTACACACCTAGTCTAGAGCTAGTTTGGGCTCCAAGGCAAAACCAATTTATTCCACCTAGCTCAGGAAGGGGGGAGTTCCATGAAGCTTCTAGCTCCTCATGTAATACATCCATAGAGGTAAAAGCTTTTACACAGCCTCCATCTATAGTAGTGGACCTCCATGAAGCTACAAAAGAATCCACACCTCCCAGTGTTCAAGAATCACCTGATGAACCACTTCAAGTTCGATCCTGGGAGAGTACCTTACCACCCTTGCAACTTGACGAGGCACCTACGGTAATAGAAAACTACTGGCAAAAATCCTCACCTATTACCAACTGGAACAATTGGTTTCAAAGGGTGACGACATCATTTCAAACGGTATGATCTACCCAAGGAAGGGGGAGTGTTTGTGGATATCCATTATTCACTTGCTTCCCTCTCAACCTTTCTCCCTGACCTCTTAATCTCCAATCTTAGAGAATGTATATATAAAGCCTTATACTCACAAAAACGAGATAAAAAAGTAAAAGAGCAAGAGCCATAACACAAAATCATAAAAACAAATTATGCACAAGAACACGACCCTTGTAATATTTGCACTCTAACCATCATCTATTTGCGTGTACAGATATGGCTAGTACGCTAGAGTCATCCACTCCTGCCTTGGGTGAGAGGTACCCTCGTTACTTTTCACAAATATTTCACATGGTCTTTCCAGTGCTTGCATGTGAATGGGATTGATAGGTACGCTATCATGTGAGAGGAATTTTGAGGAGTTAGAATGGCTGATACGTCTCTTGACCACTTCTGATCCATACTTAGTAGAGAGTGTTTCTCCCATTGCACAAGCCTACCCTTTTGACCAAGATGACTATAGGCGTCTAGTGACCTTCTTAGTAAACATGGGCACCTATGATGAAGAAGAAAGTTTACAGGACTACACGGATGGCACATATGGTCTCATGGATGATGACTATGTTTATCTCGACGACGAGGATAGGGGTTTAGCCTTAGGGTTTCCCCCCAACCTCTACAATATCCTATTCCCTTGACTCTCTAGGGGGAGTGCAAATAATTAGGTTAGGGTTCCTTATGTTTTTTGTTGTGTTCAATAAGTGTTGGTACCTTTTCCCACTAATGTGCCTCCTGGAGGTATTCCTTTTGTTTCCTAGTGTGTACAGGAGCGTGTTGCTATTGATAGGATTTGGACCTTCATGAAATCTTTATCTCGACTCACTCTTCAAATCAAGAGCGACCATCGACACAAACAGGTGTTTCTTGTCCATTAGCATTGCCCCTTATCTTTTTTGCATCTATGATTGTCTGCTTTAATTGTGATTGGTAGCCTAATATTCACCGCATTTGCTTAGTATCAAACATTTAATTCAATGTAATACTTTGTTATAATCACTTGTCTAGGTTTAAAAATCAAGCAATCCGACTAAGCTAGTTTGACCAAGTTAGGTGTTAGAGATCTTCTCTTAATACCATGGGGAATGCCTTCCTAATAATCAATGGTTACTTAGGTTCTTAATCCGATTTAGTTATTATTTACATACAATGTCTTCCGGCACTCGCAAGGGTTCTTCTCCTTCAACAAGGTCCACAACCCTTGTGGAAAATGATCCTAAATCTCCTAAGTGTGGAGATAGCAACACAACAACCCAACCAACAACATTGGAAAGCATAATCATGGCATACTTGGTATCGTTGCAAGAGATTGTAAGAAAACAAGACCAAGACTTACGAGCACTTGCAATGGAGAATGGCACACTAAGGGTACTTGTGGTTGAGAATGAGAATCTCAAGAGAACACTTGAGATGCAAAAAACACGTTTGATGCAACTTGAAGAGGAAGTCAAGGAAATGTAAATACTCGCTTATGGACTTGAATGCTTTGAAGGAGCGCATGAGCAAAGTAGAGCATGACCATGTATGTAAAGAGGAGAAATTTGACACCATGATCCGGGATGTATGCGATAAGAAAAATGTATGCACAAACAAGTCTTGGGCTGATGTATGTGGTAACAATGTGGTTCCTAATTCCTCACTCATGCAAGCTATGGAGGAGTTGAAGAAATGGGAGCGTCGTTCCAAGAACATTGTTATTCGTGGAATTCCCAAAGAGAAGTTGGAGACACCTCCTTCTCTTGCCATTCTTATCCAAGATTTCTTCAAAACCCACTTTGGCATGTCCGGAGTTATGGTCTATGGAGCACATAAAGTGGGTAAGCAAGGAGCTCCTCACTCAAGAGCACGGCCAATTGTATGCACCATGCCGGATGAGACCAAACAAAAGATTATCCTTGATAATAGTTGGATCTATTTGAGGGATACAAAATGTTTTGTATGTGAATATTGCACTATTAAGCAACAAAACATGCATCACAAGACATATGAGGAAAAGAATAAGAAAAACAAGGAGATCTCTCACGAAGAAGATGTGCCCAAGGAGGAGCAAGTCCCTCGAGCAAATAGGGATGTGTGACCTATGAGACCGAGTTCCCGGGGGATTCACTATGGATTTCCATATGGTATCATGTGAGTGTACAAGAGGGGGGTTTTTAGAGGTCAGAAATAAGTGTATACAATAGGGGTAGCCCCCCATTATTTCATGCTTGTATCGTATGCATAAGGGAGGGGGGACCTACCCCGGGGGGGGGGGGGGGGGGGGGGGGGGGGGGGGGGGGGTGGGAGGGATATTAAGTGCTTATGCCATAAGATACGTGCCCTAACAAGCCAATTAAAGAATCTTTCACATGAGGGTGTTGTTCTTGGTATTTCAAAGAGTTCATTTACTCCACTAGCAAACTAAGATATCTATACCAATGAGAAAATAAGGTACCTCCGTGTCGTCTCCCTTAGCTAACATCTTTAAGACTTGTTGAACAAGATTCTAAATTTGTTGGGGTCGATGCTACCATAAACTTGACTAATCTTCTTCTATGTAGCCACTAGGCATCAATATCTTGGACATTCAGACCCTCATTAGCCTCTTCAACATCATCATCATCAATACCATCATCTGCATAGCCTTTGTCTCCACATCTGCACCCTCATTTTATTTATTGTTGTCTTCTTGCACATCATCCAAGTCACTCTTCTCTTCTTCTTCTTTGTATGCAAACTCAATAGCAACACCAATGGCATGATCAAGAGCTTCTCCTGCACCCACGATACCAGCTTTACAACCATAATTGTAATCAGCTCCTATTTGATACACCCACTCATTCGTACTTTCTGTGACAAAGGCTCAGAAAGCTCAGCACACCTTTTCCAGGTGCCCCCCAAGCTCCGCTAGGTCAGCTGTGTCCATTGCCTTGGTGTGATATGGGCTTACATTACAAAATGATAGAGCTTTATCTTAGGCCCGTGCCATACACGAACGATCGGACATGTCAGAAAGTGCAATATTGGGCAGCATGTGTGTCAATCACAAATCGAAAAAATTAAGAATGTGGAACAAATTGATTTTGACAGGAAACGACTATAGGTCCAAACATTCCTCCCAGCCCATCAGTGTTCGGTAAAAATATTTTTAAAAATTCTGGTTGAGTGCAAAAGGAGAATTTCCATCCCAAAATAGAGAGAAATAGTGTAAAAATTTGAAAAACTAAACTTATTTTTTTGATTTTCCTCTTGACAAATTCAAGAAAAGAAATTTTGTATGTTTGGGAAAATGGTTTTTCCCGCACATTGCAGCCCATGATCAATCTATCATTTGAACACACATCCAGGCGGACATGCGGACGTGTGTGATATGAGCCTTGGCCACAACCTCAATCTCTTAGATTTATAAGCTTACCACCAGTGCTCGAAAAAAATCTAGGTTTAGCCCCACCTAAAAATTATGAAATTTACCTCTGAATTGAACATTTGAAGGTGAGAAAACCTACAAAATTTTGAAAAAATTAGTGTAATTTGGTGTAAAAACCTTCAAATTTTGTCGATTTACCTTTGTTGTCTCACATATGCCTAATTGGGACTACTTAGGTTTTGTTTTGCATTTCTGTCAGGTGGGGATAACTCAGAAGATCTTTCATGCTGGCAAAAAACAAGCACGGTACATGCCCCAGAAGCCAATCATTATTGCAACAAAAACTGTCAGTGAAGAAATTCATGTGTGTGACTACACCATGTATCCACCTACGCCATTCGCGGACAACAACCCTAGCGCCCATACCTGAGGCTAGGTGGGCACATTGTAGAGGGCTATGGTTTAGCATGGAGTGCACGTAAAGAAGGATACTTGCTAAGTGGTTCTACTAATGCAAGGATTTTCTTGTAGTACAGGAATTGGGAATGTCGTTCATCCTCTGCAAGTTTTCCAGGTATGATCCTTTCGATTGTTACAACATTTTTTAAGATATGAAAGTTGCGTGTACGTAAAAGAATTGTTCATGCAGATTTGTAATAATTACTAACGAGGCTTAACACGTTACAAGTTTGTGAATGCAGGGTCTAGTGCGGTTACAGATGTGGGATGGCATTCAGATTCTGATGAGCTATTTGTATCTGTAGGAATTGATGGACAGCTTCTTATTTGGGACCACCATGCATCGACTAAGCCCACACAAACGATTAAAGTTAATGACAAATCATGGGTAACTAGATTTTTCTCTAGTCTTAATCTGGGATCTCTCAAGATTTGAAGGTCTACATATTTGTCTCTCTAGGTAAATTGTTTGGCTTTTGAACCAGTGAATAAAGAATTGGTTGTCATGGGATCTGGCGACGAGACTTTGGCCCTGCATGATTAGCGTCATCTTTTGCAACCTCTTCACAAGCTCTTAAACCACGGTTATATATGCTAATTTACATTGTCATGTTCTGCTTTGGATACGTCAAGAGTATAGATTTTGTGCCAGTACCTTGTATGTTTTAATACGTTTTTGCATCGACTTTGTTTGTGAAAGCATGAAAGCTGAAAGCCTGCATGTACGTTGTCTAGGCTTAATTTGTTTCATCTTTGTATATTTTTCATTCTTCCTTCAATGAGATGTGTCTCTTAACGATGCTCATAACTTTTCAATCATGACAATATTAAGCGAGTTGTTTAATGAAGGGGAGACGTGTACCACGTAGAATGGGATCCAAATTGTGCAACAAAATTAGCCTCATCCAGTGATTACAATACAGTGAAGGTTTGGGATCTTACCAGGTGAAGTCTACGTCTAATTTGTGCCTTTCATTCTAGAAGTAAAGGAGGGAATTTACAATATGCCTTAACTCGCTTTGACAGGTAAAACTTTGTTATGATAGGATTGATACGCAGGAAGATGCTACTCTGCAAGTGGACCACCTCCATGCCCTAAGCCGTTGTTTACTCATGCTGTCCATTCAAGCATGGTACCTATTTTTTCATGGTGTAAGATCTCAGAGGGGATGATTGCAAGCATCGATACTGATGGCAATCTTCAAATTTGGCAGATGGGTGCAAGGGTTTACCACTCTTGAGCATAACTAATTCATCATATCAGTGCTATCGCCCTGTCTTACCAGGGATATAGTCTGAATACGGCTTTAAATCAACCTTGTATCTACCAACATAGTACTCTGCCTTCTCCTCCGACCTCCACACAGCTATGGATTGTGAGCCGCATTTAAATTCAAGAGTATGCTGCGCATCCCAGAAGATCTCTTCTCTCCACTCATTTTTCTAGCGAGGAGGGAAATGTCGTAAAAATCGAAAGCCTTTTGTCTACGGATGGGCTTTCTAAGAGTTTGTCATCGCCATCCATATCAGTGTTCTCCCAATCATTGGTTTTGCGATTCATTGGTTAGTGGTTCTTTTCTTATAAAGTCACTTTTGTTGTCTTCTTTTCTTGCTATTGGTCTCTAGACTCTAGTTCTTTTGTTAAACAAAAGTTATTTGGATCATTTATTTAATTTTCTTTTCAAGAGTTTTGGTTTTGATCTTTTGAATTTTAATAACCCAGCTTGATTGCAAGCTTGCCTTAAAGTGAACCGGAAATGCTTCTAACAAAAGCTTCAAATTTTGACCTATAAATAAGGAGACTTTTAAGTTTGTCTTTATTTTATAGTTCTAATACTCTATTACAAATTGTTTGCAAAAGTTAGAAAGAATAGAAACGTTTGAGTTAGGTACATGATATGTGTGTGTGTGTGTGTGTGTGTGTGTGTGTGTGTGTGTGTGTGTGTGTGTGTGTGTGTGTGTGTGTGTCTGAGTGAGAGAGAGAGAGAGAGAGAGAGAGAGAGAGAGAGAGAGAGAGAGAGAGCTTTTTATAAGAAAGAGATACATTTAGAGAAAAAATTATAAGTTAATACCTTTTGTAACGTGTTTTGATTTAATAAGTGAAGTTTTCCATGGTTGTTTATGAGCATACCATTATTTGTTATTAAGAGAACAATCCATTTCATATGTGTGCCTTAAATTCCATGTGGGAAGCCTACTGAATAGGTGGCTGGTATCATTTGTTCTGAGATTGAGATTTGTATCAATTTACAAGGGAAATGATGTCTTTTTTTTTATAAATCACATTGAATTGATTGGTGTATTTTGATTTAGTATTTATTATATTTGTTGTTTTTCATGGTTTGTTCTCTTAACATCTATTGCAAATGAAAACACACTACAATCTACACTTCTGTTCATTTGCACTTCAACATGTATTTTTGCAAAAGCATGTGCTTCTAAAATTGTTATGTTAGTAGCATACATAAAATAGCAAGTCATTACATTTCGTACAAAATCCGTATGAGGGGGATGGCTCATTGCGAGAATATCCGTATCTTGTCCGTATGTAGGGGGTAGGTTAGCATGTAAGATACCGTATATAGGGGGGTTTCTCTAATTTTGATGCACGCAGGTGACATCTCTCCATTACTAATAGTGAATCCCTTGAGACCGAGTTACAATTGAAATTATGCTTTTGGAATTGTAATGGATACCCATGGAATGCGGGGGTTGGCATTGATGAACTAACAAGCAAAGCTGATGTTGCACTTCTTGTTGAAACTTGAGAGCATGATACACAAAGGATTAACGACTTGGAGGATTACAATGTACATTCATTGATGTGGTCAAAGAATCTCAAGCAACAAAGAGGGCAAGGAGGGGTAGCATGTATGGTTAAGAAATGATTGGAAGATTTTGTATCAATTGTGAAAGATGACAAGTACAAACGTTATGTATGGTTGAAAATTATGACACCAAAAAAAGCACCTATTTTTGTAGCCGGGTGCTACATTCCTCATCCTCACGATCCCCCCTTTTATGCTCGCATGGATAGAGACCGCCATTTTTTTTATTTAGAAGAGGACATTGCTTATTTCAAAGGTGAAGGCGAGATTATGGTATTATGCCATACATTTCAAGGGAGCTAGAGAAAGTTCACATGTATAATCGTACTTCAATGAATGAGAAAGAACTGGATCACTATGGAAAGTTACTTTTGCACATGTGTAATAGCATGGTTGCTCATTGCCAATGGTGTATCTTTGTGGTGTGGAGCCAATGGATTTACATGTAGGAAACATAATGGGGATAGTGTGATGACTATATGCTACTCTCTGAAGCCATCATGTATCGCATAAAGAGTTTTATGTTTGGCCAATGGACCCTGGAATCAGACCATCAGACCTTATGTATTGACCTTTCATGTGGAGAAGCAACTAAGCATGATAATATCAGTCAAAGGGAATAGAAATTATTGCTATGTATGGATTTCAAACGGACACCAATGTACATTGAAATGGTTGAGCAAAAGTTATGGATGCCAAAGCTTCAATATGACACCATTGGAAACTAAATGGGAAGCTTTCAAGAAATGTTACTTGTCCGTGTGCCGAAGAATGCTTTGCCATAAAGCATCTCCATGGTATCAACAAAGATAGATCACACAAAAGGTGGTTTGATAAAGAATTTCAAGACGCTCGAAAGTCCTTGAAAAAGCTTGATGTAACTATGGACAAACAAAACTATCAAAGTCATTTGCATACATACAAGGCATTGATTCAAAAGAAGAGAAGAAGATGGGAATTAAAGCAACAACTTTTTCAAGTCCAAGAAAAGGTACATGTATGTGGAAGATTTTGGAGAAACTTGAGGGACAGACGAGTTGAGAATTTTGGTAACTTGAGTCTTGTGGATATGTACACACATTGTATGCAATTATATGAGCAAGCAAATGCTGAAAAATGTCATTTTATGGTTCACTCCCATGTATGCCCTCTTTTTTTACTATTGAAGATGTATGCGATGGGATTAAAAAGTTGGCCACTTGCAAAGTGGGAGATCTTCAAGGTATCAAGCCGGAGATGATCAAATGGACGGGAGATTTTACCCATGCGTGGATGTGTGATATGTTCAACCTTGCACTTCAACACGGTATACCTTAAGATTGGAGTACTAATTGGGTTAAGCCTTTGCATAAAGGAGAGGATGTTAAGAATGTAAACAACTACCGGACTATAATGATTGGGTCTCTTATGGAAAAAGTTATTTGGGTGCATAATGGACATGAAATTGAGTGATTGGGCTGAAGGGAATGACAACCGTACAAAAGGGCAAGCGGGTTTTTGTCGATGCCATAGCACCATTGATCATCTTGTTACTCTTCGTGTTCTCATGGAGGAAAGTCGGTTGAAAGGCAAGCAATTGTATTGTTGTTTTGTGTACTTTAAGAAAGCCTTTGATATGATTTCACATAAAAATTTGTGGAAAAGGATGGAAGAACTCCAAGTGCCAAGTGAGTTTATGCTCTTGGTTTCTCAAATCTCTGAGAAGGTGATTTGTCAATTGTGCATGGGAAGAGGAATTTCAAAAAAAAATTGTAAGCACTATTGGGGTTAAACAAGGATGTCCGTTGTTACCAAGTCTCTTTGCTCTATGCATCGATCAATTGGAACAAATGGTACTTGACTTTATGCAAGAAGAAGGCATTGAAGAGAGGATGCGGCTTCAAGCAAACACGTCAAACAGGAGCATGCGATGATACCGGCTGAGATTTCAATGCCTTCAAGAAACTCGCACAATATGAATGCCGGCGGCTTTCCAATTTGAATTAAGCGTCACTTCAACCTTTCTCTCCTAAATTCCCTCAGCCGGAAGGAATCGTTCCCTCAACCGGATGCATGAGAAATTGGCACGTGGCAGAGGGGGGGGGGGGGGGGCTGAATCCCTCCCCCTTTTATTATAGTATAGATTATGCAAGGTGAAGCTTCACTTTAACATTCTAAAACATTAGAATGCAAGAAAAGTCAAGACATAACAGGATGCAAAATGAAAGGTGAAATATAAAGATTCGTTTACTATTTTAAAACTAAAATCACATTTAAGGTAAGTCTCAATCATCACTGAAAACATTGTAAGTATGCTTAACCCAACTCTCTTCTAAGGATTCTTTTAGAAAGCCAAAAGATAAAGCGCACTTAATGCGCTTATCACAAGAAATAGCAAAATAAAAGTTTGTCATCATTAACTTGCCATATGGCACTACTCAACCATTATTATCCAATGGTTTTGAATTTCTCTCAAGATGTAACGATTTACTATGACCTTATACACACCAACAAAAGAATACTTTCAATGCTTCACATGAAAAGATAAGAAAGCCAAATAATGTAATTATATAAAACGAAGGCATCGTTTCACAAAGTGTTAAACAAGGTGAGAAGGCACAAAGGCCTGCTAAGGTAAGGGAAATGAGGGAGAGTAAGTTTAAGTAAGCCGCTTACAATCATATGGAATTTTTGTTGTGTTTTAATATAGAATTGTATTATCTATTTTTTAAGGTGGCTCCTACTAGCTTGCTTAAAATAAAAATACAGTGATTGAAAGATTCCTTCAAGATTCCCTCTACCCTCATTGCCTAGTCCTCATCTCCTGCTCTTGTCACCAAAAACCTTTTTTTGTCTGTGTGTTGCCCTTCCCTACCTTTGGACTCGTCCCTACAAGTCTGCAAATTTGCCTTTCCTGTGATCTTACACCTAATCTTCCCCCATCATTCATGGACTTGCACCTACAAAGCAGTCCCCCAAAAAATCAAGATTAGCCGGTTGCAAAGAATAGTAAAGGGAAAAAAACCCGATAAAATATAGTAGAAAATAGTTCGGACATTTTGCAAATTTGAAAATTTCTACTAGTGTTTCCAGTTTGTATTTGTATAAGGAGGAAACTTGCCGCTTAGACAAAAAGACTTTCTTGAAGATTGCATCATAAGATCAAAATCCTATGAATATTTTGTTTAATGTTTTGATCTCTAAAGTCATTTTCAAGTATGCACAAAAAGTAAATGTTGCTTTGGAGAGTAGCTTTCTATTCAAAAGTTTTAGATTTCTATTCACAAGACTTTTGAGTCCCTTAGGGACACTTGTCTCTCAAAGAAATTTGAACGACCTTCACCCTTTGGGTACTAAGACCTTTAGCAGGCAAAAAATGAAATCTTTCAATGCTTCTTATGAAAAGGTCGGTTCAATAGTAAATGAAAAGGACACACATTAGTCTTTCGGAGGAAAGAATCAATTTAGAAAGTAAATAAAAACAATGAAGAAAAGGATTCATAAAATGAGATAGATTTATAGACCATAAAACCAAAGAAATTACAGCGCTTTTGCAAATGGTTGTCATAGCACGAGCATCGAGCTCCTCCCATTGATCATCAATGTAAACATCCACTTTGCTCTCTTTTAAAGGCACTACAAGTCACTTATTGACCAAGATATCAAGCAGACATTGCTTCCATATCATGAAGTTTGTGCCATTAAACTCCTTGATATAATAATCTTCTTTTTTAAATATCCAACCATAACTAACAAGACTAAGAATTTATGGAAAAATTTTAACTAATTTTTTTCCAAAGTCTCCACTGTACACATATAAAAAATGCAACCAAATCTCATCAAAAATCAATGCATAAACCAAAAAAGAGTGCTAATAGGGTATCAACTGGCATATACTACTCAAAAAACAATGTCAAAAGACTACTAACTTGATGTCAAAGCACCTATACTCCTCTATACATATCCATGGCGAGGCCACGAGTAGGGATCTCTAGCAACCTAATCAACCTTACATGTGTAACATGGCCCCGAATTTTTGGCTTAAAAAAAACCTCACATACGACCGTCACAAAAGGCTATGTAGATACAATGACTAATCACAGTCTCAAAAAGGGCTCTTTCAAACCAAGTCTCAAAAACGGTCAAGGCTGTCAAATCAAGCCAAAATAGGCTCCACAATGGTGTACATTGGCAATATCTACAACACAATGTACATGAGTCGTAACAAGCACTGCTAAGTGTGGGCATGCACTCAAATAGGCGCCAACAAGTGTGCAAGCAAATATCACTCTCTTAACAAAGCACAATTCCTCTCAAGAGCTAGTCATACATAAAACCATATGCATACATATCTTACTGGAATTGAAATCACTAATATAATGTCTATAAACACCTCTCAGTAACAGACCTAATGTGCAGTTATCCTTGTACCTATGAAGCTATATCGAGCTATCTCCGAGAAGCCGTCAATGGCTATGCATATGCAATACCACAAAGAGCATACATAATGGCCAAAAACGTATATGGAAATGCAAAACTGCTCTCAAAATGTAGAGACCTCATAAAATATATGTGGACGCATAAGACCACTGCTAATGTCAAGTGATAAGCTACCTTCCACTGTCGACAAGCTCTTTGTCCATCGCTTTCTCTCTACTAGAGAGCATGTATGTATGCAAACTAACAGAGAGACTGATGACCCGCATCTCTGTGAGAATCCAGAGTTGAATGTTGATGTTGTCAAAGTCATGTTGAATATGTCAAGGAGAAGATGCTCGAAGACAAATAGGTTGTTGATGTCGAGATGCAGGGTGTGTGTGGATGTCACACATGCCTCGGCCATATCGCATGCATCGAGTGCTGCACGTCGTTGTCTTATTTCTGTTATGCTAATTTTCAGCATGGAACACCCAACAAAAGTCACCCCTTGGTTTTGAAATATCGGTGCTATTGCTTCTTGTCTACAATTGTGAGCTTTATTGTTGTTTACGCTACCTCACAACTATAAGATCAACCTCATAATGACTTGTGTGTGTGCCACGAGTACTCCAAGGTACACAGGGTAGCTCTTTTGTAGTGGAATGCCTTTCTTGATCGCATCAAAAATTCAACACTACTCTTTTTGTGTTTTTCTTCAAGGCTACTGCAAGGCATTTGGTGCCCATTTGCAAGATTTTCCAAGGCTTTCAAACCTAGATATTCTAAGGTTCACCTCAAAGAATTTTGTCATAAAATATAATATCTAACTTTACCAAATGATTTTCTCATATTAAACTGATCACTTAATATGGGAAGATAAAAGGGGAACAAGAGTAAGGATATATATATGTGCTTCTAGACCTATTTCAACAGGGGATCAAAAGGAGAAATGGTTGCATTTCAATAGGGGTCCAAAAGGAGACGGTCTACCAAAGAGCAATGTGCAATAAATGCTTCTAGATTTACCTCAGCAAGGGACCAAGAGGAGAGATGGTTACATCTCAAAAAGGGTCCAAATGGAGGTAGTCTATCAAAGAGCAACGTGCATCTAATCGATCTTAAAAGACCTTAGGGTTAGCTTCATTAAAGACCTCCAAAAGTTAGCTTTAAAAAGTCCTTTGACCTTATGCAAGCTAGAGCTAACCTCTAGGTGGGAATCTTACCCAAGCATGAGATGTTAAGATGCTTAAAGTGGTTGTGGGAACCTTGCTCAAAGCTTGAGGTGATTTTTATGCTTAAATGACTAAGGTTTTTGAAATGTTAAATTCAAAGATAAATTCTCAAGAGGCATGCACGTTTCCATGCTTGATTGACTAGGGCTTGAAGTATTCAATTCAAAACACAATTCAAAACAAATGACTTAAGAAGCATAAAAGACACATGCTTGCTTGATTGACTAAGTCCTTGAAGTATTCAATTCAATCAAATGACTTAATAATCATAAAAGATACATGTTCAAATGATCCTCCATATGTGGCACTCATGATGTGCTTGAATGCTATTGGATAGGTTTTAAAGGGGTCCAATGAGAACTTAGATACATAAAAATAAATAATTAAGTTCTTTCTCTCAAAGAGGAAAAAGAGGACACATGTCCAAATGAAACAATAAAATAATACAAGAGAGAGAGAGAGAGAGAGAGAGAGAGGTGTGGACCAAGCATGAGAGGGGGGTATACTCTCCCACACACACACACACATATTCTCCCCTCATTATATGGAGTGCAAAGTGCAAGAGCTCCATCTCCTTCTCCAAGCTTGTTGAGAAGTGGAGAGCCTACACCAACACTCTTGGCTATGGAATGCAAATCCAACCAAGAGCCCTACTTCAATGGTTAAGCTTTCCATCTGCTTCATCTTCATTACTATGCTATTATGCTATGCTAAGCAAGAAGAGTGATGATAAGTGAGGAACTATTTCTTTCTCCTATGAATGATTCTTCTTCCTCTTCCCTACCCTCATTCCCCACTAGCTCTCTCCACCTTCGAAGGTGTTTGAGGCCTTGGGACTGAGGCTTGGGATAGTTAATGCTTTTTGCAAAGTTTATGTTATGCTCGTGATGCATGAAGCTGTCCATCTTCATAGCATCACCAAGGTCACAAGGAACACAAAGATTGTATTGGACCAAGTCTCTCTTGATGGGAGAATCTATAATACAAACCCCTTTTGGAGGGGGGACCGGCTCCAAGTAAATCCGGTCCTCAACTATTGTCATGTTCTGTAATACTCTCTCTCTTGCAAAAGTATTGTTCATGTCAAGTTAATTAAGTACTATGTTCATGTTGCTACCATCAATTAAGTTCATCCTCTATGTTCTCAAAGTAATCTTATAAAAATGATCACTCTAATTCTCTTAATCCCGCTATCCTCAATAAGTGGGACTGGGATATTAATGGTTCATAGGCCATTTCCATTACATTGGTATCAGAGCATTTGGTTTCTCTTTTCTTGCTTAAGAAGAGACGTCCTTAAGTAGCCTATTAATGGTTGATTTTGTTAGTTATATTAGGGTAAGTGGGACTGGGATCTATTATCAATTTTTGTTGTGTCCACTATGTGGGATATGGTGCACACCTCGGGAGCTTTGGTCTTAATAATGGAGTCTTTTTAGACTTGCCTACGGCTTTACCATTATTGAGCCATAATAAGTCCGAAGAGAGCTATCCCTTGGCAATTCTACTATGATAGACCCACTCCACTACTCTCTATAATTAACCAATCTGAGCCGTGGGTGTAAATACGTAAGTGCTTATTTTCGAAGGCTAAGAGGAGTAGCAAGTAAGGTTTTGAATTGCCAAAGGATACATTAAGTAAGCACATAAGTATAATTAGCATGGTTAACACTACCCAAGAGAGTAGAATGAACATTGATAACTTTGATTTTGCACATGAAGGTGCTAAGGATAATTCCCCCATGTTTGTTAATTATCTTACTAGGTTGCGTCAAGCTATAGACAACCCTACTTTGCAAGTGGAAGTTACCCAACAACTTCATGCTTATGGGATTTTTCTTCCTCTCCAAGAGGAGAGAGAGTTTAGGAGGCCTCTTGATGAGACTCCCAAAAGAAGACTCTATCCCATAAGAGAGGAGGAATCCAAAGAACAAGAAAAAATCAAATCCCTAAGTTCCTCTAAAGATGTGGCTCCACGAAGACGGCCGTCTAGACTATCGCCAACTCCTCCCAAGAGGAAAGGGTCAACCCAAAGTCCTTCTCCTCGTCACTCTGAAAGGGAAGAGAGGAAACAAAGGAAGAAAAAGGCAAGAAAGAGGTCACCCTCTTCTCCTTCTTCTTCACCTTCCTCCTCTTCCAACGAAATAAATAGTTATTCTCCTAGAGAATACAAGAGGAGAGGACATCGCAAAACTTACCCTACACGGTGAAGGTCCCAAAAGCTTAAGAAATTCAAAGAGGAAGGAAAGAGTATCTCTTTTCTCACCTTTGATGGCACCTTTGGTGCCACCAACAAGGTATTGGCCTTCATCTTACAATTTGATGCGGCCTTTGGAGACAAGGGCTTCACGGAGTCCTCCAAGCTACACCATGTAGATATGCACTTCCAGAAATATGCTTGTCAATGGTGGACTAGCTTTCGTGGCAATGGTGAGGCCCCAAAGACATGGAAAACTCTATAAGTTTCCATCATGAAGCAATTCCTTGCAAGTGATGCAAATGACAAAGTGCTTACCGAACGGCAAAGTTTGAATCTACTCTTCAACAAGTCTATCCACAAATATGTAGACAAGTTTTGGGATTTACATCTCAAAGCTACAGTCTTTCAAAGGATAGACTTCGTCAAACAAAAGCAACAATTTTGTGGGGTATTACTTGAAGAAATGGCCGAGTATGTTAGCTCACAACAGCCTAGCACTATCACCAAAGCCATCCACTACACTATGGTTGCTTCGAGGATCAATTTCCAACAAGGGGCGAAAAGAAATTTCAAGCCCATGGAAAACAAGGATCGAAATGAAGCTAAAGGGAAGAGCAATGCTCAAATCTTTTCCCAAGCCAACACCAACAACAACAAGGCCAAGGAGAAAGAAGCTTACAAAGGTAAAAATAAGCTTTCCCTTGAAGAATTAGAGGCCTTTCATAAAGACCATAAATGCTTTAAGTGTGGGGAGCAAGGACATGGTTATCGTTCTTGCCCCAAAAGAAATGTATGCAATGACACTCCTAGAGCTTCCATGGTTAAAGCTCCAAAAGAGGATACTCATTGCAAAGGCTCATTCCTCTCCTATGCTTGGGGAAAAGTAAGGGAGCATGATGCCCTCATCTTGTTTGACCCTAGCTCTACTCACAACTTCATATCAACGGAGTTGGCCACCAAGTTGGACATTCAAGCTTTTGAGATGGGAGATATTGTAACTGCTCACACAGCTTTTAAGGGATAGAAAGCCTCCGTTACTCCCTTGATTGGGAAGTTGAGGCTTCATGTCCAAAGCTACGTCAACAAAGAAGATTTTTTTTATCTCTCCTCTCCAACATGAGAATGCTATCCTAGGGCACCATGGTTCAACCGCATGGCCTACAACATGAAGTTCCCTGAAAGGAGAATCTATTTCACCTACAAAGAAAAGAGTATGTACATAGATGCTAATAATTTGCGGAACACCATATCCCTGGTAATATGCTTGCTTTTGATAAGTCAATGAAAAGCTCTATTTTTGCGTATATGATTTTTGTTAAATGATTCTAATGTTTTCACAAGTAGCAATAAAGGGAATCAAGAGGAATTAGAGTTGTATAATTTCCTAAATGGATTCCAAGATGTTTTCATTGATGACATCCCTAGAGAACTACCTCCAAAACGAGGGGATGATGACCATGCAATAGAGCTTCTACTAGGAAGCTCACAGCCTAATAAACCTCCTTATTGAGTTTCACAAGCTCAACAAGAGGAGATCATGAGGCAAGTGCATGAATTGGTGAAAAAAGGAATGGTGAGGGTTAGGTCCTCTCCATTTTGTTCACCAGTACTTTTAGTGCAAAAGAAAGATGACATATATCACATGTGTGTCGACTATAGAGCACTAAATAGGATCACAATTAAAAAAAATAAAAATCCGTGCCTAGAGTAGAAGATCTATTTGATAAGTTACAAGTTTTGGCCTGACAAATGCTCCAACCGCATTCAAACTCACGATGGACAAAAATATTCATGCCACTCAAATTCTCTTGAGGAGTACAAGTGACACCTCCAAGTAATCTTTCAAGTTGTGAGAGAAAATAATATTTTCATTAATCAAAAGAAAAGTGATTTTTTTCTACAAGAGATTCAATATTCAGGTCACATTATCTCTCAAGATGGTATCCGTATGGATCCATCAAAGTTGGAGGTAATAAAAGCATGGCCTAATCCAAGGAATCTACATGAGCTAAGAAGCTTTATTGGTATGTGTGCATACTATAGATGCTTCATATCAAAATTCTCTCAAATAGCAGGACCATTACATGACTTAACAAAGAAGAACGTTAAGTATTCATGGACTGCTAAGGAGCAAAAAGCTTTTGACAAGCTCAAAGAGAATCTTACCTCTCAACCAGTCCTCATGCTTCCAGATCTCTCAAAGCCATTTGAGGTCCAATGTGATGCTTGTGGTGATTGCCTTGGAGTAGTTTTGCTTCAAGAAGGGCATGCCATGCCAATGAACGGGTCTTGGGCATTTATGGGAAAGAGCTTTTAGCTGTTCTACATGCCCTAAACACATGGAAGCACTATTTATTGGAGACTCCATTCATCCTACAAATGGATCACAAAGCCTCAAGAACTTCATGACACAAACCAAGCTTTTCAACAAACAAATGAGGTGGGCAAATTCTCTTTCGCAATTTAAATTTCATATTGCTCACATTGCTGGCAAGCACAATCAAGTGGTCGATGCACTTTCACAACGGCCAAGGGTTAATGTGGTGTCTATAGCAACTCACAATGATCTATCGTTTATGATAGATGAGTGTGCTACTGTCCGAGACTTTAAGTAGGTAATTACAACCTTTGCATTAGGGAAGAAAAAAAGAACCATTAACCTTGAAGGATGGTTATCTTCCAAACGGCCAGCATTGTGTGAAATGTACTAGGGCTTTCTAGTGGGCTTGACCCTATTGACCTTTAGCTTAAGTATTATAAAGGGAGTTTACTAGTGTGATGAGCCTGTGGAGGTGTATCAGTGTTATATGACCCCCCAAAGTTACAAAATTAAAATGCTGAAAATGAACAAACAAAAAATCAAAGTGCCACAATGTAAAATCTTAAGCTGGAAGAGAAATCTCAGCTTGATTTGGTACTTCACTCACATGTATTGCCTATGGTACTAGAGCCCTAGAGGTTCCCAGTGTGGGCGCTTTTCCTTGAAAAGCAAAAAAGCCCAGGCATACAAAATAAGCACACACATCAAATTGAATCACTGTGAAAAGACTTTGGGGGGTCAAAGAAAAGGTAATCAGTCAGGCAATGATTTCATAAGAAATTCCTTTTATCGTAGCTTAACTACAAGGTCCTCTAGGTATAGCCTCTAGTCAGCCCTCGAACATGAAATACTTGGCTCTCGCGATTAAACAACTTAATTAACCAGAGAAAATTAAGAAGCTTACCCATGGTATTAATAGTCGATCTCTAGTGCCTTTCGACCGTTAAATTAGCGACCCCAGACTTGTTTAATTTTTTACCTTTACATCTGTTTATGCATTTGATTACATTGCAATTTAATTCTTATTGCTAACAAATTGTTTAAAATTCTGTTACCAATCAATTGTCTGCCTAAAATTGCATATGCTTTTTAATCGCTTATGAGAATGCAATTACTGTGCAATGTTGTTTGATTTTGCAGTGACTGAAGAAGGCTAAGGACATTCATCTCAAATGCTCTTCCACCTCGACCAACGAGCTTCAGCTCAATAGCTTCCGAGGACGGAATCTACATCAGGAAGGGGGGCATGTTAACCCTCACGGCTCACGGACACCCTATCACCTACGCGATGGACGTTGTAACCTACGGTGGACATTGTATTATTTATTTGGTAGAGTCAGGTACCGGGCTTGTCAGTCCAATAGGAAAGGGATAAGAGTGATCGCCGATGAGAGGCGCACTCTAACTGGGACATTCAAGGGATTAGTTGGCTAAGCATGGGCGCCCAAGTGTGAATGGGGTGAGCTCATATAAAAGCCAACTAAACCTAAAATTCACTCATTCTCTCATTTGTGCAATAGAAGAGTGCTTTTGCTCCATCTCCATCTCCATCTTCTTCTTCTTCACCTCCTTGTGTGTGTGTGTGTGTGTGTGTGTGTGTATGTGTGTGTGTGTGTGTGTGTGAGAGAGAGAGAGAGAGAGAGAGAGTGCGATCGAGCATTGCGGCGACACGACGGCGGTGAAGCGGTTGAGCGCGACGTAGCAGCGTCTCCTTCTTCTTCGCGGTGAGGAATCCTCCACGGCAGGAGCATAGAGCGGTGAGTGACACACCATTGCCCTCTTTTGAGCTTACTAGTTAAGCTAGTTGTGTGCTTGGAGCCGTCTGTGGCTCGCACACAGTGTTAGGCAAGTCTCTTGCTTCGACAGTGCGGCAAGGAGCGCACACATGTTGGAAATCCAACTGAGACAACGGCATAAGTACTTTAATGGTTTTATTCAAATTCAAGTCTAAATTAAGTAGGAAAGAAATGTTTTTTGGAAAGACTGTTTTGAGACAGGAAAGAATGGTTGCTAAGAAAAATTATCTCAACCAGATTTCATTTATTATTCCAATGTCGAATTAGTCTAAACCCCCTACTGATCACAGGGTGGTAGCTCGTGAAGTTATCGCAGGAGCTAAATCCACGACTTGCGTTCTATGTGGTGGATATGTCCATGGCTTGCTTTTGATGCAGTGGATATATGATTTTACCCGAAGAGTTACTCCAGGAATTGGGTCAATCATGGACTGGTTGTATGGGCGGCCAATTGACAACGGGTGGAGTTAACAGATCCTCACGACTTTAGGACATTGGAGCTTTTAATGAAGTATTGTTTGTTGATTTTTCCTAGGAAAGATATGTTTTTGTGCTGATTTGATAATGTTTGAAGGGCCATTTTAACGAACTTGTGATGGAAATCATAAAAAAAAACCCTAAGTGTTGAGCAACAATGTGTTAGTAATTAGGCCACACTAAGACTCTGTGTGAGTGCGGGGTGGAAAGTGGGGACTTGGCTTAGGTTGCCAAAGCCTACAAGACGGGTGGTCCCGATCAGTCAGGAACTCTTTGCCATGTGCAATAGAGTACGAAATTAGATATCCCATTACACCAGAGGATAGGTCCGATAGTACATATTTACGCTTCCCCTGTGGGGTGGAGCTAGACTCCTTTCACTGGTGGCTTGGACTTAACTCACTAAGTGATGAGAGACCATCCACTGGTCTTCTTTTTCTTCTTAGCCAATTTTTGTTTGCTTCCACATAGGATCTAGCGACCGTCAGGTGTCCTACAGTTCTGTCAAGGTGAGATGGGGAGGGGACCTTACAGCTAGAAACCTCCAAGTAATCGGTTAGCCATCCAATGATGTGATCCTTTGAAAGAGGTGTTTGTATTACTGCCCTCTTCTATGATAGGTGCTAAGGGATCTACCTTGCTTGGTTTACAATCTCTTTAGTCAACACTAAGCTAACCTGATCTCCGGCCACTCCCTATTCTCTTTGAATACACCTTTTGGATCTCGAATTCATCAAATTCTTTATACAACAACTATCAACCCCAACCTCTTACCTTAGAAGTCTGCTTGAAGTTGTTCCTTTGTCCTCGTTTTCTTCCAAGTAGCTTTTCAAACTGGTAGAGTGCTTTGCAATTTCAAATGATGACCAATTTCCAAGTTCCTTGGTTCTGGCTATCTGTACAAAACTTTGAGTTTGCAAATCTTTGTCACATCAATACTCCTTACTTATTGATGTATATAAAGACAAGATCTTTATATGAGATCCAAATCCCAATCTGATAAGACAAATGGAATGCTAAGATATCATCAAAGGTTTCTGGACCAGTAGATTCCCAATTTAAGCTCTAAAATTGGTCAGTAGACATCATACGTGTATGATGTCTATTCCTTTAGAATTTGCTCAAATTTGAACCATGCACTCTCCATGATGTTTCTTATCTGGACCTAGGCTCACTTTGAAGCTCTAACCCTTGTAGGTAGGTTATTCTCTCTATGTTGGCCTTGGTCATTGTCGGCTTATCCAAGAGGTTAACCACGTCAAAATTGATCCAAATTGGGTGAAACTTGGTCCTTAGGCTTGCCTTGAGATGTTTCACACCTTGGTAAGCTCTATTGGCAATTTTGGTCACAAAATATGCCCCTGAGACATCATGCACGTATGATGTCTATCTAGTCAGAATGGAGTAAATCTCATTCCAAAAAATACGCACCACATAAAAAACTCACTGCCACTTGCAGAATGTGATTTCAATACCTATTGTGCTAGATATAGTCAAATCAAGCATTTACTTTGCTTAACTCCGTCTCTTGATCTCAATTAGCCTTAACTTTCTCCAAAGTCAATGAGACTTGGCCTATTTACTCCCTAGATACTCTTGAACACAATGGCCCAAAACCTGGCCTCCTGGACATCATACACATATGATGTCGAAGTTGTCAGAATGCATTTATGTTTCTAATCCTAGCTGTACCTTGATGTGTATAGCATGCACAAGTGCTTGCATCACAGTTTGGATATCGGAAGTGCATCTTACCGCCATGCTTTTCCCAAGAAGTTTCTTGAAAAGAGCAAAACTCCTTCAATATTTAGTTCATATGCACAAATGAGATGAAAGTTGGTGTATATGCCCTATATAATATGTAGACTAGGGGTGTCAAGTCAAATGCCCATTTTTGCTGCCAGATCTACTCTTGAGACATCATACACGTATGATGTCTGTTGGGAAGACTTGGCCCTCAAACACAAGTTTCCTCAAGTTTTCAGCACTGATCCAAGGCACTCTTACAAATTTTTAATGCAAGAATATGCACTGAACCACAAATTTCCTTTTTTTTTTCCGTGTCCACACTTGACTTTTGTCTTTTGGGGACCAAATGTTGGTCAAAACCTTAGTCCCAAGGTATACTTAGGGTATAACACCTCTTTAGAACACTCTGGTGCAGTATGTTTTATCAAATTTGATCTCCTGCTAGGCCCTAAGACATCATATGCGTATGATGTCTGCAAATGAAAAATTGCAGATTTCTCAACCAGATCTCTTGTATATGTATTCTTTTATGCTCAGCTTCACTCAACCATGCATAAATGTCTACTGAAGCTTGTTTATTTGCAAGTTACCTTTAAAATTTTACTTTTTGCAAGCAAGCATACAAGCAAATAACATCAATGATGGATACATCAATGATGGATATCCCTAGATCACAATCACATGTCATATCTACAACTACTCATACTCATCATGTGGGGTTTTGCAATCGTGGGTAGAAACACACTTTACTGCCACACACGGACTAGTAAGCCCTTTCATACAATCACAACCAATTAAACACCAAAATCATAACTATACCAAACTAACTAAAATTGTCTACCACAAAAGACCCGAGCGAGACACACGCTCCTTAGAACCTCTTTAAAACCTCAAGGGTCCTACTTAGAGTAAAATAACAAGGCTCCGACAAACCAAAGGAACTTTCACCTCGTAGGACTAGTCTAAGGTCACCTGCCTAGGGCTCTCGTCTTCGGAAGTGGTGCCAATGTTGTTGGAATGATTCACTGCTCGAGGTTGCTAGCCAGGTGAGAACTAGACCAACAAACAAGATATCAACCAAGGACGGAGCATGACCCGTAAGTGCATGGAAACAAATATATGGGTGTCAATCATCTACTCGACCTTCTAAAGACAATCACTAACAAGGAAAACCAACTTCAAAGCACACTATGCATGTGCACAAGCTATCATATCTACGACGGACACACTCTCCGAAACAAGACTTCACGTTATCAAATCGTTGTGAAACTCAAGGTATGACCTCTACACACCTAAAGGACACTAGGTCCTAAAGTCTCTAACCCAACTCACTATTTGTAAACACTTGGTGCTAAAATCATAGGAAGACATGCCAAAAATTACAGGTCACCGATTCTAGACGTGTTTAGGTCTAATGTGTAGTTCTACTTGCCGTGAACGCAATGAAATATAGCAATCTTTAATTGTATGCACGGTTGGAGAGAAAAATCACCTCAAATCTCATGGGAGAGCTCTTTGCAATCTTAGTCACGCAATATCTAGTCGGATGCACGGTTGGAGAGAAAACTCACCTCAAAGCTCGTGGGAGAGCTCTTCGCAAAGAGACCAAAATCGTGAAAGTTTGGCATTGGGCGTGTAGCTCTTGCCGTTTCTAACACAATGGTAAAGATTCCTTTGCAATGTAGCCTTTGTAGCATGCGTAGAGAGTAGAAGAAGATCACTCACTCTCTCACACAAAGCTCACGGCACATTTAGTTGAGCTCAAAAGTTGATTAATTCAAAAGATGTCATTAGGGTTACAAAAATTAGCCTTTATACCTCAGCCTTGAAGGTTCTAACTTTTTAGAATCACCTCCTACTTTCTCCCATGGGTTTGCCTTATCTGCATATTTTGTATATTACAATCTGGAAACTCAACCGAGTCCCGAGAAATAATGACATGGAGTTTGATGAAGTAAATAATAAAAATTGGGCTTTCCTCGTGTTCAATGGTTAACAATCAGGAACTCCATTGACAAGATTGCATTAAGGCCAAACACCATGTTGTACAATGTTGTTCCAATAGATGTTTTGTAGGCTACTCTATAAGTCCACATTGTAGCATATAACTGCTGGTCCCAATTTGCTCTTGAATCTGAAACAATTTTGGTCAAGACACTGCATAGAGTCTTATATGTAGCTTCAGCCTGCCCATTAGCATGTGGATGGTATGGAGAAGACTTCTTGTGAACTATCATGAATTCGTCGAACAAATTTTCAATAACTTCATTAATGTAATGTGTGCCACAATCACCTGACAATATCTATGGGTAGACCATATCTAACAAAGATATTTTCATATAGAAATTGTGCAGTGATCCTTGCATCTACTTTCAGTATGGCCTTAGCTTCAACCCATTTTGTGAGATAATCTGTAGCCACAATGATATATTGGGTATGAGTTCTTTAAGATGGGGGTGAAATTGGTCCAATAAAATCTATACCCCAATTAGCAAAAGCTCTAGCTCCGATCATTGGCCTTAAGGGAAACTCATCTCTCCTTGTGGTACTTTGGTACATTGACACGTATCACATCTCTTAATGTATTTTTCAGCATCCATGTGTAATGTAGGCCACCATATTTGAGCAGTTAAGACAATTTTTGCCATCTTTTCCCTTGAAAAATGGCCTCCACTGAGTCCTTCATGTGTTTGCTCAAGGATTGGCAAATACATGCTTTTTGTTGCACATATCTTGAGCTGATTGTCCTTTCCTCTCTTATACAATTGATTTTCAATTAGTTCAAAATCATGAACCTCTACTTCTATGGCCCGTTGTCGTACTCTAGAGGTATTTTCAAGAAACTTCCTCGTTGTCAAGTAATCAATTATTTAATGGCTCCATTTTGGTGCAGGTGTTACCTGGAACAGTGTTGCATGTTCTACCAGTGGTTTACACCTACAGGTTTGTTGCATAGTTAGTAATGTACTCCTGAACATCAGTGCGCATATTCAGCCAATAAACTCCTAATTGTTGCAAGCACTGGTATGTTTTTCTTTGAGAGCAATGAATTATAAGTCCTGAACATGTGCTTAAAAAATATAACAGCTGTACTCCTTCGAACTTATGGATAAGTGCAAAATGTTTTCTGAGCCTAAATGATACAAACGTCCGCCAAGTAATTGGAAATACCTTGATTGTTGAACCATTCGTCTTTTCATTTCCTGCCATGTTCTATCGAATTGACCTCCATAGGATAGTAATTCAACTATCTCTTGAGACCATTGTGGTATCATTTCAACATTGAAAAGATATGTGTAAGGGATGTCATCGTCTACCCCTTCTAGAGATTCTCCATTTGGAAATCTGGAAAGTATGCTCGTAGATGCGTCTTTCCTTTTTTAACCACGATAGTAATATCAAACTCTAGCAATATGATAAACCATTGTACAATCCTTCCGGTATTGTAGGGTTTGCTTACAAGGTATAAGAGGGCTTGATGATCGGTGAAAAACACAATTTCGTTTGCAAGGAGATAATGTTGGAATTTCTTCACAGCATATATCATCCCTAGTCCTTCTCTATCCGTGGTTTTGTAGTTCTTTCCTTCACTATTAAGCTGCTTACTTGCATAGCAGACTAGAAAATTTATATTTCCTTCTCTTGGTTGTGCCAAGATGCATCCATAACAAATGCTGAAGCATGAATATGAACATGAAATATTTTCCCCAATCTGGTGCTTTCAATACTGGAGCGGATATGAGTGCCTTCTTCAAATTTTGAAATGATTCCTCACACTCATTTTTCTACACAAAGGCTACTATAAGTCTGTACAGGGGTTGGGAAATGATTGCATACATGTGTATAAACCTCCTGTAGTAACCACAGTTTCTCATAAAGCATTCTACATGCTTTGTGTTGTTTGGTCTAGACATCTCTACAATTACTTTTATCTTATCTAAATCAGTAGATATGCCATTCTCCGAGACAATATGTCCCAGGATTTTGCCTTGTCTAACCATGAATACGCACTTTTTTTGTTAAGACAAATCCTATAAGTCCTCCATTTCTTGAATACTTGTTTGAGGTGCTCTATATGTTCACCTCTCAAGAGAGAGTCCACACATAAGTCATCCATGTAGATTTCCAAGAATATTCTCAAGCATTCCTTAAAGGCATGTGCTATCAATCTTTGAAAGGTTGTTGGGACATTGGTCAGGCCAAAAGGCATCACCCTATCCGCGTATATACCCCATTCTGTGATGTTAGCAGCAAGCTAACACGGACACCGTTCTCTTTGCAAAACATTTATTATTTTGATAAATCGGGAATATTGTAACTCCTATTTTCTCGGATAAACTCTATAATTAATGAGCCGGGGATACAAGCTTCCATATTGTATCAGCCAGTTATTACCCAGATTTGGTAGAACTCCAGATTATTAGTTTTGACCACCCAAAAACCTTGGCTAAGGTATAAAAGCCAATTTTTGTAAGTTTTTTATAAGTTTTTTATAAGTTTTGGATAATGAAATACACAGTGTGAGCTAACGGCGCTCACTCCTCTCCTTCTCGCGCTTCCTACTCCCTCCCCGGTTATCAGTTTGCAGACGCGTTTGTCGCATTGCAACCGCAGGTAAGAGCTCTACGCATTAAGGTAAACACATCACGGTATTTCGTAGCTTTTGGTGTCGCTGACCCGTGGCCTAATTTCATCATAACTAGAAATTTACACTTTTAAATCGAAAACTAAGCATAGGTGGGGTATTGGGGCATCATTGCTAAGCATTTAGATGCATTCTGGGTCGAAAACGACTAGGTCAAAAATCCACTACTGTCAATAATCGTGATTTTGGAACTTGAACTAAAGTGGGGTTTGAGACCATAAGCATGTGTGCTTAGGTCTTATAAACATGTCCTAAAAGTTTCGTTATGTTTGGATGTCATTTGATGCTGTAACAGATTTGCTTTGTTTTCCGCTGAGCGATTGGCTTTTGGTGATTTCAGTCACTTGAGTGTAGCTTGAGTTAGATGCGAGTTGTTAGTTTTTTTTAGAGAGATTGAAAACCTCTTATAGCCTCTATGCACTAGCCGAGTCAGCTTCGTCCCATGGATTGACAATTTAATCGTGGTTCTCGCTAATACTGCAATAAGATAGGATGGTGAGGTTAGACACGCGTCCCACATTTGGCGCCATTGCCAGGGATCGAAGAGACCTAGACAGGGGAAAAACACGAGCGTCTTGTGAAGTTGTTCTTTAACTTCCTCTAGGTTCGCCTAGAGTTCAAAACTTTCTTTTAAAAACCACATAGCTTAAGATTGTCGTCTTTTGCTGTGTAGAGGTAGCTTGGAAGTAATTGTACTTGCTGAGTGCCTTTAGGATTGTAGGATTGTAGATTTAGATTAGGATTTGGAGAATGATTGAAAGGCGAGACAAGTCTTGAGATCAGTGCTCAGAAAAATATAAAACACAAGAAAACGAGTGTTTGTGGATACTTTCCACAACCCCATTGCATGAGAATCTAAGAGTAGGGTAGGTAGGATCCGAGGTGGATTTTAGAACCTTGCTCTCTCTGAAAGAATTAAGTGTAAGTTGTTATTGGAAGTTGCAGAATTTCAGGTCTAAGGCTAGAAATAGCTGGAAAAGGCTCAACACCACTCAATCCGATTGGAGAGTAAGCTTGACAACCAATTAGGCCACAAAAAAGGTGTGCAATCGAGGGTAAATGGACCGAACATGAGACCCATGAGTGCTACTTCAGACCAAAGTATGATGGGAATGTTCAGTACATGCCCATGAGGCCACAAGGACAACCCATGTACATATATCAGCCTAATATGGCCCAAGCTCAAAGGCCACCAATGGATATGGAAAGACCTCAACCTGTGTTGCACTCTATGCAGAGCCTAGCTCCTCTACTGTAATGGTAGAAGGAGATTGGTATAAACCACACCCACCACCAATGGAAGAAATAGTGACTTATGCTCCACCAGAGCTTGCACCAATGTATTATGTAGCTAATCAAGATGTCAAACCTCCCATGGTAGGACCCATGATGAAGCCAAGAATAGGAAATTGTCATAACTGTGGTGTTGATGATCATTGGAAAAATAAATGTCCAGAGCCTGACAAAAACCTCAAACCAGTCGAAGCCTATTGCATACAATGTTGCAAAAAGGAGGGGCATTTTCTGAAAGATTGTCCTAAAAATCCTTTGAACAAGGGTAAAACCGTAGTAAACGTAGTCCAAGTGTTACCTAGTAGCCCATCAGAGAGTGAACCCATTGTCCCAATCAAGGTAATCACTAGAGCCCATGCCAAGAAAAAGAAGCACAACTCCTCTGATGATTCGGAAAATACGAAAGTTTCCTCTCAAAGAATCAAAAGGAGCAGAAGCAAAAGATATGAGATGAGAAAACAAAGACAACGGGTTGAAATCGAGGAGAAAGCAAAGAAGCTATTCCAGGAAAAGTTGAAAGAAAATGAAACTGAATTCAAGGAAATAACCGTGAAATGTGGAGGATCCATTCTGGTTGATAAAATTTTTGAGCCTATTAATGCCGCCTTGGAAGCCTACCAAGCGGGACTTAAAGCAGGCCAAAACATGGAAAACAAATGGAAAAACTATCCATCTCCAAACATGGAAGCAGCAAAGCTGGAAGCTTATCAAAATTTGGTAAGAATCACGCAAGAAATGTTGGAAAAACAAAAACCCAAGCTTGAAAGTATTGCACAACTCGAAGAGCTTGTGGTAAGAGACACTAAAGACAAATCCAATGTGGTGGCAGAACCCCACCTCGAAACAAAAGAACCAGAGCTTATAGTGCCTGAAAACAAAGATAACTTAGAAGGAATTCCATTCGTAGAGGAAGACTAGCCAGGACACTTATGGGAAAAAGTGAGAGAGATCAATGATGGGAGCCTAACTCTAAAGTCAGCTCCTATAGAGGAATTCTGGTTGGATAACCTACCTTCTGATATGAACGTGGATGTACAATCCTTGTATGGGGATTGTGGATCGGAAGCTTCATGAATGTCAAAACCATTGACCTTGAAAACATTACCTTCTTACTTGGGAGATAACGAAGATGAATCCATCGTGTGTAAGACCACTCAAGTAAAAAGAGCTGAATAGATCCTAGAAGTATACAAAATTCATTCAATCATGTCTACACCCATCCAATGCACTCTTACCTTGGGATAAGTGCTAAAGCTCAGACCATACTTATGGAATGATTTATAGAAAACCCTAGAGAAGGTGGGGATAACGGGGTTAATTTCAAAAAAATTGGGAAAATGAAAAAATGAAATGGACCACAAAGAGATTCGATCTGTTCCAATGAACAAAGTCGGAGAATATTATGAAGGAGAGGAAGGAAACACCACCCTCCCAGTAAAATATAATGACATTGAAACCATGGCAATACTCGATAGTGGAGCTGGCATAGCCATAGCCACTAAAGCAGTATGGGAATCCTGGGGATAGCCAGCCATTAGACAAAGTCGAATGAAATTGCAGTTGGCTGACGTACACATTGAGAGACCATTAGGACTTCTTGAAAAAGTGATAGTCAATTCCTATGGAATTGAATATCAACACACTTTTGCTATAGTAGAATTTGGAAAAAAACTCAACTATGAAATCATATTGGAAAGACCTTTCATGCGACAGGTACAGCTTATCCAAGATTGGCAAAACAATTATCTGTACTTGAAGCAAGTGGGATCGATAACAAGAGTCAATCTAAAAGATCACACTTATAGAGATGTCTTGAAAACACCCATCCAAGAGTTTGATTCAGTCTCTTTGGCTGAAACTAAACTTCCATCCTGGTTAAACAAAGACACTCCTATTTGGATGTGTGGAGCTTCAGAAAATGGAAGCTTAAGACGAGAAGAATGTATCCTAGAAAGGGACTGCACAGACGAAGCCTATGTACCTGAACCCTTTTCTGAGCATTTGTTTGAGCCATTCGAGTGGACTCAAATTTTAGCGACAATGGATGTATGTGTGAATACGTCTATGCCTACTCAATTTTGCAATGAGGATGGCTACGACATAATTCCCATCCAAATGATTTCAATCCTCAACATTGAAGACGAAGATGAGGAACCCAAGGACTTAATGAAAGCTCAATAATTCTTTTCAGACCTCTATTACAATGCAATTGATGAGTTAGATGAACACTCAGCTACCTCAGAAGATTCGGGGTCAAAAAAAGAGCATATGAGAGCTAAGCTACCTTTTAAAAGGAGGGGAGGAAAAGTTTTTTGACTTTCCGAACCAGAAATCAAGAAGACAAAAATAGTATATGCAAAAGAGAGACGCCAGAATTGTGAAAACGCGACCTATGCCATCAGTCTCCAGTAGAACACAATTCTTGATGCAAATAGATGCAAATGATTGTGTCAAGGACAAAATCCTTGGCAGATATCCTTCAAACAAAAACTTAGAAATGTCTCAGACATCGAGGAAAACAAGGAAGGGTACTCAAGCAAAATCACAGGATAAAAAACCACTCATGACCAGAGTCGAGCGGAAAAAAAATATCAAGAGTTGAAAAAAGCTCTAAAGGAGAAATACACAACCGAAATGGAAACCACGGAAGAGGATGGTAAGGATGTAATGTGTGTTCCATCCCATTACAAAATGTATACTCTCCAAGATCGGAAAATCATAGTCAAACAACCTGCTAGGGAACTACGAAAACAGGGCGAGTCTTATGAAGGGCCTGAAAACGCTAAAAAAAATAGACTTGGTTGAACTGGGAGAATAGCCTAGACCGGCTTACATTGCAAATGACCTAACAGAAGAAGAAGAAGAGCTCTTGCTAAGCTTGTTAAAGGAATACCGAGATATCTTCGCTTGGTCTTACAAGGATCTCAAGGGTGTTGATCCAGAAATGTGTCAACATTCCATATCCTTGAGAGATGATGCAAAACCAAGTAGACAGAGACCACACACGTATAATGAAACATTTTCTAGGAAGATAAAAGAAGAGATTGAAAAACTAAAGGAAGCCGAATTCATTTACAAAATTGAACACACAAATTGGGTGTCTCCAATTGTGGTAGTACCCAAGAAGAATGGAAAATTACGAGTGTGTGTTAATCTCAAAAAGGTGAATGCAACTACCATTAGAGACAACTTTCCTCTTTCGATAACTGAGCATGTTTTAGAACGAGTTGCAGGAAAAGAAGCTTACAGCTTCTTAGATGGCTTTTCGGGATACAATCAACTTTTGTTGACCCAAAATATCAGCATGAATTTGCTTTTGCAACTGAATGGGATATATTTGCCTATCGTGTTATGCCGTTTGGCTTAACTAATGCTCCAGCCATGTTTCAAAGGTTGATGAGCCATGCTTTCAAAGAATATCTTAGGAAATTCTTAGAAGTATATATGGATGATCTATAAGTACATTCATCAATCCGGGCTGATCATTTTGTGATGGGCTTGAAACTATGGAGGGTGCAGGTGGTGCAGCCATGGCTTCCCACCTGCACCCTCCATAGCTTCAAGCCCATCAAAGGCTATGGTGGATGCCACCTTGGGCAAACCATGGTAGCAGTGAGAAGGTGCAAAAGAACGAGATGGAGAAGAGAGAAAGAGAACTACACAGCATGAAGCAAAACACGCTATGCTATTGTTAATCATTTCTTTTGTAAAAGCTTACAATATATAGAAAAGGTTTCCATGCAAACTAAAACAAGAGCTCGAGTTCACCTACATGCTCTAGGAGTTTTTCCCATGGCTAATACTGGGCTTGAAAAACCTAACATTTTGAACACCTCAAAAAGGTATTCGAAAAATGTAGACTTTATAGGATTTGCTTAAATTTTGAAAAGTGCACATTCATGGGTAGACAAGGAAAAATTCTTGGACATATAGTGTCTCAAAATGGCATAGCTACGGATATTGAGAAGATTCATGTCATTGCTAAGTTGCCTAGACCAACAATAGTCAAGGGGGTACAAGCCTTCATGGGACATTGTGGATATTACCGACGGTTCATCTACATGTACGCTATAATTGCAAAACCCATGTATAGCTTGATCACACACTTTGAATGGACCGAGACATGTGAAGAATCCTTCATGAAGCTTAAGCAAGCTCTCACCTCAGCTCCAATATTGAAATCACCAGACTGGAATAAGGTATTCCACGTACATGTAGATGCTTCCAATTTTTCTATTGGTTGTATACTAACTCAACCAGGAGACGAAAAAATTGACTTTCCTATTTCTTATGCTAGTAGACAATTGAACATGGCGGAAAAGAATTACACCACCACCAAAAGGGAAGGATTATGAATGATCTATGCCGTTAAAAAGTATAGACGTTATCTATTAGCCAACAAATTTGTGTTCTTTGTGGACCACCAAGCTTTGTTGTATTTGGTCAACAAGCCATGCAGCACAGGAAGAATAGTGAGATGGTTCATCATTCTTCTTGAATTTGATTTCACTGTGGTTGTAAAAAAGGGCACTACACATCAACGAGCAGATCATTTGTCAAGGATTGTTTCAGGAGAATCACCTAAAGGGGTAGATGATGATCTACCAGATGCCTATTTGTTCTCCGTGGAAATGATACCTCGATGGTAGGAAAACATTGTGTCATTGATGACAATTGCTCAAGTGGATTCACAAATACCACTTTCTATCAAAATCAGGTTAATTGAGCAATCATCTATGTATCAATTACTAGCTGGTAGGCTATACAAAAGAAATTGGGATGGGATATTGCTCTTATGCATTAATCCTGAAGAGAAATAACAGTACCTAAGTCAAGCATATGTTACCGTAGTAGGACTTCACTTTGCAAAAGACCAAACTATGCAACAAATCTTGAGACTTGGAGTATTTTGGTCGACTATGAGGAAGGTGTTTGATCTTTTGTAAAGGATTGCCCTCAATGTCAAAAACAAACACCCATAGCTCATGTAAAATTGTTTCAAATGTCACCTGTTCCTAAGTGGAGTAATTATCTGGTTACTTACTTATCGAGCCGAACATTTCCTAAGGATATGAGTAAACGCAATCAATGAGCAATTGAAATCGAAGCAAGAGACTATGCTCTTATTGGGAACCAATTGTATCGGAGAAGTAAAGATCAACATTTGCGTCTTTGTGCAAATGAAAATGAGTATATTTCAACTATAGAACAAGCACATGCTGGATTAGTTGGAGGTCACTTTTCTAGTGAGACCACCGCAAGAGCAATCTTGATGGCAGGCATATGGTGGCCAACACTTTTTGCAGATGCTAAAGAATATGTTCGAAGGTGTGATGCTTGTTAACAAGCAAAAATGCTAGCACGAGTAGATAGCATTCCCTTAAGACCAATGATGGGGGCTAGAGCTTTCACAAAATGGGGTATAAATTTTGTTGGACCAATACAACCACCTGCTTATAGAACCCAAGCTCAATATATCATTGTAGGTACGGACTATTTGACCAAGTGGGTTGAGGCTAAAGCAACTCAAAAGAATGATGCCAGAACCACTGCTGCATTCTTATATGAGTATGTACTCACGAGATATGGACTGCCAATAGAGATTGTCAGCGATCGGGGAACTCATTTCCTCAATGGAGTGATCGATTATTTGCTTAATGAGTTTATGGTTATCCATAACAAATCAGCTCCCTATCACCCACAAGCAAACGAAAAGGCTGAGCATACAAATAAAATTCTTAGCTCGGTGATGACTAAAGTGGTTAGTTTAGGAAGGACAGACTGGGAAATGAATCTCCATTCTACTCTATGGGCTTATCATGTTTTATTCAAAACAACTTTAAATGCTACATCCTTTAACCTTGTCTATGGTCTTGATGCCATACTTCCAATAGAATTTCTATTGTCGACATTAAGGGTAGCACAGAATCTTGAGTGGACTAGACATGAATTGTAAGAAAGACTTGAAGATTTGTAAAGCTAGATGAGCAAAGGCTAACTGCTGTAGCTCACATCTATGCACAAAAGCGGAAACAAAAACAGTTTTTTGATTCCCACTTAATCAAAAAAATCTTCAAGAAAGGGGACTTAGTTTTAGTCTATTCCCTTAAGCAACACATTCCCAAGTTTAAGAAAAAGGAAAATGGACCGTTTATCATTGAAGATGTATCTGCAAGTGGAGCAGTAAAATTTTCCACCCTAGATGGTGAACCAATGGCTAATTGGATTAGTGGATGTCATTTAAAGAAATACAATTTGCCACTAACCAATGAATTTCTAGAAAGAATGCATGCAACCAAACAAAGAAAGATCAAACGACAACAGGTTATTGATGAAGCCCAAGAGGAAGCTCGGCTTTGGGTACTCAAGCAGAAAGATGCTCTCAAGAATCAACAGACACCGATTCCCATCAATACTCTAGAAATAGATGACCGACAATGGGAATTACCTAAAGATGCAGTTTCAACAGATGATGACTCGCTAGATGGAATGGACCTGCACATCAAAGTACAGGATCAACAATCATAGCACCAATGCTTTGGTGGACACAGGAGCTAGAAGGAATACAGCCAGTTATTGCACATACAAGAAGGCAACAAGTCAAGCATTGACAGGTGGAATAGTGACAATCAAAGGATGCAACAAGAACCCAACCCCAATAGTGGGAGTAGTCAACTTGAACGTGATAGTACATGGATGTTCATGTCCTCATCAGTTTGTATGCTTACCAGATGAACACATGAATGAGACGATGATTCTTGGAATTCCTTGCATGCGAACATACAAATCAGTACCAGATTTGGATACAAATCAACAAAAGCTATCACCTAAAGGAGGGTAACTCATTGTTCCAATTGCACCAAGCAAGGAGGAATGGAAAAGAAGCAATCATCATACCAAACCACAAAATAGTCAATCTTCTCCATCCCCTCGACAATCAAATGCTACCAGTAGCATGCAAGGAGTCAGAAAAATTTGGGTACCAAAAGCACAGCTTAAGGATAAACCAATTCAGATAGGGGTGCCTAAAACTTCACCGACAAAACAAAAGAAGGTTCCAAGGGTTAAAACACAGAAACGGGCATCTTCGAGCAAGGAATCTAACATAGAAATGGTTTGGAAGAAAAATGAGCATTTATCTTCTCCACAAACCGTAAAACCAATCAAGCAATGGCGAGTTAAGTCTCTAAAGACTCCACCACACCATGCAGCACCAAGCAGACCAAGCTATCAATGGCGGAAAAAAGCTTGACAATAGTCAAAAGTGCTACCAACAACTCAAGAAATCAGTGTGCTAAAGCATCCTGATGGTACAATTAAGCAGAGAGCACACAAGCTACAAGATTTGCTCTTTGGAAGACATCAGCAACAAACCTCGACATCAGAAACCCTTGAGTTAATTACTCAAGACCCAGCTCTTGCACATCATATTGGTTTGAATTGCATTGATCTTCATAGAATGGTAGAGCCAACCAAGGCTATACATAGACACAATTGTTCAATCCATGCACACAGTCGTCCCGGAGTACGCCATTTAGGAGGGGTGGAAGAGCACTAAGTACTAAGTAATTAAGGGCAATGTTTGAAGAGGGAGGAAAAAGTTTGATGTTAACGTGTGATTTTTTGCAAAAGTACCTAATAATGCCCTTATAATTCATCATCTAGGTAATATCTTCCCGATGAGTGTAAATAGTGTATATACTATCAGAAAATCATCAAAAATAGTCCTTTTTTGGGTATTGTTTTATCATTTTTATTGATAATAAGGCTTAAAAATAGAAAAATCCAACAAAAAAACAATAAAGCGTGTTTTTTAATGGATTTTCACTTTACTTTTTTAGAGCATTTTGCTATTTTCTTTAATTCTTTCAAATAAACAGATCAAAATTAATAATAAATAGCAGGGAAGCTCATATGGAAAAACAGAAGACACGATAGTGATTAGAAAGACAAGGCGGACAAGGACAAAAAATTTCAATGAAATCAGAAGATGGAAGCGGGAAGCTTAAATTAAGCGGCCATACCTACTTTTGCAAAATTCTTGCAGAATGAGCTACAGTAATCCGATTAAGGAAATTTTGGTGTCTAACATAGATTTCACGGCCTAGTAAGACTAACGAGGGAATCTAGGGAAAATTGGTTCGGGAAGTCCTGGTATAGTTATCCAAGGTAAGCTAAAACCACCTCATTTCCCCTTGCAGCCTTTGCAGAGAGAGATTTCGGTCCCTTTCGCGCGACTTTTCTGGAGCCCACAGTTGACCATTTTCAGCACCGTCTCACACAAGACATGAGGGGTAAGTTCTTTACTCATCAATGATCCATTGTGTAAGGCCGGTAGCTAGTCTAAAGCCCTAGAAAAAACCCTAGAAACCGAGCAGTGCACGAAGACCTATGACCAAATTAGATGGGATTAGAACCATAGCATGCTTTAACATAATATAACCTTTTTATATCATCAGTTGACCATTCGGCAGGGGTCGAGGGGGTCCCCAGTAGAAAAGCTAGGTTTTTGGCAAATGCCAGAATTCCGATATGACTCCACAGATGGATTGCTTATGAAATCCATATACAATGTATATGATTGGTGTGGAGAAATCCATCACGCAAAGCCCTTGAAAAACAGAAAACGGCTCGAAGGTTACAAAGCGTCAAATTCGACGGAGTCAAACTGACTTCAAATGAGCCAGAATTGGACAGGTTGCTTCACGACTCTGTTGTGGACAAGTCCAAAGCCTCACAGTTGACTGACCAACCCAACCCAACAGGCGATGTAGTCACAAAAAACGGTGATTTTAGAGTCAACAAGGCACAAAGTGATGCCGGCATTACCAAACTTGATCAAATCCAATTTAGGACTTGTATTAGGTGTTTGGAATATGTCTAGGTCAAAATTTGTGAGTTTTGCAAAGAATTTGTCATTGTTGTAAATAATCATGATTATTTATTTTTACATCAGTTTTGCTTGGAAATTGTCACCTCACCTCACCTATCATATGTACACACCTATTACATGCCAAAAATCAAGTATGAGCCAAAATGAGCACCCATTACTTAGAAAATTGTCAAAAAATGCAAAGACGTCTTTGCAAGCCAATTTTTGGGTTATAGACATCATTTCTTGATCCAAATAACCTCATATTTCATACCCAAGGTCTATACAATGCATAGAACCAGTTTGTACCAAAAAATGTCAATTTTGGAAGAAAAGTTAATAATCACGATTATTTACTTTCTTGTCAAAATTGGAGAGTTTTGATATTTTGCCATCATACATCCAAAGTACATGATGTGTTGAGCCCACTAGCCAAGTTTGAACCAATTTGGAGATCAAAATCTCAAATTTCCGTTATAACTACTGTTTCAGAGACCTAAAGCCAAAATCTGATACTATTTTCACCTTATGCATCCAAATGAGCCCATATTTCACTCAGAGCATGTATTTGGTATATACTTCAAGCCTATGAATCCAAGTTTGCAAAAAGTTGAAAAATTTGCTCAACTGTAAATAATCGCGATTATTTACTTTGGTTGCAAATATTTGTTTTGACTTTGCAGTTTTGTTCCTTGCATGTTTTTATGCATCTATGCTTGTTCAAAAATTGATTTGAAGCAAATTGGACCAAAATTGTCAGCATTTCAGCCTAAAGGACATTTCAGAGAAAATTCCGATAAATCTGCTAACTTTGCACTCTATTCACTGAACAGGAGCCATGCAAGCAGAAGAGAGGGCCAAGAAGAAGCTCAACCAAAAGGAAAAGCTACAGGAATTTCCCGCATATCAGTTGGATCCATAATCAGTCAAAGCCGCCAAGGCAGCTTATCTCTCCAAAGAACAACTAGAAGAGCATCATACCACGGTCTTCACCGGTATGTTCAAAAGTGAAGAGGTGTCACATCAAGTGGAGTTGCAACTCTTACCGAAGGAAGTCTATAATATAGCCGCAAAGCCAGAGACCCAAGAGGCTAACTGCAGGCTGGGACTCAGGGATTTTTACGAACAAGAGCCTTGCGGAGTGGATTTTCAGAAAGCTTGCGAGATTTTATCCACCATTAAAGAAGATGGAACTGCACAGATCACTGACCGCCAAGGGAACAAGGCCGAAGTAGTGATAACAAAAGATATAGTAGCAGAGGCACTCAGACTGCCCACAGAAGGAATGACCATGTGAGAAAGGGACAGGAAAACAACATGAACTTTTACCAAGGAAACCACCGTGGCCACCTTTGCTGATTTAATTCACAAACAAATGAAAGAGCCCGCCCGCTTGTACCACTAGCACTTCCATTTTTTGGCAAAAAGGCCACCAAGGTACACCACTCCAAATCACGCGGTGGCCACCACATTTACCCAAGTTCTAAAGTCAACAACCAGGCAACCAGTGGACCACATGCAGTATGTCCTGACTACCTTGAAGGGCACCAAGAAAGAAGGCAAAAGCACTTACTTGGGTGCACCAGAAGTCTTGACAAGGATAGCATACCATGCCATTGGTATGGCTGACAATTTACCACCTGCTCTTGATCAAAATACATGGCTTGGACACATGGTGGAGCTTGCTTCTACCTTATATTTCAATAGAACTAGCTTGGACAAGTTGTGGAGCTTGGAACAAAACCCCCCATGTACAACATACCATGGATTTTCCAAATGGTGAGAAATATTATTGTAGCTTGGACAAGTGGTGGGCCTTGTAATAAAATTCTCCATGTACAAACAAATCAAGGGTTTCCCAATTGGTGAGAAACAATATGATTTATGGTTGTCCCTAGCTTCAACAAGTGGTAGAGTTTTTCTTAAGCTAATGTTTCAAGGGATCCTAGCTTAGACAAGTGGTTTCCCATGTTTCAATGTTGCCTAGCTTGGACACATGGTGGAGCTTTATTCTATACCATGTTTCAATAGAGCTAGCTTGGACAAGTGGTGGAGCTTGGATCAGAACTCTCCATCGAGAAAGTTAGAATCTATTAGAAACCAATTAAGACTCTTTTGGAGCCTAGATTAGACAAGTGGTGGACCTTCAAAAGTTCTTGATTGAGTTAGAGATTAGCTTAGACAAGTGAAAAGCCTTCAAATCAACACTTGAGTTTCCTACTTAGATCATTTATTTGTACAAATGGAAGCTAATATCCAAAGGCCCTGTAGGCTAACACATTAAATACCTACTTATAGCTTAACTTGGATGATTAGTTAGTGTTTCTTCTCATTATGTTTGGGTAGGCTCACCACCTACCCAAACCCTAGTCCATTGATGCTTGAAGAGAAGCAAGGTCCACCACTTGTCCAAGCTATGCTTCCTTAAAACACATAGAGAGTAAATTCCATAACTTCTCCAAGCTTGAAGAGAAGTAAGGTCCACCATTTGTCCAAGCTATGCTTCCTTAAAACACATAGAGAGTAAATTCCACCACTTCTGTAAGGTTTTTACAACGAATGACTACAAGATACACCACTTTTACAAACTATAATCTCTAATAGAATGGCTAAGAGACTAATATACAAGGTTCCCCACTTATTGAATCTTGTCTCCAGTGATCATAGAGAGGAAAATGGTCTACGAGTTATTGTATCTTGTTTCCATTGAATCATAGAGAGGAGAAAGGTCCACAACCTATCCAAGAAAAGTTTCATTGAAACATAGAGAGAAGTAGAAATGCACCATCTATCTCAACTAGGTTTAAAAGAATCACTCTACAAGGTCCATTACTTTTCTAGTAATCCACTCGATCTTGTATCATGAAGAGGTCAGTTTCAAAGTCTAGCACTTGTCAAGCTAGGCTCTAATGGATAGTGGAGAGAAGCAAGAGCCACCACTTGTGCATGTTAAGCCCTATTGAAGCATAGAAAGAAGAAAGGCCCACCACTTGTCCAAGCTATAAGGAAAAACACTTGATATAAGGTCCCACACCTATGCTATTTTATAGAGTTGATAGTGTTTTTTTCTATCATTTGCTCAACTTATGATATGTTATAGTATGGGGGGTTCAATTTCAGTAACATTTAATGGCCTAGTAACTTGTGTGTAGTGGAAAATGACATAAACATAGTGAGCATTTCATTACAATAGATTCATAATGAGCATAACAAGAGTGCTTGGGTGGAGAGAGCAACAAAAATCATAACACCTATTTAGATAGGCATGAACAATATTTCAAAAGAGAGAGAAATTCAGCTATTGACAACAGTTGAGGACCATATTTACATGGAGCCGGTCCCCCCCTCCATAAGGCTTTGTATTATAGGTTTCTCCCATCAAGAGAGACATTTTACAATACAGTTCTTTGTGTTACTTCAATAACTAGCTAGTGCAATGAAGATGGAAGCTTCAAGCACTAAGAAAAACACTTATAAAACACAATATCAATTCCCTCATGGTCTTAGACCCAAGACCTCACACACCTTCAAAGATGGTGAGAGCTAGCAAGGTATGAGAGTAGATTGAGAGGAAGAAGGAGTAGTCTTACGACAAAGATGTACATCTCCTCACATAATCACTCATATTATCATAGCATAGCTTAGTAATTAGCATGGTATAGGAGATGAGCATGCATTGAAGCTTGGCTCTTGGTTGGATTGGCATCACAAAGCCAAGAGTTGTTGTGTAGGCCTCCCTTCTTACAAGCTTGGAGTAGGTGATAAGCTTTCCATTAAAGCTTGAGAAGGAGAGAGAGAGAGAGAGAGAGAGAGAGAGAGAGAGAGTCTTCTTGCTTCACACAAGAGCTAGTGTGAGTGTGTGTGGGATAATGACTTGAGAAAATCATTCCCCTCTCTTTCTTGGTCGACCCCTCTTGCTATTTGCTCATGCTGACACCCCATTGGACCTCTCCAGGCTTAGCCAATAGGATTTAAGGAGAATAAGTGATAGCCTTTTGACATGTGTCCCCCTTTCCCCTTTTGTGAGAGCTTTATGTAATTAGGCAATGCAACTAAACTCTCATTGGACCCCTTTGTCTCCTGGCCAATAGGTATTAGCCAAGCCATTGGGCTACTGAATGCTCATTGGACCCCTTGGGAGACTGTCCAATAGTCTTCTAGAGAGCTTAATTCTTATTGGTTCTTTTATTAAGTGTTTTAAAACTAATTAAACTAGATTTACTCTAGCCTAATTCTTATTGGTCCACCTCCATGGCCATCCAATAGGATTTGAGTACACCTTGTGGGCATCTGGGCTAGGGAGATGACATGTGTCCCTCATTCATTTTGTGTAAAGGAGTCTTGTGAGTGTGTGTGTGTGTGTGTTTCTCTCTCATCCCCTACTTGCAAGACTCGCCCCCTCCTATATAGGAAGCATGAAGACTTTTTGGTACACACAAAGCATCCAATTTTTACTAAGCTTTGACCATTGGACCAACCTTTGAATTTTGGAACCTTAGCATTTTGGAAGTCTTAATGGGTTGAACCTTAGGGTCTTTTAAGCCCATTGTTTCATCTTTCTCTTTTGCAGATGGCCCCACCTTTAAATCCCTATTTTCCCTCCTTTGGATCCCTACTGTGGTCGGTCTGCCGGCTTAACCAATATTCTAGCTTTTTCTCCCCTGGCACTTCCCCATATTAAATGATCAGTTTAACATGAGAAAACCATTTAGGAGAATTAGATATTAGTTATTATGACATTACCTCTCTCTTGAAATCATAGTCGTCCTCGACTATGGGGTAGAGAAGATAAAGCCTATTCATTAGTCCTTTTTCTAGCGGGTAGAGGATCCCTATTTTACCCCACGACATCGTTCCAAAATGGATGACTAATCCATTTGGTGCTTGAGAGCCTAAGGTTGCAGCGAGCATGTCTGCACATTAGTCCTATCAATGTTCCATAACAGAGTGACAAGCTCTACTTGGTGTTTGGGTGACGTCGTCTTCGCAAACTTGATCTAAGCATGCATACTACTTCATTTTTGTGCACAATAAAGAAAAAGAGAGTCTTATAAGACAAAAAGTTTGTTCATTTTAAACATTTGTACATTTGCTTACTCTAGGGAAGCATTGTAAGCATTGACAAAGTTTAGGTTATCCTTTAATTGTATGCCTTGCATCCATCTAGCATCTTCAAAAGGATAATTCTTAAACTTAATAAGATATCGTCGGATAGTCTTACCGCCTCTTAATACCTTGTCTTTATGTCAAAGAACGGACTCAGGATGTAGCACCTCTTCTTGGTCCTTAATATCCGGTGGGTCTTCAACAGTTGGTTCTTGAGGTGGCTCTCCTTTGTAAGGCTTTAGTAGGCTCGCATGAAAAGCATTGTGTATGAGACAATGGCTCGGCAACTTGAGTTGATAGGCCATCTCATTGATTCGCGTAAGAATCTAGAAGGGACCATAGTACCTTTTTGCTAACTTAGCATAGTACTTTTGGTGTCCCTTAGGATTCTTGCCCGTCGTGTGCCTTAATTGAGCCTTGGGAAATTTTAGTAAGACCCAATCATTTTCTTTAAAGTCTTGGGCTCTTCTGTGCTTATCAGCAGCAGCAGCCTTTTGCCTTTGCTATGAGATAGAGATAGCATCCTTAATCTTTTGGAAAGATTCTTGTTGGTCTCGGCTATACTCATCTGCAGCGAAGATCTTCCCGTGTACCTTAAGTAGCAGGGGACTCTTTGAACTTCCCTCAATTACCTCAAAAGGTGCTTTTTCCATGGAAGTATGTACAGTGTTATTGTAAGAATACTCCCGTAAGGTCATTACTTCTCCCATTGGGACCTTTGATCTACTTCCATTACATAGGCTTTTAGTAGATCAAGGATTGTTAGGTTAGCTATTTCACTTTGGCCATCCGTTTGTGGGTGATAGGCCGAAGAGAAATTTAGCCTTGTCCCTAAATTCTCAAAGAGACCCTTCCATAAATTACTGGTCATTCTAGGATCTCTATCTGACACTATGGACGTTGGCAAGCCATGGTACTTGAAGATTTGTGAAATGAAGAGGGTTGCCATTTGATAGGCTTGGATAGTCTTTTTGACAGGTATAAAATGAGCTTGTTTATTGAACCTATCTAGTATCGTCCATATTCCCATGGATAGACTTAGGCAATTTAAAGATAAAATCCATGGATATGCTCTCTCATGGTGAATCAGGGATTGGCAAAAGCTGAAGCAATCTAGGTTGCTTCCCTCTATCAAACTTCGTCTTTTGGCATACCACAGATTTAAAACATACTCTTGTATGTTTGCTTTCATGGTAGGCCAATAGAAATATGTTTCAATCCCTTTTAGGGTAGACTAAATCCCTCTATGCCCTGCATAAGGATCGGAAGCATGAGATTCAACATTACTTTCTCACGTAGCGAGTTAGTAACGCATAGTCTATTTCCATAGAGAAGATAACCACCTTGTAAAGCAAATGGTTCCTCCTTCTTCCCTAATGCAAGGGCTGAAATAACATCTCTAAAATTGGGATCAATAGCATACTCATCTATCATGGAAGATAGATCATTACGAGCTGCTATGGAAAATTCACTCTTGGTCGTCTTGAGAGTGCATCAGCTACTTGATTATGCTTGCCAGCAATGTGAGGAATATGAAAATGAAATTACAAAAGGAAATTTTCCCACCTCATTTGTTTTTTGGAGAGCTTGGTGTGCGTCATGAAGTACTTAAGACTTTGGTAATCCGTTCGCTAAATGAAAGGAGTCCCCAATAAATAGTGCTTCAGAGAGTCTGAAGCATGTAGAACTGTGAGGAGTTCCTTTTCATATATTCCTAGAGCTTGCTCAACAGGGTCGAGCCTTTGACTATCATAAGCTATGGCGTGCCCTTCTTGGAGAAAAATAGCTCCAAGGAAATCACCACAAGCGTCACATTGGACCTCAAATGGCTTTGAGAGATCCCGCAGTGTAAGTACATGTTGAGAGATAAGCTTTTTTTTAAGCTTTTTGAAAGCATTGTTCTCCTTGGCAGACCATGTATACCTAACATTTTTCTTTTTTAGGTCATGAAATGGTCCTGCGATTTGTGAGAAATTTTCATATGAAGCATTTATAGTATGCACACATACCTATAAAGCTTCTTAGTTCATAAAGATTCCTTGGTTTAGACCATCCTTTTATTACCTCTAACTTTGATGGATCCATTTGGATGCCATCTTGAGAGATAATATGACCTAAATACCGAATCTCTTGCAAGAAAAATTCACTTTTCTTTTGATTAACATAAAGTTTATTCTCTCTTAGAACTTGAAATATTACTTGGAGATGTTGCTTGTGTTTGAAGTGAGTTAGTGTAGATGATAATATCATCAAAGAACACTCCAGTAAAGGTTCGGTGAGGCCTGAATAGCTTCTCCATCAAGCGGTTGAATGTGGTTGGTGCATTGGTCAAGCCAAAATGCATGACAAGGTATTCATAAAGACCAAACGTAGTGCAAAATGCGGTCTTTACAATGTCTTGATAAACTATCCTTATTTGATGATAGCCACTTTTTAGGTCAATCCTACTGAAGTAGGTGGACCCTTGTAGCTTATCAAATAGGTATTCTACCTGTGGAACGGGAAACCTATTCTTGATAGTGATCCTATTTAGTGCTCTATACTTGACACACATACGATATGTGTCGTCTTTCGTTTGCACCAGTAACACAGGTGAGCAAAATGGAGATGAGCTAGGCTTAACCATGCCCTTCACAACTAACTTATGCACTTGCCGCATAATCTCCTTTTGTTAAGCTTGAGAAACTCTATAAGGAGGTTTATTAGGTGGTGAACTTCCTGGAAGAAGTTCAATTGCATGGTCATAAAGGGACATCTTGAAACCCCTTGAGAAAATTGGATAACTCTAATTCCTTGTGATTATTTATATTTTCTTTTGCTAAAGCATTAGGTTCATTTTGAGAATCTTTAAGAAAAATCATGTAGATCTCTTTATTGACTTATTGAAAGCTTGCGTATGTATAATGGGTATGGTGTTACCCATTTCCTTAGCATCTATGTACATATATTTTTCCCTAAACCTAAAGTAGATTCTCCTTTCAAGGAATTTAACATTGGCAGCCATGCAATCAAACCATGGTGCCCCTAGGATTACATCCTCGTGCTTGAGAGGAGAGATAAAGAAGTCCTCTTTGTCCACATAGCTTTGGACATGGAGCCTAAATTTCCCGATTAAGGGGTGACTGAAGCTTCTTGCCCCATGAAAGCACCATCTGCGGGTAGGACATCTCCCATCTCATAGGCTTGTAAGCCTAGCTTGGTGGCCAACTATGTGGATATGAAATTGTGAGTAGAACCAGGGTCAAAGAGAATAAAAGCATCATGTTCTCTTACCTTTCCCCAGGCATGGCATAGAGGAGATCCTTTGTGGTGAGTTTCCTCTTCTTGGATTTTGACCAAGGTAGCTCTAGGAGGCTCATGGAAGGTGTTCTTTTGGGGACAAGCACGGTACACATGCCCTTGCTCGCCGCACTTGAAACAGCGGTTATCCTTGCGATAACGCTCAAGATCTTCATCGGGAGAGAGTTTGTTTTTACCTTTGTAAACTCCCTTCTCCTTAGCTTTGTTGGAATTTCCTTTATAAGACTTTTGGACATTGTCCTTCCCCTTAGGCTCATTGGAACCCTTGTTTTCCGTGGGCTTAGAATTTCTCTTAGCCTCTGTTTGGAAATTAATTTGAGAAGCCACCATGGTATGGTGTATAATCACTGATATGGTGTGTGGCCTTTGGGAGTTGACATACTCCACCATTTCTTCAATTAAGCCCGCACAAAATTGTTGCTTTTGCTCTCCAAAATCCATCTTTTTGAAGATAGTGTCTTTGAGATGTAAATCCCAAAACTTGTCTACATATTTGTGAATGGATTCGTAGGGAGAGAGCTTCAAGCTTTGCCATTCGGTGAGTACTTTGTCTTTGGCATCGGTGGCCAAAAGCTTCTTCATGATGGAAGCTCTAAAGCTTTCCATGTTCGTGGAGCTTCACCATTGGCCCGTATGCTAGACCACCATTGCCTGGCAGACTTTTGAAAGTGCATAGCTACATGGTGTAGCTTAGAGGACTCTGTGAAGCCCTCATCTCCAAATGCCGCATCAAATTGTAGGATAAAGGCCAAGACTTTGTTCGTAGCACCAAAGGTGCCATCATAGGTAAGGAAAGAGATGCTCTTTCCTCCCTCTTTGAACTTCTTGAGCTTCGACGACCTCTTCCACGCGGCATAGGATTTCCTATGGCCTCTTCTTTTTGATGGTTCAAAAGTTGCACCATCGCTTTAGTCCTATCAATGGCCGAGTATGTTAGCTCACAACAGCCTAGCACTATCACCAAAGCCATCCACTACACTATGGTTGCTTCGAGGATCAATTTCCAACAAGGGGCGAAAAGAAATTTCAAGCCCATGGAAAACAAGGATCGAAATGAAGCTAAAGGGAAGAGCAATGCTCAAATCTTTTCCCAAGCCAACACCAACAACAACAAGGCCAAGGAGAAAGAAGCTTACAAAGGTAAAAATAAGCTTTCCCTTGAAGAATTAGAGGCCTTTCATAAAGACCATAAATGCTTTAAGTGTGGGGAGCAAGGACATGGTTATCGTTCTTGCCCCAAAAGAAATGTATGCAATGACACTCCTAGAGCTTCCATGGTTAAAGCTCCAAAAGAGGATACTCATTGCAAAGGCTCATTCCTCTCCTATGCTTGGGGAAAAGTAAGGGAGCATGATGCCCTCATCTTGTTTGACCCTAGCTCTACTCACAACAACTTCATATCAACGGAGTTGGCCACCAAGTTGGACATTCAAGCTTTTGAGATGGGAGATATTGTAACTGCTCACACAGCTTTCAAGGGATAGAAAGCCTCCGTTACTCCCTTGATTGGGAAGTTGAGGCTTCATGTCCAAAGCTACGTCAACAAAGAAGATTTTTTTTATCTCTCCTCTCCAACATGAGAATGCTATCCTAGGGCACCATGGTTCAACCGCATGGCCTACAACATGAAGTTCCCTGAAAGGAGAATCTATTTCACCTACAAAGAAAAGAGTATGTACATAGATGCTAATAATTTGCGGAACACCATATCCCTGGTAATATGCTTGCTTTTGATAAGTCAATGAAAAGCTCTATTTTTGCGTATATGATTTTGTTAAATGATTCTAATGTTTTCACAAGTAGCAATAAAGGGAATCAAGAGGAATTAGAGTTGTATAATTTCCTAAATGGATTCCAAGATGTTTTCATTGATGACATCCCTAGAGAACTACCTCCAAAACGAGGGGATGATGACCATGCAATAGAGCTTCTACTAGGAAGCTCACAGCCTAATAAACCTCCTTATTGAGTTTCACAAGCTCAACAAGAGGAGATCATGAGGCAAGTGCATGAATTGGTGAAAAAAGGAATGGTGAGGGCTAGGTCCTCTCCATTTTGTTCACCAGTACTTTTAGTGCAAAAGAAAGATGACATATATCACATGTGTGTCGACTATAGAGCACTAAATAGGATCACAATTAAAAAAAATAAAATCCGTGCCTAGAGTAGAAGATCTATTTGATAAGTTACAAGTTTTGGCCTGACAAATGCTCCAACCGCATTCAAACTCACGATGGACAAAAATATTCATGCCACTCAAATTCTCTTGAGGAGTACAAGTGACACCTCCAAGTAATCTTTCAAGTTGTGAGAGAAAATAATATTTTCATTAATCAAAGAAAAGTGATTTTTTTCTACAAGAGATTCAATATTCAGGTCACATTATCTCTCAAGATGGTATCCGTATGGATCCATCAAAGTTGGAGGTAATAAAAGCATGGCCTAATCCAAGGAATCTACATGAGCTAAGAAGCTTTATTGGTATGTGTGCATACTATAGATGCTTCATATCAAAATTCTCTCAAATAGCAGGACCATTACATGACTTAACAAAGAAGAACGTTAAGTATTCATGGACTGCTAAGGAGCAAAAAGCTTTTGACAAGCTCAAAGAGAATCTTACCTCTCAACCAGTCCTCATGCTTCCAGATCTCTCAAAGCCATTTGAGGTCCAATGTGATGCTTGTGGTGATTGCCTTGGAGTAGTTTTGCTTCAAGAAGGGCATGCCATGCCAATGAACGGGTCTTGGGCATTTATGGGAAAGAGCTTTTAGCTGTTCTACATGCCCTAAACACATGGAAGCACTATTTATTGGAGACTCCATTCATCCTACAAATGGATCACAAAGCCTCAAGAACTTCATGACACAAACCAAGCTTTTCAACAAACAAATGAGGTGGGCAAATTCTCTTTCGCAATTTAAATTTCATATTGCTCACATTGCTGGCAAGCACAATCAAGTGGTCGATGCACTTTCACAACGGCCAAGGTTAATGTGGTGTCTATAGCAACTCACAATGATCTATCGTTTATGATAGATGAGTGTGCTACTGTCCGAGACTTTAAGTAGGTAATTACAACCTTTGCATTAGGGAAGAAAAAAAGAACCATTAACCTTGAAGGATGGTTATCTTCCAAACGGCCAGCATTGTGTGAAATGTACTAGGGCTTTCTAGTGGGCTTGACCCTATTGACCTTTAGCTTAAGTATTATAAAGGGAAGTTTACTAGTGTGATGAGCCTGTGGAGGTGTATCAGTGTTATATGACCCCCCAAAGTTACAAAATTAAAATGCTGAAAATGAACAAACAAAAAATCAAAGTGCCACAATGTAAAATCTTAAGCTGGAAGAGAAATCTCAGCTTGATTTGGTACTTCACTCACATGTATTGCCTATGGTACTAGAGCCCTAGAGGTTCCCAGTGTGGGCGCTTTTCCTTGAAAAGCAAAAAAGCCCAGGCATACAAAATAAGCACACACATCAAATTGAATCACTGTGAAAAGACTTTGGGGGGTCAAAGAAAAGGTAATCAGTCAGGCAATGATTTCATAAGAAATTCCTTTTATCGTAGCTTAACTACAAGGTCCTCTAGGTATAGCCTCTAGTCAGCCCTCGAACATGAAATACTTGGCTCTCGCGATTAAACAACTTAATTAACCAGAGAAAATTAAGAAGCTTACCCATGGTATTAATAGTCGATCTCTAGTGCCTTTCGACCGTTAAATTAGCGACCCCAGACTTGTTTAATTTTTTACCTTTACATCTGTTTATGCATTTGATTACATTGCAATTTAATTCTTATTGCTAACAAATTGTTTAAAATTCTGTTACCAATCAATTGTCTGCCTAAAATTGCATATGCTTTTTAATCGCTTATGAGAATGCAATTACTGTGCAATGTTGTTTGATTTTGCAGTGACTGAAGAAGGCTAAGGACATTCATCTCAAATGCTCTTCCACCTCGACCAACGAGCTTCAGCTCAATAGCTTCCGAGGACGGAATCTACATCAGGAAGGGGGGCATGTTAACCCTCACGGCTCACGGACACCCTATCACCTACGCGATGGACGTTGTAACCTACGGTGGACATTGTATTATTTATTTGGTAGAGTCAGGTACCGGGCTTGTCAGTCCAATAGGAAAGGGATAAGAGTGATCGCCGATGAGAGGCGCACTCTAACTGGGACATTCAAGGGATTAGTTGGCTAAGCATGGGCGCCCAAGTGTGAATGGGGTGAGCTCATATAAAAGCCAACTAAACCTAAAATTCACTCATTCTCTCATTTGTGCAATAGAAGAGTGCTTTTGCTCCATCTCCATCTCCATCTTCTTCTTCTTCACCTCCTTGTGTGTGTGTGTGTGTGTGTGTGTGTGTATGTGTGTGTGTGTGTGTGTGTGTGTGTGAGAGAGAGAGAGAGAGAGAGTGCGATCGAGCATTGCGGCGACACGACGGCGGTGAAGCGGTTGAGCGCGACGTAGCAGCGTCTCCTTCTTCTTCGCGGTGAGGAATCCTCCACGGCAGGAGCATAGAGCGGTGAGTGACACACCATTGCCCTCTTTTGAGCTTACTAGTTAAGCTAGTTGTGTGCTTGGAGCCGTCTGTGGCTCGCACACAGTGTTAGGCAAGTCTCTTGCTTCGACAGTGCGGCAAGGAGCGCACACATGTTGGAAATCCAACTGAGACAACGGCATAAGTACTTTAATGGTTTTATTCAAATTCAAGTCTAAATTAAGTAGGAAAGAAATGTTTTTTGGAAAGACTGTTTTGAGACAGGAAAGAATGGTTGCTAAGAAAAATTATCTCAACCAGATTTCATTTATTATTCCAATGTCGAATTAGTCTAAACCCCCTACTGATCACAGGGTGGTAGCTCGTGAAGTTATCGCAGGAGCTAAATCCACGACTTGCGTTCTATGTGGTGGATATGTCCATGGCTTGCTTTTGATGCAGTGGATATATGATTTTACCCGAAGAGTTACTCCAGGAATTGGGTGAATCATGGACTGGTTGTATGGGCGGCCAATTGACAACGGGTGGAGTTAACAGATCCTCACGACTTTAGGACATTGGAGCTTTTAATGAAGTATTGTTTGTTGATTTTTCCTAGGAAAGATATGTTTTTGTGCTGATTTGATAATGTTTGAAGGGCCATTTTAACGAACTTGTGATGGAAATCATAAAAAGAAACCCTAAGTGTTGAGCAACAATGTGTTAGTAATTAGGCCACACTAAGACTCTGTGTGAGTGCGGGGTGGAAAGTGGGGACTTGGCTTAGGTTGCCAAAGCCTACAAGACGGGTGGTCCCGATCAGTCGGGAACTCTTTGCCATGTGCAATAGAGTACGAAATTAGATATCCCATTACACCAGAGGATAGGTCCGATAGTACATATTTACGCTTCCCCTGTGGGGTGGAGCTAGACTCCTTTCACTGGTGGCTTGGACTTAACTCACTAAGTGATGAGAGACCATCCACTGGTCTTCTTTTTCTTCTTAGCCAATTTTTGTTTGCTTCCACATAGGATCTAGCGACCGTCAGGTGTCCTAGAGTTCTGTCAAGGTGAGATGGGGAGGGGACCTTACAGCTAGAAACCTCCAAGTAATCGGTTAGCCATCCAATGATGTGATCCTTTGAAAGAGGTGTTTGTATTACTGCCCTCTTCTATGATAGGTGCTAAGGGATCTACCTTGCTTGGTTTACAATCTCTTTAGTCAACACTAAGCTAACCTGATCTCCGGCCACTCCCTATTCTCTTTGAATACACCTTTTGGATCTCGAATTCATCAAATTCTTTATACAACAACTATCAACCCCAACCTCTTACCTTAGAAGTCTGCTTGAAGTTGTTCCTTTGTCCTCGTTTTCTTCCAAGTAGCTTTTCAAACTGGTAGAGTGCTTTGCAATTTCAAATGATGACCAATTTCCAAGTTCCTTGGTTCTGGCTATCTGTACAAAACTTTGAGTTTGCAAATCTTTGTCACATCAATACTCCTTACTTATTGATGTATATAAAGACAAGATCTTTATATGAGATCCAAATCCCAATCTGATAAGACAAATGGAATGCTAAGATATCATCAAAGGTTTCTGGACCAGTAGATTCCCAATTTAAGCTCTAAAATTGGTCAGTAGACATCATACGTGTATGATGTCTATTCCTTTAGAATTTGCTCAAATTTGAACCATGCACTCTCCATGATGTTTCTTATCTGGACCTAGGCTCACTTTGAAGCTCTAACCCTTGTAGGTAGGTTATTCTCTCTATGTTGGCCTTGGTCATTGTCGGCTTATCCAAGAGGTTAACCACGTCAAAATTGATCCAAATTGGGTGAAACTTGGTCCTTAGGCTTGCCTTGAGATGTTTCACACCTTGGTAAGCTCTATTGGCAATTTTGGTCACAAAATATGCCCCTGAGACATCATGCACGTATGATGTCTATCTAGTCAGAATGGAGTAAATCTCATTCCAAAAAATACGCACCACATAAAAAACTCACTGCCACTTGCAGAATGTGATTTCAATACCTATTGTGCTAGATATAGTCAAATCAAGCATTTACTTTGCTTAACTCCGTCTCTTGATCTCAATTAGCCTTAACTTTCTCCAAAGTCAATGAGACTTGGCCTATTTACTCCCTAGATACTCTTGAACACAATGGCCCAAAACCTGGCCTCCTGGACATCATACACATATGATGTCGAAGTTGTCAGAATGCATTTATGTTTCTAATCCTAGCTGTACCTTGATGTGTATAGCATGCACAAGTGCTTGCATCACAGTTTGGATATCGGAAGTGCATCTTACCGCCATGCTTTTCCCAAGAAGTTTCTTGAAAAGAGCAAAACTCCTTCAATATTTAGTTCATATGCACAAATGAGATGAAAGTTGGTGTATATGCCCTATATAATATGTAGACTAGGGGTGTCAAGTCAAATGCCCATTTTTGCTGCCAGATCTACTCTTGAGACATCATACACGTATGATGTCTGTTGGGAAGACTTGGCCCTCAAACACAAGTTTCCTCAAGTTTTCAGCACTGATCCAAGGCACTCTTACAAATTTTTAATGCAAGAATATGCACTGAACCACAAATTTCCTTTTTTTTTTCCGTGTCCACACTTGACTTTTGTCTTTTGGGGACCAAATGTTGGTCAAAACCTTAGTCCCAAGGTATACTTAGGGTATAACACCTCTTTAGAACACTCTGGTGCAGTATGTTTTATCAAATTTGATCTCCTGCTAGGCCCTAAGACATCATATGCGTATGATGTCTGCAAATGAAAAATTGCAGATTTCTCAACCAGATCTCTTGTATATGTATTCTTTTATGCTCAGCTTCACTCAACCATGCATAAATGTCTACTGAAGCTTGTTTATTTGCAAGTTACCTTTAAAATTTTACTTTTTGCAAGCAAGCATACAAGCAAATAACATCAATGATGGATACATCAATGATGGATATCCCTAGATCACAATCACATGTCATATCTACAACTACTCATACTCATCATGTGGGGTTTTGCAATCGTGGGTAGAAACACACTTTACTGCCACACACGGACTAGTAAGCCCTTTCATACAATCACAACCAATTAAACACCAAAATCATAACTATACCAAACTAACTAAAATTGTCTACCACAAAAGACCCGAGCGAGACACACGCTCCTTAGAACCTCTTTAAAACCTCAAGGGTCCTACTTAGAGTAAAATAACAAGGCTCCGACAAACCAAAGGAACTTTCACCTCGTAGGACTAGTCTAAGGTCACCTGCCTAGGGCTCTCGTCTTCGGAAGTGGTGCCAATGTTGTTGGAATGATTCACTGCTCGAGGTTGCTAGCCAGGTGAGAACTAGACCAACAAACAAGATATCAACCAAGGACGGAGCATGACCCGTAAGTGCATGGAAACAAATATATGGGTGTCAATCATCTACTCGACCTTCTAAAGACAATCACTAACAAGGAAAACCAACTTCAAAGCACACTATGCATGTGCACAAGCTATCATATCTACGACGGACACACTCTCCGAAACAAGACTTCACGTTATCAAATCGTTGTGAAACTCAAGGTATGACCTCTACACACCTAAAGGACACTAGGTCCTAAAGTCTCTAACCCAACTCACTATTTGTAAACACTTGGTGCTAAAATCATAGGAAGACATGCCAAAAATTACAGGTCACCGATTCTAGACGTGTTTAGGTCTAATGTGTAGTTCTACTTGCCGTGAACGCAATGAAATATAGCAATCTTTAATTGTATGCACGGTTGGAGAGAAAAATCACCTCAAATCTCATGGGAGAGCTCTTTGCAATCTTAGTCACGCAATATCTAGTCGGATGCACGGTTGGAGAGAAAACTCACCTCAAAGCTCGTGGGAGAGCTCTTCGCAAAGAGACCAAAATCGTGAAAGTTTGGCATTGGGCGTGTAGCTCTTGCCGTTTCTAACACAATGGTAAAGATTCCTTTGCAATGTAGCCTTTGTAGCATGCGTAGAGAGTAGAAGAAGATCACTCACTCTCTCACACAAAGCTCACGGCACATTTAGTTGAGCTCAAAAGTTGATTAATTCAAAAGATGTCATTAGGGTTACAAAAATTAGCCTTTATACCTCAGCCTTGAAGGTTCTAACTTTTTAGAATCACCTCCTACTTTCTCCCATGGGTTTGCCTTATCTGCATATTTTGTATATTACAATCTGGAAACTCAACCGAGTCCCGAGAAATAATGACATGGAGTTTGATGAAGTAAATAATAAAAATTGGGCTTTCCTCGTGTTCAATGGTTAACAATCAGGAACTCCATTGACAAGATTGCATTAAGGCCAAACACCATGTTGTACAATGTTGTTCCAATAGATGTTTTGTAGGCTACTCTATAAGTCCACATTGTAGCATATAACTGCTGGTCCCAATTTGCTCTTGAATCTGAAACAATTTTGGTCAAGACACTGCATAGAGTCTTATATGTAGCTTCAGCCTGCCCATTAGCATGTGGATGGTATGGAGAAGACTTCTTGTGAACTATCATGAATTCGTCGAACAAATTTTCAATAACTTCATTAATGTAATGTGTGCCACAATCACCTGACAATATCTATGGGTAGACCATATCTAACAAAGATATTTTCATATAGAAATTGTGCAGTGATCCTTGCATCTACTTTCAGTATGGCCTTAGCTTCAACCCATTTTGTGAGATAATCTGTAGCCACAATGATATATTGGGTATGAGTTCTTTAAGATGGGGGTGAAATTGGTCCAATAAAATCTATACCCCAATTAGCAAAAGCTCTAGCTCCGATCATTGGCCTTAAGGGAAACTCATCTCTCCTTGTGGTACTTTGGTACATTGACACGTATCACATCTCTTAATGTATTTTTCAGCATCCATGTGTAATGTAGGCCACCATATTTGAGCAGTTAAGACAATTTTTGCCATCTTTTCCCTTGAAAAATGGCCTCCACTGAGTCCTTCATGTGTTTGCTCAAGGATTGGCAAATACATGCTTTTTGTTGCACATATCTTGAGCTGATTGTCCTTTCCTCTCTTATACAATTGATTTTCAATTAGTTCAAAATCATGAACCTCTACTTCTATGGCCCGTTGTCGTACTCTAGAGGTATTTTCAAGAAACTTCCTCGTTGTCAAGTAATCAATTATTTAATGGCTCCATTTTGGTGCAGGTGTTACCTGGAACAGTGTTGCATGTTCTACCAGTGGTTTACACCTACAGGTTTGTTGCATAGTTAGTAATGTACTCCTGAACATCAGTGCGCATATTCAGCCAATAAACTCCTAATTGTTGCAAGCACTGGTATGTTTTTCTTTGAGAGCAATGAATTATAAGTCCTGAACATGTGCTTAAAAAATATAACAGCTGTACTCCTTCGAACTTATGGATAAGTGCAAAATGTTTTCTGAGCCTAAATGATACAAACGTCCGCCAAGTAATTGGAAATACCTTGATTGTTGAACCATTCGTCTTTTCATTTCCTGCCATGTTCTATCGAATTGACCTCCATAGGATAGTAATTCAACTATCTCTTGAGACCATTGTGGTATCATTTCAACATTGAAAAGATATGTGTAAGGGATGTCATCGTCTACCCCTTCTAGAGATTCTCCATTTGGAAATCTGGAAAGTATGCTCGTAGATGCGTCTTTCCTTTTTTAACCACGATAGTAATATCAAACTCTAGCAATATGATAAACCATTGTACAATCCTTCCGGTATTGTAGGGTTTGCTTACAAGGTATAAGAGGGCTTGATGATCGGTGAAAAACACAATTTCGTTTGCAAGGAGATAATGTTGGAATTTCTTCACAGCATATATCATCCCTAGTCCTTCTCTATCCGTGGTTTTGTAGTTCTTTCCTTCACTATTAAGCTGCTTACTTGCATAGCAGACTAGAAAATTTATATTTCCTTCTCTTGGTTGTGCCAAGATGCATCCATAACAAATGCTGAAGCATGAATATGAACATGAAATATTTTCCCCAATCTGGTGCTTTCAATACTGGAGCGGATATGAGTGCCTTCTTCAAATTTTGAAATGATTCCTCACACTCATTTTTCTACACAAAGGCTACTATAAGTCTGTACAGGGGTTGGGAAATGATTGCATACATGTGTATAAACCTCCTGTAGTAACCACAGTTTCTCATAAAGCATTCTACATGCTTTGTGTTGTTTGGTCTAGACATCTCTACAATTACTTTTATCTTATCTAAATCAGTAGATATGCCATTCTCCGAGACAATATGTCCCAGGATTTTGCCTTGTCTAACCATGAATACGCACTTTTTTTGTTAAGACAAATCCTATAAGTCCTCCATTTCTTGAATACTTGTTTGAGGTGCTCTATATGTTCACCTCTCAAGAGAGAGTCCACACATAAGTCATCCATGTAGATTTCCAAGAATATTCTCAAGCATTCCTTAAAGGCATGTGCTATCAATCTTTGAAAGGTTGTTGGGACATTGGTCAGGCCAAAAGGCATCACCCTATCCGCGTATATACCCCATTCTGTGATGTTAGCAGCAAGCTAACACGGACACCGTTCTCTTTGCAAAACATTTATTATTTTGATAAATCGGGAATATTGTAACTCCTATTTTCTCGGATAAACTCTATAATTAATGAGCCGGGGATACAAGCTTCCATATTGTATCAGCCAGTTATTACCCAGATTTGGTAGAACTCCAGATTATTAGTTTTGACCACCCAAAAACCTTGGCTAAGGTATAAAAGCCAATTTTTGTAAGTTTTTTATAAGTTTTTTATAAGTTTTGGATAATGAAATACACAGTGTGAGCTAACGGCGCTCACTCCTCTCCTTCTCGCGCTTCCTACTCCCTCCCCGGTTATCAGTTTGCAGACGCGTTTGTCGCATTGCAACCGCAGGTAAGAGCTCTACGCATTAAGGTAAACACATCACGGTATTTCGTAGCTTTTGGTGTCGCTGACCCGTGGCCTAATTTCATCATAACTAGAAATTTACACTTTTAAATCGAAAACTAAGCATAGGTGGGGTATTGGGGCATCATTGCTAAGCATTTAGATGCATTCTGGGTCGAAAACGACTAGGTCAAAAATCCACTACTGTCAATAATCGTGATTTTGGAACTTGAACTAAAGTGGGGTTTGAGACCATAAGCATGTGTGCTTAGGTCTTATAAACATGTCCTAAAAGTTTCGTTATGTTTGGATGTCATTTGATGCTGTAACAGATTTGCTTTGTTTTCCGCTGAGCGATTGGCTTTTGGTGATTTCAGTCACTTGAGTGTAGCTTGAGTTAGATGCGAGTTGTTAGTTTTTTTTAGAGAGATTGAAAACCTCTTATAGCCTCTATGCACTAGCCGAGTCAGCTTCGTCCCATGGATTGACAATTTAATCGTGGTTCTCGCTAATACTGCAATAAGATAGGATGGTGAGGTTAGACACGCGTCCCACATTTGGCGCCATTGCCAGGGATCGAAGAGACCTAGACAGGGGAAAAACACGAGCGTCTTGTGAAGTTGTTCTTTAACTTCCTCTAGGTTCGCCTAGAGTTCAAAACTTTCTTTTAAAAACCACATAGCTTAAGATTGTCGTCTTTTGCTGTGTAGAGGTAGCTTGGAAGTAATTGTACTTGCTGAGTGCCTTTAGGATTGTAGGATTGTAGATTTAGATTAGGATTTGGAGAATGATTGAAAGGCGAGACAAGTCTTGAGATCAGTGCTCAGAAAAATATAAAACACAAGAAAACGAGTGTTTGTGGATACTTTCCACAACCCCATTGCATGAGAATCTAAGAGTAGGGTAGGTAGGATCCGAGGTGGATTTTAGAACCTTGCTCTCTCTGAAAGAATTAAGTGTAAGTTGTTATTGGAAGTTGCAGAATTTCAGGTCTAAGGCTAGAAATAGCTGGAAAAGGCTCAACACCACTCAATCCGATTGGAGAGTAAGCTTGACAACCAATTAGGCCACAAAAAAGGTGTGCAATCGAGGGTAAATGGACCGAACATGAGACCCATGAGTGCTACTTCAGACCAAAGTATGATGGGAATGTTCAGTACATGCCCATGAGGCCACAAGGACAACCCATGTACATATATCAGCCTAATATGGCCCAAGCTCAAAGGCCACCAATGGATATGGAAAGACCTCAACCTGTGTTGCACTCTATGCAGAGCCTAGCTCCTCTACTGTAATGGTAGAAGGAGATTGGTATAAACCACACCCACCACCAATGGAAGAAATAGTGACTTATGCTCCACCAGAGCTTGCACCAATGTATTATGTAGCTAATCAAGATGTCAAACCTCCCATGGTAGGACCCATGATGAAGCCAAGAATAGGAAATTGTCATAACTGTGGTGTTGATGATCATTGGAAAAATAAATGTCCAGAGCCTGACAAAAACCTCAAACCAGTCGAAGCCTATTGCATACAATGTTGCAAAAAGGAGGGGCATTTTCTGAAAGATTGTCCTAAAAATCCTTTGAACAAGGGTAAAACCGTAGTAAACGTAGTCCAAGTGTTACCTAGTAGCCCATCAGAGAGTGAACCCATTGTCCCAATCAAGGTAATCACTAGAGCCCATGCCAAGAAAAAGAAGCACAACTCCTCTGATGATTCGGAAAATACGAAAGTTTCCTCTCAAAGAATCAAAAGGAGCAGAAGCAAAAGATATGAGATGAGAAAACAAAGACAACGGGTTGAAATCGAGGAGAAAGCAAAGAAGCTATTCCAGGAAAAGTTGAAAGAAAATGAAACTGAATTCAAGGAAATAACCGTGAAATGTGGAGGATCCATTCTGGTTGATAAAATTTTTGAGCCTATTAATGCCGCCTTGGAAGCCTACCAAGCGGGACTTAAAGCAGGCCAAAACATGGAAAACAAATGGAAAAACTATCCATCTCCAAACATGGAAGCAGCAAAGCTGGAAGCTTATCAAAATTTGGTAAGAATCACGCAAGAAATGTTGGAAAAACAAAAACCCAAGCTTGAAAGTATTGCACAACTCGAAGAGCTTGTGGTAAGAGACACTAAAGACAAATCCAATGTGGTGGCAGAACCCCACCTCGAAACAAAAGAACCAGAGCTTATAGTGCCTGAAAACAAAGATAACTTAGAAGGAATTCCATTCGTAGAGGAAGACTAGCCAGGACACTTATGGGAAAAAGTGAGAGAGATCAATGATGGGAGCCTAACTCTAAAGTCAGCTCCTATAGAGGAATTCTGGTTGGATAACCTACCTTCTGATATGAACGTGGATGTACAATCCTTGTATGGGGATTGTGGATCGGAAGCTTCATGAATGTCAAAACCATTGACCTTGAAAACATTACCTTCTTACTTGGGAGATAACGAAGATGAATCCATCGTGTGTAAGACCACTCAAGTAAAAAGAGCTGAATAGATCCTAGAAGTATACAAAATTCATTCAATCATGTCTACACCCATCCAATGCACTCTTACCTTGGGATAAGTGCTAAAGCTCAGACCATACTTATGGAATGATTTATAGAAAACCCTAGAGAAGGTGGGGATAACGGGGTTAATTTCAAAAAAATTGGGAAAATGAAAAAATGAAATGGACCACAAAGAGATTCGATCTGTTCCAATGAACAAAGTCGGAGAATATTATGAAGGAGAGGAAGGAAACACCACCCTCCCAGTAAAATATAATGACATTGAAACCATGGCAATACTCGATAGTGGAGCTGGCATAGCCATAGCCACTAAAGCAGTATGGGAATCCTGGGGATAGCCAGCCATTAGACAAAGTCGAATGAAATTGCAGTTGGCTGACGTACACATTGAGAGACCATTAGGACTTCTTGAAAAAGTGATAGTCAATTCCTATGGAATTGAATATCAACACACTTTTGCTATAGTAGAATTTGGAAAAAAACTCAACTATGAAATCATATTGGAAAGACCTTTCATGCGACAGGTACAGCTTATCCAAGATTGGCAAAACAATTATCTGTACTTGAAGCAAGTGGGATCGATAACAAGAGTCAATCTAAAAGATCACACTTATAGAGATGTCTTGAAAACACCCATCCAAGAGTTTGATTCAGTCTCTTTGGCTGAAACTAAACTTCCATCCTGGTTAAACAAAGACACTCCTATTTGGATGTGTGGAGCTTCAGAAAATGGAAGCTTAAGACGAGAAGAATGTATCCTAGAAAGGGACTGCACAGACGAAGCCTATGTACCTGAACCCTTTTCTGAGCATTTGTTTGAGCCATTCGAGTGGACTCAAATTTTAGCGACAATGGATGTATGTGTGAATACGTCTATGCCTACTCAATTTTGCAATGAGGATGGCTACGACATAATTCCCATCCAAATGATTTCAATCCTCAACATTGAAGACGAAGATGAGGAACCCAAGGACTTAATGAAAGCTCAATAATTCTTTTCAGACCTCTATTACAATGCAATTGATGAGTTAGATGAACACTCAGCTACCTCAGAAGATTCGGGGTCAAAAAAAGAGCATATGAGAGCTAAGCTACCTTTTAAAAGGAGGGGAGGAAAAGTTTTTTGACTTTCCGAACCAGAAATCAAGAAGACAAAAATAGTATATGCAAAAGAGAGACGCCAGAATTGTGAAAACGCGACCTATGCCATCAGTCTCCAGTAGAACACAATTCTTGATGCAAATAGATGCAAATGATTGTGTCAAGGAAAAAATCCCTGGCAGATATCCTTCAAACAAAAACTTAGAAATGTCTCAGACATCGAGGAAAACAAGGAAGGGTACTCAAGCAAAATCACAGGATAAAAAACCACTCATGACCAGAGTCGAGCGGAAAAAAAATATCAAGAGTTGAAAAAAGCTCTAAAGGAGAAATACACAACCGAAATGGAAACCACGGAAGAGGATGGTAAGGATGTAATGTGTGTTCCATCCCATTACAAAATGTATACTCTCCAAGATCGGAAAATCATAGTCAAACAACCTGCTAGGGAACTACGAAAACAGGGCGAGTCTTATGAAGGGCCTGAAAACGCTAAAAAAAATAGACTTGGTTGAACTGGGAGAATAGCCTAGACCGGCTTACATTGCAAATGACCTAACAGAAGAAGAAGAAGAGCTCTTGCTAAGCTTGTTAAAGGAATACCGAGATATCTTCGCTTGGTCTTACAAGGATCTCAAGGGTGTTGATCCAGAAATGTGTCAACATTCCATATCCTTGAGAGATGATGCAAAACCAAGTAGACAGAGACCACACACGTATAATGAAACATTTTCTAGGAAGATAAAAGAAGAGATTGAAAAACTAAAGGAAGCCGAATTCATTTACAAAATTGAACACACAAATTGGGTGTCTCCAATTGTGGTAGTACCCAAGAAGAATGGAAAATTACGAGTGTGTGTTAATCTCAAAAAGGTGAATGCAACTACCATTAGAGACAACTTTCCTCTTTCGATAACTGAGCATGTTTTAGAACGAGTTGCAGGAAAAGAAGCTTACAGCTTCTTAGATGGCTTTTCGGGATACAATCAACTTTTGTTGACCCAAAATATCAGCATGAATTTGCTTTTGCAACTGAATGGGATATATTTGCCTATCGTGTTATGCCGTTTGGCTTAACTAATGCTCCAGCCATGTTTCAAAGGTTGATGAGCCATGCTTTCAAAGAATATCTTAGGAAATTCTTAGAAGTATATATGGATGATCTATAAGTACATTCATCAATCCGGGCTGATCATTTTGTGATGGGCTTGAAACTATGGAGGGTGCAGGTGGTGCAGCCATGGCTTCCCACCTGCACCCTCCATAGCTTCAAGCCCATCAAAGGCTATGGTGGATGCCACCTTGGGCAAACCATGGTAGCAGTGAGAAGGTGCAAAAGAACGAGATGGAGAAGAGAGAAAGAGAACTACACAGCATGAAGCAAAACACGCTATGCTATTGTTAATCATTTCTTTTGTAAAAGCTTACAATATATAGAAAAGGTTTCCATGCAAACTAAAACAAGAGCTCGAGTTCACCTACATGCTCTAGGAGTTTTTCCCATGGCTAATACTGGGCTTGAAAAACCTAACATTTTGAACACCTCAAAAAGGTATTCGAAAAATGTAGACTTTATAGGATTTGCTTAAATTTTGAAAAGTGCACATTCATGGGTAGACAAGGAAAAATTCTTGGACATATAGTGTCTCAAAATGGCATAGCTACGGATATTGAGAAGATTCATGTCATTGCTAAGTTGCCTAGACCAACAATAGTCAAGGGGGTACAAGCCTTCATGGGACATTGTGGATATTACCGACGGTTCATCTACATGTACGCTATAATTGCAAAACCCATGTATAGCTTGATCACACACTTTGAATGGACCGAGACATGTGAAGAATCCTTCATGAAGCTTAAGCAAGCTCTCACCTCAGCTCCAATATTAAAATCACCAGACTGGAATAAGGTATTCCACGTACATGTAGATGCTTCCAATTTTTCTATTGGTTGTATACTAACTCAACCAGGAGACGAAAAAATTGACTTTCCTATTTCTTATGCTAGTAGACAATTGAACATGGCGGAAAAGAATTACACCACCACCAAAAGGGAAGGATTATGAATGATCTATGCCGTTAAAAAGTATAGACGTTATCTATTAGCCAACAAATTTGTGTTCTTTGTGGACCACCAAGCTTTGTTGTATTTGGTCAACAAGCCATGCAGCACAGGAAGAATAGTGAGATGGTTCATCATTCTTCTTGAATTTGATTTCACTGTGGTTGTAAAAAAGGGCACTACACATCAACGAGCAGATCATTTGTCAAGGATTGTTTCAGGAGAATCACCTAAAGGGGTAGATGATGATCTACCAGATGCCTATTTGTTCTCCGTGGAAATGATACCTCGATGGTAGGAAAACATTGTGTCATTGATGACAATTGCTCAAGTGGATTCACAAATACCACTTTCTATCAAAATCAGGTTAATTGAGCAATCATCTATGTATCAATTACTAGCTGGTAGGCTATACAAAAGAAATTGGGATGGGATATTGCTCTTATGCATTAATCCTGAAGAGAAATAACAGTACCTAAGTCAAGCATATGTTACCGTAGTAGGACTTCACTTTGCAAAAGACCAAACTATGCAACAAATCTTGAGACTTGGAGTATTTTGGTCGACTATGAGGAAGGTGTTTGATCTTTTGTAAAGGATTGCCCTCAATGTCAAAAACAAACACCCATAGCTCATGTAAAATTGTTTCAAATGTCACCTGTTCCTAAGTGGAGTAATTATCTGGTTACTTACTTATCGAGCCGAACATTTCCTAAGGATATGAGTAAACGCAATCAATGAGCAATTGAAATCGAAGCAAGAGACTATGCTCTTATTGGGAACCAATTGTATCGGAGAAGTAAAGATCAACATTTGCGTCTTTGTGCAAATGAAAATGAGTATATTTCAACTATAGAACAAGCACATGCTGGATTAGTTGGAGGTCACTTTTCTAGTGAGACCACCGCAAGAGCAATCTTGATGGCAGGCATATGGTGGCCAACACTTTTTGCAGATGCTAAAGAATATGTTCGAAGGTGTGATGCTTGTTAACAAGCAAAAATGCTAGCACGAGTAGATAGCATTCCCTTAAGACCAATGATGGGGGCTAGAGCTTTCACAAAATGGGGTATAAATTTTGTTGGACCAATACAACCACCTGCTTATAGAACCCAAGCTCAATATATCATTGTAGGTACGGACTATTTGACCAAGTGGGTTGAGGCTAAAGCAACTCAAAAGAATGATGCCAGAACCACTGCTGCATTCTTATATGAGTATGTACTCACGAGATATGGACTGCCAATAGAGATTGTCAGCGATCGGGGAACTCATTTCCTCAATGGAGTGATCGATTATTTGCTTAATGAGTTTATGGTTATCCATAACAAATCAGCTCCCTATCACCCACAAGCAAACGAAAAGGCTGAGCATACAAATAAAATTCTTAGCTCGGTGATGACTAAAGTGGTTAGTTTAGGAAGGACAGACTGGGAAATGAATCTCCATTCTACTCTATGGGCTTATCATGTTTTATTCAAAACAACTTTAAATGCTACATCCTTTAACCTTGTCTATGGTCTTGATGCCATACTTCCAATAGAATTTCTATTGTCGACATTAAGGGTAGCACAGAATCTTGAGTGGACTAGACATGAATTGTAAGAAAGACTTGAAGATTTGTAAAGCTAGATGAGCAAAGGCTAACTGCTGTAGCTCACATCTATGCACAAAAGCGGAAACAAAAACAGTTTTTTGATTCCCACTTAATCAAAAAAATCTTCAAGAAAGGGGACTTAGTTTTAGTCTATTCCCTTAAGCAACACATTCCCAAGTTTAAGAAAAAGGAAAATGGACCGTTTATCATTGAAGATGTATCTGCAAGTGGAGCAGTAAAATTTTCCACCCTAGATGGTGAACCAATGGCTAATTGGATTAGTGGATGTCATTTAAAGAAATACAATTTGCCACTAACCAATGAATTTCTAGAAAGAATGCATGCAACCAAACAAAGAAAGATCAAACGACAACAGGTTATTGATGAAGCCCAAGAGGAAGCTCGGCTTTGGGTACTCAAGCAGAAAGATGCTCTCAAGAATCAACAGACACCGATTCCCATCAATACTCTAGAAATAGATGACCGACAATGGGAATTACCTAAAGATGCAGTTTCAACAGATGATGACTCGCTAGATGGAATGGACCTGCACATCAAAGTACAGGATCAACAATCATAGCACCAATGCTTTGGTGGACACAGGAGCTAGAAGGAATACAGCCAGTTATTGCACATACAAGAAGGCAACAAGTCAAGCATTGACAGGTGGAATAGTGACAATCAAAGGATGCAACAAGAACCCAACCCCAATAGTGGGAGTAGTCAACTTGAACGTGATAGTACATGGATGTTCATGTCCTCATCAGTTTGTATGCTTACCAGATGAACACATGAATGAGACGATGATTCTTGGAATTCCTTGCATGCGAACATACAAATCAGTACCAGATTTGGATACAAATCAACAAAAGCTATCACCTAAAGGAGGGTAACTCATTGTTCCAATTGCACCAAGCAAGGAGGAATGGAAAAGAAGCAATCATCATACCAAACCACAAAATAGTCAATCTTCTCCATCCCCTCGACAATCAAATGCTACCAGTAGCATGCAAGGAGTCAGAAAAATTTGGGTACCAAAAGCACAGCTTAAGGATAAACCAATTCAGATAGGGGTGCCTAAAACTTCACCGACAAAACAAAAGAAGGTTCCAAGGGTTAAAACACAGAAACGGGCATCTTCGAGCAAGGAATCTAACATAGAAATGGTTTGGAAGAAAAATGAGCATTTATCTTCTCCACAAACCGTAAAACCAATCAAGCAATGGCGAGTTAAGTCTCTAAAGACTCCACCACACCATGCAGCACCAAGCAGACCAAGCTATCAATGGCGGAAAAAAGCTTGACAATAGTCAAAAGTGCTACCAACAACTCAAGAAATCAGTGTGCTAAAGCATCCTGATGGTACAATTAAGCAGAGAGCACACAAGCTACAAGATTTGCTCTTTGGAAGACATCAGCAACAAACCTCGACATCAGAAACCCTTGAGTTAATTACTCAAGACCCAGCTCTTGCACATCATATTGGTTTGAATTGCATTGATCTTCATAGAATGGTAGAGCCAACCAAGGCTATACATAGACACAATTGTTCAATCCATGCACACAGTCGTCCCGGAGTACGCCATTTAGGAGGGGTGGAAGAGCACTAAGTACTAAGTAATTAAGGGCAATGTTTGAAGAGGGAGGAAAAAGTTTGATGTTAACGTGTGATTTTTTGCAAAAGTACCTAATAATGCCCTTATAATTCATCATCTAGGTAATATCTTCCCGATGAGTGTAAATAGTGTATATACTATCAGAAAATCATCAAAAATAGTCCTTTTTTGGGTATTGTTTTATCATTTTTATTGATAATAAGGCTTAAAAATAGAAAAATCCAACAAAAAAACAATAAAGCGTGTTTTTTAATGGATTTTCACTTTACTTTTTTAGAGCATTTTGCTATTTTCTTTAATTCTTTCAAATAAACAGATCAAAATTAATAATAAATAGCAGGGAAGCTCATATGGAAAAACAGAAGACACGATAGTGATTAGAAAGACAAGGCGGACAAGGACAAAAAATTTCAATGAAATCAGAAGATGGAAGCGGGAAGCTTAAATTAAGCGGCCATACCTACTTTTGCAAAATTCTTGCAGAATGAGCTACAGTAATCCGATTAAGGAAATTTTGGTGTCTAACATAGATTTCACGGCCTAGTAAGACTAACGAGGGAATCTAGGGAAAATTGGTTCGGGAAGTCCTGGTATAGTTATCCAAGGTAAGCTAAAACCACCTCATTTCCCCTTGCAGCCTTTGCAGAGAGAGATTTCGGTCCCTTTCGCGCGACTTTTCTGGAGCCCACAGTTGACCATTTTCAGCACCGTCTCACACAAGACATGAGGGGTAAGTTCTTTACTCATCAATGATCCATTGTGTAAGGCCGGTAGCTAGTCTAAAGCCCTAGAAAAAACCCTAGAAACCGAGCAGTGCACGAAGACCTATGACCAAATTAGATGGGATTAGAACCATAGCATGCTTTAACATAATATAACCTTTTTATATCATCAGTTGACCATTCGGCAGGGGTCGAGGGGGTCCCCAGTAGAAAAGCTAGGTTTTTGGCAAATGCCAGAATTCCGATATGACTCCACAGATGGATTGCTTATGAAATCCATATACAATGTATATGATTGGTGTGGAGAAATCCATCACGCAAAGCCCTTGAAAAACAGAAAACGGCTCGAAGGTTACAAAGCGTCAAATTCGACGGAGTCAAACTGACTTCAAATGAGCCAGAATTGGACAGGTTGCTTCACGACTCTGTTGTGGACAAGTCCAAAGCCTCACAGTTGACTGACCAACCCAACCCAACAGGCGATGTAGTCACAAAAAACGGTGATTTTAGAGTCAACAAGGCACAAAGTGATGCCGGCATTACCAAACTTGATCAAATCCAATTTAGGACTTGTATTAGGTGTTTGGAATATGTCTAGGTCAAAATTTGTGAGTTTTGCAAAGAATTTGTCATTGTTGTAAATAATCATGATTATTTATTTTTACATCAGTTTTGCTTGGAAATTGTCACCTCACCTCACCTATCATATGTACACACCTATTACATGCCAAAAATCAAGTATGAGCCAAAATGAGCACCCATTACTTAGAAAATTGTCAAAAAATGCAAAGACGTCTTTGCAAGCCAATTTTTGGGTTATAGACATCATTTCTTGATCCAAATAACCTCATATTTCATACCCAAGGTCTATACAATGCATAGAACCAGTTTGTACCAAAAAATGTCAATTTTGGAAGAAAAGTTAATAATCACGATTATTTACTTTCTTGTCAAAATTGGAGAGTTTTGATATTTTGCCATCATACATCCAAAGTACATGATGTGTTGAGCCCACTAGCCAAGTTTGAACCAATTTGGAGATCAAAATCTCAAATTTCCGTTATAACTACTGTTTCAGAGACCTAAAGCCAAAATCTGATACTATTTTCACCTTATGCATCCAAATGAGCCCATATTTCACTCAGAGCATGTATTTGGTATATACTTCAAGCCTATGAATCCAAGTTTGCAAAAACTTGAAAAATTTGCTCAACTGTAAATAATCGCGATTATTTACTTTGGTTGCAAATATTTGTTTTGACTTTGCAGTTTTGTTCCTTGCATGTTTTTATGCATCTATGCTTGTTCAAAAATTGATTTGAAGCAAATTGGACCAAAATTGTCAGCATTTCAGCCTAAAGGACATTTCAGAGAAAATTCCGATAAATCTGCTAACTTTGCACTCTATTCACTGAACAGGAGCCATGCAAGCAGAAGAGAGGGCCAAGAAGAAGCTCAACCAAAAGGAAAAGCTACAGGAATTTCCCGCATATCAGTTGGATCCATAATCAGTCAAAGCCGCCAAGGCAGCTTATCTCTCCAAAGAACAACTAGAAGAGCATCATACCACGGTCTTCACCGGTATGTTCAAAAGTGAAGAGGTGTCACATCAAGTGGAGTTGCAACTCTTACCGAAGGAAGTCTATAATATAGCCGCAAAGCCAGAGACCCAAGAGGCTAACTGCAGGCTGGGACTCAGGGATTTTTACGAACAAGAGCCTTGCGGAGTGGATTTTCAGAAAGCTTGCGAGATTTTATCCACCATTAAAGAAGATGGAACTGCACAGATCACTGACCGCCAAGGGAACAAGGCCGAAGTAGTGATAACAAAAGATATAGTAGCAGAGGCACTCAGACTGCCCACAGAAGGAATGACCATGTGAGAAAGGGACAGGAAAACAACATGAACTTTTACCAAGGAAACCACCGTGGCCACCTTTGCCGATTTAATTCACAAACAAATGAAAGAGCCCGCCCGCTTGTACCACTAGCACTTCCATTTTTTGGCAAAAAGGCCACCAAGGTACACCACTCCAAATCACGCGGTGGCCACCACATTTACCCAAGTTCTAAAGTCAACAACCAGGCAACCAGTGGACCACATGCAGTATGTCCTGACTACCTTGAAGGGCACCAAGAAAGAAGGCAAAAGCACTTACTTGGGTGCACCAGAAGTCTTGACAAGGATAGCATACCATGCCATTGGTATGGCTGACAATTTACCACCTGCTCTTGATCAAAATACATGGCTTGGACACATGGTGGAGCTTGCTTCTACCTTATATTTCAATAGAACTAGCTTGGACAAGTTGTGGAGCTTGGAACAAAACCCCCCATGTACAACATACCATGGATTTTCCAAATGGTGAGAAATATTATTGTAGCTTGGACAAGTGGTGGGCCTTGTAATAAAATTCTCCATGTACAAACAAATCAAGGGTTTCCCAATTGGTGAGAAACAATATGATTTATGGTTGTCCCTAGCTTCAACAAGTGGTAGAGTTTTTCTTAAGCTAATGTTTCAAGGGATCCTAGCTTAGACAAGTGGTTTCCCATGTTTCAATGTTGCCTAGCTTGGACACATGGTGGAGCTTTATTCTATACCATGTTTCAATAGAGCTAGCTTGGACAAGTGGTGGAGCTTGGATCAGAACTCTCCATCGAGAAAGTTAGAATCTATTAGAAACCAATTAAGACTCTTTTGGAGCCTAGATTAGACAAGTGGTGGACCTTCAAAAGTTCTTGATTGAGTTAGAGATTAGCTTAGACAAGTGAAAAGCCTTCAAATCAACACTTGAGTTTCCTACTTAGATCATTTATTTGTACAAATGGAAGCTAATATCCAAAGGCCCTGTAGGCTAACACATTAAATACCTACTTATAGCTTAACTTGGATGATTAGTTAGTGTTTCTTCTCATTATGTTTGGGTAGGCTCACCACCTACCCAAACCCTAGTCCATTGATGCTTGAAGAGAAGCAAGGTCCACCACTTGTCCAAGCTATGCTTCCTTAAAACACATAGAGAGTAAATTCCATAACTTCTCCAAGCTTGAAGAGAAGTAAGGTCCACCATTTGTCCAAGCTATGCTTCCTTAAAACACATAGAGAGTAAATTCCACCACTTCTGTAAGGTTTTTACAACGAATGACTACAAGATACACCACTTTTACAAACTATAATCTCTAATAGAATGGCTAAGAGACTAATATACAAGGTTCCCCACTTATTGAATCTTGTCTCCAGTGATCATAGAGAGGAAAATGGTCTACGAGTTATTGTATCTTGTTTCCATTGAATCATAGAGAGGAGAAAGGTCCACAACCTATCCAAGAAAAGTTTCATTGAAACATAGAGAGAAGTAGAAATGCACCATCTATCTCAACTAGGTTTAAAAGAATCACTCTACAAGGTCCATTACTTTTCTAGTAATCCACTCGATCTTGTATCATGAAGAGGTCAGTTTCAAAGTCTAGCACTTGTCAAGCTAGGCTCTAATGGATAGTGGAGAGAAGCAAGAGCCACCACTTGTGCATGTTAAGCCCTATTGAAGCATAGAAAGAAGAAAGGCCCACCACTTGTCCAAGCTATAAGGAAAAACACTTGATATAAGGTCCCACACCTATGCTATTTTATAGAGTTGATAGTGTTTTTTTCTATCATTTGCTCAACTTATGATATGTTATAGTATGGGGGGTTCAATTTCAGTAACATTTAATGGCCTAGTAACTTGTGTGTAGTGGAAAATGACATAAACATAGTGAGCATTTCATTACAATAGATTCATAATGAGCATAACAAGAGTGCTTGGGTGGAGAGAGCAACAAAAATCATAACACCTATTTAGATAGGCATGAACAATATTTCAAAAGAGAGAGAAATTCAGCTATTGACAACAGTTGAGGACCATATTTACATGGAGCCGGTCCCCCCCTCCATAAGGCTTTGTATTATAGGTTTCTCCCATCAAGAGAGACATTTTACAATACAGTTCTTTGTGTTACTTCAATAACTAGCTAGTGCAATGAAGATGGAAGCTTCAAGCACTAAGAAAAACACTTATAAAACACAATATCAATTCCCTCATGGTCTTAGACCCAAGACCTCACACACCTTCAAAGATGGTGAGAGCTAGCAAGGTATGAGAGTAGATTGAGAGGAAGAAGGAGTAGTCTTACGACAAAGATGTACATCTCCTCACATAATCACTCATATTATCATAGCATAGCTTAGTAATTAGCATGGTATAGGAGATGAGCATGCATTGAAGCTTGGCTCTTGGTTGGATTGGCATCACAAAGCCAAGAGTTGTTGTGTAGGCCTCCCTTCTTACAAGCTTGGAGTAGGTGATAAGCTTTCCATTAAAGCTTGAGAAGGAGAGAGAGAGAGAGAGAGAGAGAGAGAGAGAGAGAGAGAGAGAGAGAGAGAGAGAGTCTTCTTGCTTCACACAAGAGCTAGTGTGAGTGTGTGTGGGATAATGACTTGAGAAAATCATTCCCCTCTCTTTCTTGGTCGACCCCTCTTGCTATTTGCTCATGCTGACACCCCATTGGACCTCTCCAGGCTTAGCCAATAGGATTTAAGGAGAATAAGTGATAGCCTTTTGACATGTGTCCCCCTTTCCCCTTTTGTGAGAGCTTTATGTAATTAGGCAATGCAACTAAACTCTCATTGGACCCCTTTGTCTCCTGGCCAATAGGTATTAGCCAAGCCATTGGGCTACTGAATGCTCATTGGACCCCTTGGGAGACTGTCCAATAGTCTTCTAGAGAGCTTAATTCTTATTGGTTCTTTTATTAAGTGTTTTAAAACTAATTAAACTAGATTTACTCTAGCCTAATTCTTATTGGTCCACCTCCATGGCCATCCAATAGGATTTGAGTACACCTTGTGGGCATCTGGGCTAGGGAGATGACATGTGTCCCTCATTCATTTTGTGTAAAGGAGTCTTGTGAGTGTGTGTGTGTGTGTGTTTCTCTCTCATCCCCTACTTGCAAGACTCGCCCCCTCCTATATAGGAAGCATGAAGACTTTTTGGTACACACAAAGCATCCAATTTTTACTAAGCTTTGACCATTGGACCAACCTTTGAATTTTGGAACCTTAGCATTTTGGAAGTCTTAATGGGTTGAACCTTAGGGTCTTTTAAGCCCATTGTTTCATCTTTCTCTTTTGCAGATGGCCCCACCTTTAAATCCCTATTTTCCCTCCTTTGGATCCCTACTGTGGTCGGTCTGCCGGCTTAACCAATATTCTAGCTTTTTCTCCCCTGGCACTTCCCCATATTAAATGATCAGTTTAACATGAGAAAACCATTTAGGAGAATTAGATATTAGTTATTATGACATTACCTCTCTCTTGAAATCATAGTCGTCCTCGACTATGGGGTAGAGAAGATAAAGCCTATTCATTAGTCCTTTTTCTAGCGGGTAGAGGATCCCTATTTTACCCCACGACATCGTTCCAAAATGGATGACTAATCCATTTGGTGCTTGAGAGCCTAAGGTTGCAGCGAGCATGTCTGCACATTAGTCCTATCAATGTTCCATAACAGAGTGACAAGCTCTACTTGGTGTTTGGGTGACGTCGTCTTCGCAAACTTGATCTAAGCATGCATACTACTTCATTTTTGTGCACAATAAAGAAAAAGAGAGTCTTATAAGACAAAAAGTTTGTTCATTTTAAACATTTGTACATTTGCTTACTCTAGGGAAGCATTGTAAGCATTGACAAAGTTTAGGTTATCCTTTAATTGTATGCCTTGCATCCATCTAGCATCTTCAAAAGGATAATTCTTAAACTTAATAAGATATCGTCGGATAGTCTTACCGCCTCTTAATACCTTGTCTTTATGTCAAAGAACGGACTCAGGATGTAGCACCTCTTCTTGGTCCTTAATATCCGGTGGGTCTTCAACAGTTGGTTCTTGAGGTGGCTCTCCTTTGTAAGGCTTTAGTAGGCTCGCATGAAAAGCATTGTGTATGAGACAATGGCTCGGCAACTTGAGTTGATAGGCCATCTCATTGATTCGCGTAAGAATCTAGAAGGGACCATAGTACCTTTTTGCTAACTTAGCATAGTACTTTTGGTGTCCCTTAGGATTCTTGCCCGTCGTGTGCCTTAATTGAGCCTTGGGAAATTTTAGTAAGACCCAATCATTTTCTTTAAAGTCTTGGGCTCTTCTGTGCTTATCAGCAGCAGCAGCCTTTTGCCTTTGCTATGAGATAGAGATAGCATCCTTAATCTTTTGGAAAGATTCTTGTTGGTCTCGGCTATACTCATCTGCAGCGAAGATCTTCCCGTGTACCTTAAGTAGCAGGGGACTCTTTGAACTTCCCTCAATTACCTCAAAAGGTGCTTTTTCCATGGAAGTATGTACAGTGTTATTGTAAGAATACTCCCGTAAGGTCATTACTTCTCCCATTGGGACCTTTGATCTACTTCCATTACATAGGCTTTTAGTAGATCAAGGATTGTTAGGTTAGCTATTTCACTTTGGCCATCCGTTTGTGGGTGATAGGCCGAAGAGAAATTTAGCCTTGTCCCTAAATTCTCAAAGAGACCCTTCCATAAATTACTGGTCATTCTAGGATCTCTATCTGACACTATGGACGTTGGCAAGCCATGGTACTTGAAGATTTGTGAAATGAAGAGGGTTGCCATTTGATAGGCTTGGATAGTCTTTTTGACAGGTATAAAATGAGCTTGTTTATTGAACCTATCTAGTATCGTCCATATTCCCATGGATAGACTTAGGCAATTTAAAGATAAAATCCATGGATATGCTCTCTCATGGTGAATCAGGGATTGGCAAAAGCTGAAGCAATCTAGGTTGCTTCCCTCTATCAAACTTCGTCTTTTGGCATACCACAGATTTAAAACATACTCTTGTATGTTTGCTTTCATGGTAGGCCAATAGAAATATGTTTCAATCCCTTTTAGGGTAGACTAAATCCCTCTATGCCCTGCATAAGGATCGGAAGCATGAGATTCAACATTACTTTCTCACGTAGCGAGTTAGTAACGCATAGTCTATTTCCATAGAGAAGATAACCACCTTGTAAAGCAAATGGTTCCTCCTTCTTCCCTAATGCAAGGGCTGAAATAACATCTCTAAAATTGGGATCAATAGCATACTCATCTATCATGGAAGATAGATCATTACGAGCTGCTATGGAAAATTCACTCTTGGTCGTCTTGAGAGTGCATCAGCTACTTGATTATGCTTGCCAGCAATGTGAGGAATATGAAAATGAAATTACAAAAGGAAATTTTCCCACCTCATTTGTTTTTTGGAGAGCTTGGTGTGCGTCATGAAGTACTTAAGACTTTGGTAATCCGTTCGCTAAATGAAAGGAGTCCCCAATAAATAGTGCTTCAGAGAGTCTGAAGCATGTAGAACTGTGAGGAGTTCCTTTTCATATATTCCTAGAGCTTGCTCAACAGGGTCGAGCCTTTGACTATCATAAGCTATGGCGTGCCCTTCTTGGAGAAAAATAGCTCCAAGGAAATCACCACAAGCGTCACATTGGACCTCAAATGGCTTTGAGAGATCCCGCAGTGTAAGTACATGTTGAGAGATAAGCTTTTTTTTAAGCTTTTTGAAAGCATTGTTCTCCTTGGCAGACCATGTATACCTAACATTTTTCTTTTTTAGGTCATGAAATGGTCCTGCGATTTGTGAGAAATTTTCATATGAAGCATTTATAGTATGCACACATACCTATAAAGCTTCTTAGTTCATAAAGATTCCTTGGTTTAGACCATCCTTTTATTACCTCTAACTTTGATGGATCCATTTGGATGCCATCTTGAGAGATAATATGACCTAAATACCGAATCTCTTGCAAGAAAAATTCACTTTTCTTTTGATTAACATAAAGTTTATTCTCTCTTAGAACTTGAAATATTACTTGGAGATGTTGCTTGTGTTTGAAGTGAGTTAGTGTAGATGATAATATCATCAAAGAACACTCCAGTAAAGGTTCGGTGAGGCCTGAATAGCTTCTCCATCAAGCGGTTGAATGTGGTTGGTGCATTGGTCAAGCCAAAATGCATGACAAGGTATTCATAAAGACCAAACGTAGTGCAAAATGCGGTCTTTACAATGTCTTGATAAACTATCCTTATTTGATGATAGCCACTTTTTAGGTCAATCCTACTGAAGTAGGTGGACCCTTGTAGCTTATCAAATAGGTATTCTACCTGTGGAACGGGAAACCTATTCTTGATAGTGATCCTATTTAGTGCTCTATACTTGACACACATACGATATGTGTCGTCTTTCGTTTGCACCAGTAACACAGGTGAGCAAAATGGAGATGAGCTAGGCTTAACCATGCCCTTCACAACTAACTTATGCACTTGCCGCATAATCTCCTTTTGTTAAGCTTGAGAAACTCTATAAGGAGGTTTATTAGGTGGTGAACTTCCTGGAAGAAGTTCAATTGCATGGTCATAAAGGGACATCTTGAAACCCCTTGAGAAAATTGGATAACTCTAATTCCTTGTGATTATTTATATTTTCTTTTGCTAAAGCATTAGGTTCATTTTGAGAATCTTTAAGAAAAATCATGTAGATCTCTTTATTGACTTATTGAAAGCTTGCGTATGTATAATGGGTATGGTGTTACCCATTTCCTTAGCATCTATGTACATATATTTTTCCCTAAACCTAAAGTAGATTCTCCTTTCAAGGAATTTAACATTGGCAGCCATGCAATCAAACCATGGTGCCCCTAGGATTACATCCTCGTGCTTGAGAGGAGAGATAAAGAAGTCCTCTTTGTCCACATAGCTTTGGACATGGAGCCTAAATTTCCCGATTAAGGGGTGACTGAAGCTTCTTGCCCCATGAAAGCACCATCTGCGGGTAGGACATCTCCCATCTCATAGGCTTGTAAGCCTAGCTTGGTGGCCAACTATGTGGATATGAAATTGTGAGTAGAACCAGGGTCAAAGAGAATAAAAGCATCATGTTCTCTTACCTTTCCCCAGGCATGGCATAGAGGAGATCCTTTGTGGTGAGTTTCCTCTTCTTGGATTTTGACCAAGGTAGCTCTAGGAGGCTCATGGAAGGTGTTCTTTTGGGGACAAGCACGGTACACATGCCCTTGCTCGCCGCACTTGAAACAGCGGTTATCCTTGCGATAACGCTCAAGATCTTCATCGGGAGAGAGTTTGTTTTTACCTTTGTAAACTCCCTTCTCCTTAGCTTTGTTGGAATTTCCTTTATAAGACTTTTGGACATTGTCCTTCCCCTTAGGCTCATTGGAACCCTTGTTTTCCGTGGGCTTAGAATTTCTCTTAGCCTCTGTTTGGAAATTAATTTGAGAAGCCACCATGGTATGGTGTATAATCACCGATATGGTGTGTGGCCTTTGGGAGTTGACATACTCCACCATTTCTTCAATTAAGCCCGCACAAAATTGTTGCTTTTGCTCTCCAAAATCCATCTTTTTGAAGATAGTGTCTTTGAGATGTAAATCCCAAAACTTGTCTACATATTTGTGAATGGATTCGTAGGGAGAGAGCTTCAAGCTTTGCCATTCGGTGAGTACTTTGTCTTTGGCATCGGTGGCCAAAAGCTTCTTCATGATGGAAGCTCTAAAGCTTTCCATGTTCGTGGAGCTTCACCATTGGCCCGTATGCTAGACCACCATTGCCTGGCAGACTTTTGAAAGTGCATAGCTACATGGTGTAGCTTAGAGGACTCTGTGAAGCCCTCATCTCCAAATGCCGCATCAAATTGTAGGATAAAGGCCAAGACTTTGTTCGTAGCACCAAAGGTGCCATCATAGGTAAGGAAAGAGATGCTCTTTCCTCCCTCTTTGAACTTCTTGAGCTTCGACGACCTCTTCCACGCGGCATAGGATTTCCTATGGCCTCTTCTTTTTGATGGTTCAAAAGTTGCACCATCGCTTTAGTCAGAAGACAAAGAATCCGAGGAAGATGGAGAAGAGGGTGACCTCTTTCATGCCTTTTTCTTGCCTTGATCTTCTTTGTCTGCACCATCACTTTCATAAGAGGAAGAGGATGAAGAAGATGGAGAATAGGGTGTCCTCTTTCTCGCCCTTTTCTTCTCTTGGTTTATGTCATCCTTCTTTGAATTATGGTGTGGAGAAGTGTGCGATGGTCTTCTCCGTTTAGGAGGTGATCGAGAGTGTTTAGCTCGCCGTCTTCGTGGAGCCATCTCCATCCAAGTGGCAGGAGACTCACTTCTTTCTCGTTCCTTTGGTGAGGGCTCTTGGATTCTCCTTTGGGAAGGAGATGTGTCATCAAGAAGCAAATTTTTGAGGCCTTTGTATGGATCCTCTTCTTCTTCCGGAATCGGTGAGAGGCCTCTTTGGGAAGTCTCACAAGGAGGTTTCCTAGGTACTCTCTCATCATGGTGGGGAGCTTGGAGAATGCCATGAGCACAAAGTTGCCGTTGCACTTCACTCTGGAGGGATGGATTGCCCATGGCTTGTTGAAGCCTAGAAACAAGGTAGTTAACAAGCATAGGGGTATCATTAGTAGCCTGCTCATTAGCGAAATCAAAGCTATCAACATTAATTACACTCTTTTAACTATTGTCAGACATTCTAACAACTTTAACAGTGTAAATTTTTTAGGTCTACTTTGGCACTTCAAGCCCTAGTTGCTACTCCTCTTTACCCCTTTAGAAAAAACACTCAAGCTACTGTACCCGTGGCTTGAATACCATTAATTGCAAGGAATAGAAGAGAAGATTGTTCAACACCAAAACGGCACCGGCTCCTATCAAGCTTCTAATAGCTCAATAGTGGTTAAGCCATAGGCAATCCCCGTAGGACTCCACTATTAAGACCATAGCTCTCGACGGTGATGCCCCATTATCTGCACGAAGGCAGGCGCACTGCAAGGCTGAAAAATCCCAATTCTAGTTACTCATTTGCAATTAATAACAACAACCATTTATAGCTAGCTTGAGGACCTCCCTTCTTGAGCAAGAAAAGAGAAACCTTGTACTCTGATACCAATGTAACATTTAATGGCCTAGTAACTTGTGTGTAGCGGAAAATGACATGAACATAGTGATTTCCTTAGAATAGATTACTAATGAGCATAACAAGAGTGCTTGGGTGGAGAGAGCAACAAAAAGCATAACACCTAGTTAGATAGGCATGAACAATACTTCAAAAGAAAGAGAAATCAAGCAATTGACAACAATTGAGGACCGGATTTACATGGAGCTGGTCCCCCCTCCAAAAGGCAAAGGCTTTGTATTATAGGTTTCTCCCATCAAGAGAGACAGTTTACAATACAATTCTTTGTGTTCCTTCAATAACTAGCTAGTGCAATGAAGATGGAAGCTGCAAGCACTAAGCAAGACACTTATAAAACACAACATCAATTCCTTCATGGTCTCAGACCCAAGACCTCACACACCTTCGAAGATGGTGAGTGGTAGCAGGGTATGCGAGTAGATTGAGAGGAAGAAGGAGTAGTCTTACAAGAAAGATGTACATCTCCTCACATAATCACTCATATTAGCATAGCATAGCTTAGTAATTAGCATGGTAGAGGAGATGAGCATGCATTGAAGCTTGGATCTTGGTTGGATTTGTATCACAAAGCCAAGAGTTGTTGGTGTAGGCCTCCCTTCTCACAAAGCTTGGAGTAGGTGATAAGCTTTCCATTAAAGCTTGAGAAGGAGAGAGAGAGAGAGAGAGAGAGAGAGAGAGAGAGAGAGAGAGAGAGAGAGAGAGAGAGTCTTCTTGCTTCACACATGAGCTAGTGTGAATGTGTGTGGAATAATGACTTGAGAAAATCAGCCCCCTGTCTCTCTTGGTCGACCCCTCTTCCTATTTGCTCATGCTGACACCCCATTGGACCTCTCCAGGCTTAGCCAATAGGATTTAAGGAGCATAAGTGATAGACTTCTGACATGTGTCCCCTTTCCTCTTTTGTGAGAGCTTTAGGTAATTAATTAATGCAACTAAACTCTCATTGGACCCCTTTGTTTCCTGGCCAATAGGAATCATCCAGGCCATTGGGCTACTGAATGCTCATTGGACCCCTTGGGAGACTGTCCAATAGTCTTTTACAGAGCTTAATTATTATTTGGTTCTTTTATTAAGTGTTTTTAAATTAATTAAACTAGATTTACTCTAGCCTAATTCTCATTGGTCCACCTCCATGGCCATCCAATAGGATTTGAGTACACCTTGTGGGCATCTGGGCTAGGGAGCTGACATGTGTCCCTCATTCCCTTTGTGTAAAGGAGGCTTATGAATGTGTGTGTGTGTGTGTGTGTGTGTTTCTCTCTCATCCCCTACTTGCAAGGCTCGCCCCCTCCTATGTAGGAAGCATGAAGACTTTTTGGTATACACACAAAGCATCCAATTTTTACTAAGCTTTGACCATTGGACAAACCTTTGAATTTTAGAACCTTAGCATTTTGGAACCTTAGCATTTTGAAAGTCTTAATGCGCTAAACCTTAGGGTCTTTTAAGCCCATTGTTGCACCTTGCTCTTTTGAAGATGGCCCCCCCTTTGGATCCCTATTTTCCCTCCTTTGAATCCCTATTGTGGCCGGTCTGCCAACTTAACCAATATTCTAGCTTTTTCTCCCCTGGCACTTCCCCATATTAAAAGATCAGTTTAACATGAGAAAATCATTCAAGAGAATTAGATATTAGTTATTATGAAAATTTCAATGTCCATCATTTATCTAAGCTGTGCTCCATTGACACATGGATGGAAGAAAATTCTACCACTTATCCTATCAATAAACGGAAACCGAGAGGAGATCCACCACTTGGGTTTCACATGTGGTGGCATTGTATTAATAGGTTATGCCTAGCTTGGACAAGTGATGCTCATTGATTATCTTCATGATAAAAGTAAGCCTAGCTTGGATAATTGGTGCACCTTGATTCTCTCCATGCTACAACCATGGACAAGCAGTGGTCCTTCAAACCAAATTCTCCATGCAACAAACAATCCTTGAAATCCATAGCTGATTTACCCACATGGGCTCTAGCACAGATAATGGGTGATGTTTTTGTCATCATTGTTTAATGAATCTTAGCTTAGATTATTTGTGAACCTTGAGACTAAATCCCCATTATATAATTGAGAATAGGGCCATGGACCTTATATTAATGTCCCATGCTTAGGTTGGACAAGTGATGGACCTTAATTCTATATATATATACTAAGATTGAGTAGACATTAGTCAAAATCCTGTGTTACAAGAATCAAGATTTAAACTTTATCTGATCACTTGCACAAGTGGTTCTGAGTTTCTCTTTCCATATCCAAATGGATCTTATATTGGAAAAGTGGTAGACTTGATACCTAAGCACCCATTCTACAGTAGAGAATTGGTTAAGAACTTATGCACTTTGAGCATACCTTTGACAAGTAGTACTTACTAATTGACTTAGAGTTGAATTTTATGATATCAAGACTAAGAGAGAGTGTAACATAAAAAAGGTTAGGTTTTTAGTTTGACTTTCTTTGTGGCAATGAGTATATTGATAGATGGATTTTTCCATCTAATATTACCATGTGATATACAATATAAAACTCACGTCTATTGTTTCATCGACATTAAAATGTTCTTGTTTTTAAATTTCAGATTCATTACAGAAAAATGGATTGGCTATATGCATGAACGATTTGAAGGAAACTATTGAACTACCCAAATAACCTCATCCAAGACCTTTTCCAAGGCTTCAACCACCTCCTTATCACCTACCACTTGCTATCAACAAGGACATCAAAAGAGTACTTATCTTGGATCTAGAGGGATTGCTTCTCAAGACAATTGAAACAAAACATGGAGATTCTATGCCAACTTGGGCTCAACAAATGCGACTTGTGGAGGATAAAGATGAAGTTTTCATGTGGTGCGACCAGATGCAGAGATTTTTTTGGATTTTTGTAGTGAATACTTTGAGCTATGGATATGGAGTTGCTATAATTAACAAGAGTGCAACACATCATACAAAAATGCTTCCCTAAGCATTATACCAAGTTTAAGATGCTTAGAGTAACAAGAACTGCCACAATCCAAACATCATGCTAGGATTAGGAAGGGTTTATCACAAAAATTTGAGTCATATTTGGAAGATGTTTGAGGATTTGGATGCAAAAAATACTCTAAATTTTTATGACACTCCATACAGGGTGATGTGGAACATGCTGGGGATATGTCTTATATTTTTAAAGATGTGGAGGCAAAAATCTAGGCAAATTCAAAGCTTCTTGCAAGAAACAATGATGCCATGGTTGGTAGGATGGTTGTTTCCAAGAGACAAGAGAGAATATACATACATCACAATTGTGAATCAGTACTGTGATTCTGAGACAAATTTTGTCCTTGGTGTGTGCTTGTCCATGCAAAAGCATTGATTAACAATACTCCACAAGATTTCTCATTCATTTTTATAATGGTTATCTTTCAGTTTGTATAATTACATGATATAAATTTTATCTTGGAGAAAAGATGTCTCAATTTGATGAACATTTTAATAAAGTGCACCCTGCTCTAAGGGGACTTTAAAGTATTACTAGAGTGCATCCTATTGTAAGTAGACTCAAGTGTATTGTTAAAGTGCACCCTATTTTTTGGGGACTTCTTTTTTATTCAATTGGGATCTATGTTTGATCATTTAGTAAACAATAATTAATTATTTTTCTAGAGAAATTTTATGTTAGTCCATCTCAAGGTTTCATCTATTTGTAACTAAGAGAAATTGATGTTTTGATGTCAAAATAAAACTTGCAAGTGTAGAATGGAGAATTTATGGACTTTGGATGTGTGAGAGAGATCTCTTTTATGGATACAAATGTTTTCTTCAAGCATTCTATTACTACATCCTTCATGTAAAAGAGGTTTAGAAAAGTAAAAAACTCTGAAAGGAAAACTATGGAATCTAACGCATGTACTCTTGAGTTGTCCTAGAAGTCAATGTATGCATGCATGTCTTTTCATGAAGGTTTAGATCTAATTAGATTCTTCTTGGAAATTGCCTTCTCCTATTCAATATGCAATAACTTATTATAATATAATTTCTTGTAGGTAAAAAATATTTCATTATGTGTATTTTGAACCTAATTGCTTGACCTTCAAACCAAATCTCATTTGTTGCAATAGAGAACCACTTAAAAGTAACCAATGAAAATTATTTTAACTAACTTTATCACTTTGAGTGAGCTTGAATAATAAGTGGACTTTGCATTCATCCATAAGTCAAGGGGACTTAGTTTGGACAAGTGGTGGGCTTCGCATTCCTCCATAGGTCAAGGGAGTTAGCTTGGATAAATGCACCATGAAACCAACACTCCTATGATGCAACCAAGCATACGCTACATGTTTTACGTATGTTTCATGCCTCAAATGAGGAAGTCCTAGATTAGCAGTGGACCTTGCTTGAATGTCATACAAAAGTGGGTTGTATTTGGGTCTTAGCTTGGACAAGTGGTGAACCTCGAATAAAAATTTTAGTTACTCACTTTGAACTTGTCTTGGACAAGTGGTGGGCCTTGAAACCAAGCTCTTCACATTGAGATAAGTCATAGGTAGGATAATAGAGCATACACAATGATAATGGATGCAATGTACTAGCTTCTTAATGGTCTTGATGTCCAATTTTGTTCTCAATGTGTAATCTACGTGCATAAAGTGGAATGAGACCTTAAGCAAATTGACATCTTTGACAAAATACTCATTACCTTATACATGATATGTTGAAAATTGTCCAACCTGGGAATTGGGATTTTCCCACTTTACCTAATATAGTCTTCCCTCCTGGTCCTGGAAAATTTCCCATTGTATACCTAGGCATTGGTGGTACTTGAGGAGGTGCTACTCGAACTGGTGGGACATATTGTCGCTCTCTCACATATCCCTTGTTGTAGTAACACTCTTCCATAGCATGATTTGTCCATTTTTGCTCAATGCCACACCACTTAGGTTGCTTAGCATGTGGCTTAGCAAACCGGCTTATCCTTTTGAAGTCTCTCTTGATTTATCGTAACCTTGCCCTTTTGTGCCAACTTCGTGGACTTAGCTCCACTTTGTTGTGATGATAAGTCATCATCCAAGCCTTTTGTAGTCCCCTTCCCTGTAGACAACACAATCGTCTACTAGGTAAAGAGCCTCCTTGGTCAACTCATTTAGAGTTGAGCTCTTTTTCATATGCAAGTCCTTCTGAAGATCCACATTTCTCAGTCCTTAAATAAATATCAATACGAGTCGGGACTGAGTTGGTAACTCTTCCACATGGTAGAATTTTACGTAGCATTTTAACCGTAAGACTTCTTTTCTAATGGATTCTCCATCTTTCTGCTTGAACTTATGGATTCACGAGACTGTATTATGAGCTATCCCTCTTTGAGAGAATTCCTCGTCAATAAACTCGTCAAATACCTCCTCCATTGACTTGAAATCTCTACGGTCAATAGAGTCAAACCAGGTGGCAACATCCTCCTCTAGAGTTAACCCAAATCCCGCAAACTGTATGGGAAAGTCTAGTACTTCCTCGGCCTTAATGACACGCACAAAGGTTGTCACATGGTCCTTTGGATCCCTATTTCCATAATATTTCTTGCTAACCCATTTTTGCACTTGAGAAGGTCTAATCCTCCAATGATCTGCCATTCTAAACATAGGATCCTCTATTCCTCCTCTATGAGCCCTTTTTGGCCTCGGATATGGTATATGTTTCTCCCCTAGGGGTGCTTAGTGTTTGTTCTTGTGCTCGACTTCTTTCTTCTCATTCTCGTTCTTGATGTGGTGCTTTAGTCCTCGTCGGATTTAGCATTTTCGTTCCACTCTCGCCCTGGTATTGGTGATGGAGTGGTGGTTTTGGTGGTGCTTCTAGCCCTGACATGGCCTGATATCTGCCCCTGTTTGTGTTCACATCTAGAATTGCAAAGTGTTCAAATGATAGTGGTGATTCTTGTGAGTTATGAGGGTTAGGCAATGGTTGTTTATTTGATTGTGTTGTGGTGTCGTAATCATTTGAGAAGGGATTTGTAGACTTGCTTGGGGTTTCTATGGGCTTTTGCTTCGCTACCAAAGCCTGTGCCACCAGCTTTAGCGTTGTCACTCTTTCTGCATGCTCTGGGTGAATTGGCTTGTATTATTGTCCTTACTTATCAACAAAAATAATATGGTTCATGTTATCAAATCATACAAAAACAAGTACTGGACTTTATCCATGCTCAAATCGTTCTCATGGGGCTCCATGCACCGTTAGAGTAAGAGGTGACTCTTCCTTCCTCATGCTTGTAAATCCCAATATTTTCTCGAATCATCGCCATTCTATCCACTCTCTTGTCATGAATGTAGCAAGCTCCGAAAAGAGTGAGTTTAGGAGGCATTTCTCGCGTCTCCATAACCATCTTCCCTTTTGCTACATTGTCTCCATATCAATTGTAATTTTCTGAGTCTTTGACAATGAGATAGTGGTTTCCCTCCTCATTGCGAAGCCTATCACCATTGTCGGTTACCATGATTACTGCTAATCCTCTCGATGGTTGTTCTTCAATACAAATGCATTGACATCCTCGAAAATTAACATACATCAGGGCCCCATGGTCATTGGTTCCCATAAGAAAAATTGTAGTGAATTTTGGCATGTTTAAGGGTTTTTTGAAGGTACTACTGCCCATGGTCCCTTGCTACTAGAAACCTCCCAGTTAATGGTTAGCCATCCACTGATATGATCCTTTGGAAGAGGTGTCATTATCATTGCCCTCGTCTATGATTGGTGCTAGTGGATCTATCCTTGCTTGGTTTACACTCTCTTCGGTCAACACTAAGCTAGCTTGATCTCTAGCCACTCTCCATTCTCTTTGAATACACCTTCCAGATCTCAAATTCATCAAATTCTTCACACAAACAACTATCAACCAAAACCTCTTACCTTGGAAGTCTGCTTGCAATTGTTCCTTTGTCTTAATTTGCTCCCAAGTCGCTTCTCAACTTGGTAGAGTACTTTGCAATTCCAGCTGATCGTCAACTTGTAGGATCCTTGGTTCTGGCTATCTGTACAAAACTTTGACTTTGCAATTCTTTGTCAAATCAGTAATCCTTACTTACTACTGTATATAAAGACAGAATCCTTATATGAGTTCCAAGCCTAATCTAATAAAACAGATGGAATGCTAGGATCATACAAAAAACTTTTGGAGAAGCAAATTCCCGATCTGAGCACTAAAACTAGTCTATAGACATCATACGAGTATGATATCTAACTTCTTAGAATTGACTCCAACATGAACCATGCATCTCCTTGATGTTCTTAGTCCAAATCTAGGCTTACCTTGGAGTTCTAGCCCCTGTAGGTAGGTCAATCTCCCTATGAAGGCCTTGGTCACTGGAGCTTCTCTAAGAGGTTAACTAGGTAAAAAAGGATCCAAATTGGGTGAAACTTGTTCCTTAATCTTTCTTTGTGGTGTTAAGCACCTTGGTGAGCTCTGTTGTCAATTTCGGTCACTAGAAATTCCCTTGAGACATCATACGAGTATGATTTCTATCTTATCAAAATGAAGTGAATTTCACTCCTGAGGTCCTCCACTACACAAGCAACTCACAGCCACTTACAAAATGCAATTTCAACACCTATTGTGCTAGATATGGTCAAATCAAGCATTCACTTTGCTCAAATCCATCCCTTGGTCTCTACTAGCCTTAAATTGCTTCAAAATCAATCGAACTTGGCCTATTTACTTCTTAGATGCTCTTGATCACAATGGCTCACAAAAATGGGCCTCTTAACCAAAAATCTGGTCTCTCAGACATCATACGCATATGATGTCTAGGTTGTCAGAATGAAGTTTTGTTTCTTTCCTAGGTGCCCCTTGATGTGTACAACATACACAAGTGCTCACAACAAAATTTGGATATCAAAATTGCACCATATCACCGCTTTTTGCCAAGGAACTTCTCGAAAAGAGTAAAACTCTCTCTGTACTCAGTTTATATGCCCAAATGAGATGAAACTTGGTATATGTGCTCTATACAACATGCAGACTATGGGTATCAAGTCAAAAGTCCAGTTTGATGGCTAGATCTACCCTTGAGACTTGGTATATGTGCCAGATGGAACTTGGTATATGTGCTCTATACAACATTCAGACTATGGGTATCAAGTCAAAAGTCCAGTTTGATTGCCAGATCTACCCTTGAGACATTATACGCGCATGATGTCTATTGGCAAGTTTTTGTCTAGAACTCATGCACAAGTATCCACAAGTCTTCAGCATTGCTTCCCAAGCACTTTTACCAATTTTCCATGCAAAAATATGCACATAATCACAAGTTCTCTAAATTTTTCCGCTTTCACACACAACTTTTGTCTTTTGGGGACCAAATGTTGGTCAAAACTTTAGTCCCAAGGTGTACTTAGGGTAAATACCCCTTTAGAACACTCTAATGCAGTCTATTTTGGCAAATTTGGTCTCAAGCTAGGCCCTAAGACATCATGCGCATATGATGTCTGTTGATGAAAATTTGCAGTTTTCTCATCCAGATCTCTTGCATATGTGTTCTTTTATGCCCAGCATCACTCTCCCATGCACAATAGCCTATTGAAGCTTGTTTAATGCATGTTATCCCTAAAAATCAACTTTTCAGAGATCACAAATGCAAACAAGCATACAAGAAAATAACTCGATGATGGATAGCTCTAGATCATAATCATCATTAGGAAGAGAATGGGGTCTAGGAGGGCCTCTTTTTATGGCAGTTTAAGGAATGGCTAATTTTTGCTTATTAATAGTAATTTGAAATCCCTGTTTTAAAACAAGAGGTGAGAATAAAAATAAAAATAAGGGCCTTTCCATGGTTTTCTACAAGTCAATGTTGTAATCTGAGTGGTTTTAAACTTAGAATATTCAAAAAGGGCGGTTTCCCTTTTAAAGGTTCAAATGGAAAGTATTATTAAATGAGGACTCTTGGAAGATATTCTTGGAGAGCTTCACAAGATGTGGAAAGTTGAGGGGGGCATCAATCATTACATTGAAAGGTGGAGGGGAATAATGACAAGCCATGATGGCATTTTTCAACAAATATAGTTGTTGTTGGCAAAGATCTAGGGCTGGGAGTCACCCCTTCAAGAGAAAAGTTCCTTTTCACCAAGGGCCCTTGATCTAATAGAGATCCAAGGGTTCATATCGTCCCCACTCTTGGATTGTGGATCTTGGACCTCAACCCTTGATCCTACCACCATCCAATGGCTAAATTTGAACTACATGCACGCTCACTTTAATAAAGCTATGATGGCCCTCCAAAACAACTAGTGGTTTCTCCACTCCATAAATAAAATGGACGTCCATATCTCTCCAAAAAAAAACTCCTCTTGGGGAATCTTTTAAACCCTCTGCCATACCCACCATTTTGGGACACATATCAACCTTCCACTTGTACATTTCCTAATCCTTTTTGTAATCTTGAGGCAGTTTAAAAGGCCCTCTTAGGCCCCATTCCCTTCCTAATGCACACCCTAATTACAACTACTCCTACTCATCATGTGGGGTTTTGCGACTTATGGGTGAAAAAACACTTTACTGCCACACACAGACTAGTAAACACTTTTGCAACACCACAACCACTCAAACACCAACAATCACAACTATACCAAACTAACTAAAATTGTTTACAGTGAAAGACCTAGGTGAAACACACGCTCCCTAGAACCTCTTTAAGATCTCAAGAGTCCTACTCCTGGATCCTACCTAAAGTAAAATAACAAGACTCTAGAAAACCAGAGGAACTTTCACCTTGTAGGACTAGTCTAAGGTCACCTACCTAAGGCTCTCATCCCTGGCAACGACACCAATGTTGTCGGGGAGATACACTGCTCATAGTTGCTAGCAAAGTGAGAAATAGGCCAAAAAACAAGATTTCAACCAAGGATGGAGCTTGACCCGTAGGCGCATGGAAACAAATAGATGGGTTTCAATCATCTACTTGACCTTCTAGAGACAATCACTACCAAAGGCAATCAACTCAAAGCACACTATGTATGCACAACTGCTACCTTACCTATGACGACACGCTCTTCAAAACATATATTGACGTTGTCGAATTGCCACAAAACTCCAGGAATAACCTTTGCACACCTAGGGGACACTACCCTAAAGTCTCTAACCCAACTTACTACCCGCAAACACTTGGTTTCAAAAAGGCATATGAAGATATGCCAAAAATTATAGGTCACGGATTCTCAATGTGTTTAATCCTAAAGTGTAGTTCAACTCGTCGCCAACACAATGATATATAGCAATCACAAAACGGATACATGATTAGAGAGAAAACTCACTTCAAGCTTGTTGGAGAGCTCTTCACAAAGAGACCGGAATCGTGCAAGCTTGGCATTGAAGTGTAGCTCTCACCAATGATGTAGTAGCCTTTGCAATGTAGCTTCCATAGTGCGTGTAGAGAGTAGATGAAGACCTCACTCACTCTCTTACACAAAATACACAGTCACGGCACACTTAGTTAATCTCAAAAGATGACTAATTCAAAAGTTGTCCTTAGGGTTACAAAAATTGGCTTGTATACCTCAGTCTTGGAGGTTCTAATCAAAATTACCTCCTACTATCTACTTTGGGTTCGGCTGATCCGCATATTTACTAAGTTACAGTCTGGAAACTCGATTGAGTCCCAAAAAATAATTACATTGAGATTGTCAAATTAAATGATACAAAAAACGGGCTTTCTCGTGTTCCGATGTCAACAATAGCATTGTGTCTTCTTTGTAGGCCTTGTGTTGGTCTAACCACCGAGGTCCAAGGGTGACATCTACATGCATGTCTTTTGAATGATTTACTTGAAACTACTCTTCATGATTTTGGATGCTAAGGTTAGCAACAATTTCTTCTTGACTTGCTCTCACACCTAGCATTGCTCTACTATCTTGTTTTCCTCGAGTGATCTGGAGGATCCTTTGGATTCTATTTGCAACTATATTGCACTTTGCTTCTTTATCCAATGAAGCATTGCATCTAACACTTGCTCCATTTGTACTGCTGAGAACTATAGCTATCCTCATTGGTTGTTCTATTGAAGATCCTTTCATACAGCTTGGCCTCAATGACATGCTTGAGAGATAGTGGTTGTCAAGTACTGATTTGAGAGTAGTCTTTCTAGATGCAATTGGGTTGCCTAGTCATTGTGTCAAGAGCTAGATCCTACATTGTCTACCCACTACAGGTTTCTCAGGTACGAGATGGCCGAGGAGATGACATAGTCTTAGTGATGACATTGACATGTGAGTAGCAATAGACAAGACATGTCTCATGCATGTGTGAGCTCAAGTATGCTCAAGAGATAGAGCATGTAGATGTGCAGGAAATGTCACTGGACTTTGCGGAGGCATAAGTGGAGTGGGATTTCTCTAATGAGACACAAAAATTGTTGTTAGAGTTTGTGCAGACAAAGGTAGAGTGGTTTTGCTCCCTAGAGGCACACATAGAGATAACATACATGGAGTTTTTTTATATGCTCATGCTAGAAGGTGATGAGTTGATGCCGAGAAACATACTTCCACCTATGGATGAGAGTATGTAGCCATCCTAGTGTTGGTGATGAAACATCCATACGTGATGAGTGGTCCTGGTGTTACAGTGCATGCATATAGCATTGCGGAGACCAACACAGCTAAGGTTGTGTAGATTTCATTAGTGTTTGAGCATCTCATGTTTAACCTATTAGTGTCAAGGCTTGACTTAGCAACTACAATGGGAGCATTTGCAGTAGGGATTGTCGGTTCTATGATAATGATGCTAGCATGACACTTAGTGGAGCCATGCATACCATATAGAGATGTCTGCGAAATTTGCATGTAGGCTCTAGTGTGTATTCAAATGCTCGCATATCACTATAGTTGATATTTCATGTAGATCAAGTGAGCGATCTAGTGGGTGTACACTGAGAGCGTCTCTCACCTAATTTCTTGTGCGTACTAATAGTTTAGCTAGTAGGACAAAATTATCAACACATTTGCCTTTAAGTGGGAGACTGTTAGGGTGAAAGGCGGATGTGCCTTTTTTCTCGGTCCCGAATGCCTGGTGTTTGATTGCCCATTGATTGCAATAATCTACCTTATTCTTTTATATACAAAGAATAAGGAGATAGGGCTTGCTATTCTAATCTCCACCCACACATAGTGCTCTGCTTCTCCCCCTTCCCTCCATGCACAGGAAGTTGAATGTCATCACAATCAGAGACCCACACTTGATACTATATATTGATGCCCTCCTAGATGATGTTGCAAGCCATGAGATGTATTAAATTTTGGATGGATTCTTGGGTTATAATCAGATCAAAATGGGCTCCAAAATATAGGGAGAAAACAACATTAATCACTGAATGGGATACATTCATCTTCAAAATGATGACTTTCAACCAATAGTGCTCATGCAACTTTTCAACGAGCTGCTTACCAACCTTTGAGCCTTATTTACATCGGTACCTATAGGATTGCATATGGATATTCATTGATAGTTTCATAGTGCTTGGTGCCAAGGAGAAGCATTTAGAGCAATAATGTTATGCTTTCTAAAGTGTAGTGAATGCCACTTAATCTTGAATCCACTAAAGTGCACTTTTTATGTCAAAAGTAGCATGTTGTTGGGCTACGTTGTGTCAGGCGAGGGAATCACCATGGATCCCAATAAAGTGGTAGTGATTGTCTAGCAATAGTTCTAAAGACAATGAAAGAGTTATTAAGGTCCTCAAACAGATTCAATGGAACGGTTAAGCTATCAAACTTTTAGCTGACAATGCAGCTCCACTTAACTAAATGGTATTGATGCATTTAATATGCTAGGCTAAAGGTTGAGCATGGTCGAGCGTAACTATTCAATCACTAAACAAAAAGTATTGGGCATGATATACTCAATTAATAATATTTTCACATTATTTAATGGTGGGCAATAAGTTTGTTTCTCATGTGGATCACTCTTCATTAATGTATTTGGTGGCAAAGCAGACTTTCCATAGAAATTTTGCAAGATGGATGCTCATTCTTATGGAATTTCAATTCAAGTGGTTCACATGCCTGGAAAATATCAGGTTTTTGTAGATTATTTATCTTAGCGTGAGGTTCAAGATTTTCCTGAGGGAGTTCAAGGAGCTGGTGGGTCCTCTCTCTCTCTCTCTCTCTCTCTCTCTCTCTCTCTCTCTCTCTCTCTCTCTCTCTCTCTCTCTCTCTCTCTCTCTCTCTCACACACACACACACACACACACACACACACACACACACACACACACACACACACTCACACACACATGGGTGCACATGCACAGAGTCCTAAGGTCTTGCAAGTTCAGCATCAACTCATTTAACTCTAATCTAGTCACCGAGGTTCATCAAGTGTAAACCCATTGCAAGCTAGAATTCTTTTTGACCCCGATCAATTTTACACAATCTCATAATGAGATCCAATCAAGCGGGAATTTCAATGGCCACCTTGGCCAACAACATCAATTATTTCAATCTTCTAGTTCTCTTTACTCCCTTGCCCCAATATGCTTCTCTCCATGTCGAACAAGTGTTGTTGTTACAAACTTAATGTCGTAACTTGTAAGATGTCCCCCTTTTTATTCTAGTGCTCTGAGCACTACTGAGAAGTCTTTGTGGCTATTGAGATATGTGTGGATGGAAATTTAATGGAGCTCTGTCAATGTAGCACAAAAGACCATATAAATGATTGCACGTAATTCATATGCAAATGAGTTAACTTCCATGAAAACTTACCCTAGGATTTATCTTGGATACTGAAAGTAGTGGAAATTATTCCTAGGAGAGTCTATTGTGCACCATGGATTATGATCCATGGCTTCTTAGATCTTGTAGAATTAAGAAAATAAGCTAATTTTTTATGTCATTTAGAGATATTGGGTGAAGTTCCAAGTGATTTGGATCAATTTTTTAGATGAAGTGACACTTTTATAAATGTTTGTCACACTATTGGGTATGCCTGATTTGTGACTTTCCCATTGCGATGAAGTTGGGTAGTTAGGCTCACAAAGTATCATAGTCAAAGCTAGTGAAACCATTTTCTGGATACTTGGTTGATGATGGACCCATGATGGATCATGATCCATGGAAACCTGCATCTTTTGCACAATACAACTTTCTTGTGCCTTTAGCACCTTTTGAAGCCTATGGTTAGGTTCTCATGGATTTTTGATCCCTTTGACTTATTTTATATTACAAATCACATGTTCAGTATAAAATCTAAATTTCTAACCATCTCTATATATTTGGTGCATCTTTGGAGTAGCCTTGAATTGACATTGTCATGGAAGTCCGGATTCTTTGTAGGTACCCAATAGTAGACCAATCACTTGCAATTCTTTTTTATGGAAGGTTTGTATTGGTCTTGAATCTCCAAATCTCTAGACTTAGCAAATCATAGCCCAAATCTATAGGCTCTCACTTTTTTTCTTATAGCATTGATTATCTATAACAAGCCTCCTCATTATCTTTGTGCAATGTAGAGGTTTGGATTCATACAAGAGGATTTTGGTGAGAGTTTCTAAAATATGGTCAAACCTAGATTACCAAAGGGAAAATCTCAATGGGAAAATATGCTTTCAATTTATGCTCTTATTGAGTTGACATTGAAGTAACTGGTCATGCAAGGTGAGTGACTAGAAGAAGCAAAAGAAGAGTACCTATTGCAAGTTCCAATCATGGGACACTCTATATGCATGAAAGGAAATTTTTAAGAGAAACATGCAGTGCAAGAATGGAGTTGATGGGTGCTTCAAGGAACAAATGTAGCACATGGGACATAGATCTAGAGAGAGAGAGAGACGGATGTGTAAAACCTCAAGAGGTAGAACTTCAATTTCATACAACGTGTAGATGGATATATACATTACACTTTCATGTGGCCTTGATCCTCTCTATTGTATAGATAGAGAAATATTGCCCAGATTCTCTCTTTTGTGCTAGATAAAGTGTGTGAGTGATAGAGAAAGAAACACTTTAGATCACTTGTGTGTGTGTGTGTGTGTGTGTGTGTGTGTGTGTGTGTGTGTGTGTGTGTGTGTGTGTGTGTGTGTGTGTGTGAGAGTCTTATTTTAGCCCTAAATGTAAAAGCCACTTTCGATTCATTTTAGAGATCCCCTTTAAGCTTAGCAACACTAAGCTTTTGTCAAAAATTCTAATCAAATTGTGCCCATTGTGTTCAATTGAAACATGGGGCAATCACTTATCGAAAGCTCCCTATATCATGTGGGTTCAACGGTTTATTAATAATATCTCAACATACATACTATATTTACACTACATGCCTATTCAAAAAACCCCCACCCCCCTCTAATGTATACATAAAAGTATACATTTTGGAAAATTAATAATCCTCTCCGGTTAACTCACTTGATATGATACACATATTGAAAAGTGACTGCCCCAAGAATTGCAATCTTAACAAATATTGGTAATCTTCTACTTTGGCTCTTCTTAATTGCTTGCATCGTGTGATTTTTGTTGGTTGTGATGGGCTATCTACAACTTAAATGTGCTTGTTTGAGTGTTTATTTCACTAATTTTGATTTGGAAAGGGGTTAAAGAGGTATTTCTATGCTTTTAGAGGCCTTTTGTGTTGCTTTTGAGGAGTTTGAAGCTGATGCATTGTGATTTTTTGCATGCTTAGATTGATGTTCTATCATGTCTACTAAGTGTTTTAAGGCCAGTTTAATACTCCTCTTTTGTTTTTGTTACATTTTGGGCTTGTTTTCTCATCAAAATGCCTGATTTATTTAAGAGACATGTAGTCAAGATTGTCTACCTATTAGTCTTGATCTATTGTTTGTTTATTTTCTCTTTTGGCAGTTTGGCTAGGCCATTCCATCATCGTACTGACAAGCCGATGTGGTCATTGTGCCTCAATGGTCTTGACTCCTTGTGTATTGGCACAGACATCTATGATATCCATTAACATATAAGATACATAGAGCATCACAATCTACTACTAACTCAAACTAAATAATGTGCTAGGTTGTGAGGATGGGAACATAATGCTCTTAGAATTTGATCTCTCCCTTGAAGGCATTGTCAAGCATACTCTTACAAGAGTAATATTTTTGGAGGGGTGGCTTCATCTCCAACTAGGAGTGGTTGAGTCTACTTCCTTCATAGAACCTCTCACCTACATGTCATCTCAGGGGGTTCACTTAAAACTATGTACAATAGAACGTGAGCTCAATAGAAGGGGTAAATTTCTCTTATTAACTTACAAAAAATATACATACATAAAGGTGTTTTAAATTGAAAATTGAAATGTTGGTACATAAGGGGTCTTTTTATTGAGAAAAGTGGTAATGTGCATTAAAAAATGTAGAATAGGGGGTTTTATAAACAACTCTTGAATGCACATGCTATACAAGATCTCTATATAAGGAAACTCCTCCCCAAGAAGGGCAGATGCACATCATTCATCAGAACACATGAATATTTTGCTGTAGAAATTATATTGGGAGAGGGACGTGGCTTTGGATGGACCTTTGGGACCTTTCTCTATTAGGTGTTGTACATAGAACACCGTACAAGAATATAGACAATGATGCCTTTTACCTTCAACAAGGAGTGTTTGGGGGTTCTCAATCTATTAAAGTTGAGGAGGGTGGCACTCCATTTTTTAAATTAAAAGCCCCCTTTGGTTGTGGGGGTGGCATCTATATAATAAGTTTATGGCAAAAGGGATTTCGGGAAGGGTAGCTCCGAATTGCTTTCCACTGCGATCCTTCCCCCCCTTTTCATTGAGTGACAAGATTCCTCCTCACAACGGTTTGAATGCACCCATAGCTTGGGTATGGGGCCTCTCCCACTCTGTCTCAATATCTACTAGTTTCAATGCATGTGGCTCCACTCTTGGAGCCCTATCTAGCTTATGCATGCTCCAACTCTCACCGTGGCAACATGAGCCCTCACCTCACCTTATCTTCAACCTTTCCCTACCTCCTCAACTCCTATATAAGTATTGGTTCCTTCCCTTGATTACAAATCCCCCCACATCTAAGCTACAACAACCCACCATCATCAGGCCTCTATAGGTTTTAGTAGCATCCATCCACCTTTTGGTTTACCATTCAACCATCCGCCAACCTCTGCAAGTTGTAGCACCCCGCCATGGCCTTTACAAGATTTCCCTACGATGGTACTACATTGCTTGCTTCTACTCTTGTTCTCTTCCATCTCTGGCACTACTATGCACTTGACCTCTGCAACCGTTAGGTGATTTTGGCTATGGCAAGGTAGACTTGCATTAACAATAGGAGGGACACAATCACTTCTCTTAGGTGGCAATTGTCTTTGCACACCAATGGGTGTACTTTGGACGAAAATTGAGGTGCACTTGGCCTTTGCAAACATTGAGGTGATTTTGGCTATGTCAAGGTAGACTTGCATCAACAATAGGAGGGACACGATCACTTCTCTTGGGCGGGAGTTGTCTTTACACACCAATGGGTGTGGACAACAATTGCGCTGCACTTGCCATCTACAACCATTGAGGTGATTTTGGCTATGGTGAGGTAGACTTACATTAACAATAGGAGGGGCACGATCACTTCCCTTGGGCAGCAGTTGTCTTTACACACCAATGGGTGTACTTTGGACGACAATTGAGGTGCACTCGATGTAGCAAGTAGCTGGTTGTTATCGTTGTTTTGTTAGAAATTTTCAACTATTGGCACAACCTACCCCCTTTGATATGTGATAGCAAGTAGAAGGTTGTTATTCCTAGTGTGTTAGCAATTGTCAACTATTGGCACAACCTACCCCCTTTTGATATGTGTTAGGAAAGGATATGGTATGGATGTTGGTCCCACTTTCTTTTTGTTGATGTAGCATAGAATTTGCTAATGTGTTTGAAAATGGGCATATCCACGAGGGATAGAGGAGAAGATTGGATTTTAGTGAGTGCGAGCATGAGATTTTTGTCAAATAAATTTCTATATGTTTTTCTGCCAGAGTGCTAGGTTTGCTACTTTGAAGCTTGCTTCTGTTGAGTGACATAACTTTGTGTTTATCAATTGTCTTTTACTCAATTCTATGCATGCGCCTAAGTATAGGTTTTGGTAGGAGTGTGTGGAGAACATAAACTATCTATTTTTTGCAATTTTGACAGGGGAGAGAGAGAGAGAGAGAGAGAGAGAGAGAGAGAGAGAGAGAGAGAGAGAGAGAGAGAGAGAGAGGGCATCATCAACTAGTTTGTAGCACAAATTCATGGTGGCTCCATTGTGCATGTACCATATGAAGATCTATGTTCAAAACCAAACATGGGTTAAAGAGTTGGCCAGCTAAACATCATCCCATGTTTCCAATCTTAGTCATGTGGGCCCTGTAACATTTAATGGCCTAGTAACTGTTGAGCCAGCAGAGGATCACACCCACATTTTTGCTCACACTCATCATTTTGTAACCATTGATTGTAATAAATGTCTTTCCGACATTAATTTTGATTTGAGCCATTCATTAAGTAACGGGACTCAATTGAGTTTCCAGCTTGTAATCCCGAAGTAATTTCACTTGCTGATGTAATTAGTTAGAAATGTTCTCACCTCCAAGGCTGAGGTATATAAGCCAAAGTTTTTGTAACCTAGGGAGGGAGATTATCAATCAAAGTGAGTTTTTGAGCGCCGTGACTGTGTCTGAGAGAGAGAGAGAGAGAGAGAGAGAGAGAGAGAGAGAGAGTCTTATCTACTTGCTACGCGAGCTACGGAGCCGCCATTGGAGAAGCGACACCGCCATTGTGTTAGCAACGGCGAGAGCTACGCACAGATACCAAGAGTGCGCGCTATCGGCTTCTATGTGTGGTAAGTTCCTACGAGCTTCTGTGTGAGTTTTCTTCCAACTCGTGTGTCGGAATTGAGCGTGCAGCATATCTATAGAACCACAACGAGTAGAGCTACACATTAGTACCATCGGGGTCAAGTTTCGGTCACATGTATATTTCGGCCTGTCTTCATACGCGTTTACCGCACGGAGTGGTTATAGGTTGATTTTGCAGTTCAAGTCTTTAGGGTGTTGTTCTTACCTAGTGTATAGACTTCCCCTTGAGTTTGAGATCGATTCAATGATTCTAGATCCTGTTTCGTATAGCATTCGTTCGTAGTACGGATTTCAGTCACTTGCGTATTTTAGAACTTAGATTTGATTTCCTTAGTAGTGATTGTCATTAGAAGGTCGAGTAGGTGATTTGACACCCACCTAGTTGTTTCCATGCGCCTGCGGGTCAAGCTCCGTCCTCGTCTGACAAATTCTGTTGTTGGTTGAGTTCTCGCTATTTAGCTTCCGCTAGCGGCGTAACCACCTTAACATTTGGCGCCGTTTCCGGGGACGAGAGCCCTAAGTAGGTGACCTTAGACTAATCCTACGAGGTGAGTCGTATAAACTACTTTGTATACTTTAGTTAGAAAAGATCTAGGAGTGGTGGACTCCGAAGATCTCGAGAGATACTAGGAAGTGGGGTATTCCTGGGTCTTCCTTGTTGACAGTATTTTTAGTTTAGCTTAGATTTGTTTGTTGTTTTGTTGGTATTGAGTAGTTGTTGATAGAAGAAGAATTTGCTAGTCCGTGAGTGGCAGTGGATCTCTTTAAAATCACAATTACCAAACCCATTTTATGATTAGGAATAGCTTAGGTAGGACTTCATTTGATCCTGATCTAGAGCTAGTAATCATTGGAGTATTTGCTTGATATGGTTGATTGCATGTTAGATCACTAAACCGTCGAGTTAGTAGTGAAACTTGCAATAAACAAAAGTCAGAGAAATTTTCTGTGTATCTGGGAGTTGCTGAGCACTTGAGAAAGCTTTAGGAAGGATTCTGTGCCAAAAAACTGGAAATCTGCAACTTTAGACATCATACGCGTATGATGTCTAAATGACCAAACAGAGACCAAAACAGAAATTTTGACTTTACCAGAGTGTTCAAAAGGGGGGTTATACCCTAATTTCAACTTAAAACAAGAGCATTAACACTCAAAGAAACCCAAAAGACAAGTCGGAGTCCAAGAAACGCAAAGAAAAGGAAATTTTGGATTCAGATCTTGTTTTTACATTCAAACCTGACAAAAACACTTGAAACTCAATTATAAACATTGGAGAAGGCTTAAAACCAAGAATAGTCAAAATCTGGGACAAAAGACATCATACGCGTATAATGTCTTTTAGCACCTCCACTGCTTATTTTTGATATCTGACCTAACAAGATTGTTACAAACACTGTAGAAAGCATAAATATCAAGTCTTGACCCAAATTGATGAAAAAGACATCATACGCGTATGATGTCTTTTACCTAATTTTGGACATATTTTGATACGTTGCCAACACAGATCCATTGTAATAGCTGTCTAGAGGTTATATTTCAAGTTTCATCCCATTTGGATCACAATTGACCCAAAACAAGTCAAAAGCGGAAAATTGCCAAGAAAAGCCTAAATTAGCCATAACTTGCTCAAACAGAGTTCAAAGTGAATTTTGTGAGTGGACAGAGCATAAGGGGGCTACTGAGAGTGAGCATAACCAAAATAGTCCAAATCTGTGAAAAAAGACATCATACGCGTATAATGTCTTTTTCAGCATAACTGCAACAAAATTCTCACTTGATAAAACAGAAGTTGTCCAACTGACAAGATTAAACAATTGACCAAGTATCAATCAGTTTGGATCAATTCTGACCACAAAAACTTGGGAAAACAAATTGCCGAGACGGAAAAGTTAAAGTCCTTTAGGGGAATTGATGAATTTGAGATCGGGCAGGAATCTCTAGAATAACCAACCAAAACAAGGGGAACAAGCAAGTGTCATATCAACCGAGGGAAGTGTAAACCAAAGTTGGGTGCAACCATTAGAGCCGATCTTTGAAGGAAGTGTTTCTGATACTTCTTCGGAGAGATCTTACGAGATTTTCACCGAACACTTGGAACACTTGAACCTGAACAACAGAGAAAATATGGCAGCAGGACCATCAAACCCTTCCGCCACAATGAAGCTATTGTTTATAAAATACCAGTACGACAATGAGCAAGGTGCCAAGATCTACAAAGATGGAATGGACCGCTATTGTGTAAAGATAGAAGATAGACCTAGTGAGTTCAAGGACTTAGTGCCTGTGAGCTATAGCGGAGATAGATATCTAGATGACGAGGGTACCATGTATTTGGTAGTCCTAAACCCTAACATTGTGGACAAGTGGGGATTGATGGGCACCAAAGCCAAAGTAGATGAAGAACTTGAGGAGAAAGCACCAATAATGAACTTCCCTGATGCGAGGTTAAGAAGAGAGAATGAAACTACAAGGATTAGCACTGATAACATCTATGTGGGGCTATACAAATATAATAATGGGGAGCAAGATCTCTATTATAGATGTGAAGAACCCTACACTGGAGAGTTGACAGACCAAAAAAGACTTTATGTCTTTACCTACACAGAGGGATCGGAAGTGAAAATTGCCGCTTACGACAAGTATGGGAGGCAATACTCAACAATGGGCAAGAAAGAATTAGAAGGATATACATACTTTGGGGGACCACTACATCAGTATTATGTTACTTCTAGCTCACAAAGACCAGCACCAACAAATGGAGTGCAAAACCCAATGACAACAGGAGGACAAAGAATTCAAGCTGCTAACTCTTTCAGTCAACCTCAGCACTCGAAGCCCGGACCAATGGGATCATTACATTCCAGAGAGTCAATGGATACGAATCGAGGTAGTGCAGTTCCAATCCCCACATATACCACTCCAGGTCCAAGGTTCGAAGCGGAACCATCACATTTACCTCCTAGTAGTAGAATCAGGGCATGGGAACCGACAAGGGTAACCCATGAAGTCCATGATGCTAGAGAAAGCTTTAGCCGGGACACAGGAGCAATGAGATTGGTAGCAGACCATAGGCGTATGAGACCATCTCAAGTAGCCAAGTGTATGCCAAAGAAGTATGGTGGTTCAGGAGATCCGTATGCACATATGTCACTCTTTAAGCAAGTCTTAAGAGCTGAGAAGATAACAGATTTCCATACACAATACGAGGGATTTGGTCTTACTCTAGAAGGTACGGCATTGACATGGTTTCAACCACTGAACAGAGGGGGATTCCATGACATTGACCATTTGCTAAGAGAGTTTGCTAAGGAATTCTCAAAACGAGGGATTAAGCACAATACGGTCTCACAAATATATGCTTTTAAACAGAGAGAACACGAAAAAGTGAAGGAAGCTTCACTTCGCTTCAAACAATACATTGAGAGATGTCCAGTACGTGAACGACCACAAGATGACAGACTATCTGTTCTCTTTATTGAAGGATTGAGAAACGACACTCTCAAGAAGGACTTGCACTTGAAAGCTTGTACAAGTTTCGAGCAAGTAACGAGAGAAGCATTGTACTTAGTGGATAACTGTACGGTTTATGGAGAGGTGTCAGCGGATACAGATTTTGCATCCAGTAGCTCTTCCTCCGTAGCGAGTGAGACTACCACTAAAAAGAATGTTCAAACAACAACCATGCCAAATGTAGAGCAAATGATAGAAGATGCTCTAAAAAGGATGGCACCATACCAAAAACCATTGCCAAAACCACTGAAATGGTGTGCTATTGAACAAAAATGGACAAACCACCCAACAGAGGAGTGCTATTACAACAAAGGGTATGTAAGGGAGCGTCAGTATGCACCTCCTGCTCAATTAGCACCACCTCAGGTACATCCAGTACCTCAATACCCAACGGGAAATGTACCAGGACCTATGGGGATAGAAAGACCACAACCGGTATTGGGACAACAACCACCTTTACCAGGAGCAAGACCAGTGGGCATTAGATATGCACCAACCTTAGAGAATCAGGAAGAACAAGCCTTAGTGCCTATTTAAGCCTATTATGAAGAATCTGGTGCACACAACTATGTATTACCCACCAAAAGAACCCAAACAACCAGAACCATGGGGCATGATTGGGAATGTTGGAACACCAACAGTTACAAGTGCTTCTGATGAAGAGAGATACAATTTGGACGCAAGAACATTGATGTTCATAGCTCATGGAGGGTTAACAGGACAAAGACCATCCTATCCACAAAGGACGAATCAAGTGGGACCAAGACCAGCACTAGGACCCTGTTACAAGTGTGGAGGTGACCATCTGATGAATGTTTGTCCACATACGGAAATCATTAGAATTAACGCTTATTGCACTGAGTGTGGGGTTACTCACTTCATTGAGGATTGTTCAAAGAATCCAAACAAAGTGCAAAAGACGACATTGAATATGCTAGAAACTATTCCTACCAGCAGTGGGTCCGAAAATGAAACTCTGATACCAACGCAAGTTGTTACTAGAGATCAAGCTAAGAAAACCACTAGAGAACCTGAGAATGGAAAGTTAGCGACTGAAGTGGTTAGTCAAGGACCGCGGAGTCAGAGAAACACATGGAAAGCTAGAAAAGCACGCATGAAGTTGAGAAAAGAATGTGAAGACGCTATTCTAGCTGAGGAACTAAAGCGAACTAAAGATAGATTAGAAAAACTTGAGAGTCAAAACGGGAAACGAGAGATGAGCCCAGAAAGAACGAAACAAAAGAGTATCAAAGAAACAACGAGCTTAAGCTCAGGGGGATCAGTGCTAGTCGACAAAGTACACGAACCATTGGACGCACTGATGAGAGCTTACGAAGCTAGGTTAAAGAACAACCAAACACAAGAACAGAGGTGGATGACATACCCAAACGCGGAATTGGAAAAGCAGAGACTTGAAATGTGCCAGAGAATGATCGAGACTGCACAAGCCTTATTAGAACCACCAAGAGAAACAATGAATTGTGGAACGGAAAACCCAATTCAGCAAGAGACTATCATTTCACGGGTAGCTGAAAAGACTCCCAGTGCACAAAAGCCTGAAAATACACACAAGGATGACTGCATAGTATTGAACACAACCGATCAGGAGATAGAGAGTTTTCATCCAGTCATACAGAGGATATACGGAAGAGATGAGGATTACAATGAATTTTGGAAACAAGTGAGAGAGGCAAACTTTGCAAAAGAGCTAAGTTGCCAAGCTAATAAGACAAATTGGGAAAAGGACATCAGGAATCCTCCCATAGTGGAATTTGAGGCAGGATCTCAAGTGGACTTGGATTTGCAATCTTACTGGGGAGATGGGGGCTCTGTTAGAACAATGGAGAGCAAACCTCATTCACTGAATACCTTACCTTCATACTTAGGAGAGTATGAAGCAAAATCCGAGATTAGAGCACTTCCCTCACGAAGAATCTCATCAGAAAAAGTCATGGACTCGCAAGGATTGATAGAGATCTTGTCAACACCAGTGACATGCACTATCACTCTAGCTGAGCTTTTGAGGCTAAGACCACATATGTGGACCACTGTAGGAAAATGCTTGGAGAAATTTGGGATAAAAGACCCAACATCGAGACTGCAAGAGGGTATACAAGAGCTGAGCAAACCACAAAAGAACGCTAAGCCTGTACCCTTAAACAAGGTCGAGAGTATTGCGAAGGTGAAGAGGGGAATACAACCTTACCAGTTGAATTCCAAGGAGTGAACACGATGGCAATACTAGACAGCGGAGCTGGGGTAGCCATTGCTACAAAAGAAATCTGGAAAAAATGGGGGAAACCAGCAATAAGGAAGACTAGGTTGAAACTCCAATTAGCAGATGGACACATGGAGAAACCTATGGGGTTATTAGAGAAAGTCGTAGTAACTTCTTGCGGCATTGAATACGAACATACTTTTGCTATTGTCGATTTTGGCAAGGAGAATAACTATGATATCATACTGGGAAGACCATTCATGAGACAGTTGAAAATGGTCCAGGATTGGGGCTACGATCACATATACCTGAGAAATATGGAAACCACTACACGTGTGAACCTGAGAGACCATAGCTACAAAGATGTGAACCGAACACCGGTAGAGGAGTTTGATTCAGCTACTTTGGCGGGATCTGAATTTCCAGCTTGGTTAGGTAAGCCCAAGGAGTTATGGATGTGTGGAGCCTCGAAATGTGGAAGTCTGAGGCGAGAAGAATATGTTTTAGAAAGGGCTATTGAAGACGAAACTTATATAGGAGAACCCTTTCCAGAGGACACGCTTGAACCATTAGAATGGACACACATTCTAGCAACCCTAGATGTTTGTGCAATTCCGGATGGTCCCACAACGAAATTTTGCGACAAGGATGGGTACGACGTGGTTCTGTACTTCATGCTGAGAACTATACTCGAAAAAGAAACTGAAAAGAACGATACACTGGAAAAGGAAGATGAAGAAGAGGTGTTTCACGACATTCCCGATCATCGAGAGTGGGGAAATGAAGCAGACAACGAGTCAACGGACAATTCAAGCGGAAACGAAGAAACTATAACGGATGTCCGATTTTATGATTTTCGAACCAAACTAAACAACGCCAAAAACGCTATAGAGCAAAGAGAAAAACAAAGGGGGTTAGAACCAATCCGATGCCTAAATAAGAGGAAAAAATCAATTCCTAATGCTAGTAAAGGCGGAAGATTGTGTTAAGGACAAGATTTCTGGAAGAATGAGAGGCAATGAGCAAAAGAGCTTACGAAAAGACAAAAGAAGCTCAAGAAATCAAGTTCAAAGGAATGAAACGAAAACTGAAACAGAAAAATCAGAAAAGAGCAAGCGCAACAGAGAACACACGGAGTCCAAGTTAGAACGTAGAAACAAGTACAGAGAGCTCAAGAAAACTCTGAAAGAAGTTTGGACGACAGAAATTGAGAGTGGAGAGGACGAAAACGCCAAAATCAAGGAAAACATGGATGTTCCCTCTCACTACAGGAAATTCACAATAGAGGATAGGAAGGTGGTATTAACCCAACCTATTCGAGAGAGAAGGGAGAACGAATCTTATGACGGACCGGAGGATGCAAAAAAAGTTGATTTAGCAGCTCCAGGTGAGACACCTAGACCGGTGTACATAGCCACAGATTTGTCTCCAGGCGAGGAAGAGAGACTTTTGAGTCTTCTCAGAGAGTACAGGGATGTGTTTGCATGGTCTTATAAGGACTTAAAGGGAGTTGACCCATCAATATGCCAACACACAATCCCACTAAAACAAGACGCAAAGCCTAGCAGACAGAGACCATACACATATAATGATACGTTTGCTAAGCGAATCAAAGAAGAGATAGATAAGCTAATGGAAGCTGAATTCATATACGAGATTGAACACACCGATTGGGTATCTCCGATTGTGGTGGTACCCAAGAAGAACGGAAAACTCCGAGTGTGTGTCAACTTAAAGAAAGTGAATGCTGCAACAATCAGGGACAATTATCCCCTGCCGATAACTGATCATGTTCTAGAGCGTGTATCAGGGAAAACAGCATACTCCTTTCTTGATGGTTTTTCAGGATATAACCAGCTAGCCATAGCACCGGAAGATCAACATAAAACAGCTTTTGCAACGGAGTGGGGAATTTATGCTTATCGGGTTATGCCTTTTGGTCTAACCAATGCTCCCGCAACCTTCCAGAGGCTGATGACGCATGCTTTCAAAGAATACTTAAGGTTGTTTCTAGAAATATACATGGATGACTTATGTGTACATTCTCTTCTGAGAGATGAGCATCTAGAACACCTAAGAAAAGTATTTGAGAAATGTAGGACATATCGCATTTGTCTCAATCCTGAGAAATGTGTGTTTATGGTCCGACAGGGCAGAATTCTGGGACATATTGTCTCACAAAACGGAATATCCACGGATTTAGAGAAGATAAAAGTTATAGTGGATATGCCTAGACCAACCAATGCGAAACAAGTACAGAGCTTTATGGGACATTGCGGATATTATAGACGATTCATTTACATGTACGCTATAATAGGCCAACCACTTTACAGGCTAATAGTGAACTTTGAATGGACAGAGGAGTGTGAGGAATCATTCAAGAAATTGAAAGAGGCACTCATTACTGCTCCAGTCTTGAAATCACCAGATTGGGAGAAGATATTCCATGTGCATATAGATGCTTCGGCATATGCAATAGGATGCATTCTGGCTCAGCCAGAAGAAGGAAACATGGATTTTCCTATCTGTTACGCCAGTCGACAGCTCAACAATGCAGAGAAGAATTACACCACAACAGAGCGAGAGGGATTAGGAATGATATATGCTGTGAAGAAATTTCGGCATTATCTTCTAGCCAACAAGTTTGTGTTTTTTACGGATCACCAAGCCTTGCTCTACCTAGTGAATAAACCATGCAATACCGGGAGAATAGTGAGATGGTTCATTATCTTACTGGAATTCGACTTCACGGTAGTAGTAAAGAAAGGAAAAACACATCTTAGAGCTGATCATCTTTCGCGATTGACGAATGGAGAAGACCCTATAGGAGTAGATGACGACATGCCAGACGCGTACTTGTTCAACATAGAAATGATACCGAAGTGGTCTCAAAATGTCGTTAGCCTATTAACCTATGGAGAGAGTTTGATAGAAGAGAATACAACCAGAAACATATTGCTATTCAGCAATCCAAGAATCTTCAATTGGTTGCAGGAAGGTTGTATCAATTGGGAAATGATCATGTTTTACGACTATGCATCAATCCTGAGGAATATAATATATATCTGCGCGAAGCACATGTTCAGGAATGTGCATTTCATTGTTCAAGAAGGAACACATATAGGAATTTTTACAATTGGGAGTCTATTGGCCAGGAATGAAAGAAAGCGTACATGAATATGTCACTGTATGTATTGTATGTTCATCAAAACCGCCAGCAGAGTATTCGACATTATATCAGATAATGATCGCTCCGGAATGGAGTCAGTATATTGTTGAATATCTCACAAATAGAACTTTCCCAGAAGGAACGTCAAAAGCTCGTCAGAAATCTGTAGAGACAGAAGCTAGAGATTACGCTTTAATAGGAGATCAACTCTATAAAAGAGGTAAAGACAACCAGCTTAGGATTTGCGCATCAGAGTCTGAGTATGTGATAATCCTGGAGCAAGCTCATGGAGGAGTAGGTGGAGGCCATTTCTCAGGTGATAAGACAACAAAACTTGTCTTAGCCGCAGGAATATGGTGGCCAACATTACATATGGACGCTGAGGAATACGTTAAACGGTGTGATGACTGTCAGCGGACCAAAGTACCACTTAAAAGAGATGATATGCCACTTAGACCAATGATGGGGGCAAGAGCTTTTGCAAAATGGGGGATTGATTATGTCGGACCCATTTCACCTCCTGCATATAAGACTCATGCACAATACATCGTTGTGGCTACAGACTATCTAACAAAGTGGGTCGAAGCAAAGGCAACTCAAAAAGCAGATGCCAGGACCACGGCACAATTTCTATATGAATACGTCTTTGTACGATATGGATTGCCAATAGAAATTGTGAGTGATCGAGGCACACATTTTATAAATGAAGTGATAGAGATCCTTCTAGATGAATTCATGGTAATCCATAGGAAATCAGCCCCGTATCATCCACAAGCAAACGGACAAGCTGAAGCAACAAACAAAACCATATGCACGGTCCTTACGAAGATTGTATCTGAGTCGAGAACTGACTGGGACCAGAAGTTGCATTCAACATTATGGGCATATAGGGTAGCATATAAAACATCAATAGGAACGACCCCATATAACATGGTTTTTGGGCTAAATGCTATCTTACCAATAGAATTCTTGATTTCAACCTTAAGGGTGGCTAAGGATCTAGAGTGGACAGGGCACGAGCTTTCTGATAGAATAGATGACCTGGAAAAGCTAGACGAGCTTCGCCTAAAAGCAGTAGCTTCTATCTACGCTCAAAAAAGGCGACAAAAGGAATTTTTTATAAGCATGTGCGGACTAAAGAGTTTAAGGTTGGGGACTATGTCCTAGTTTACACTCTGAAACAGCATGCTAAGAAGCTTAAAAAGCGAGGGATGGGACCTCTGGTGATTAAAGATCTATCACCAAGTGGAGCCGTCAAGCTTGCTACATTAGACGGAGAAGAAATGCCCAATTGGATTAGTGGATGCAGAGTGAAAAAGTATCTTTTGCCGCTAACCCAAGACATGCTTCTCAAAATACATCAAGAAAAGCTGCGTGTCCAGAAAAAGAAAAAGATTGTGGAGGAAGCGCAAGCCGAGGCGAAGGAAAGAATGGAGAAAAGAAGACTACTGCGTCAGAAACAGCGCAATGAAGGAGCAATACGAATAAACGCAGTCAGTATAACAGAAATGGATAATGACAAAGAAGAACCCATCATTGAATGCAAAGTAGGAACCAACCAAATCAAAGCCAGAGCACTATTGGATTCAGGAGCTCAAACTAACCTACTTTCACTCAGTTTGTATAGACAATTGACAAATGACACTAAATTACAAACTGCCAAGCAAGAGTTAAAGAGTTACTCTGAGAATTCAATCAAAACTGTCGGATGCACAGTTTTACATATACAGATTAACCAGTATGTGTATCCTCATATGTTTTACGTGGTTGAAGACCAAGCTACACAACATCCATTATTGCTAGGACAACCATGGCAAAAGCAATACAATGCAATGATTGACTAGAGTTCTAAATCAGTGCTTATCAAATACGAAGGTGAAAGTCAATCAGTTAAGTTCACCAAAGGAGCAGAGCCAACTCCAAAGGAAGAATCCAAGAACAAAGGTAAACAACAACCAGAGAAAAAGAAGAAGCAATGGCAACCAAAAGTTTCTATACAACTGGATTACTCTTCGACGAGGAATTCTCAACATTGGATAAGGAAGACAAGCAATAATATAACAGCTCAACCTTGGGAAAAAAACGGAGTCAAAGTTGGTATGGAGACCAAAAAAGGTTGTGCCAGAGAACACAAAGGTGGAAAACAGAGTCTTCAATACCAGACAACAAAGTGATTCCAGACAATCATGGACAGTGAAACAGATCTGGATTCCAAAAAAGTTCATGAGGGCACAAAGCTATAGCAAGAAAATTTGGATCCCAAGGATTTGTAAACAGGAACTCCCTTCAGTACAATCCACGGAAACTCCTAGGTATTTCAAGGCGAGGAAATCAACACAAAGAACAAAGCAGGTTTGGGTCGCAAAGAGTTTGTGGCAAGCACAAGCGAAGCGGAAGCAGATTTGGATTGTGAAAAAGAACAACAAGGTAAAGAAGAATCCATCTACTGATTCTACTACCGAAGTGCCAAAACCAACCCAAAACCCGACCACCAATCCTTCAATCAAACAAAGAGCAGCTTTATTGGAAAGACTGTTGTATCATCGCTCTACAATTGCATTGGGAGCTTATGACCAAAACAACTACAATGCTTCGCCCACAGACACTTCATAGTCGTCCAGGAGGACTCAGACTAGGAGGGAGGGAGGTATACAGGTATACAGGAGCTACAAAGCAGCTACAAGCGACAAAAACAAAGAAAAACAAAAATTATATTACAAGGGCAGTGTCTTACATGATTTTGCAATTTTTATGTTTGATTGCGGATATTGATAATATTTATGCCCTTATATACCTTGTTTTGCAACAAGAAGAGATCAAATGATGAATTTGGGTCTCTAGACGTGTAAATATCACTAAATAAGAGTGTTTTTGGAGCTAAAAAGTGGAAAAAAGTGGTAATCCAAGTCCAAAAATCACAAATAAGTGTATATTCATATACACAGGGTTACCAGCTATTTATTGTGTATGTTTGAAATTTTTTGGCTTCAATTTGCTATTTTCCTTTATTTTTTATGATTTTCTTAATAAAAGTAAAAGAAAAATAATAAAAAAAGCAGGTGAAATGAGATCGGAAAAAAGAAAAGAATAGACGGTGATGGTCCTAATGACAAGGGCAACCCATGGTAAAAATTGGGTACAATTCTGAAAAAGTTGCGGAAAGTCCGAAACGACAGAATTTTGGCAAGTGGACGGAATTCTAAGAAAACAGGTCAAACGGAGTCCGATTTGGGAAATTTCAGATCCTAAAGCGCATCTCACAACGAGATAGGAGCACATGACAAATTTGGTGGCAAGTGAACCGGGAAGTCCGAAGTTAAGTATTTTTCACATCACTTTCAAGCTCATTCACACTATTACCTCCTTGGAGAAGAGCAGAGAGCCACAGGAGCACAGATCTTCTACGACCTTCTACGACTTCCACGAGAGCTCAGAGGACACCAGACATGAGAGGTAGACTCATTGCCATAAGCTTTTGATGCTTATCATTAACTTTTGTCGCGAAAACTGACCAAAACCAAAAAACAAGAGCAGACGGGGAATGGGATAGAATGCTAGGTAGTGGCACAACCGCCTAACCAAACCTTGCAAGAACTTATAGGTGGGTTACCCTAGTATAGAAGATGGGTTTCTAACACTCAAAGCTCGAGAAAGAACGACTGGAAAAACCCTAGGTCAACAGAGCCTGCAAGAGGCAAACAGGAAAAAGTTGTCGAAACAACACAAAACTTCACAGGAAGTTCAACCACATCAAGGACAATGCAACCATAGAATATCTCCAAGTTTGAATCACAAAAAGTAGGTCGGAACAACCGATTTGGCTGCGGACACACAAAGCGTCATTTTGGCATAACGGCTGAAATTGACGACCGAATGAAATGAAACTTCACAAGCAGCTTCAAGTAACTATCGATGACTTATGTTTGCAAGCAAAACCCAAAAGAAAGCTGATTCACTTACCGATGGTGAAAAAAACGCTTTCGTGCAACCAAAGGGAGAAAGATGGAGAACGGGGAGCCAAAGTCAAGTTCAACCAAATAGATGGCTTCACAACATATCCAATGAGCTAGAAATGCAACTCTCGAGAAAAAAAGTTGAAGAAATTCAACTCCAAGGCAAAAAGACGACTTCGGAGACTGAAATGCCTATAAGGGGGCTTTTTAGCTAAACTGATGACTTTTTAAGTTGAAAACTAGTTAGCAGGGCTTAGGGCACCAGCACAATGCATTCTTTGCACAAAAAGACCAACATTTCAAGAAAAGACATCATACGCGTATGATGTCTCACAGCATGAATTTCACATCCATTTCAACATTTGAGTGCATAGCCTCATTCCACATGTTAATCACATCCTATGAACCAAGTATCATGAGAATTGGAGTTAGAAAACCCAAGGAAAACCAAAAAAACGCAAAGTAGGCCATAAAATTGATTTTTGGTCCTAATTTTGTCAAAATAACTCCAAACTCATTGAAACTTTGTAGGATTGTTGCTAAACACATCTACAAGCTATCTGGAACCAAAAAGCACCATTTTGACACAAAAGACATCATACGCGTATGATGTCTATTTGCACTTACAGAGCCAAAACTGCTCATTTGTCATCATACATCCATTATATATATCTAATACATGCTACATATGAAATTTGGAACCATTTGGTCAAGAGGATCACCCCATTAGCCCAATTGAGGGAAAATCCTTCACCTAAAGCCTATTTTTGGCCCAAATCCAACATACTCAAGTCCAAACCAAGATTTGAGTAGGAACAGTCCTTCACTAATACATGGGGAGTCCACAGAACCAATCCCATGCAAAATTGATGAAAAAGACATCATACGCGTATGATGTCTTCAGAGCCATTTTTAGCCCAAAATCTATCCAAACTTCATAAATCCACTAAATAAGCCTATCTAAAGCCAAATCCAAGCTTATAGAGAAATTTGGTCCAAAAATACACTAAAAGACATCATACGCGTATGATGTCTCACTATGTGATTTTGGCACCTCAGGGCTTCAACCACCAAACAGAAGTGATCTACATGCCATTTGAAAGTGAACCACCAAGTTTTATCCAATTTGGATCATAAAATCCAATTCCCTTTCAAAATTTTGCCAAGAGCCAGAACTGGACTAAATTGGCCAAAACTTGACCAAATGGGATCCAAACTCAAATCCAAGCATATGATAATCATGTATACACTATCAGCTACAAGCACAACCAATATGAAGTCATTTTAGCACAAAAGACATCATACGCGTATGATGTCTCCAGCATGATTTTGAGCCCACTTTGCATATTTTTTCGGCTTCATTTCGGCTTTCAGTACTAAAAAGACGCTAACTTCTGAAATTGGAGTTACAGGATCCATGGATTCCACCAAGTCATCGGCAACGAAGAGAAAAAGACCGACAATCAAAGATGCTATTGCAGAAGCGGAACCATTTGACATTCCAGCAGAAACCCTCAAGCCAACCAAAACTTGGGTGGAGGAAACAGTATTGGAGAAAGAGGGAATAAAGATCTACCAGGGGACTTTCAGAGATCCTCAAGGGCAAGCGGTGGATGTACCGATGATCCCACAGGAATTGGTAGATTATAGCAGGTCAGAAGACATCAGCAGGTACCTGGAAAGGGCAGATTTGCACAGTTTCTTCACCTCAAGACCATCAGGTGTGGATACAAGAAGAGTGTACGAGTTGGCAACATCCATTCAGAAGGATAGAAAAGGCACATTGACAGCCATGGATGGAGAGAAGGTAGAAGTACAGATCACTCCACAGCTAATTGCAGACGCATTGAAGCTGCACAACAAAGGGAGCTCGGTCAGGGAAAGAAGGGAGGCCATAGAGGTCTATGGGCCCAAGAAACACAATGAAACCTATGGAGATATGAAGGACCCAAGAGCGGCAACCCTTTGCCGATTGTACAACCAATTTCTTCATGTTTGCAGTAAAAGATCACAAAAGTATACGACACCACCCCATGCCATTGCGACCACCATCACATGGGCATTAAAGAGCAATATGCCAAAAGAGGTGAATTACGCTCAACACATCTACGAGCAAGTAATTGCCATGCACAACGAGAAGCCAAAATACATAGGAGGAGCGGAAGTTCTGACAAGAATAGCTTATGAAGCTATTGGAGCTAGAGATCAGTGGCCAAAGGCTCCCTCCCAGAATGAGTGGCTTAGAGAAGCCGACGAGGAGGAAGAACAAACCGAAGTATCCAAGAGGGCATCCACAAGAGCACGCCGGAAACTAGAAGTAGTTTCAGAACCTGAAGAGGATGTAGACGCGAGCCACTTAAGAAGAAAGTAAAGAAGAAGGTTGCTCCCAAGCAAACCAAAAGTCAGAAAGCGGCAAGAATGGAAAGATTAGTGGAGCAGTTTAGAGCGGAAAGAGCTCTAAAGGGTGACTTTGAAGAAAAGTGGATGCCAGACCCCACTAAAGTCAGAACTAGCTCGGCCAGGCCACACATTGATCAATACGATCAATATATTAAAGCTTATGAGGAGTCAGAGGCTATTTTGGAGCAGCAACCTGTCGAGCCATACACTGAAGAGGAGGTACAGCAATTAAAAGCTGAGCTGCAAAAAGACGACAAGGGGAAAAGGAAAGTAGATGGGTCTACTAAGCCTCAAGAGAAAGATGGGCAAGCCGACAAAGGGAAAGCCAAGGAAGCTGAGGACAAACATCCCTCTATGACTGATGTACCAAGCCCGAAGAAGACGGAAAAAATTATGGAAGAGACCACAGTAGAGGTGGACACAGATGTTTTGGAAAAGCCGGAAGCCGAGACCAAAGAAAAGAAGATAGATCCAATTCAGCAAAAGAGAAATGACTATGAGGATCTGGTAGAGATAGGATACACCGAAGAAGAGGCCCTTGAGGCAGTTTATGGGATCACCCTACAAAAACAAGATGAACGGAGAGGGACGGAGAAAAAGACAAAGAGTAAAAAAGAAAGTGAAGAGAAACTGGACGAACCGAAAATACTAGAAGAGCCAAAGCCAGTGGAGGTGGTGGCGGAAAGAGCTTTAGAGTTGACAGATGATGATGAAAAAGACATGCACATGGTGCATGAACTGCTCAACAAGATAAAAGAAAGGTCCAAGGCAAAGGAAGTAGAGATTGAGACAGCCAAACAAAGGGAAGCGGAGTTGCAGAGAAATTTAGAGAATGTTATGACTGAATCTGAAAGTCATAAAGCATCACTCTATGACGCGGAAAACGAGAGAGACGGCTTGATACTCCAACTAGCCGAGGCTTCAAGAGAAGTAACAAGTGCACAGGAAGCAAGGGAGCGGATAGAGGATGAGTTGGAGGCAGCTAAGGATGAGCTCATTGAGCTAAGGGAAAGAGTCGAGCTCCAAGAAAGAACAATCACTAGACTCAGGTCTACCCCTAGAGCTAGCATAGCAGGAACCAAACAAGAGGGAGCTATCGTACCAATTTTGGAAGACCAGGTCCGAAGCTTACAAAGAGAGCTAAGATTAGAGCAAGTGCAAAGGTTGCACATTGCGGAGGGATCATTGGCCGCAGAGGAGAGGCTCACATTAGAAAATCAAACACTACGGACAGAGAATGAGGCCCTCCGCAAACAGCTCCAAGATCTACAAGAGCAACAAAGGAGAGAGACAGAGACACCACAAGAAGAATCAGGTGGAGCAGCCATAGAGCTACCAGAAACTGGAGAGGCAACCACAATTGAAGATCCAGCCCCAGCTCAAGAGGTGGCCTCGACTTCAAGAATCTTTGAAGAAGAAGAACAAAGGCTCCATGACCAAATAGAAAAGTCAGCAGAGGAGAGTGCCAAGGCGGAAATGGAATGGGAGAGGAGACTCCTAATCTCCATTAGACTTCAGGGACTAGACACAAAAGTGCTCCATGAACAGTGAATGCAACCCAGCCTGCCTTTCCCTTTGATGAAATTTGAAGTGCTAAAGACAAAAAAGAGACTAGAAGGGGAGCAGTATGTCGCTCTTTACGAAGGCGACATCACAAAGGAGGAACAATCAAAGAAGATAGTAGATTCACAACCTAGATGGAGGAAAGGTTGGCTGAACAAATACCCAGCCTACCTCATCTACTTGGTGGAGGCACCAAAGGAGATCCGGGAGGATGCAACCTTCTGCCCGGTGCCAAGAGTCAGAAACTGGAAAGAGCATGGCAGGATTGCAGGAAAGAAGCCAAATTGGCTAAATTATCCCAGGATGCCAGGACCAAAGGCAGGAGAGAGAATAGGTAAAGCCTACATGGTGAAAACCCTAACGGGCACCGTCAAGCTCTTTACTGGCTCTCCTGACCTTTCATGTCAGATGCTCAAGAAAATCTGCAGGACTCTCTTAGCTTGCATTGAAGTGTTCGCGCCAGATAAAGCCACGACCTCGAGTCTACTATCGACGGCCGACACGGTGTCTGATATGATGTACGATCTTTCATTGCAGCCTTCTCCAAAAGTGTTACACCTCCTATACCAAAGGATTATGATTTTGCCTAGCTTCCACATGCAAACATTCGAAGAAGCTTTCTACACCGGCTTTTTCACCCACGAAAGCAAAATATTCGGCCCAACCTTGACCATCGGCAACCTACGATACAAATCACATTTGCAGATGCTCAAGACGACATGACTTTATTGACCAAGCATAAAAGTCATGTCAGGGACGACATGAACGCGGAGGGGGGGGGAGTGTTGAGCTAGCAGAGGATCACACCCACATTTTTGCTCACACTCATCATTTTGTAACCATTGATTGTAATAAATGTCTTTCCGACATTAATTTCGATTTGAGCCATTCATTAAGTAACGGGACTCAATTGAGTTTCCAGCTTGTAATCCCGAAGTAATTTCACTTGCTGATGTAATTAGTTAGAGATGTTCTCACCTCCAAGGCTGAGGTATATAAGCCAAAGTTTTTGTAACCTAGGGAGGGAGATTATTAATCAAAGTGATTTTTTGAGCGCCGTGACTGTGTCTGAGAGAGAGAGAGAGAGAGAGAGAGAGAGAGAGAGAGAGAGAGAGAGTCTTATCTACTTGCTACGCGAGCTACGGAGCCGCCATTGAAGAAGCGACACCTCCATTGTGTTAGCAACGGCGAGAGCTACGCACAGATACCAAGAGTGCGCGCTATCGGCTTCTATGTGTGGTAAGTTCCTACGAGCTTCGGTGTGAGTTTTCTTCCAACTCGTGTGTCGGAATTGAGCGTGCAGCATATCTATAGAACCACAACGAGTAGAGCTACACATTAGTACTATCGGGGTCAAGTTTCGGTCACCTGTATATTTCGGCCTGTCTTCATACGCGTTTACCGCACGGAGTGGTTATAGGTTGATTTTGCAGTTCAAGTCTTTAGGGTGTTGTTCTTACCTAGTGTATAGACTTCCCCTTGAGTTTGAGATCGATTCAATGATTCTAGATCCTGTTTCGTATAGCATTCGTTCGTAGTACGGATTTCAGTCACTTGCGTATTTTAGAACTTAGATTTGATTTCCTTAGTATTGATTGTCATTAGAAGGTCGAGTAGGTGATTTGACACCCACCTAGTTGTTTCCATGCGCCTGCGGGTCAAGCTCCGTCCTCGTCTGACAAATTCTGTTGTTGGTTGAGTTCTCGCTATTTAGCTTCCACTAGCGGCGTAACCGCCTTAACAGTAACTTGTGTGTAGCGGAAAATAGCGTGAACATAGTGAGCATTTCATTAGAATAGTTTCCTAACGAGCATAACAAGAGTGCTTGGGTGGAGAGAGCAACAAAAAGCATAACACCTAGTTAGATAGGCATGAACAATACCTTAAAAGAGAGAGAAATTAAGCTATTGACAACAATTGAGGACCGGATTTACATGGAGCCGGTCCCCCTCCAAAAGGCTTTGTATTATAGGTTTCCCCCATCAAGAGAGACATCTTACAATACAATTCTTTGTGTTCCTTAAATAACTAGCTAGCGTAATGAATATGGAAGCTTCAAGCACTAAGCAAAACACTTATAAAACAAACATCAATTCCCTCACGGTCTCAGACCCAAGACCTCACACACCTTCGAAGATGGTGACAGCTAGCGGGGTATGAGAGTAGATTGAGAGGACGAAGGAGTACTCTTACGAGAAAGATGTACATCTCCTCACATAATAACTGATATTAGCATATCATAGTTTAGTAATTAGTATGGTAGAGGAGATGCGCATGCATTGAAGCTTGGCTCTTGGTTGGATTTTCATCACAAAGCCAAGAGTTGTTGGTGTAGGCCTCCCTTCTCACAAGTTTGGAGTAGGTGATAAGCTTTCCATAAAATCTTGAGAAGGAGAGAGAGATTCTTCTTTCTTCACACATGAACTAGTGTGAGTGTGTGTGGAATAATGCCTTGAGAAATTCAGTCCCCCTCTCTCTCTTGGTCGACCCCTCATGCTATTTCCTCTTGCTGACACCCCATTGGACCTCTCCAAGCTTAGCCAATAGGATTTCAGGAGCATAAGTGATAGCCTTCTGACATGTGTCCCCCTTTCCCCTTTTGTGAGAGCTTTATGTAATTAATTAATGCAACTAAACTCTCATTGGACCCCTTTGTCTCCTGGCCAATAGGAATCAGGCAAGCCATTGGGCTGTTGAATGCTCATGGACCCCTGGATGAAAATTTTAAGCTTTAAATGCAAGCGTCACTAAACTATCCACATTAGTGATTCAATTAATGCAACAACAATCTAAGGATCCTGCTGCCACACACATGCATGAGCACGTTGCTACGCAAGGGCAAGGACCTTCTAATCCAGGGCAAGGCCCAACTGCTGATACTTTGCACACTCTCACTGCAAAAGAGGTGGATGAGTTGTTGAAAAACACCAAACCATTGATTTTTAAGGGAGAAGACCGAGACCGCAATAAGGATGCAGTGAATATCTTTCTCAACAAGTGGGATGGAATTCACACCTTACAGCGTACTCCGGGCGCAGTCAGAGCTCTGCAAACGAGCTTAACTCTAGAAGGCAAGGCCTACAAATGGTGGATGTCTCTCAAGGAGAAGAATATGATACCACAGAGTTGGGCAGCTTTTGAAGCTATGTTTCGCAAAGAATTTTTGCCTACAAATGAGGCAGATCGGAATTGGACGGCTTGGGACACATGTTCCATGCGCCAATACCCATCATTGCTTGAATATATATCTCACTATCATGATGTTATCCTCAAGTTGGAAGGCTTAGATAACTTTCAACAAGTACGGGGTTTTATACGTGGTCTGACATTAGAGCTTAAGAAGTACGTCAAGACCCAAGACCCTAAAACACTTTAGGAAGCCATAGTGAAAGCACATATTCACGATGATCCAAATGAAAAGAAAGCACATAATATTCACGTGCCTGCTAATACACATGGTAATACATGCACTCAATATGGACACAATAAAAGGAAATTTATAGTAGCCAATTCAGAAGCATCTAAAAAACCCAAGGGGTCCAGAGGTCCTCTCTCTCCTAGGACTTTGATAAAGCTAAGAAAAAGAAATTATGTTTCAATGTTTAGGAAGCGGTCATGGCAAAAAGGATTGTCCCAAAGGGAAATCTGATGCTCATGGCAAGGAGAAAGCAGTGCACACGGTGCAACTGCTGCCTCTTGAGTCTTCCTCACGATTCTCTATAGTGGAAGTAACACACACCGAGGTGGTGCATGAATGTTGTCACACAACTTCCATGTGGCAACAAACCTTTGGACCGAATGAGTTAGTACGTATGCACGGATCTCTGCAAGGGCACAAGGTGCGCATCTTGGTAGATGACGGGGCTACTCACAATTTCATCGATTACGGATTGGTGAAAAAACTCAAATTGCCTCAAACTCCGCCCGAGTACCCACCGCTACAAGGTAGCAATGATGAATGGACATGATACCAAAATCTAGGATACTCAAGTCTAAGCTGTTCCGTTGGAAGTACAAGGTTACTCCACATGCTTGGATTTTCAGGTTATGAACATGGAGAGGGCAGACGTGGTCCTTGGTAGGGAGTAGTTACATAGCCTAGGATCATCACTGAAGCGTAGCTATGAGCACAACAGCTTGATGTTTGAATCCCATGGCACACATGTGTTGTTGTTAGGAGAGAAGGATGTATCTTCTTCACCATTGATTTGTACAGCTGAGCTTATACAGCTCGTTTCTGATACTGAAATAGATCAAGTTTTCTTGTGTTACTCACTGTCTCATTTTCTCTCTAACATTGAATCTGTTGAACATTCCTCAACGCTGCATGCTTCTCTCTCATCTCTTCCACCAATGGCTACTTCCAAACAAGCAAATGTTGCTAGTGAGTTACAGAAATTATGAAAGGAATTTCAAGATGTTTTTCCTAATGATTTTCCACCAGGATTACCGCCGACACAATCGGTGCAACATAGCATTGATGTGGTTGCAGGTTGTAAACCTGTCAGTAAACCACCCTACCGTATGAGTTATTCTGAAGCTGCTGAAGTGGAATGTCAGCTTGCTGACTACCTTAGCAGAGGGTTTATACAACCCAGTTCTTCACCATGGGCTTCTCCTATCCTATTAGTGAAGAAAAAAGACCGCAATATGCGCATGTGCATAGACTATCGTGGCTTAAATGCGGTTACAGTTAAGAACAAGTACCCATTGCCACGAGTGGATGAGTTGTTCGACAAACTCACTCATGCTCGCATTTTTACGAAAATAGACTTGCGGTCAGGTTATCACCAAGTCCGTATTCGACTTGCTGATATACCCAAAATTGCATTCCGAACAAGGTTTGGACACTACGAGTTCTTGGTGATGCCCTTTGGGTTAACCAATGCACCCGCAACATTCATGACACTTATGGATAGTGTCTTGAAGCCGTACTTGGGCAAATTTGTCATCGTTTTCCTCGATGACATTCTAGTCTATAGTGCTTTTGAAGAAGAACACTTACAACATCTCAGGCAGGTGTTCGAGTTGTTACGAACAAACAAATTATATGCCAAGGAATCTAAGTGTGATTTTTTGAAAGAAGAAATTCACTATCTAGGGCATGTTATTTCAGCTAATGGGCTATATATGGATCAATCCAAAGTGGATACAATCCGGCAATGGCCTTCTTCTAAAAATCTCGAAGAGTTACATATTTTTTCAAGATTTGCAGGTTTTTACCGAAGGTTCGTTAAAAACTATGCTAATATTGTTGTTCCCATGACAGATCAACTGAAACATGCTATTCAAGTAGTCCTGTTATAAGACGGATGGCCAATTACATTTGAAAGCAAGAAGCTTGATGCAGCTTAGTAGAACTACTCTGCTTATGAGCACGAACTCTATGCAATAGTGTCTGCTTTAAAAACATGGCGGCATTATCTGTATGGTGCTCAGTTTGAGATTGTGTTTGACCATGAAAGCATCAAATGGTTCACACAACAAACGGATTTGAAGGGTCGAAAAGCCAGGTGGGCCGAGATTCTTCAGGAATATGACGCCAAGCTCAGGTATCGTAAAGGTCGATACAATGTGGTGGCTGATGCTCTAAGTCGTATGCTGGAGATCAATTCTCTCTTGTTCACGAAACTTCGTAGTGAATTTTTGGATTCTCTCAAAGGCAAATATGAGCATGATGAAGCATATTCCAAAGTGTGGAGCCATGTTCAAATGAGAGATCCTTCTCACTCCAATGATGGTAGTGTAACCTTAAACTCCACACCTAGTTCTCCTCTATTGAGTGATGAACTACAACGATGGAAGCATTTCACCATCGACAATGGGTACCTACTCCATAAGGGGAGAGTTTGTGTATCGACGGACACAGACATTTGGTGCCAAATTCTTTATGAATGTCATGATAGTCCAAGTGCAGGGCACCCAGGTATTAGAAAAACTTATGCTCTTGTACGATGACAGTTTTACCAGCCACGTATACATGGCTTTGTTCAAGCTTATGTCTTGCATCCAAAAATGTCAAGTTAACAAAGCAGAGTGCCTGAAAGTAGGAGGACTCTTACATCCTTTGGAGATTCCCAATGGAGAATGGGAAAGTATCTCTATGGACGTTATTGTGGGTTTACCAACCACTGTACAAGGTCATGACTCGGTATGGGTGGTCGTAGACAGGTTGACTAAACTATGTAAGTTTATTCCAACAAAATCAACGGTTAAGATACCAGAATTAGCCAAGTTATTTGTGGACAATCTATACAAGTTGTATGGTTTGCCAAGTAACATTGTCAATGATCGTGATCCCAAGTTTAACAGTCACTTTTGGAGGGCTATGTTTAAACGATTGGGTACACAACTAAACCTCAGTACAGCCGATCATCTAGAAACAGATGGTTAGACTGAACGAGTTAACCAAGTGCTAGAGGATATGCTAAGAGCATACGTCAGCAAAAAACAGTCAGAATGGGAAGAATACTTACCTATTCTCGAGTTTGCCTACAACAGTGCTAAGCATGTCACAACTGGATTTAGTCCTTTCATGCTCATGTATGGGTTTCAACCTAGGTCACCTATTACGGTGGGGTTGGAAACTGAAAAGCTCCAAAACAGGTTAAGGATTTTCTCCAAGACCACATGAATATGCTGAAACTCGCTCATCAGAATGTCCGACAAGCGCAGGATCAGTACAAGAAGTATGCTGATGAGAAACGTCGGCAAGTTACCTTCGAGGAAGGGGAGGAAGTATTTTTACGTGTGTCAGAACATTTAGAAAGTTTGAAAAATTGGGCCAACACCTAAATTATCTCCTTGATATTGTGGGCCTTTCAAAATACTCAAGCAAGTAGGTGATCGTGCCTACAAATTATTGCTACCTACACATTCTCGTATTCATCCGGTGTTTCATGTAAGCCGTTTACGTAAGCGGTTACATGGGGACGACAATGTCATTGACCAACAAATTTTGGTAGATTTCATTGAACCTCCTACCTTACCGCATGAACCTGAATGCATGAACCTGAACCTGTTTTCAATTATCATGAGTTACGTGCGCATCATCATGTACGTCAACAAGCCTTAATCAAGTGGAAAGATCGACCTGAGGAAGGTGCCACTTGGGAAAACATTAGTGTTCTTAAGAAGAAGTTTCCCACTTTTATTTTCGAAGACGAAAACTCCTCTCAAGGGGGGAGTAATGTCAGGACACCGGCAAGGCCGGGCTAGACAAGGGCAAGGCCAGGCTAAGCAGTGTGAAAAGGGAGTCCAACTAGGGCAAAGGGCTAGGGGCCATGCTATATAGTGGGTGGTTGGAAGGTGGACTCCTAGGTTCTAGTTCCTCTTGTCTAACAAGGGTCTTTAAAGCCCATTGTTGCACCTTGCTCTTTTGCAGATGGCCCCCCCTTTGGATCCCTATTTTCCCTCCTTTGGATCCCTACTGTGGGGCCGGTTTGCCAGCTTAACCAATATTCTAGCTTTTTCTCCCCTGGCACTTTCCCAGACTCAATGATCAGTTTAACATGAGAAAATCATTAGAAGAATTAGATATGATTATCCCTTTTCTCTTGTGGAATCTCAAAAGTTTTGCTATGAGCATGCAAACCTACTTTTTGCTACACGTTAATGCTGTCAAACGAGGACCTTTTGAAATTGATTCTTTGTTGGTGTGCTACTCATCAACATGCACGCAAAATGTAGAGCGGCCAACAAGTGTTTAACGAGCTCCCAATTTTGAATGTGGTTGCTTGGAATGCACTCTTGATAGCATATATGACTAAATTGAACATGAAGAGAGTGATATCAACCTAAGATGTTACATAATAAGAACCTCGATATTGACCCAAAGGTAACATGTTGCAAGAGAAGGGTTCAAATGTAGAGGAGGTGAACAAGAATAACTTCATTCAAGGTTGAGCAACACAAAGGAGAGTCGTGCGCTATCAGAAGCAAAGTGAGACCTAAGACAACTTACAAGGTGTCATGCCTTGAAAATAGGGACCTAATCAACTATCAAAGCAGATGCAGAAACCTACCACACCTCACAAGACAAGCATAGATATGAATTATGGAAAGCAAATGCATGCAAAAGCTAGTCAGATGCTTGAGCAATCAGTCAAAGAGGACATCAAGATGCGACCCATATGGCATTGTGTAGAATATTGACATGGGCAAACCAATTCATGATGAGATATTAGTCATTGGACGGCGTGTATATTGTGCCTTGAGAGATTAAGCCTCATTGGTTTTTGACTAGCTTTCGAGGTTTTGTCGAATGCCTTGTTTTCTCTCTCTCGGGGAGTGCTCATATGCTCTTTTACCATCATGTTTATCCAACAACCAGCTATGTTTAAAAATCTCATCGTAATATTGAGAGGTCCCGGATATTCCCCTCCTTATTTCCTTTTCAAATGTGTAAAACCTACTGGTTTGCACTTAAGCCGAGCCAGGCCAACGCCCTTATACTCTTTCGAGTACCTGAGATGCTGCTGCCACGATGTTTAGCAGCATCCTTTGCAAGAAGGAGCTCGAGCTGTAGCTTGGAACGGCTCTCCAAACCCTTGGGCCAGCAAGAGCTGCATCTGTCTACCTTTAATGTGAGCGCAAGAAGAAGCAGAAACCTTCTATTCCTCCTTCCTCAGGCTGGGAAAGCACGCAGAAGAACCTTATTCAGGTGCTATTCATCACTACCTCTCTCGTTCTCTTTCCCAACATTGGACCCTTCCTGCTTCTCTCCTTCTGTGGGTTCCCTTGTCGATATCTCAGAGTATCTCATCAATGGATGTAAATGGACTGAAGCACCCCCTTGCCCTGACTATGTTGGGCCTGTTTCAATTGCACGCACACCAGATGGTCGTGGCCGGGGCTTGTATGCCACCCGCGATGTCACTGCTGGCGACATTCTCATCATCAGCAATGCCTTCGCTGCCACTTACAATGACGCAGATCGAATTGAGATGTACTTCAAAATTGCATCCATTCTCAAGGAGTCTCCTCGAGCCCTTCGCCAGTACTACACGCTTGCGGGCGATGAAGACCATGACAACATCGAGGTACCTGACGTCAGGATATTCGACCCCAGGATCCCTTATGAACAGAGTGATGATGTGCATGAAGGCCTTGCTTTCGATGAGAGACGCGTCATACATATCATGAATGTGAACTCTTTTGCAGGAGAATTGAAGTCTGCAAAGACGGATCCTGAGATGAGACTCACTGGGCTATGGCTTCTTCCTTCTTTCATCAACCATAGCTGCATCCCAAATGCAAGCAGGTTAATTGTGGGTGAAGCCATGTTCATTCTTGCCTCTCGCGACATTCGAGCGAAAGAAGAAATCACCATCTCTTACACAGATGCCATGGCTCCATTGAAGCGAAGATCAGATAATTTAGGCGAAACAGGGTATGGTTTCCGCTGTGAATGCAAGAGATGCAATTTAGAGAGGTCTGTTGAAAAGGATATTGAGAAGTTCAGTGACCGATATCACATGCTTTATGATAAGGCAGCAGGAGAGGTGTACTCTGTTGTAACAAACACGGCCATCCCCTCTGTGGGGTCATATCCGGCATGTGCGGAGCTATATGGTGTTTATCACACTCTGGCTAGGAAAGTGAGCTCTTTGAAGGGTCTTTCAAAGCTTGAAAAGCAGTGGATTTTGGGCGGCTATTCATGTGCTTATCTTGGACACTGGATTATTAGTGGGTATGCATTTCAGTTCACTCCTGTTTCGAACTTTGTGAATTCTACTGCATTGGAGCTGATAGAAGCAATGAAGGCTACAGAGGCTGGCCTAATGCGCACATTGTCGTTCATCACCGTTCTTACTTTGGTGGCTGAAAAAGACCAGGAGAATTATGCCCACTTGACACTGAGTCTTCTCAATCTGGCCTTGGATGAGTGTATCAGGATATATGGGAAGCAAAGGATTGATGTTGCAGTGAAGTTGATTGAACAAGCCTCAGAGATTGTCCCATTCTTTTGATGATTGTGTATGGTGGATCATTAACAAGTAGGATTGTTGCGGTGTTTGACCATCTTGGAGATGTGTTCTATTGCTTCATGACATTCTACTTACTATGAGCAGATTCAAAGTTCATGCAATTTGTGCTGAATTTGTGTAGCCACGACAAGCTGCATATCTGTGTTTGCCTTATCAAGCATATGGATGTCGTCAGTAACCCGTCATCGCACATGTGCCCAGACCTCTGCTCATGCAGGTCTCTGTGCTCGCTGTAGGCTCATCTATAGACAAGAGCTCGCTGTAAAAGGCTGTGAAAATCTCTCTGATCTCTTGTGGCTCCTGCCCTAATGAGCCATCCTCCCTTATCAGATAATGCTTTAGTGGGCTCATGTGAGTTGTGTCTCTTTAAGAGGCATGGGCTTACATTGGACTCTTTGCAGCCTTGGACACCAGGTAACCAAGTGATTTGGCGGTGTTGGGCAACTCCTACCATGTCCTTCATATGCAGCTTGAAACTAGCTAAAGCATATAACAAGAGCGGTAATTTTGAGGGGGTTTGCAATATGTGAGAGCCATCAAGGTGACTGGACCTGGTGTACTTCTCAAGTATCAAACTTTGTATCAGATGGATTGTATTTCTCAGCTTTGAAAACAAGGTATAGGGCTACCTTTGCTGGGCTTTGGGCTTCTGACTTCAATCTAAGAGCTTCAATGATGTTTGGCTTTAGCTGATTGACAGGAGATGCAATGATTTGGAATACAAAGCAGAATGTGTGTTCGAATAGCTTTTGGGTGGATGCTGATGATCGTTATGCTCATTGAAGTTACTAGTTAATGACAAATGGCATGTACATTAATGACATTGTAGTGCAATCAGAACGTCATTAATGACATTGTAATGCTAATAATGGTAAGGACATTGGAATGTGATTACCTAAGAAATGACAAAGAGCCAATGATATCACGAATGCTAGGACTGTTGAAGCAAAAACCAAAGTGTATTTGCTGTAATGCCCTTTTTTGCAGAAGTTGGTGAAGGGCACTCATTGCCCAAGCTGTCAGCTTCTATTTACACAAAATGCAAGAAGCAAGATGAGATCATGGATATACATAAGATAAGATCAAAGCTCTTGCACTGTGCCAAAGTCAGACTATGGATTAGTTTAGTCAATTTAAGCAATTTTGCAGGATTGACCATGGCTACCCTTTATTTTTTCAATTGTTCCGTTCTCTGTATTGCTTTTCACTTAATTTGTTCTCTGGTTACATTGTTTATGCAAGCAAATCTCCAATTGAGCACATGAAGTGTAACTGAGCTGTAGCACGCATAGGAGTATGTCTTTGAGTCGTTGCAATTTCTGTCATTGAGGATTGTAAATTTGTAATTCATACAGTATTTAGCGTTTATACAAATCTTGGTGGCCTTCTTCTAAAGTACCACATATCTACAGTAGGATTTTGGAGAAACAGAACAAGCATATGCCGCCAAAAATGAAGAATTTTGTGGAGTATGACTTGTTAGAGATTATTAAAGCAGGTAATTATCACACTCAATGGCTTGTACCTACACTATGGAGTGCGAAAGTACAAAGAGAGATGTGAAGAGCAAATTTGAGCCGAAGAGATTGTGTGCAAACATTTATTCAAGTCAAGATTTAATGAAGCAACTGGGCAATTTGCAATGAAGTAAACCTTGTGGAAGCATGGATGCTGATCCAAATTTGAAGGTAGAGCCAAAAATGAAAAAGAATTGTGCATTTTCAAATTATCAATGACCTTATAAAGAATGGACTTCTAGATGGTGCCACTAACCTTATTCCAATCCTTACTCCATTAACCTTCTAGATGGAGCACTAACCTTATTCCAATCCTTGTTTTCTTTGGATTTTTTAAAATAGTCCTTAGTAGATTAATGTTGTCATAGAAGGCAAGACAAAGTGGGACATGCATTTCCAAACTCAAGTTTGTTGGGATTAGGGTTGCAAGGGTGTGCACACAAAACTTAGAGAACAAGAAGCTCAAGGGCACATAACCTAGGAAGTAGTATTATGCAGTGTGCACACATAAAATTAAGTTAGTTGAATGAGGGTCCTATATACATTGCATGGGGAAAACACCTAATGATAGGAAAAAGTGTCTTGGAAATCACAAGTATGTTCACACATAAAACTACCAAAATACAGCAAACAATATTTCTTGAAGTCATTCATGTGAGTGCTGGATTGAATGAGAGCTCGTACATAAAATATAGGAAGAAATGGCCTTTATGGACTATGATCTTCCAAAAAGGGGAGTAAGATCAAAGCTTTGGGAAAGCTTCACAATTCTCTTGAGGCAAAATCTTTGTGAATAGATCATCAAAATTGTCAAATTTTTTCTTGTGTTGCTACATAAGCCAATCTAATCTCTTGTGGAGTTCTCTTTTAGATGAAAATACTGCACCTGAATGGGTTTTGTGCAAGCATGAAAATTGGGCTTCTTGCAAATACCATATTCAACAAAGAATTGTGGCTTGTGGTTTGAGGATTTTTTAATAAATTTGAACAAAGAATCGTGGAGGCATTTGTACACCATCGAAGCGGTCTTTTGAGAGAGTCAATTTTTCGAGCACACAAGTGGAACTTCTTTCACAAATTTTCACAGGATACTTTGGCAGTGATTTTGTGCTTAGGTATATGCTCTTTGCGAATGGATTTTCATATGGTTGTGACGCATGGTTGATGCCCATTATACATGTATTTTGGCGAACACTTTTGAGTGCCAGTGAGCTCTCTTGAGAGCATTGTTTTTGCATTGATCAGGTTTTCGGGTTGCAGCTCTTCTGGTGCTTGTTTATGCGCGGTCACTCCGTGGATATACATTGAGTGCAGATTGCTATTGTATGTGAGGTCGGAAAGCCATTTTGACATTTCTACTCATTGGCATTGAGTAGTGTTATGGTTCATGGTTTAGAGTCCTCTTTCAGAGACTATAATGGCCGAGGTTTACTCCCACTTTTCGATAACTTTTGCTGACAAAACTTGGACAGTTTATAGTGGTCAAGAGATTCTCCCACTTTGGCAATAAGGATGCGGTTTTATGATTGAGATTTGCATTGAGATTTTACTTCAATTACAGAAGAGACTGTCATTTTTTCACCAGGATTTATGCATTTTATGACAGGTGCTAGAGAGTTGTTTTAGCCAAGTTTTGTCTTGTGCCTATGCGTATGGTCATTTCGCTTATGCTCTCATTGAATATGGTCACTATTTATGCGTGATTGGTCCTTGGTTTTGACAGAGGGTTATGTGCTTTATGTGATGTTTGCCATAGTTTTGGTGGCAGGTGTTTGATTAGCTAGTTTTCTTTTGCATTATGTTGAGCGGTTATGCTCTTGTGAACAATGCATTTACACTTTGCGTGGGCTTATCTATAGACTCATTTTGTGATCAGTTATGACATCTTGCAGTGAGAGTTCGTCATCGGATACACAAGTTGGTGTAGCACGCGCAGATCTCAGAGGCACAGACATGTGGTTTATTTGCATTGTGGCAAACCAGAGCACATGAGAAGACACTATTGCAGGCGTTGGAGACAACGGAGGTTTCCATTGGTTGTCCGTGAGAGTACAAGTGTGGTAGAGACTCCTACTTCCCTAGGTTCACCTAGACGTGCATGGACTTTGTCTTACGATTGGCAATGGACAGTACTGCTTTACACTGTGTTACTCCTCGTAGGGAGTGGTCTAGCACGTTATTTGCTCTGAGACAAGATGGTGTTCACGGTGTGAGTGACTTTATTTGGACTTTTTCAGTGGGAGTATGTTTGTGCTCCATGATTTTCAGTATGTGCCTGATTCTAGTATGAGTTTGATCTTCATCTCGCAGCTTAGAGATCATGGGTATCATGTTCAATTGACTGAAGAGTCTTACTTGATGAGGGGAGGTTTGCTTGTGATAGCGCAAGGCCCTTGTGGTGCTCGTTCGACTCTTCTCTACGTTCTTGGTGTCAGAGACGTCATAGTCTCTGTGAGTTTGTTGCCATGTAGATGTTCGCAATCTAGGCAAGTACGCTTTATTGATGAGCATTGTGATAATTCGCTCGTTGTGAATGCAAGGTCCAAGGACAGACATGTCGAGCAGGAGAGCTTGGTGGTGACAAATTTTGAGGCTTTGCCAATAAAGGAGCAATGTTGTGTGGCTCCGCTTCCATGATGGAAAAAAGAACAAAGAGATGCAAGTCAAGCCTAACAAAGTCTATATGATTATTCAACAGTGATCAGGGCTTGATAATAAGTAGATTTAATGCTAAATGTATGTCAGATGAGGCTTTCAGGGGCCAGAAACTATGTTGTTGATGCTAAAAGTGAAGATGTTTGAAGTTGTCAGGATTGGAAGTCTATGATCTAAGAACTACAATGCTCAAAGTGCTCTACAGGCTTGTCTTTATGGTTGTCAATTAGAGCTACGATGAGGAAGTTATGACAGTTTGAAGTTGAGTGGATTGCAGACCTGTACCAGATTGGACAGCTACAGATGAAGGGTCAGGGTTGAAGTGAATGCATGGTCCTGAACTGCTCATTTTGTGGAGAGCATTGGTCTTTTTAGATCAACAATTGAAATTCTTATTGCCAAGATATTGCATGTTAAAGTTTCATTGGGGGCGAGTTCCATACCAGTGTGGTCGCCTCGATCAATGTGCCATTTGGGAATTTTTGGGCTTCAACCAGGTACTGCAATATGGTGCACTTAATAGCGCAATAAATGCTCGAGGAGCATCTTGTTTGGAATGTTGTCTCTTGCAGTACATTGATAGCGGGAAATGTCGAGAAAGGGATGTCGTGCCTAGAGATGCTTCGGTTGAGTATGCATGGCATTAAAGGTGAAAGCTATGTTTGTGATGCTTTAGCCGATACATATGCCAAATGCGGTGCCTTTACAAAAGCACATTGAGTTCTTGATGAGCTTTGTGTATCAAATGTTTTGCAAGGCAATTGCATGGCCGATACACATACAAAGGAGCCGGCTTCCAAAAAGCACAAGGGAGGCCGCCCAATGTGAAAGGGGAGGGAAAATAAGAGGCCATGGCATAGGCAGCGAAGGGAAAGGTGCAAAGAAGAGAAGAGGGCTCATAACGAGTTTGTGGAGTGCTCGGATGAGTGCCGCCAAAAAGGAAAAAATGCTCAAATTCTTGAGGCGCCTTTGTTCGGTCCCAAAAACGACGGATTTGGAGCACCTTGAATCTGCCTGCCAGATCATCAAGCGGCTTTTTGCACTGTTGTGACAAGAAAACAAGGCAAAAACATTATTCTTGGGGCAAAAAAAAGAAACAACTTAAAAAGAGAGGGAGTTATTGCGTGAACGAGGAGGTGGAAGGGCATGAATGAGGAATCATTACTATTTCACTTTTTAAGAGCTAAAAAAAAGCTTAATCGCAATCTGGCTGTAGGGACCGAGTTTGATTGCAGGAGTTAAGGTGGAAACAAGGGATGGGAGGAGAATACGGAGGAGGGAGAAGAGCTTCATTATCTCCATCTCTCTCTTGTTTTATCTCTCCCTCTCTTGACTAAACTCCATCTCTCTCTCGCTATATCTCTCCCTCTCTTGACTAAACTATGTCCCTCTCTCAACTAAATTCCCTCTCTCGAGGAAGCTTGGCTTAGAGCACATGGTCTTTCTCTCGGGACTAAGGCTCCAAAGCTCTCTCAAGCTTGCAAGGCATAGAGAAGAGAGCACTTGATGAGGATTGAAGTGAAAAGAACAACACATTGGAGAGGAGAGCAAAGCAATAAAGAGAAAGAGACTAGCTCTTGAGAGCTTTGAGAAGAGACACATCCAGAAGAGTTAAAAGCCTTATTGATGGCTATTAAAGTAGGAAAATAATGACATGGAGGAGATCTCCATCACCGGCATCAACTTAAGTTTTGTTAATCTTGTTGATAAGTCACGGAGCCGTTAACGATCCCCTTAATCTTGTAAAGGGAGCTTAAACTCCTAGTTTTTAGTTAATCCAAGTGACGATGTTGTTAACAATCCACCTTGGCTATTGATTAAGTTGTACTCAATGCTTTACTCAATTAATTGATGATTATGGTGATTATCGGAGCTATCTGCATCTGTTGTTATCATTCTCTCACACCTCTCACAGCCAGACGCACCTTCTCGGCCCACCTTTCGAGCACATATCCCCCGACATTCTTGGTGAACCCAACATGAAACGAGCCATGGTGCGAGGTGCAGATGGGGAATCTAGAACATATGATGAAATTGATTAAAGAAGATGAAATTGATTAAAGAGTTAACTGCAAAAGGTTTTGATGGTAAGTCAACAATTCCATATTTTTGAAGATGCTTCAATTGGTCCAAGGATCTTTCCTTGAAGTGGAAGCCATGAAGATGAAGAAGCAAATGGATGAAGCTTTGGATGCAGCAATGGATGCGGTATACAACAAGAGGCCAGTCTTTGATGGTTATGATCTCGAGGAATACCTAGAGTGCTATGAGTTGGAAACCAAGCCAAGAGGGATATGAATGGGAAACCAAGTCAAGAGGGATACGAGAAGAGTTAATGATTAGATCCTTTGAGTAGTTAGTGAGTTCAGATTTGAAGGAGCAGATTCAAGAGCTTACCAAAGCATGTGACGACAATTGGGAATATTCCAAAGAAGCTATTATACAGGTAAGTGATGAGCATTATGCAAGATCTCAAGAACAACCTCCAAGTCTACCAACTTATTCAAATATTTGAGAACAAGTACGATCAAAATTAGAAACTGTGATTGATAAGTGTCTTCTACAAGATGCTACTTTCTTACATGCTAACGATGAAGACATAGTTAAAGTTCTGTATGGAAATTTGGGTTTTGCAGATGCCTTACATGAAGTACGAATCTTTGAGGGTGAGGCTATACAGCCTCAAGATACACATGATGAAATTTGCAAAGAACCTATGCAGGCAATACAGGAGGAAAAGAAATTAAGGGGTCAAAATGACAAAGTGGCTAAAGCTTAGGATGAAATTGTGCAGGTGTATGAGTGCAACCATATTCAAGTAGACATGCATGACGATTTGGGGGGTAACAACTGATGTTTTTGCTACTGACTCAAAATTGGAGCAAATTTTTTGTGGTACACATTCTACCCTAGAGTTGACTGATGATGCAGATGTTATAGGTCAAAGCAAGGCTGCTGTTGAGAGCTGCAGGACCATGGGCTTGGGTATACTAGATTTACAAGTTTTGGATGCACCATATTTTGAGGGCTTGGATGAGCAAGATTATGTGCTTGAAGGTCTGCAAAGTGATGATTTAGAGGGGGTGCAAACTCCTTTATCAAGATTTTGTGACAGAAGTCTCACACTATGGCAGAATGATCATGAACTTGATGATGCTTATTCAAAGGGGGTGCATAGTGAAGTGCAATCTCTTGATGTTGCATATGATTGGTTGCATTGTGCCAATGATATGGATAGGGCAGTAGATGCTATTTTAAACATGCATGATGAACTTTGTGATATAGAAGTCCAAAGATATTTGAATGAGGAAGAGAAATTTGAAGAGTAGTCTACATCAAAGTGGCTAGTATGAATGTCATATGTGGAAATCTTAGTTTACAACAATCTAAGATGTACATGGAGGGACCTTCTAAAGCGGTGGACCCAGCAAATTGATGTATTAAGATATGCATGATTGGGATTCCAATGCTAGAGGGGGGTGAAGGTGCATTACCAATGCTCCTACCCGTGGTTGATGATCAACAATTGGATGATCCAGCTGCATAAGGGATATGGCAGTATCTAGTGATACTTGATGCTATATGGGATTTGATGTTACCCTATGATGTAAGGAATTTTGAGCTAGCTTTTGATCCAGGAGGAGACAATTATATGCATGGTTTGGGGCAATTGATTGATAAGCCATTTGATCCAGGGGAAGATGGACATATGCATGATCTGGGGTGGTTGATTTATATGACATATGATCCATGCAGTTTTCATGATGATTTATGGGTTAATTCATGCTTATGCTCTACTGAAAAAAAATTATTGTGTTTTTCCTATGATCCTAGAGGAGGGTATGTTCTACTAAGGCCACAGGTTGCAAAAGCAAAAAATTTCACAACATGCTCATAGTGGGGCTTATACGTTTACAGGTTTTTGCATGTAGTTTGGAATAATGGTTGCAATAGGCCGGAGGCTGTACAGGTTCAGAGGGGGTGGATGTTGTGCAGCTTCGCTTACATGATGGGAAAAAGAGCAAAGAGATGCAAGTCAAGCCTAATTGAAGTCTATATGATTATTCAGCAGTGATCAGGGCTTGATAATAAGAAAATTTCATGCTAAATGTATGCCAAATGCTAGGGGGGTTCACCATTCAATACCCCCTATATAACGTACGTTCGTGGGGTACTAACAAAACCCCTCTTTTAACATGTCTAAAATCGAATATAAAAACCCCTTATTTTAATGTATCTCTATTAAATTGACTAAATGTTTTGTATTTTAAAACCCCTCCTTTTGAACTCATGTTATACATTAACATGATTACATAATGCACCCCCTGAGGCCAAATGAAGCTTTAAGGGCCAAAAACTATGTTGTTGATACTAAAAGTGGAGATGTTCGAAACTGTCAAAATTGGAATATTATGATCTAAGAACTACAATGCTCAAAGTACTCTACAAGCATGTCTTTACAACTCGTCAATCGGAGTTACGGTGAGGATGTTATGATAGTTTGAAGTTGAGTGGATTGCCGATCTGTACTGGATGGACAACTACAGATGAAGGGTCAGGGCATGGTCTTGAAATGCTCATCTTGTTGGAACTAGGGTTGCAGAGAAATGCACACAGCTTGGAGAAGATGAAGGAAGCTAAAGGCCCACAATAGAGAGTGTATTACTTAGTGTGCAATGGAAAGATAGATAGCCCTAGAGTGATGGGCGTATATACAATGTACGGGCCTAAAGAGGGAAAAAATGCCCCGGTGTTCCTAGTGCGTTCACACACATCACTACCACGTGTATATGGTAACAAATCCCCCATGGAGTGATGCAGTGAACGAAAGATGACACATGAGTAAAGGGAAGTGCCATGCCCTGAGGACATAATCAGTCCACAAAGAGGAGTAAGCCCAAAGCTTTGTGGAAAGCTTAGCTTTGAGCTTCTCACGAGACAATGCCTTTGTGAAAAGATCTACAAGATTGTCTTGTGTTAGCACATAAGCCAAGTTGATCTCTCCTACTGAGAGCCTCTCCCTGACATAGTGGTAATGCACCTCAATGTGCTTTGTGCGAGCATGAAAAACTGGGTTCCTTGCAACTTCCAATGCGCTCTGACTGTTAGTGTAGATAGTGTTGGCAGTGTCCTGTCCAACACCCAAATCAGCCATAAGGAATCTGAGCCATACACACTCAATCGTAGCTGTGAAGACTGCCCTGTACTCAGCCTCACAACTAGAAGTGGCCACAATAGGTTTCTTCTTGCTCAACCATGGTATACATGAACTGCCAAGCATGAAACAAAAACCATTTGTGGACACTTGCGTGTCAAAACAACCAGCCCAATATGAGTCCAAAAAAGCATGTAAGTCTGGCGGCAATGATCCCTCCTTGGGATAAAACAAGCCAAGATGTACACTAAGGTAGCAAAAAATCCTTTGATAGCCTGCCAATGCTTAGACCCTGGGCTATGCATAAATCTGCTGGCCTGTGAGACTGCAAATTGAATATCCAGGCTCGTGTTGCATACAGGAATGAGGTATTTAACAGCAATTTGGTAACATTAGGAGAAAGTTGGACTCGCTTTTGGGCCCTGTAAGAAGTGCCACGTCGGCTTAGAGAGAGAAAATGAAAATGTTAAATTGTGCATTTTATGTGATACTTTTCTGCGCAACAAAAAGCCAAAATGACATTCTTTGGTAGGTAGCCGCCGTATTTATCATTCTTATCCTTCGTTCTCTTGTCAGGAATCCAACTAACCGTATGACTAATGATTTGAAATGCCAACTTACAAGCGTTCCCTCCAAAAACATAAGCCACACGAACTCTATCAACTCTAAACTTGAGAATATGGCCTTCCCTCCCAAAACCTGAGATATTTCTCCATCTTCTTCTCTATCAACTCTAGGAATGGAGAACGCATCTTTTCCTAATGAAAACACTAATTTGAACTTACAATCCTCAGCTCCTTCATCTTTAACACTTACCCAAAGAAAGAACACACATCATCTTCATGTTGATGTATTGCAAGAGTACGCACCATTGCAGAAACATAGGAGGGAGACTTTCTTATCTCAATGGGAGAAAGAACTTAGAAGGAAAAACAAGGAACATCATTTGGATTTGTGGACCAATGGGTCTATTTCGGATCCTACGACAAATGTGCCACCTCCCTTTGCTAATATCACTAACCTCTTACATTTCACAGGCGATGGCAAGGATGGGCTATTGGGATACACCGAACATTTGGAAATGAGAGGATTGAAAGCGGAAAGGCAAAGAAACTTCCTGGCGATGGAGAACATGTAGCTGAAGAAACTTAATGGAACATGCTCTCAAAAGATTTCATCAAACAGAGAGACAATCCAAGGCCTTGAGAAGAAGATCACAAGTTTGCGAGAGAAAGACACCGTGCTTGGTAGTCGGAAAAGAAAACGAGATCTGTGCAACATTGAGAACATGAAGGTTGGTAGTGGTGGCCTGAAAAAACGAATACGAACTTTAAGGTAACTCGAAGTTTGTTTCTTCAATGTGCTTCATTAAGAAATGGATACACTTACTTTCCTATACATGATCATAACGCATTGTGCTTTTTTGGTAGGTCTTTACTGCATCCAAACTCGAATGGTGCAAGCTTCAATGCCGGAGTGCATTATAGCCGTCTAGTTCCAAAAGAGTAGTTGAAGAGATGATAACTCAGAAAAAATTTCGTAAGTTGAAAGGGAGGCTACTTACCTCCTTCATGAACGAGAATCAGCTGGAACCAATGGAAGTGCAAGCAATACTTGATGAGAGTGGCATCTCGCAGATGGGATACAGGGCACTCTTTAAAGCATTAGCTAAAAAGTCTCAAAATAAACTACAGAGAGGATCATTGCTGCCAAAGCCATCACATGTAAAGGCTGCTCGCCGGCACGTAAATGATGATGTGTTTTAGAAACTTGGGTCACCATTCCATATTGAAGCAACGTTTTTAGGCAAGGGCGGCAGAGAGGTACAATTTAACGAGCACAACAACCTCTTCGTTGATCTTGAAGCATTGCAAAGGTATGCAGTTCACTTCTTTGACATCAGTCGAGACGAGTGCGGTGGGGTTCTCAAGTTTGTTTTGAAGCTCGACGAGTGCGAGGTCCTGAAGAACAAGAAGTTGGAGAGAGTCACCATTACCCTCATGAACAGAGCTCTGGATCCATCAATAACAAAAGAGGATCCATGATACTTCAGCGTACAATCAGAAAACAACATTCTAACTCTAGGATCATTTCAGGTATACTTCATTCACTCTATGATAACAAAAATATTGATTATTTGGTTGTTGATTTTGTGTTTTCATTTTTCACTGCTGGTTGATAAGGAAAATTTTGAAATCCTCGGTTGGGTTTTTAGTAAAACCCAAATTCCTTCTATCATCAGTGAACAAAGAAACGGAGCCGTTCTTTCAGTGGAAGGATTTGGTGACTACACAGTGGAATGGCACATGGCAGGTGACTTAAAGACTCTTAAGTGTATGTACAACATAACACACGGAGCAGCTGTGGCAAATCCATGCTTATATTGCATGGCTGATGCACAATCACTTGAGAGTGTGCAATGGATTAGAGCTCCCAACAGACATCTTCAAGATAAAACTTTTAAACCAGTGCTTGATATTCCTCTGAGTAGAGTTCACGTCTGTACACTTCATGCACTCTGTCGAATAATTGAAAAGGTGGTTCATTTGTACATATATGTTGCATGGACATTAAAGCCAGAGAGTGAGTCGAAAAGAGTGATCAAAGAATTAGAAGGAGTGCTCTCAGACATTGGTTTGCATGGAGGCAATGTCAAAATCGAAGAGGACCCTAAGATGTCTCAAAGTCGGTACAAGGTACCGAGGAAAGCATCGATAGGCGGAGTGAAGGCAAGAAGGTTTCTTGGGTTTAGCCTCAAAGATTCAGATAGAGAAGAAAGGAGAAACCTGTTCAACAAATGGAAACAATTACATAAAGTGGTTAAAGACAATGCTGGTGGTGGGTCAATCCAGAATCACAAGGCGAACGTGTGGAAATCACTGGATAAAATTTTCCATTACGTTGAGCAGCATTCTTGGGCCCAAAGTAAGCTCACATCATTTCAAGTAGCATTGCTGGATTGGAGAAAGGCTTACCTTACAGGGTGGGGTGGGCAACATATCACACATTACATGGTAGGTTGGCATTCTACGTATACAAAACAAAATTTTAAATTTTACTCTACTAACCATTTTGTTTTATTTCAATGCAGCACATACTATTCAACCATGGTCCATATTTTGCCAAGACATACGGCTCACTATCAATATGGTCCACACAAGGCATGGAAAAAACCCACTACATGGCAAGAACAGGTTATTTTAAGCACACTCGACATGGGGGAGGAAAAGAAAAGGCCAATAGCCTATTAGAGTTACACCAATGGACTTATAGACGACTAATTCATAGAGCAAGGTAGAAGGAACTTCTTAAGAGTTCAGAAATTACACGGTTTTTACAACACATCTGCAAAGAGAAGAAACAGATGGCTTGGGGAGCTTCAAATGCGGCAGAGCACCATGCGAGGTGGCGACGATCACGAGTCAGGAGCAGGAGAAGATGGACCTGAGCCCGTCGTTTTTATCCTCTTTGATGCACCTCCTTCTTCCTCACTTTGTACCTCTTCGATGTGCAAGCTCTGTAGACGAGCTCGTTCCTCTGTTGATGACAGCATCCCCACGGGCATCAGGCGTCTTCTTTCCCTCAGAAACATCCACTTGTTGTATGGATCTAAGCTTTCCGGGTCTTCAACCCCTGCAGCCAGAGCCTGAGCTGTGTAGGACATGTAATAGGGGGCTCTGAGTGCTTGGCACCGATACCCAATGCCAAATACGCGTAGAGAAAACTGTTTCTCAATCAGAATTAGTCTTTCTGTGTTTAGTGGGAGGGGGTGCCCACCACACAATCTTGTAATAACTTTCATTGCAAACAATGGGAACTTGTATTATCATCGGAGTATTCCTTGTGGTATATTATGATTTACATAAAAATTGCAATGAATTTATGTGCCGTAAGTGAGATGAGTACAATTGCCAAGTACTTGTTTATACAAACCTTTTTGTGGTTGAAACGCCCAATGTAGTGAGACAACGCCGCATCCTTGCCTTGGACTCCAGTGACAAGCCTTGCTGTGAACCTCCCGCTCTTCTAAGGAAACTATCGTCATACACTAGCACTTGGCAGCAAAAAAAAATGATCATGATATTTTATCACTGGGCCATCTCTAATACCATCGGAATGCACGACAAAAGGTACCATCTGATTCTCGTCCATTTCCAGCATCAACCTCCCCCACAAGTGAATAGACTAACTATTCATTACCTGATATTTGGGTGCCACGTGCCTACCCATGTTTTCCAAGCCGAGTTGTTTTGTTGTCGATTCAAACTGGTCATCTGTTGGAAAATTGGCCTCTCCGGACTTCGCTTCATTGAACGTATCTTTGATCAGTTGCCACCCTGAAGTGAACTGTGAGTCGCGGACAGCTATGTCAGCAATAAGATGTTGGTCCACTCCATCATCGTCCACAAACCCATGTCTGCCTCACAAAAATTCTCAATTGCCGCTAGGCAGTAGTCCTCCCGTATATTGAGCTCATGCATGATATCTGTGAGCAGAACATAGTGGGTGTCGCCCGCCATAGCGAAGCTGGGAGCACAATTCAGAGGCAAAGTCACTTCCTTACTTGGACTTTCTTGCTTGCACCCTATTGCTGCATCCGCAAGAGAAACAAGAGTTAAACCCGCATCAAATGTTTCCTTTAGTGCCTCTACCCGCTCTTCTTCTGGGTCGACCTACACCTCCACATCCTCTATCTCTTCCTCCGGCGCCAATGGACAACTACCGAAAGCTGTTGAATGCAAAGTCTCTGACTCACCATCCATCTATAAGTATAAGTAACAAACAAACCCATGGTAGAATTCCACTAAGCGACACTTTTTGAAGTGCTTCATACACCTGTCTTGTACAAGTAGTGCATTGGAGGGACACTTTTCTAGACAGTGATTCAGTCTCCTTGAAGTACTCTTGTCAGGGTCAAGGTCGGTTGGGTGCACATATCTCATGCCATCAACTATCATGGAATTGACACAAGTGGCTACCTCATACTGTTGCAAATGGGTTTGTAGGTACTCAAATGAGCAATCTATAATCCTCTGTATAGAAAACTCTGCATTGAACATTCTTGATAGTTCTGGTGCACGATGATGAGCACGGGCGTTATATAAGAACGTGAATAGTTTTTCTTCACATGTATCCTCGCTCACGTCTGTCTCCAGGATGACTGAAAGAAAAAGCAAGCCAAAACTATTTGGTGTCATAACCAAGCGAATGTTGAGCCTTAAGTACCCCTCAATGTCTCCTTTCGCTTGGTTCTGTCCCGTGCGCTAATGTCATAAGAGGTGACGTTAGTTGAGTCAGAACCAAGCGAGTAAGGGCCCCAAGAATCTCCGAAGGGCCCTGTTCGCTTGGTTTTGTCCTGTGCGCTAATGTCATAAGGGGTGACGTTAGTTGAGTCAGAACCAAGCAAATAGGGGCCCCAAGAATCACCGAAGGGCCCTATTTGCTTGGTTCTGTCCCGTGCGCTAATGTCATAAGAGGTGACGTTAGTTGAGTCAGAACCAAGCGAGTAGGGGCCCCAAGAATCATCGAAGGGCCCTATTCGCTTGGTTCTGTCCCATGCGCTAATGTCATAAGAAGTGACGTTAGTTGAGTCAGAACCAAGCAAGTAGGGGCCCCAAGAATCTCTGAAGGGCCCTATTCGCTTGGTTATGTCCTGTGATGCAAGCATTCGGAACAGGTGGATAAGAACAAAGCATTTAATGTTATCAGTGATATATTTATAGGCCTACTCACTCACTATGCTTAAACTCAGGCACGGTCACATAAGGAGTAATTATTCCAACCATGCATGCGTTTTTACTCTAACACAGTGGCTTCGGTGCACACACACTTAACAACACATAGGAAGGGGAGAGGCAGGGAGAAAGAACCTGTTTCTGCAATATCCAATGGTGCCGAGTTGGATGGTGATGTCGCAGACCATCGACAACAAGAACCAGAGGGAGGCGATGGCAACGCGGCAGCAAAGGACTCGACCCAATGGAGGTCGCTCAATGCAGGATCATGAGAGGTGGCCAAGCGGAAGAGCGCAGAAAATGCAAAGGCAACAACAATCTATTTTTTCTACTTGGACATGGAGATGGCGACTGCAAGGGCGATCGGCGTCTTACTGTCAATGCAGGATCACGAGAAGTGGCCAAGGGAAAGAGCGCAAAAAATGCAAAGGCGATGGCAAATGCAAGGGCGATCGGCGTCTGACTCTAAACGCAGAATCACGAGAGCTAGCCAAGGGGAAGAGCGCAGAAAAGGCAAAGGCAGCGACGATGGAGATGGAGATGGAGATTGGCGTCTGTCTGACCCTAAACGGTCACTCAAAAAGGCACGTGGGCTGCACTTTCAAGGACAACCACTAATAAATTGTCTCAGATTCCCATGCAGTACGATTTACCAACCACAATCTCGCACATAAGTGAAGTTGTCGCCCTCCCCGAGGTAAGCATTCTAAGTTGAGGCATTACCCCCGCCAAACATCTCAAGTTTCAACTATTCTGCCTCTTTTCGCGTCCTCTACTGCGCATCATTCTAATTAACTCTACCCCCATCGACGCTACGCGGTAAGCAAACTCCATCACCTCTTACTCTCGCGCATCCTCCTTCTCTTACCCTTGTTTTGCAATGCTTCAGTGATGCGGAACTCTACACACAGTGAAGAGGTATGCTACTTACTACCCTTCTGTGCACTTTTATTTTGTGTAGTCAGTACCAAGCGAATAAGGGAAGGTAAACCCTGTTTGCTACACCTGTTCGCTTGGTACTGACCATCGTCCTTGGTCAGTACCAAGCGAATAAGGTAAGGTCACTTAGTCCGAAGAGCCCTATTCGCTTGGTACTGACCAAAAGAAAAGTTAAGTGATGTCTGCTAGTACAGAGGTCAATACTAAGCAAATAAGGGGAAGGTAAACCCTGTTTGTTGCGGATTTAGGGTTTTTTTTTTGCCAAATACGCGTTTTGATTTTATAAGAAAGAAACAAAATTACAACTGAACACTGGGTTTTAAGTTAGAAAACACTTCAGACTTTATAAAGAGTGGCCTACTAATTTCCAGGGGTTTAGGGTTTGTAATAACCATGTACTCCTTTTCCTTCACAGCCAGACTATCTCTTCCTGAAGCCTGTTGGCAAAGTTAATGGCTTCCTCATATTTACTGGCTAGCTCAAGCACTTCATCCTTCATTTCCTAAAGCCAATTAATGATAGCCTCCATAGAGCCATTCTCGGCGAGCAATCGCTGCATGTCTTCAGGCCTTCTTGCTTCCAGAGAGTCTTTAAGGATTGAGACCCTCTGCCTGACGATCAGCATTTGCTGCAGCTTCAGGCTAGCATCCTACACAGAGCATTCAGCAAATAAGCTCTTCAAACTAGGAGCTTGGAAATTGGGAGCAGAAAGCAAAGAATTACCAGCGGCTTACCTCGAGAATTGACTCCCGTGTTGATAGCAGCCACTCCTGGGCTGTGTCGATCGAGAACATTAAGGGTAACATCGGGGGAGGGCCAAGGGGGGACCTCCTGAGGAGGGCCCGGATGCGGTGTTGCTGGCGCTGCAGGAGTATACCTTGGAAAGGCATCACCACTATCCTAAGCTTCTTGTAGTTGTTCTGCAAAACCCTGAGGGAGGTTTTGAAACAACTGCTGCTTAAATAGACTTTCAGACATGCCTAAAAAGCAGAGCCTGGGTTCTAGCTTATGAGTGAGTGGTTTGTGAGGGGTGGTACCGCCATGCGGTTTCATGAGAGGTGGATGTGGGAGAGAGAATCAATGGTACCATACCCCCGAGATTAGGGGAGGTGATGGGAGGGAACGACATGACTGTTAGGACCGCATGGATTTAAACATCTCCTTCACATTGGTATTTTGTTGCAGCGGATGCAAACCTGTTTGCTTGCTTGTACACTTTTCTGAGGTCACTACCCAGCGAATAAGGTATTTTGTTGCAAAGGATGAAAACCTGTTCGCTTGGTAGTGACCTCAGAAAATATAAGTCGTGTCTGCTATTACTATTTTCTGAGGTCACTACCGAGCGAATAAGGCAAGGCAAACTCTTTCCTATGCACTTATTCGCTCAGTAGTGACCTCAGAAAATATAAGTCATGTCTGCTATTACTATTTTCTGAGGTCACTACCGAGCGAATAAGGCAAGGCAAAATCTTTCCTATGCACCTATTTGCTCGGTAGTGACCTTAGAAAATATAAGTCATGCCTGCTATTACTATTTTCTGATGTCACTACCGAGCGAATAAGGCAAGGCAACTCTTTCCTATGCACCTATTTGCTTGGTACTGACCTTTTCTGAAATTTGAAGTCCCTTGTGCTGACAAATGAATTGTCTTTTGGTGTTGTGCTATTTGTAGAGATGCCTCGTGTAAAGGCCTGTGCTAGGAGGGCAACAGGTGAATCTTTGAATCCTCAAGCAAGAAGATGCCGATATGAGGTGCACAGAGGTGTATTGCAAGAGCTGCGCAGGATAGAACGACACGTTCAACCTGCTATTCCACGTCTCCCTTTCCAGTGAGTAGTGCGGGAGATTTGCAAGCAGTGGAGAGTCGACATGCGATGGGCCAGTAGTGCACTACTCTGCCTTCAAGAAATTGCTGAAGGCTACCTCGTGGAATTCTTCAGCGATGGATATATCCTGGCTGCCCATGCACACCGCGTCACTATCATGCCACGGGATTTTGATACTCTTTGTAGGCTGCGTTTCCACTACGATGGGCTGCTTCAGCCAATGCCTATCCGGGATAGTAGAACCATGGATATTCTCAACATCCCCCCTCTCCATCATCGTGCACGACAGACAGAGTCGTCTAGGGCTGAAACAAATAGCAGAAGGACCCGATCACAGGTCGAGATAAACGACACAGATAGGAAGGCTGAGATAGCCACAGAGGGGCATGAACAAGCCAGAGTGGACCCCGAGGCAATTGTTGGAACCTGAGCTAGGGTGGGTGATGCCGGAGGCAATCCATGGCTTGGAGGGAGCACAGCAAAAGGCTAGAGAGAGAGAGAGAGAGAGAGAGAGAGAGAGAGAGAGAGAGAGAGAGAGAGAGAGAGAGAGAGAGAGAGAGATCTTGACACCAATAAAAATAACGCTTGTACTTTTTTATTCAATAGTCCTTGTGCATATATAGAGAAATTAAGCCAATCATGCAAAAACTGCCATGCAAAACTTGAGTTCTAAGTGAAGCTAGCCTGCATGCCTATAAGAGGCTTTCCTACGGCTGACCAAAAAAGGACTTGGACCCAACAATCCCCCCCTCAAGCCCTAACTGGACAAGCAACTCATGATACCTCGAGTTTTTGGTATACTTGTCAACCGTGAGTTTTAGGTTTTCTCACAACCAAGGATTCTTGGTTTATCCATAACCTGGTGCTAGGTCAGTAACCCCCCCTTGAACAGATAGGGTGTAGGTCAAAAATTAGCTACCAAAAGTGGAGTTTTTGGTTCACTGCCAAACCTTGGGTTTATGGTGTACCATTTTGTCCGCTTCTCATGAGGTTACTGGGTGCAGTTGTTGGAACCCGAGCTAGGGCGGGTGATTCCAGAGGCAATCCATGGCTTGGAGGGAGCACAGCGGAAGGCGAGAGGGAGAGAGAGAGAGAGAGAGAGAGAGAGAGAGAGAGAGAGAGAGAGAGAGAGAGAGAGAGAGAGAGAGAGAGAGAGAGAGAGAGAGAGAGAGAGATCTCGACACCAGTAAAATTAACGCTTGTACTTTTTTATTCAATAGTCCTTGTGCATATATAGAGAACTTAAGCCAATCATGCAAAAACTGCCATGCAAAACTTGAGTTCTAAGTGAAGCTAGCCTCCATGCCTATAAGAGGATTTCCCACGGCTGATCGAAAAAGGGCTTGGACCCAACAACAGTCATGGAAGAAACAGAGATAGTTATCGAGGAGCCAGTTAGACACCAAAATGAGCAAGTCATGGAGGATCCGCAGCCAGTAAGGGATGATGAGGGACAAGAGCAGGTCAAGGTGGAGCCTGAGGCATCTATGGAGCAACCAATATTGAAGGAAAATGATCCGAAGCCTGAGGAGCCTGAGGCTATTAGGGAGGCTGTTAGGGAGGAGCCTGAGGCAGCCAGGGAGCCAGCTCAAGAAAGGCAACGGCAAGGCTCTGCATCACAAGGGCCATCCAACGTATCGGATGAGTCAATTATTTTAGAGCAAATCAAGGAAGAGAATGAAGAGGAGTTGAGAATTTTGTTGATCTCAGCGCCTCTGCATGCGTAGATACAGCTGCTTGCAAGGTCAGAGGAGGCCTGCATTTTCAACCTTGATAATGTAGACTTCCAGTGCATGCGCAGTTTCACCGACTCGCTCGCAACGAATGAGGTCGTCAATGTTGCTTTGTGGTAATTCTCATGCTCTTTAATTCTCATGCTCATTAAATGGGTCTCTACCGAGACATGGGTCAATACCAAGCGAGATAGTGGCTAATGAAATTGGATAGTGGTACTACTCGCTCGGTATTGACCCATGTCTTTGCGGCAGTCGCCAAGTTTTTCTTTATAATGGCTCACTACCTTAAAGACATGGGTCAATACCAAGCGATTCAGTGGCTTATGGAATTGGAATCTACCACTGACTCGCTCAGTATTGACCTATGTCTTTGTAGCAGTCATCAAGTTCTTTATAATGGCTCATTTTCGTTAAGACATGGGTCAATACCAAGCGATTCAGTGGCGGATGGAATTCGATAGTTGCCCCACTCGCTCGGTATTGACTCACTTGGTGTTCAAGTCTAATCTCTGCCATTTGTTCATGTTAGCCACGCTGTCTCGCTTCTGCCCCCCGAGGTTCAATAGAAAGTATACGTAATAGATCGCTGATATCGCCTTATCTACAGAACAACTCAGTTTCCTTTTTGAGTCTGTTGAACTGGTTTAGCAGAGTCAACTTTGATCTAGCGAGCTTTCTGGTCACTGCGTACAATCAATCGTGAGTATTTTCTTGCCTTGTAAAAAACATCTTGCGTTGAGAATATCTCCTCATCTTTGATGGTGTCTCTGTAGTGATCATTGGAGTCTGATTTTATTTGACATGGAAGCTAAGATTGTTTACTACACAAACTCCGGGAAAAGTAGGGTGTTTCACGGTCGTGTAAAAACGTAAGGTCCATTTGGGTACATTTGGAAAGCAGTGTCTCTTTGTAATGTGTTGCTGACTCAAGTGGTTATGTATGTAGTGCTGCGAAAAAACTTGTATGCTGTGTAGAGCATCTTTTGTTAGAACATGATCTAGGAAATGTAGTTCGGCACGAACGAGTAACCGTGCCCACGCAGATTGATGACTATAGCTGTGGTTGGCGAACCTGTTTGAATGCCCTGTTGCTCATAAGCCAAATTATGGATATACTGAACATAAGTAATTTGTTGTTTTATTGTTTGCTGCAACGTATGTATGAAGCAACAAATGCCTGTATCACGCTTCTACGGGAACTTCGATTACATAACTACACCCCCAACGATGTGCGACATTTTTTTGTAATGGCCATCCAACATATTATAATCTCGATAAACAGATGCACAAGAGAGGAAGCGGCGAGAGCTGAGGAGTTCGAAGAGGCTCGCATTAACGAAATGACGCAACGCCACAATCAGACTCAAGAAGAATTGCAAAAGATGCAAGAAGCAATAAACCAATATTATGCGGACACCGCAGAAGTAGAGGAATGGGCTACACGTCGACGGCAAGAGCAAGAACAGCAGGAAGCTTCACAGGTGCAAGAAGCATGGGAAGCCATGGAAGAGGCCCATGATTTCAAGCGACGCAAAAGGATGCCCGAGACCAGCGTCCCCAGAGGCAGAGGTAGCAGCAACCGGAGCAGAGGGCAAGGGACGAGTGGCACAAACCGGGGGAGAGGACAAGGGACGAGTGGCGCAAACCGAGGGAGAGGACAATAGCAGGGAAAGAGAGCAAATTACTTGTATAAATCTTGACAGGAACAACACAATATGTAAAGTTTTGAAACATTGAAAATGTACATTTTTGAAACATTGTTTGATCGCCAAAAAAGTCTCTGCATTAGTCATTTTGAAGAGTACATCATGGTTTGCATGGCATCAAAGCTCTTTGCGTGCACAAGGTATGTGACCTAGCTTCCGGTGGAAGCAATTAAGTGAAGTGTATTTGTTAGTGACTCCTTGCACAATGTCGTTTTCTCCTTGCGCCTTGGAATCTGAAAAGAAGAAAAAGTTAGATTCAGTCATAGTGTATTAAAGACAAACAAGATTTATCGATTTAGTAAGCACCTTTCTATTGTTGAGACTGAATGCATACAATTCCAGCAAAAGTGGAAGTTCTTCACATGTAAGATCTATCATGAGCTGTGGAAGAGTTGTGCTTGACATTGTCTCCATCACAGTAAGTAGGCTGTCTCGAAAGTAGAGCTCCATTGATAAAGGTTTGTTCTCGAGGTTGTTCTCTGTATCTTGGTCGAGTGGAATAAGCTGCCCACTAAGAAGATGATATCTAATATAGTAAAACGATACTAACAAATTTTGAGAGCTTATAATGAACTTGCAAATTATGGACTTCTTTTGCAAGATACAGATTTTGTTATGTGATTGTTTCCTATCCCAATTATTATCTAAAAAGTCCAAGCAGCTCTCAGACTTTCAAAAGAACATTGTTGCGGTAGTTCTTATTTGCTCATTGAAGAAAAAATCTACAAACACTTCAAGAGGCATAAATAGTGCGAGCCGAACTATTTTTGTGGCAATTGAATACTTGAGGGACTTTTGTATATCCTGAAACAACTTATTCCTGAACCTTTCACTAGTTTGCGAAGCAGGCAGGGACCAATCCTTGTTGTCAAAGGATGGAAGTGACAAAGGAGCTACACGACCCCAACCAATGGAAGTTATCGGTTCCACATATGACATATCATAAAAGAAAATTCCATTATCTACAAGTTCCTTGTGTTGTCTTCCTCGGTACATTTGCTCACCAATAAACGCATGGAAAGCATCAAAAATCCCAACTATGCTCTCAACTGGTTGCCAATCTGTCCTATTCGATGGATAAATATATGAAACGTACCAAAGATGATATCCACCACTTAATATTCGAATATAATCATGCACTAAGCGAGATGCTGAAATAACTTACAGTTGGGTCGATGCCTTGGAAAACTTGGAGGAGATGTTTGAAACCTTAAGTCTGCAAGCTGGAAAGCATGTTGTATGAGGACCTCTTTCACCCGCTTGCTTTGTGCACACACTTTAAACTCTTTAAATTGACCCTTGAAAGCCTCCACAAAATCATTGCGTTGCCTCCTCTTCCTCCTCCTAGTTTTCAGTAGAACCCAACTTCCGATAGTTATTCGAGATGTAATCCATTCTTGATCGTCTGTGGTATAACTGTTAAAAATTCTAAGAGAGTCAATGGTAGTGCTAGGCCTTCGAGAAGTAGACATGGTGTGTAGTATAGTGAATACACAGAAAGGTTATCGCAAATATGAAAAAGGGAAGAAGTTTTGAGAGGGAAGTAGAGCTACTCAAAGTCATATTTGGGCGGGAATAAAGATACTAGATAGAGTCTTCAATGAAAGTTCTGAAATTCCTCGATACATAGTTAGTACGACTTACGGCATTTATGCTTTGAAAGCGTGAAATTGTGCAATTTGATGAACCAAAATAATATTTCCTCCCTTTTTAAAAAAGATCTTGACTCCAAAATGTCAATTTTCAACGTAACGTTAGCCTCTTCCTCATTGGTCGAGCGCCACTCTCTCTCTAGAACTGAAAGGCCCAAAAGTGAGTCCAGCTTTCTCCTAATGAGAGTGACATCAGCAGAATTGTCAGCATCATGTAGACTCAACTTCAAACCTGTTTCCATAGGAGTGGCAATAGGTTTGCAATCCTCAAGTCCAAACTTACATAGCAATGTCTCTATACCACCATCATACTGCTTAAACTGTATATCCAAGTAATGATGCAACAGCCCCAAATCTTTCATCTTGAAAGTAGCATTCAAATCAGCCTTAAATTCAGCAATATGTCTCTCATTTGGTCCAGTTATCAGCAAATCATCAACATGAAGAACCACAATGAGAAGTGCATCACCCTCATGCTTTACATACAATGTGCTTTTTGTTGGATTATTACGAAAGCATATGCGCTGTGTTTGTGGCACCAAAGCATATGCCAAATAGCCAAAAACACGCATGTGCTCAATAGAAGGCTTTCTATCATTGCATGCTCTATATGGAGTAATAGACTACAAAGCTTTTGTAGGACACTTGTTTAGTACATAAGTGGCACATATGATGGCCTCAAGCCAAAAAGAATGTGGCAAAGCTTGACTTTTGACCTTACATCGGGCCATTTCCATACGTGACCTGTTTTTCCTCTCAGCAACACCATTTTGCGGAGGTGTATAAGGCATTGTACATTGGTGTTTTATCCCACGACTAGCCAGAAATGCATTAAATTCATGAGACATATACTCCCCCCCTTGATCGGAATGGAGGGTGCCCATAGTACATTTCGAGACATTTTCAACCATAGCCAAAAATTGTTTGAACCACAAAAAAACTTCGGACTTCGCTTTAAGCGGAAATACCCATGCATGCATGGAGTAATCATCAACGAAAGTTGCAAAGTAAAGGTAATTGCCCAAGGACGGAGTTTGCATGGGCCCACAAACATCACTATGCACAAGTTGCAACCTGCATGTGGCCCTAACTGAACCATCCTTTGGAAACTTTGAATGATGCATCTTACCCAAAATAAAGCCTTCACAAACATGTTTGACAGGTGCTTCAAGAGGTAGCAAAGAAGCAACCATATCAAATTTCTGCAAACGCAGCAAACTGGCAAAATTCAGATGACCAAAACGTGCATGCCAAAGTTTTTCATCTGAAATAGCCCTTGAATCTGCAACTGCATTTGCAAAATTTTGTCCACACTTGTCATACAAAGTGAGCTTATACAGCCCACGGCACAAAAGGCCAGATGCAACAATTTCATCACCAAAACTGAGATCCTGAATTGTACATCTGTCATCCACAAATTTGACTACAAGTCCAAGTCTAGCAAGTGCAAATACAAACGAAAGATTCTTCTTGATCCCAGGTACATAAAGCGCATCAACAAGTGTGAAAGAACTGCCATTTGCAGCAGTAAGCACAATCTTTCCAACTCCCTGAACCGAATAAGAGGCATTGTTGGCACAAGTGACTGAATTCCCATGAGGGACGACTCAAGAGAGGTGAACAATTCACGATGTGAGGTAATGTGCTTTGTAGCACCACCTTCAAAAATACCACACATGTGAATCTGCAACAACTGACATGCATGTATCATGAACAACAGGATTGTAAGTGCACTCTGCACTAAAAGCCCATTCTACATCAACATCAGCATCACAGTCTCCTTTCACAGAAGACTCAACAATGGCTGCATTTGTAGTGAAACCAGCATTTGCAGTGGAACCACCCTCTTTCTTCTTAGCCTCTTTGGCCTTCAACTTAGGACACTGCTTGATCAAGTGATCATTAGCTTTACAATAATGGCAACACATCTTCTTTTTGTCCTTATCACCAAAATTGCCAGACGAAGTGCTACGAGCAAAAGCATTGGGAACAGAAGTTTTGCCACTCGTAGCAGAACCATAAGAAGTGGTTGCATTGTTGTTACCACCCTTTCTTTGAGAAGCAATAAAAGCCTGTTCAACTGCACACTGTCTAGTCCTGTTTTTTATGGAAACTGACTCTTGCAACAAAAATGTGCATAATACATCAAGCTTGACAACTTCAGGATTTCCTTGGGTCATAAGTCTCCAAGTACTAGCAAAAGCTTGGTAAGCATCTGGTAAGGCATCAAGAACAAGCTGCATAAGGGAATTGTCTGAAATGACTTCACATGCAAAAATAAGTTGCTCATTGATATCCTTGACACCAGCAAGGAAAGTGTTGATATCATCTTCCTCATGCATAATCTTTGACTCCAACTCTTTACGCAACGAAGCATTTTTAGCCTCATGGCGACTTGCATAAAGACGAGGCAAAATATCCCAAGCCTGTTGCAGATTTTTGTTGAAGGAATGTGAGGAACAATGGTGCGCTTCACAGACAACACAATCAATGCATGAGCCTGCGCATCCTTTACATCCCAACAAGGCAAAACAACTCTAATAGCAGCAATCCTTGCAGCAAGACCTGCCACATCCTCGACATTGCCTGCATTCTCAGAACCAAGACGTACATCAATGCCCTGCACGATATTCTAGACGCCCTTTGACACAAGAACATTTTGCATCATGCAAGCCCACATAGGGTAATTGTCCCCATCCAATCTGTGCTCAGTAGCAAACATCTTGAACACATCTGTGTTGTACTAAACACTCTTCCTCTCTCAACTAAATTCCCTCTCTCGAGGAAGCTTGGCTTGGAGTACATGGTCTTTCTCTCGGGACTAAGGCTGAAGCTCTCTCAAGTTTGCAAGGCATAGAGAAGAGATCTCTTGATGAGGATTGAAGTGAACAGAACAACACACAAGAGAGGAGAGCGAGGCAATAAAGAGGAAGAGACGAGCTTTTGAGAGCTTTGAGCAGAGATAGATTAAGAAGAGTTAAAAGCCTTATTGCTGGCTATTGAAGCAGGAAAAGAATGACATGGAGGACATCTCCACCATTGTCATCAACTTAAGTTTTGTTAATCTTGTTGTTAAGTCACGAAGCCGTTAATGGTCTGCTTAATCTTGCAAAGGGAGCCTAAACTCCTAGTTTTTAGGTAATCCAAGAGACGGTGTCGTTATTAACGATCTGCCTTGGCTGTTGATTAAGTTGTACTCAATGCTTTACTTAATTAATTGATGATTATGATGATTTCCGGAGCTATCGACATCTATTGTTCTCATTCTCTCACACCTCTCACAGTAAGAGGCCCTGCACCTTCTCGGCCCACCTTTTGAACACATATCCCCGACAATAGAGTAGTGAGTAACATGTACGAGATGGTGCAGTCTCAGTGACTTTACAGACATATACTTTTGTGGATGAGCTCCAAAGTGATGTGCACAACATGTTTGTAGATGCAGAGTTAGAGTGGAAATATTCTAACGGGACACAACGGATTTATCGTCTTAGGACAAAAATTCCTCCTACCATGGAGATGAGTGATATGGAGTGCTTTAATATGCTCATGCTATAGGATGATATGGTGATGTTAGAATACGTGGCTATAGTCCCTATGGACGATGAGGGAATGACGACTACCGTAGAGTCAGGATTGCCGCATCCATATGCAACTAGTTATGGTGGTGATGTAGTGAGGGTTGAGATACCTACTGCGGATAAATTAGCAGAGGTCAGTTCATATGGCATTGATGGGATTGGGATGGACATGATGACATAGATTATGCATTTGTCAACAGCCTTCAGGACTCTCATATACAACCTCTTAGTGTCAAGACCCAACATAGCAGCTGCAGTGGGAGTGTTTTCAGTTGTGGTTGTCATTCGTGAGATGACTAACACTAGCATGACGCATCATGGAGCGGTGCGGGTCATTACAGGATATTTGCAGGGTATGCATGCTGATTCTAGTAGGGATATACGCTTATGCACACTGCTAGAGCCTACACAACGACATGCATTGGCTTTGAGAGAGAGCCATTGGGCATAGGTTGAGATGAGTCTCCTCTCTTACCTATTGTACATACTGCTAGGTCCTATAGTAGTATCACTTGTTGACACATTCTCCTTTAAGTGGGAGATTGTTAGGGTAAAGGCAGTGTGCCTCTTATCCCGATTGGACACGTCAGAGACGTCCAACCACCCATTACTTGTACACACATTATTTTCTATAAATAGAAGAATAAAGGGCTTTCTCACACACATAGTGTTGATCTGCTCCACCCACATCGTGTGTTCTCTCTCTTTTCGCTACCAAGCGAGTTTGGAAACTCTCTCTCTTTCACTTTCTTTCCGCCTCCAATGTCAACTTCCTCTCTCTCTTTCTCTTTAGCGTGTGTACACACTCTTGGAGAGTGAAAAAAATTTATCTTGTTGGGGTAAAGGCAGTGTGCCTCTTACCCCAGTCGGACATGCTAGAGACGTTCGACCATCCATTACTTGTACACATCTTGTTCTTTACTAGATAGAAAAATAAGCGTCTCTCTCAACACACATGGTGTTGAGCTGCTCCACCCACATCTTGTGTTTTCTCTCTCTCTTGCCCCTTCTCACTCTTCGCACAAGCACCACATTTGTGCACTCACTTTCCCATCGTTAATAAGAAAATGCAAGAGTGTATTATAAGCATTTTATGAGGTTACATCTATCTCTTTTGTACACGATAACAAGGTCTACTAATCATCTTCCACAACAAATACAACTTAACTAGCAAAAATACGCGTTGGTTGCTAATTATACTGTGCGCTCCTTGCCGCACTGTTGAAGCAAGGGACTTGCCGATACACTGTGTGCGAGCCACAAATGTCTCCAAGCACACAACAAGACTAATCTAGCAAGCTCAAGAGAGCAAAGGGTGTGTCACTCACAGCTCTACGCTCGCCTTCGTGGTGGATTCCTCGCCGCGATGAAGAAGAAGCTGCAGTCGTGCTGCGCTCAACCGCTTCGCCGCCGTCGTGCCTTCGTAATGCTCGATCACACACACACTCTCCCTCTCTCTCTCTCTCTCACATACACACACACACAAGGAGGTGAAGAAGAAGAAGATGGAGATGGAGATGGAGCAAGAGCGCTCTTCTATTGCACAAATGAGAGAATGAGTGAATTTTAGGTTTAGTTGGCTTTTATATGAGCTCACCCCATTCACACTTGGGCGCCCATGCTTAGCCAACTAATCCCTTGAATGTCCCAGTTAGAGTGCGCCTCTCATCGGCGATCACTCTTACCCTTTTCGTATTGGTCCGACAAGCCCGGTACCTGACTCTACCAAATACATAATACACGTCCGTCGTAGGTGATGGGGTGTCCGTGAGCCGTGAGGGTTAACATGCCCCCCTTCCTGATGTAGATTCCGTCCTCGGAAGCTATTGAGTTGAATCTCGTTCGTCGAGGTGGAAGAGCATTTGAGATGAATGTCCTTAGCCTTCTTCAGTCACTGCAAAATCAAACAACATTGGCACAGTAATTGCATTCTCATAAGTGATTAAAAAGCATATGCAGTTTTAGGTAGACAAATTGATTGGTAAAAGAATTTCAAACAATTTGTCAACAATGAACATTAAATTGCAATGTAATCAAATGTATAAACAGGTGTAAAGGTAAAAAATTAAACAAGTCTGGGGTCGCTAATTTGACGGTCGAAAGGCACTAGAGATCGAATATTAATACCATGGGTAAGCTTCTTAATTTTCTGTGGTCAATTAAGTTGTTTAATCGCGAGAGCCAAGTATTCATGTTTGAGGGCTGACTAGAAGCTATATCTAGAAGACCTTGTAGTTAAGCTACCATAAAAGGAATTTCTCATGAAATCATCGCCTGAATGATTACTTTTTCTTTGACCCCCCAAAGTCTTTTCACAGTGATTCAATTTTGATGTGTGTGCTTATTTTGTATGCCTTGGGTTTTTTTCTTTTCAAGTAAAAGCACCCATACTGGGAACCTCTAGGGCTCTAGTACCATAGGCAATACATGTGAGTGAAGTACCAAATCAAGCTGAGATTTCTCTTCCAGCTTAAGATTTTGCAGTGTGGCACTTTGATGTTTTGTTTGTTCATTTTCAGCATTTTAATTTTGTAACTTTGGGGGGTCATATAACACTGATACACCTCCCCAGGCTCATCACACTAGTTAACTCCCTTTATAATACTTAAGCTAAAGGTCAATAGGGTCAAGCCCACTAGAAAGCCCTAGTACATTTCACACAATGCTACCTAAATCGGATTAAGAACCTAAGTAACCATTGATTATTAGGAAGGCATTCCCCACGGTATTAAGAGAAGATTTCTAACACCTAACTTGGTCAAACTAGCTTAGTCGGACTGCTTGATTTTTAAACCTAGACAAGTGATTATGACATAAAATTACATTGAATTAAATGTTTGATACTAAGCAAATGCGGTGAATATTAGGCTACCAATCACAATTAAAGCAGACAATCATAGATGCAAAAAAGATAAGGGGCAATGCTAATGGACAAGAAACACCTGTTTGTGTCGATGGTCGCGCTTGATTTGAAGAGTGAGTTGAGATAAATATTCCATGAAGGTCCAAATCCTACCAATAGCAACACGCTCCTGTACACACTAGGAAACAAAAGGAATACCTCCAGGAGGCACATTAGTGGAAAAAGGTACTAACACTTATTGAACACAACAAAAAACATAAGGAACCCTAACCTAATTATTTGCACTCCCCCTAGAGAGTCAAGGGAATAGGATATTGTAGAGGTTGGGGGGAAACCCTAAGGCTAAACCCCTATCCTCGTCGTCGAGATAAACAAAGTCATCATCCATGAGACCATATGTGCCATCCGTGTAGTCGTGTAAATTTTCTTCTTCATCATAGGTGCCCATGTTTACTAAGAAGGTCACTAGACGCCTATAGTCATCTTGGTCAAAAGGGTAGGCTTGTGCAATGGGAGAAACGCTCTCTACTAAGTATGGATCAGACGTGGTCAAGAGACGTATCAGCCATTCTAACTCCTCAAAATTCCTCTCACATGCTAGCGTACCTATCAAATCCCATTCACATGCAAGCACTGGAAAGACCATGTGAAATATTTGTGAAAAGTAACGAGGGTACCTCTCACCCAAGGCAGGAGTGGATGACTCTAGCGTACTAGCCATATCTGTACACGCAAATAGATGATGGTTAGAGTGCAAATATTACAAGGGTCGTGTTCTTGTGCATAATTTGTTTTTATGTTTTTGTGTTATGGCTCTTGCTCTTTTACTTTTTTATCTTGTTTTTGTGTTATATACATTCCCTAAGATTGGAGATTAAGGGATCAGGGGGAAAGGTTGGGAGGGAAGCAAGTGAATAATGGATGTCCACAAAAACTCCCCCCTTCCTTGGGTAGATCATACCGTTTGAAATGATGTCGTCACCCTTTGAAACCAATTGTTCCAGTTGGTAATAGGTGAGGATTTTTGCCATTAGTTTTCTATTACCCTAGGTGCCTCGTCAAGTTGCAAGGGTGGTAAGGTACTCTCCCAGGATCGAACTTGAAGTGGTTCATCAGGTGATTCTTGAACACTGGGAGGTGTGGATTCTTTTGTAGCTTCATGGAGGTCCACTACTATAGATGGAGGTTGTGTAGAAGCTTTTACCTCTATGGATGTATTACATGAGGAGCTAGAAGCTTCATGGAACTCCCCCCTTCCTTAACTAGGTGGAATAAATTGGTTTTTCCTTGGAGCCCAAACTAGCTCTGGACTAGGTGTGTAGCATTCTGTGATCTTTCCCTTCCCATGGTCTGCCATTGGCTTTAGCGTTACACTGTTTGACTCATATGGGTTTGTTGTCGATAGGGAAGGACACATTTTACGTTTAGGTACCCAAATTTACTCATTTCCATCATAGTAGCCTTGGGCTTCTAATAGTTGTTTTGGAATCCATCGTGATTTGGTCTTGACTCTCCTAGGGCGCGCTCTTGGTTTTCCCGGGAAATTTTTTCTTGGAATGGATGGGAGGGTTGAGGTAGTTGGAAGTAAGGCCTTGGGGACCCATTGATATGTACTCTTAGGTCGTGCAGGTTGAGTACTTGCAATATTACTGCTTGCTGCAACTACAAGTGTTGAAGTGCTAGATTCATGGGTAGCCGGCAAAGACAAGTTAACCACCTTGGCTTGTGAATGTTGGCTATCCTTCAACTTTGCTAGAGTTTGCAACGTAGGTGACTTTGCTTGAATGATAGGGGTAAGAGTCGGTGGTCGCGTCGTGACACTACCAGTATCCCAATCAATAGTGCATTTGGTTGCCAACATCCACGTGCGTCCCAGGTTTACGTTGCCTTCCATAGCTCCCGCGGGCATGACTAGAAACCTTTGCACTATGCTTCCATTGTCATAGACAACAGGGGTCTGAAGGACTCCAAGAATAGTAGTTTTCTTTTTATTAATGCCCTTGACTTGCATCGTACTCGGGGATAGGGTTGGTTTCCCTAATTGACACCAAATTCCATAGGATAACAAATTGTGTTTAGCTCCCGTATCTAATAAGGCATTGTATAGTACTTTCCCATAGGGGCTATTTAGCTCAATTGGGTATCGTAGGGGTGGCTCGGATTCTAATGAGCCGTCATCTGTGTCCTCAAAAAATGCTTGCGTGATTCCCAGATTAGCCTCTCGTTGGTGTCTAAGACGTTGTTGTCGTTCTCGAGCCTCAACTCTTGCTTGGATTTTTTAAAGCTCTGCTTGTTCCTTGGCAGCCTTCTTTTGATGGATGGCTTGCAACTCTTCCTGGCTTAGAGGATCATAATATCTTTTGAATTTACTCCCATTAAGGAATCCAAGGTTTCAACTCCATCTAGAGTCTCCACACGAATGGTACCTTGCGGGGTAATTTCACACACTTGATATGGTCCCTTACAAGCGTATTTCAATTTCTTCTTTTCATTACGTACCCCGTACATGAGAACTTTATCACCAACCTTGATGTCTTTATCCTTTAAATGGCTATCAAACCACTTCTTTCTCCTATCCTTCTCCACTAGAGCATTTCGCACAGCTAATTGCCTTTCTTCATCTAGCCTTTCCAGGATATATAATTGCTCCACTAAGGGGTTACCATCCCAACCTTCTTGAGAAGCTACTCGAAGACTAGGAATGACAAACTCCCATGGCATAACTGCTTCTTGGCCATACACCATCTTAAACGGTGTGCAATTAATAACAATTAATATCTCAGCTTGGCCATTTGCTTGGGGATAATAGGGTGTAGACTTGTGGTGAGATATCATGAAGTTTGATGTGAGTTCTTTTATTACTTCATTTATAAAATGAGTTCCATTGTCACTCACAAGTTCAAAGGGGCATCCAAAACGTGTGATAATGTTCTCAAAGAGGAACTTAGCTGTTTTTTTTGTATCCGCCTTTCGTGTTGCTTTTGCTTCAGCCCATTTGGTTACATAGTCGGTAGCGACAATGATATATCGTGATTGCGTGTTACGTGCAGCCGGACTAATCGGTCCTACAAAGTCTAAGCCCCACTTTTCAAATGGTTGGGTTACCTTGATGGGATGTAGAGGCATCCTATCCCTTCTTTGTGGCTTGTTGAAGCGTTGGCAGTCATCACATCCCTTTGCAAAAAGTGATGCATCCTTAAACAGAGTGGGTCACCAATAGCCTGACTGTAAGATCTTTCGGGCAGTCAGCTTTCCTGAAAAGTGACCACCAGATACGCCCATGTGTGCCTCTTGTACAATATATAAATACTCATTCTCGTGGGCACAACGTCTAAGAACATCATCTTTTCCTCTCTTATAGAGAGTTCCAGCCAGTAAGCAATAGGGTTCGCATTCCTTGATTAATTTTCGAGCTATATCTTTTCGCAGTTCTTTGGGTGGAAAACCATTAACTAAGAAGTTAACAATCTTTTCACTCCATTCAGGCATTGTCTCAACAATGAACAAAGGAGTATCAGGCAATTCATCATCAACCCCCGTAGGAGCTTCGCCATTAGGGATACGAGATAAATGATCCGCCATGACATGTTTCCTCCCAGGCCTCACAACAACGGTGAAGTCAAACTCAAGAAGAATTAACAACCATCGTGTAATTCGACCTGTGGAACATGGCTTGTTTACCAAATATAGCAATGCTTGATGATCAACATAAAACACAAACTTGGTAGCAAGAAGGTAATAGCGAAATTTCTTTACTGCGTAAATCATAGCTAGACCTTCGCGCTCTGTAGTAGTGTAGTTCATCTCGGCATCATTTAATTGGCGACTTGCAAAGCTAATAGGGTAGTCCAATTTATGTTCTCCTGGTTGAGTTAGAACACACCCAATAGCAAAATTTGATGCATCAATATGCACATGAAAAGGTACATTCCAATCAGGTGTTCGCAGGATTGGAGCACTTGTTAGGGCCTTCTTTAATAACTCATAAGATTGATGACATTCTTCCGTCCAGTGAAACTCGATAAGAAGCTTGTACAATGGACGCGCTATCTCGGCAAAGTTTAAAATAAACCTTCGATAATAACCAACATGGCCCATAAATCTTTGAGCTCCTTTATAGTTAGTAGGTGGTGGCAAATCGGCAATGGCTTTAATCTTACTCTCATCTGTGGATATCCCGTTCTTGGACACTATATGCCCTAGAATGACTCCATGCTTAACCCAAAATTGGCATTTGAAAGGGTTCAATGAGATGCGATAAAATCTGCACCTTTCAAATATTTTTCGTAGATATAACAAACGCTTCTCCCAAGAAGAATAAACACAAAGGTCGTCTAGGAAAGCTTCACAAAACTCCCTTAGAAATTCTTTAAACGCAGTGTTTATTAATCGTTGGAATGTAGCAAGGGCATTCGTTAAGCCAAAAGCCATAACACGAAATTCAAACACTCCAAAATTTGTGATAAAAGCAGTTTTAGCTTGGTCCTCTAATGCAATTGTGATTTGATTGTAACCAGAGTACCCATCTAAAAAGCTATAAGCTTCCTTGCCTGCAACTCTCTCAAGCACATGTTCTGAATATGGCAAGGGATAATGATCTCTCCTAGTAGCTGCATTAACTTTCTTGAGGTCCACACACACTCTTAGTTTCCCATTCTTTTTTGGCACAATGACTATTGGAGAAATCCATTCTGAATGCTCAATAGGGTATATGAATCCACATTGGATAAGTTTTTAAATCTCCTCTTGTACAATTTTGGCGTACTTATGATTCATTGGATAGGGTCGTTGCTGGACGGGTTTATCAGTGTTGATCATGGGAATTGTATGTTGCACCACAGAAGGTGGAACGCCCTTCATGTCATGATATGTCCAAGCAAAGATATCCTTGTATTCCTTGAGGAGCTCCTTAAGTACAGCCTCTTCAGTTTCGGTAAGGTCTTGAGCAATAAAGACTGGTTTAGACTCCTCATCTGGTTCTGCTAATTCTATCTCTTTAACTACCGTTGGACCATCATAGACTCCACTGCTTCCATTGGTAGGTATTCATTGGGCTTTGGCATACACAACCTTTCGCTCCCCCGTGGTATAAGATTTAAAATGTTCAGGAGCCGTATGTAAGTCAGCAGGCTCTTGTCCTGACGGAGACCTTTATTTTAGTTCTTCCTCCTTTTGTTGTTGTGCTAACTCTCGGTTTTGACGTCTTCTTATAGTTCGACTCAATTTCGGCTCTGTAACCTCCAATTGAGCGAGGTCAATGGGTCGCGGGCTGCACCACATGACACTCTGGAGATGTTCACCCCAATTTTCTACTAGCTTTCGATGAGCATCACATGCCCCTAGATAACTAAGCCATTCTGTAGTAGATCTTTCCTTGTTTATCCTAGCTCTCACATTTGCTCGATATCATTGTCTCTTATATGACCTTTGTTTCTTGTTAAGATTTTGATTTTGGTAAATGTTTGAACTCGACTCGCTTGATAGGTCTTCGCTTGTATCTTCTTCACTCTCATATAAAGTACCATAGATGCTCGTACTAGACCTTCAGTGTTCAGTTTCTATACTTGGCTCACTCGATGTTTCCTCAGGTTCTGAATCCATTTCTCCCTGAGATTCCGTTTCTGATGTGTATTGGCCTGAAGCCTTTGAGGAATCATCGGTTTCACTCTCAGGTAGGTGTGCCTCTTTCTTATCATTGGATGTTACATGCGCTACACCTAACATGTTTACTGGTGCAATGTGTGGTATCTCTTCCCCATCTGGTGTTACCCAGGTTGTTCCTCTAGCTCCCCATGTATCTATAGTTGCCGCTAGGTGCACCTAATCGACATTGTCTGACTCAGCCATTCCGAGTAGGATATCCATATAAGGAGGGTTCTTTCCAATATCCGTGTCTTCGTTACACGTGTAACAATACTGTAATGGAGCTGAGTGAATTGTTGTGTCTGATCGATTATCAATGATGAATTTATTTCCTAGAGGATGCGTTCGACCACTTAAAAGATCAACTCGAATGACAGAGTCTTGGAACTGTAAGTAGACGTGGTTTTTGGACCAGTCATGCACCATTTTTGCTTCCCTCATGAATGGACGCCCTAAGATCATCTCAAATGACATAGGATGCTTGGAAAAATCCATAAAAATGAAAGTCTGCCTTAACTTGTGTCCCAAGACGTTGATGCTGAGATCCTTTAGCAATCCAATAGGCGTAACAATAGATCCATTAGCCATTTTTACCAGTACGCTTGTGGCTTCAAGGTGAGGTCGCCCCATAGACTCCCAACAACTCTTTGTCACCATGTTGACTCCCGCACCACCGTCAAGGACTCCCTTTACAGTTAATCCTTTAGTAGTGATTGGCAGAGTAGCATTAGATTCATCACCTTCAAAGTATTGCCCCAACTTGTTAACGGGTACTTCATCTAGCCTCTCTTCATCTAGCCTTTCCAGGATATATAATCGCTCCACTAAGGGGTTACCATCCCAACCTTCTTGAGAAGCTAGGAATGACAAACTCCCATGGCATAACTGCTTCTTGGCCATACACCATCTTAAACGGTGTGCAATTAATAGCAACTTTATACGCAGTACGATAAGCCCATAAAGCTAATGTAAGCTTTAGGTCCCAATCAGTGCGATGACCCTTAACTGTCTTTGTCAAAATGGAGATGAGAGTTTTGTTGGTACTCTCAGCTTGGCCATTTGCTTGGGGATAATAGGGTGTAGACTTGTGGTGAGATATCATGAAGTTTGATGTGAGTTCTTTTATTACTTCATTTATAAAATGAGTTCCATTGTCACTCACAAGTTCAAAGGGGCATCGAAAACGTATGATAATGTTCTCAAAGAGGAACTTAGCTGTTGTTTTTGCATCCGCCTTTCTTGTTGCTTTTGCTTCAGCCCATTTGGTTACATAGTCGGTAGCCACAATGATATATCGTGATTGCGTGTTACGTGCAGCCGGACTAATCGGTCCTACAAAGTCTAAGCCCCACTTTTCAAATGGTTGGGTTACCTTGATGGGATGTAGAGGCATCCTATCACTTCTTTGTGGCTTCTTGAAGCGTTGGCATTCATCACATCCCTTTGCAAAAAGTGATGCATCCTTAAACAGAATGGGCCACCAATAGCCTGACTGTAAGATCTTTCGGGCAGTCAACTTTCTTGAAAAGTGACCACCCGCTACGCCCACGTGTGCCTCTTATAGAATATATAAATACTCATCCTCGCGGGCACAGCGTCTAAGAACATCATCTTTTCCTCTCTTATAGAGAGTTCCAGCCAGTAAGCAATAGGGTTCGCATTCCTTGATAAATTTTTGAGCTATATCTTTTCACTCCATTTAGGCATTGTCTCAACAATGAACAAAGGAGTATCAAGCAATTCATCATCAACCCCCGTAGGAGCTTCGCTATTAGGGATACGAGATAAATGATCCGCCATGACATGTTTCCTCCCAGGCAATTCATCATCAACCCCCGTAGGAGCTCCGCTATTAGGGATACGAGATAAATGATCCGCCATGACATGTTTCCTCCCAGGCCTCACAACAACGGTGAAGTCAAACTCAAGAAGAATTAACAACCATCGTGTAATTCGACCTGTGGAACACGGCTTGTTTACCAAATATAGCAATGCTTGATGATCAACATAAAACACAAACTTGGTAGCAAGAAGGTAATAGCGAAATTTCTTTACTGCATAAATCATAGCTAGACCTTCGCGCTCTGTAGTAGTGTAGTTTATCTCGGCAACCTATAATTGGCGACTTGCAAAGCTAATAGGGTAGTCCAATTTATGTTCTCCTGGTTGAGTTAGAACACACCCAATAGCAAAATTTGATGCATCAATATGCACATGAAAAGGTACATTCCAATCAGGTGTTCGCAGGATTGGAGCACTTGTTAGGGCCTTCTTTAATAACTCATAAGATTGATGACATTCTTCCGTCCAGTGAAACTCGATAAGAAGCTTCTACAATGGACGCGCTATCTCGGCAAAGTTTAAAATAAACCTTCGATAATAACCAACATGGCCCATAAATCTTTGAACTCCTTTATAGTTTGTAGGTGGTGGAAAATCGGCAATGGCTTTAATCTTACTCTCATCTATGGATATCCCGTTCTTGGACACTATATGCCCTAGAATGACTCCATGCTTAACCCAAAATTGGCATTTGAAAGGGTTCAATGAGATGCGATAAAATCTACACCTTTCAAATATTTTTCGTAGATATAACAAATGCTTCTCCCAAGAAGAATAAACACAAAGGTTGTCTAGGAAAGCTTCACAAAACTCCCTTAGAAATTCTTTAAACGCAGTGTTTATTAATCGTTGGAATGTAGCAGGGGCATTTGTTAAGCCAAAAGCCATAACACGAAATGCAAACACTCCAAACTCTATGATAAAAGCATTTTTAGCTTGGTCCTCTAATGCAATTTTGATTTGATTGTAACCAGAGTACCCATCTAAAAAGCTATAAGCTTCCTTGCCTGCAACTCTCTCAAGCACATGTTCTGAATATGGCAAGGGATAATGATCTCTCCTAGTAGCTGCATTAACTTTCTTGAGGTCCACACACACTCTTAGTTTCCCATTCTTTTTTGGCACAATGACTATTGGAGAAATCCATTCTGAATGCTCAATAGGGTATATGAATCCACATTGGATAAGTTTTTAAATCTCCTCTTGTACAATTTTGGCGTACTTATGATTCATTGGATAGGGTCGTTGCTGGACGGGTTTATCAGTGTTGATCATGGGAATTGTATGTTGCACCACAGAAGGTGGAACGCCCTTCATGTCATGATATGTCCAAGCAAAGATATCCTTGTATTACTTGAGGAGCTCCTTAAGTACAACCTCTTCAGTTTCGGTAAGGTCTTGAGCAATAAAGACTGGTTTAGACTCCTCACCTGGTTCATCTAATTCTATCTCTTTAACTACCGCTGGACCATCATAGACTCCACTGCTTCGATTGGTAGGTATTCGTTGGGCGTTGGCATACACAACCTTTCGCTCCCCCGTGGTATAAGATTTAAAATGTTCAGGAGCCGTATGTAAGTCAGCAGGCTCTTGTCCTGGCAGAGACCTTTCTTTTAGTTCTGCCTCCTTTTGTTGTTGTGCTAACTCTTGGTTTTGACGTCTTCTTATAGTTCGACTCAATTTTGGCTCTGTAACCTCCAATTGAGCGAGGTCAATGGGTCGCGGGCTGCACCACATGACACTCCAGAGATGTTCACCCCAATTGTCTACTAGCTTTCGATGAGCATCACATGCCCCTAGATAGCTAAGCCATTCTGGAGTAGATCTTTCCTTGTTTATCCTAGCTCTCACATTTGCTCGATATCGTCGTCTCTTATATGACCTTTGTTTCTTGTTAAGGTTTTGATTTTGGTAAATGTTTGAACTCGACTCGCCTGATAGGTCTTCGCTTGTATCTTCTTCACTCTCATATAAATTACCATAGATGGTCGTACTAGGCCTTGAGTGTTCAGTTACTATACTTGGTTCACTCGATGTTTCCTCGGGTTCTGAATCCATTTCTCCCTGAGATTCTGTTTCTGATGTGTATTGGCCTGAAGCCTTTGAGGAATCATCGGTTTCACTCTCAGGTAGGTGTGCCTCTTTCTTATCATTGGATGTTACATGCGCTACACCTAACATGTTTACTGGTGCAATGTGTGGTATCTCTTCCCCATCTGGTGTTACCCAGGTTGTTCCTCTAGCTCCCCATGTATCTATAGTTGCCGCTAGGTGCACCTAATCGACATTGTCTGACTCAGCCATTCCGGGTAGGATATCCATATAAGGAGGGTTCTTTCCAATATCCGTGTCTTCGTTACACGTGTAACAATACTGTAATGGAGCTGACTGAATTGTTGTGTCTGATCGATTATCAATGATGAATTTATTTCCTAGAGGATGCGTTCGACCACTTACAAGATCAACTCGAATGACAAAGTCTTGGAACTGTAAGTAGACGTGGTTTTTGGACCAGTCATGCACCATTTTTGCTTCCCTCATGAATGGACGCCCTAAGATCATCTCAAATGACATAGGATGCTTGGAAAAATCCATAAAAATGAAAGTCTGCCTTAACTTGTGTCCCAAGACGTTGATGCTGAGATCCTTTAGCATTCCAATAGGCGTAACAATAGATCCATTAGCCATTTTTACCAGTACGCTTGTGGCTTCAAGGTGAGGTCGCCCCATAGACTCCCAACAACTCTTTGTCACCATGTTGACTCCCGCACCACCGTCAAGGACTCCCTTTACAGTTAATCCTTTAGTAGTGATTGGCAGAGTAGCATTAGATTCATCACCTTCAAAGTATTGCCCCAACTTGTTAACGGGTACTTCAATTACAGATTCATGTCCCGCTAGGTCAGATGGTGGTGCTAAATGTTCCTCATCATTCATTACCGAGTCAGGTTTGTTCATATGTGCAAACTGTGGTAATCCGGCCTGTAATTCTCCATTGAGGAAGGCTCGAAGAGCTGAGACTAGCTCGGGGTCTTTATATAGTTTGGACATGATGGTGGTTCTAACTTCTGAAGACATGAAATCCATCAATTTGGCAACATTTAATGGCATCTTGTGGGACGTAGGACCCTGACAAGAGAATGGTGAAGATGGAATCTCCACTTCCTCAAGGGGGTCGGGCATTCCCTCATTGAACATTCTCTCTAGTAGGAAAGGTATGTGTTCACTTTCAGATGTCCTACCCTCACTCTCTTCCCGAATGATACTGGGTATAGGTAACGGCCTGTAGTTCTTGTGAGGTTGAACTTGTGTGGGAAACACCGTGTCCGACATCTGGATATGTTTGGGTTCAGGTTCTAATGTTCGTTGAGTTTCTTCCACCAAACCCTCAGTTGTTGGACTCGTTCAATTTCCACTGTTGGGTTTGGATAGGTTCCAATCTTTCTCTTGCAATCCTCATTTTTTGCCTCTCGTGGCTTATCTTGGGGGTTCGCAACTGGGTGGTTTAACTTTGAATACTCTTTTGGTGTTCGTCTTAAGTCCCTCTCGTGATCCTCCTCACTGGATTTTCCCTTTGTAGTAACAGTTTTGGTCTCTGTGGTCTCTATCGAATCTGAGTCATCCTCAGGGTCATTCATATACACGGGATCCTCTCCTGTCCCTATGTTAGTCTTTGAACTAGGTTTTGAGCTAGAAGCATTAAGGGATTTCTTTCTTCGTGTTTTCTTCTTTCTCGCTCGGCAAATGGATGCAGCATCTCTCTCTTCGAGGATGTAATTTTGCTTTTGGAGCATCGACCGTGTGAGTGCATTCACTGATGCTATTTTTATAGTTGGTGGTGTCCCATCAACAATCTCTATTATGTTCAATGGTGTGATTTTCGGTGCGTTTGGATTGTTAGGACATTGTGCGATCAAATGATCTATGCCACAACGATTACAAATGAGTATTGGCATTGCCAATGCACTCCCTTGACTTGTTTGCATTAGTGCAACATTCTTTTGCATTCTAATGGGGCACTCAGCTACTCGATGTGGTCCACCACATTCGTAGCACTGAAGAGGTGGTCTCCTGGCAAAAATATTAATGTTTTGGCCTCTTGCTGCTAGCGCAGTAGTTTGATATACCGGTTTGATTTGTCCCCAATGGTCTTCCATATAGTACATGGGACACTCCTCAAGCATGTCGACTCCATAGGTGATACTAGGGTCTATGTCCCCTTCGCAATCTACATAAGTACTAGATGACTCACAACCTATTTGGTTCATAGGTGTAACTCTTGGATGAGGGGGTTGCGGTCCTAGCACTAGGGGTGGCAACGGTGTGGTTTGGACCACATTTTGGGTTCTAGGGACCATGTGCTGTAATGGCAACTGTTGCTCCATGGGTGGGGTAGGCATCAATGCAGGAACTCGAGGTGAGTCTGCCCAAGCTATAGGCGGTCTATTTTCCATGATGCGTTTAAGCATTAGGCAATCCTTCGCTTGATGGCCATACCTACCACACGCGTTACAAGTCCCGTTAAACTTTACTCTGAAAGTAGGGCATTCACTCGTAGTATGTGGGCCCAAGCAAATTGAGCACCATTGTTGCTCCCTTCTTGGATACATATGAGTGTTTTGTGGAGCACGATTACCCCTAAGGCTTTCTTGGATGGCCTTGGTGAGATCTGCCAAAGTCATCTCAGATATCGTTTTCTCTTTCACGATTGGCTTTATCTTCATTGGCTCATGCCCTGATGCTTGCAAGCTACTTGACTTCGGCTCGGCAGACACTCTTTCTCCTGCAATCATTAAATTATCCTCCAATTGGATTGCATTCATGGTGACTGCTTCCCAAGAAGTGATACCTCTAATGACTAGGCCATTATAGATACTTTCATGTCGTAGTCCCCTAATGAATCTATCGAGAAATTGGTTGTTGTTGAATCGCTCATTTGGATTGCATCGAGAATTCAAATTCTTTAGGCGACTAATGAAGTCTCTCACGGATTCACCTTCTTCTCGTTGGGCTTTCTGGAGCTGAGAGGCTACACCCCAAAGTACTCCCTCTCGTATGTATTCTTTTAAGAACAGTCTCTTAAGAGTAGAGTAGATCGTTTTCTCTTCTACTCTTAAGGTTCTATACCAATCTCCAGCCTTTCCGCTTAGGGTCAAACTCAAAGCCTTAAACTTATGTAGCTCATTGTGCTCTTCCAAGGAATCGCACACATGTTCAAAGACTTCCATATGCTTTCTAGCATCTCCGTCTCCACTGAATTTCTGTGTGAGCTTAGCTACTTGAACTGCCTTGCTCCTAGGCTCTCTATCAGGTGCACTACGCATGTTTTTCGAAATAGAGCGATCGATAGTTTGAGCAAATGCTGCCAAATATCCTATTTGAGCAGATATAATGGGTATATGTGCTCCTGGAACCACATGTGAGATGGGAGTTGGCCTTGGCCTTGGCATACGCGCGGCTCTTGGGTCCCAAATTTCGTATGGTGGTGTACCAGACGGTGGTCCAAAGTTTACAGGCGTGGCCCTAGGCATAGGGGGTGCCTGATATGGCATGTTATTATTAAATGGCATGGCTCCACTTGTATAAGAGCTTGGATAATTCCATTGTGGATTGTAAGCTCTTGGAATAATCAGAGGTGTAGGAGCTACATGAGGCTGAGGTACAACAGGTGCACATGATTGATACATACATGTAGGTATAGTTGGGGGCACTGTGCTACTAGGCATCGGCGCAGTGTTAACAAATGAACTCCATGGTGTACTTCTTGTCATGCTCACCATTGGGATATGCATGGTAGCCGTAGTGTCATTAAGAGAAAGATGAGCTAGATCTGGGAAGGTAAAGCTGCCACTTGTGGGCTCAGATTGTACTGAGGCTCCTGGCGAAACAACATATGGAGGATCAATGGGGCTCACTGAGGGAGTCTCCATTTGTGACAGGGTTGGTTCGTTGGCCTTTCCCGTATCCAAGAATCTCATTAGGCCTGTTGAAGGCATGTTGATCCCTGTGTTCTGTCTTTCTAACTCGACAATCCTATGGAGGACATCACAAACTTTCTGTTGTTGCTCATCTATGCTAGTAGCACCCGATGTGGATTGTAGAACATCTAACCAACCCACATGATAGGTGTGTCCTGTGTACCGATCAGTTAAAGATTCTGCTTGTAGGTCATACTCCCAATTTTCGTTTAGGAATATCCCATCTAGGCCTGGCGTGCTGGAGGTTTCCCATGAAGTGGAAGCATTATTGCTCCCCATAGCTTGCCCCTCCGTGACTGCTACCTTGGGAGCACTCGGTTGCTCGGCTGGCATGATTGTTGTCATAGGAGCCTTTGCTTTCAGGGCTCGACTTTGTTCTAGCCTTCGTAGGTTCTCAATTTCCCTCTCCCTTGTTGCTTGCATATAGCGTTCGATCTCTTGTACTTCGGCAAGACTCCTACCATCGGGTAGTAAAACCTCAGAGGGAGATAGTCCTAAAGGATCAAGAGGTGCAGTGGATGGAACATTCACATGCACACTCTCAAGAAGCATAGGGTCCATTTTAGGCATGAATGACGAATTTACTTCCCCACTCCCTTCATTTACATGTTCGGAGCGAGTAGCTCTACTAAGGGTCTCTTTTAAGCGGCTAAACACGCTGGACCCGGGCCGTGGGCCCATGGCATGCATGTCTTGACTTGAACTATCAGGTTTTGGTGTAGGATACCCCTCCATGACTTCGTAGTCAGAGGAAGAATCACTAGACGCGATATGAGGATCTTGGGTCGTGCTACCTTGAGTCCCGGCCGAAGGTCCAGAACCTAGGGTGGAGGAATAATGGGTGCCCGCGTAAATGGAGGCACTACCAATATGCTCGTGCTCTAACACTCGTCCAGAGCGTAGGTTCATATGACTTGGATCCCCTAGAAGTGTCAGTGAGGGCCCGTGAAGGCTGCTCACCTAGTAATTTTGGGTATTTTGCAACCCAAGTCTTTTCTTATTTATTTATTTTTTGATTTTTTGGTCCTTTTTTTCTGACCGATCTATAGAATAGAATGTATGATAGCTCAAAACGAGCGTCTCGGTCAGAGGGACATGCCGTGCTTTACAGCCCTCCGTTTGGTCACTTTATGCCCTCGGAATCCCTAAAACCGTCAATTTCTAGTAGGGAACTAGGCCCAAATTAGAAAGTCTAAGGGTGCAAGTGGGAAGAGAAGGGAGGAGAGTGGAGGACTTGCCCCACATGCTCTCATTCCCTCTTGAGGGGGTAGGGTATATATATAAGAGTGAGTCTAGTATACATCATAAGACTGAGGACTGAGGCTTGGGCCTGGGCCTGGGCTTGGGCTTGGGCTTGGGAAAATGATCCCGATCAAAATTTTAGTGTAGCCCCCCAGTCACTCACGCTTAAATATTTTCGGTTTTTTTTTTAAAGTTTTTTAAAAGTTTTTTTAAGTTTTTTTTTTTTTTTTTGCGATGACCGCGCGCGGTTTAGGTGACCCTTTCTTGGCCACACACACTCTCACCTACCTAACCTCCCAGTCAACAGCTCACAGACAGCTCACTACCTTATCTACTTACTAACAGTGCTGCTAACCGCTGACTAATCTGTTAACTGCTTACTGACAGTGAGCTAACTGTCCACCTACTTCCTCTCTCACTACCTTACTGTGCAAAGACTGTGTGCAGCCAAACCTTGACAAAAAACTGTGTACAGACTGTGTGCAAGCAGAAATTGCTAATTGCCTTCCTACTTATTCATTCACTGCAAACAAGCTAACGACTACTAATTGTGCAAAGACTGTGTGCAAACAGAAAACACAACATTATGCAGAAATCACAGAACTTGCAGACAATACAGAAATTAACAACTTGCAGAAAAACAACTCATTCCTCTTCCTCTTCCTCTTCTTTCCTACTACAAACAACTCATAGAAGAAGCACAAAGTGCCTCTTGGGCTTAGTGCAGGGCGATTCCCCGGCAGTGGCGCCAAAAATGTGCGCTCCTTGCCGCACTGTCGAAGCAAGGGACTTGCCGATACACCGTGTGCGAGCCACAAATGGCTCCAAGCACACAACAAGACTAATCTAGCAAGCTCAAGAGAGCAAAGGGTGTGTCACTCACCGCTCTACGCTCGCCTTCGTGATGGATTCCTCGCCGCGATGAAGAAGAAGCTGCAGTCGTGCCGCGCTCAACCGCTTCGCCGCCGTCGTGCCTTCATAATGCTCGATCACACACACACTCTCCCTCTCTCTCTCTCACACATACACACACACACAAGGAGGTGAAGAAGAAGAAGATGGAGATGGAGATGGAGCAAGAGCACTCTTCTATTGCACAAATGAGAGAATGAGTGAATTTTAGGTTTAGTTGGCTTTTATATGAGCTCACCCCATTCACACTTGGGCGCCCATGCTTAGCCAACTAATCCCTTGAATGTCCCAGTTAGAGTGCGCCTCTCATCGGCGATCACTCTTACCCTTTTCCTATTGGTCCGATAATCCCGGTACCTGACTCTACCAAATACATAATACATGTCCGTCGTAGGTGATGGGGTGTCCGTGAGCCGTGAGGGTTAACATATACAATCTGTAAATTTGCTACGTGACTCATAAGCAACACAAATATATTTTGGTAGGCTTATCATCCATTTATTGCATTGTTCTTCATGTACTAAAGCATAGGGTGAATAACCAAAGACAATCTAGCAACCAATAGAAGGGTTTTCCTTGCGTTAAGCTTCATAAAGAATGATAAAGTGCAAAGTTTTAATGGACAACTGTTCCAAACATAGGCATCACTTATACGACAATAGTCTTAAGCCAAAACACATGTGGAAAAGCTTGGTTGTCAATAGTACATTGAACCATTTTCATAAGTGACCTATTTTTCTTCTTATCAACCTCGTTTTGTTGAGGGTTATATGGGATTATACAATGATGTATCCCACAAGCGAGAAATGCACTTAAATTCTTTTGACATATATGCCCTCCTAGATATACATGAAGGGTATCCACATGCTAGCCAAATACATTTTTAGCCATAGCCAAAAATTCCTCGAAGCACATAACCACCTTGAAATTTTCCTTAAACAACTTTGCTCATGCATGCCTAGAGTAATCATCTATGGAAGCCACAAATTACAAGTGGGCACCAAAAGATGGATGTATGCACTTGAACACAAACATCTCTATCATTGCAGAGAAGGCACAAATGGTAGGTAATCACATGAAAACATGCTTCAAAACTTACAAAGATATAGCCTATGACTAGACTAGAAAGGATACACACCACAAGTTGGTGCATAGGCCAAAGACCACAAGCCCAACATACCTCTCCTTGGGCTTTCGACTAGGGAACAAATTGCACAGCAACCAATATGAACATAGGCTATGCCACACACACTACTAACATCACACAAGCTATGCCACTTAGGCTACAAAGAAGTCTGACTTGATCATGGTATCACACAGACAAAGGATTCCTCCCCTCAAACATTTAATCACTCAGGAACAAGCTATCAATCTTTGCCAAAAATAGACTTACTAGAGGCCAAGAATCACCTATATCCTCTATAATACATCAATGTCTATGTAATTCATTGCTATTTCTTCTTGAACTTGTTGCTACCTTTATTTTGTCAGCCCACAATTTCTATAATGTTTGTTGTGTAGTAGTCCTTAGAGAAGTGTCTAGGCTTACCACACTCATAACACTTCTTTTTATTGGATTAAGTAGATGATGATGCAACTGATGCTCATGAAGATACAGCTATAGATTTTATAGTGAACATGACTTCTTCAATTTATTTCTCTCTTCCTCATGTAGTGAGCTAGCAACATTCTTTTTTAAGGGTGGTGTAGCATCCTTCTCTTCGTCGTTAATTGTGACAATGTGATCAAAACATGAAGGCAAAGCACTTAAGTGAACCGCTACTTCATCTTCCTTTGGTACCTCACAATTAATGTATGTGATTTGAGTGATGATACTCAATAGCCTATTGAAAAGAATGGAGATATCCTCCTCTTGAAGCATAATTAGCTTGTACACATTTTCATTGAGACTGATTTTACCTTCCTTAGGCTTTGCACCAAATTTTTTGCTAGTTTATCCCATGAAGTGTGGTGATAATTATACTTAAGGCTTGCTAACCTTTAGCTTGATTTTGTGCATTCAATGCCCTACTTTGAGTGCCTTCACTTGTGGATGGTTTATGTGGTGCTCTTGGCTAAAATATGGACCATAACCCTTTCTTCATGAAATTCATGAATTCCCTCATAGCTTTGTCTATCACATATGAGACCTCTTTCCATCGAAAGCACCATGATTAAATCATCCCTATAGACAAAGTTAAATGCATACATTTTGAGAGTTGTGGCCAGATGCAAAAGTTTTATCGGTTGACAATGAGACAATGAGAGAGAGAGAGAGAGAGAGAGAGAGAGAGAGAGAGAGAGAGAGAGATAATTCCCTTTTCATCGAGTATTGAGCCCAAGACCTAGGGCAAACACAAGGGGAGAAATTGATTGAGGAGATTGCTTTCAACATGGCCAACGTGTTTCAACCCTCTGATCAGGGTAAATGATAGAATCTCTTCTTTGGGTTATGTAGGCATATGGGGGGTGGGTTAAGGTTTGAACATGGTTTGGACAATGTACAATATTGGTGGTAGAGGAGTCACTTTCAAAATTTTAATACAAGGCTTTTCAAGTGTATTTTTGAGCTTCAATAATTGAAATGAGTATTAACTGCATGAAGATGACATATACTCACAATCAAGGTGAAGGAATAGAGGCTCTAGCTTTTAGGACATTCAACCCTAACAAAAGGAGGGTGAAATTATTATTAAGTACATGAAGAAATCGAGGCTCTAACTTTTAGGACATTCAACCATGATAGAAGGAGGCTAGGAGGCATATTTGACTCATAAAGCTTGAGAGGCATTCCATATGATACTAGAAACAAAGATAGTGTGAATCACAACCCTTATTTTAGAGCTTCATTGGGCTACAAAAGGGAAATTATGTTGGTATAAAAGTTCAAGAAAGAATAACAGTGGAGAACTTTCCGAGGACAGTAGAGGAGAGGATAGTGAAAAGGGAAATTCACAAGGATGGTGTGGGTCTAGACTAAAAGTAACAAGGATGGGTGTAAGAGAGGGTTCAAAAGATAAGATACAAGTTTTAATATGCTTGATTGAATGGGTGGGGCACGAGTTTGGTTATTAAGATCGAGGTATAGACCTAGGGCTTTAGTTGTCGACTAAAGGCTATTTACAAAGGAAAAGACTTGATATAGATTAACAAGGGATTTAGGTGGATTTTTCTTTTAGCATTTTTCCATTTGTAGGGGATCAAGAAAACACGTGTAAACTATATGCTGGCCTTCAAAATCAGCATTGGCAAGCTTTGAGGATTTGGGAGGGGGTTTGGAAAGCAAGGAGTTTGATCACAATTTATCTCCTTATGAAGAGGTATTAAACAACTTCAAGACAGACGGGTGAGAGTAAGGCTATAGTAGTTTCAATAGGCTGAGATGGAGAATAAATGTCAGTTGAGGGTAAAGGATATGGATAAGGAAAGAAGTGAAATAAGTAGGACCAAAATTGATAGTGTGACTTGGCATGGAAAGTAAACGGAAGATGGAGTGAGGACTCTCGATAGAGAAATCAACAGGAAAGGGGTATTACATTCAATGAAGAGGAAGTGGCTGAGTGTTTAGAAACATTGGAGAAAGCCCATTCAAAAATCCCTTAGTTGGGTGCCACTTTGGACTTGATAAAGAGGGGAATTGGTTAAAATACTACATGCTTACTCCATTGATGCAAATTTACTGGCTTTATAACTAATTGTTGGCACTTTGAGAAGAGCTACTAGGGCACCACTCCATGCTCTTCCCTGAACCCCTCCTCGTTTCCCTAACTAGCACCACCCAACACCACTACTGCCACTTTCAAACATGTGCCCTTACTTCCTGTTGCCTGAGCTTGGCCTTTTTGTCATGTGTAGCTATGATTTGTGCAACACTCAGTATCTTGGTTCATAGCCCTCCTTGTTTCCCTAACTAGCACTACCCAACACCTCTACTGCCACTTTCAAACATGTGCCCCTACTTCCCCACTTCCCGAGCCTGGCATTTTTGTCTTGTACCTCTCCTCTATGCAACACTCAATATCTTGGTTCTTAGACTGGCAGAGCCCCCTTAGCCTTGATGCTTTTGAGATGCTATAGGTTTTGGCCCATATTTTCCACCAACATTCCTCCTCTTCTCAGGCAGTGCCCTTGGATTTTTTTGTAGAGCCTCTTTACCTTGAACTTGGTCAGTTCCCACCGTTTACAGGCTTGAACAATTAATGCATGGCCTTGAACAACACTGACTAGCTTTCCCTTCATGCTCTTAAGCAAGCATAGTGTTTCACTACTCATGCTCTTCTTTAATCTTCATTGGCTTTGTTCAAGGCTTTAAACCGCTTTCCTTACAACAATTAATCTTGACAAATGAAGGTTTTTCAGCTTGTCCAGTTCCTCTTGTGACTTGTGACCCTTATTCCATTGTAGGACATACTCCATTGTTCAATCTTGTGAGGTGAGACCCCCAAGAAACTACCTCAGCCTACTGCAACAAATACTTTATTGGTGTCTTATTATACACACGAAAGGTATTTTTCTTGTTGGGATCACTCGGATGCTTTCATGGACCTTGTCAGTACATGTGCCAAGGCAAGTCTTGCCCTCCATTCAATCCTCAACTTATTTCATCATGTTTTCTTGCTGCTAGCCTTGTGGTCTCTCAGACTATTGAATGTGGGATAGTTGTTCCATGCATGAGGTAAAGTTGTCATCACCAATCCACAATACATGGACTTGCCTACCAATCTTGTGAACCCTCATATCTCTTTGTTAATTCATGTAACATTCTCTAATATCACCCAACCTCAAAACTTACTTCAACTCTCTATATAAAAAGACCCCTATTTGCAAAACTACTCCACTATTTTGCAAAAGGCTACCCATGGCCACAATATTCCCTCTACTTGAAGGTCAGCCCGCCGGTCCAAGACATATCAATTTTCCACTTCCTCTATGAGTGTATGGGCCACCCTAATAGCTCTTCTCAAAGTGCCAACAATTAATTTATAAAGCCCATAATTTTTCATCAATGGAGTAAGCATATAGAATCTCAATCAGTCTCACACTTTATCAAGCCTAATACTCCAATTTTGAGCTCGTGCCTAACCAATATCAAACTGGCACCCTACTGAGAGCTTCCCAAATGGTCTTTCTTCAATGTTTCTAACACTAAGCCTATATTTACTTCTTCTTCACTGGATGCACCAACCCTTTCTTGTCGATTTATTAGTTGAGATTTGTCACTCCATCTTCCCTTTACCATTGCCATGCCAAGTCATACTCAATCAATTTTGGTACTACTTCTTTTCTTACCCTATCCTTTACCCTCAATCCTCACTTATTCTCCATCTCAACCTACTGAAACTTCTATCGTGGGGCTATTTACAATGCTATAATGAGATCAATTGTGATCAACCTCCTTGCTTTCCAAACCTCCTCCCAAAGCCTCAAGCCTTGCCAAGGCTGATTTTGAATGCCAAATTTTCCCATCAAATCTCATATAATTTATTATTTTTCCTCATTGCATGTATTTTAGGGTGGTAGCTCACATCTTGATCCCCTAAAAATATCTAAAAATGCTAAAAGGAAAATCCACATAAACCCTTGTTAATGCACATCAAGTCTACTCCTTTGCTTGGGGGCTGCACCTCAAAATATGTAACTATATCATGTGAGTTCACTAAGAGGGTTTTTTTATACTTTAAAAAATTACAGAATTACATGATCAAGAGGGATTTAAAAATGAAAAACTTAAAAAAAGCTACAAGTTTATGAAGAAAGAGGTGTCATGGGGAAGTCTGCATGTAGAGGGGTCTTTTAATTCGTGGTGAAGTGTGCATGTAGAGGAGTTTTAAAAATTCCTCTTGAATGCAATGCCATAGGTATTTTTGTAAGGTGGACCCCCAGGCTACTTTATCAAGCATATTAAAAATTGTACTTATGTTTCTTCTTTTTGAGAAAACTGGAATTGATGTAACAAAAAAGCAAACACAACCTTGCCTCATAGGTGGGGAGAGAGGCATCCCATATACAGAAAACAAATTACAGTACAAAGCTGGCTTCAGCCATAACAAGACACTCTCTAGAGAAGTATTTCAGCATTAGGTCCTTCCATAATTTCCATATGTACTCTCTCTGCAGGCTGAATAGAGGTAGATTGTAAACTCCTTGAATCCTTCCTAGGCAAAAGAAAGTGAGTTTCTTAAGATGGTATACAAATGCTGGTGTATTGTCCTCATTTTTTAGCCGGAAGACTACCTCATTTCAATAAGAATTAAGCTCTCTAAAAGATTATTGGACAGTCTCCCAAGGGGTCAAATGAGCATTCAGCAGCCCAATGGCTTGCCTGCTTCCTATTGGCCAAAAGACAAAGGGGTCCAATGAGAGTTTAGTTGCATTATTTAATTACCTAAATCTCTCACAAAAGGGGAAAGGGGAACACTTGTTACAAGGCTATCACTTATGCTTCTTAATTATGATTGGCTAAGCTTTGTAGGGTCCAATGAGGTGCCAACAAGAGTATTTTGCAAAAGGGGTCGACCAAGAGAGAGAGGGGGCTGATTTTGGCAAGGCATTATCACACACACAGTCACACAATCTCACGTATGGAGCAAGAAGACTCTCTCTCTCTCTCTCTCTCTCTCTCTCTCTCTCTCTCCTTCTCAAGCTTTAATGGAAAGCTCATCATCTACTCCAAGCTTGTGAGAAGGGAGGCCTACACCAACAACTCTTGGCTTTATGATGCAAATCCAACCAAGAGCAAAGCTTCAATGCATGCTCATTTCCTCTGCCATGCTAATTACTAAGCTATGCTAAGATTTTATGAGTGATTATGTGAGGAGATATACTTCTTTCTCGTAAGACTACTCCTTCTTCCTCTCAATCTACTCTCATAGCCCGCTAGCTCTCACCATCTTCGAAGGTGTGTGCGGTCTTGGGTCTGAGACCGTGAGGGAATTGATGTTGTGTTTTTTAAGTGTTTGCTTAGTGCTTGAAGCTTCCATCTTCATTGCACTAGCTAGTTATTGAAGGAACACAAAGAATTGTATTGTAAAATGTCTCCCTTGATGGGGAAAACCTATAATACAAAGCTTTTGGAGGGGGGACCGGCTCCATGTAAATCCGGTCCTCAATTGTTGTCAATAGCTTAATTGCTCTCTCTTTTGAAGTATTGTTCATGCATATCTAACTAGGTGTTATGCTTTTTGTTGCTCTCTCCACCAAAGCACTCTTGTTATGCTCATTAGGAATCTACTCTAATAAAATGCTCACTATGTTCATGCTATTTTCCGCTACACACAAGTTACTACTAGGCCATTAAATGTTACAGAGAGTCAATTATGGAGATATATTTTTCAATATGAATTATCTCATAAGCTATCATCACTCTTCTATGGGCTCTGATTTCCTTAGCTATTTTCTTATATATGGTCATAGAGATTTGAATCTCTTTCATAGAAGCCTCCCATGCCCTAGCAGGGGAGGAGTGTAGGGTTAAAGAGTTCTACATATTTGTGGATAGATACATTGGGAGAGAGCTTTAAGCTTCGCCATTCGGTGAGTACTTTGTCTTTGGCATCGGTGGCCAAAAATTGCTTCATAATGGAAGCTCTTAAAGCCTTCCATGTTCGTGGAGCTTCACCATTGGCTCGTAGGCTAGACCACCATTGTCTGGCGGACTTTTGAAAGTGCATAGCTACATGGCGTAGCTTAGAGGACTCCGTGAAGCCCTCATCTCCAAACGCCGCATCGAATTGCTGGATAAAGGCCAAGACTTTGTCCGTAGCACCAAAGATACCATCATAGGTAAGGAAAGAGATGCTCTTCCCTCCCTCTTTGAATTTCTTCAACTTGGACGACCTCTTCCATGCGGCATAGGATTTCCTATGGCCTCTTATTTTTGATGGTTCAAAGGTTGCACCATCACTTTCTTCAGAGGGTGAAGAATTTGAAGAAGGTGGAGAAGAGGGTGACCTCTTTCTCGCCTTTTTCTTGTCTTGATCTTTGTCATCTTCACCATAGTTTTCATAAGAGGAAGAGGATGAAGAAGATGGAGAAGAGGGTGTCCTCTTTCTCGCCTTTTTCTTCTCTTGCTTTTTATCATCCCTCTTTGAATTGTGGTGGGGAGAAGAATATGATGGTCTTCTCCGCTTTGGTGGTGATGGAGAGCGTTTAGCCCGCCGTCTTCGTGGAGCCATCTCCGCCGAGGTGGCGGGAGACTCGCTTCTTTCTCGTTCCTTCGGTGGAGGCTCTTGAGTTCTTCTTTGGGAAGGAGATGCATCATCAAGAAGTAAATTCTTGAGCCCTTCATATGGATTCTCTTCTTCTTCCCGAATCGGAGAGAGACCTCTTTTGGTAGTCTCACAAGGAGGCTTCCTAGGTGTTCTCTCGTCATGGTGATGAGCTTGGAGAATCCCGTGAGCACGGAGCTGCCGTTGCACTTCACTTTGGAGAGATGGATTGCCCATGGCTTGTTGAAGCCTAGAAACAAGATAGTTAACAAGCATTGACGCATCATTAGTAGCTTGCTCATGAGCAAGTTCAAAGTTATCAACATTAATTTCACTCTCTTTACTATTGTCAGCCATTCTAACAACTTTTAGGTATAAACTTTTTAGGTGTACTTTAGCACTTCAAGCCCTAGTTGCTACTCCTCTTTACCCCTTTAGAAAAAGCACTCAAGCTACTGTACCCGCAGCTCGAATACCATTAATTGCAAGGAATAGAAGAGAGGGTCTTTCGACACCAAAACAGCACCGGCTCCTGTCAAGCTTTTAATAGCTCAATAGTGGTTAAGCCGTAGGCAAGCCCCGTAGGACTCCACTATTAAGACCATAGCTCTCGATGGTGATGCCCCGTTAACTGCACAAAGGTAGGTGCACTGCAAGGCTGAAAAATCCCTATTCTACTACTCATAGGCAATTAATAATACCAACCATTTGTAGCTAGCTTGAGGACCTCCCTTCTTGAGCAATAAAAGAGAAACCTTGAGCTCTGATACCAATGTAACAATTAATGGCCTAATAACTTATGTGTAGCGGAAATTAGAATGAACATAGTGGGCATTCCATTAGAATAGATTCCTAATGAGAATTACAAGAGTGCTTGGGTGGAGAGAGCAACTAAAAGCATAACACCTAGTTAGATAGCATCAACAATACTTTCAAAAGAGAGAGAAATTAAGCTATTGACAACAGTTGAGGACCGGATTTGCATGGAGCCGGTCTCCCCTCCAAAAGGCTTTGTATTATGGTTTCTCCCATCAAGAGAGACATTGTACAATACAATTCTTTGTGTTCCTTCAAGACTAGCTAGTGCAATGAAGATGGAAGCTTCATGCACTAAGCAAAACACTTAATCAAACACAACTTGAATTATCCTCGTTCTCAGACCCAAGACCTCACACACCTTCGAAGATGGTGAGAGCTAGCAGGGTATGAGAGTAGATTGAGAGGAAGAAGGAGTATCTTATGAGAGAGATGTACATCTCCTCACATAATCACTCATATTAGCATAGCTTAGCTTAGTAATTAGCTTGGTAGAGAAGATGAGCATGCATTGAAGCTTGGCTCTTGGTTGGATTTGCATCCACATGCCAAGAGAGTGTTGATGTAGGCTTCTATCTCACAAGCTTGGAGTAGGTGATGAGCTCTCCATTAAAGCTTGGGAGGAAATAGAGTATTCTTTCTTCACACATGGTCAAGTGTGAGTGTGTGTGTGTGATAATGCCTTGCAAAAATCAGCCCCCTCTCTCTCTTGGGCGAGCCCTCTTGCTAATTGCTCTTGCTGAAGCCTCATTGGCCCTCCCCAAGTCAAGCCAATTACAATTAAGCAGCATAAGTGATAGCCTTCTGACATGTGTCCCCCTTTCCCCTTTTGTGAGAGCTTTAGGTAATTAAATAATTAAACTAAACTCTCATTGGACCCCTTTGCCTCCTGGCCAATAGGAATCAGGAAAGCCATGGGGCTCCTGAATGCTCATTTGACCCCTTGGGAGACTGCCCAATAGTCTTCTAGGAGACTTAATTCTCATTGGTTTCTTTTATTAAATGTTTTTAAATTAATTAAACTAGATTTACTCTAGCTTAATTCTCATTGGTCCACTTCAAGGGTCATCCAATAGAAATTGGGCACACCTTGTGGGCATCTGGCCTAGGGAGCTGACATGTGTCCCTCATTCCCTTTGTGTAAAGGGAGCCTGTGTGTGTGTGTGGCTTTCTCTCTCATCCCCTACCTTTAGGGCTCGCCCCCTCCCATGTAGGGATGTGCAAAGACTTTTAGGGCACACACAAAGCATCCAATTTTCCCTAGGGTTGACCTTTGGACACAACCTTTGAATTTTGGAACCTTAGCATTTTGGAAGTCTTAATGGGCTTAACCTTAGGGTCTTTTTAGCCTATTGTTGCACATGGCTCTTTTGCAGATGGCCCCCCCTTTGGATCCCTAATGTGGCCGGTCTGCTAGCTTAACCAATATTCTAGCTTTTTCTCCCCTGGTACCTCCCCACATTAAATGATCTGTTTAATATGAGAAAATCATTTAGGAGAATTAGATATTGATTATTATGACACTTTTATACCACCATACTTTCCCTTTTGTAGCCTAATTGGAAGCACTCAAATAAGGGTTGTGATTAACACCATCATTTTTTCTAATAGCATATGAAATGCCTCTAAAGCTTTATGAGTCAAAGTTGCCTCCTAGGCTCCTTTTGTTAGGGTTGAATGTCCTAAAATTTAGAGCCTCTATTCCTTCACCTTGACTGTGAGCACATGTCATCTTCATGTAGTTAATACCCATTTCAATTATTGAAGCTTGAGAATACACTTGAAAAGCCCTGTATTAAAGTTTTGAAAGTGCCTCCTCTACCACCAACATGGTCAAACCTTAACCTAGCCTCCATATGCCTATACAACCCAAAAAAGAGACTATATCATTTTCCTTGATGAGATCGTCAAGGGTCACATTGGCCATGTTGAATGCAATCTCTTTAATCAATTTTTTCTCTCCCCTTATTTTTCCTCCCTATCTCCTTAAATATTATTGCACTCTTTCGCCTGCATCTATGCAAAAAAGAATAGGGTGTATCTTGTTTGCATTCATTCAAAGCAATATGGGAGCATGAAATTAGTATTTGGGTGAGAGAATGGAAAATATTTCTCTTTTGATTTGTGGGGTTTTGGTTGTTCGGGCAGGCGGGGGGGGGGGGGGGGGGGGGGGGCGGTGGCTTGTGTGTGTGTGTGTGTGTGTGTGAGAGAGAGAGAGAGAGAGAGAGAGAGAGAGAGAGAGAGAGAGAACAGAGAACACTTTGGTTTGGAGGTGATAATATGATCCTCATAGTGGTAAGATGGGGTTAGCTTTAGAAGTAAAGTTAGTTTTCTAATGACAATATCATGAAACTGAAAAAGGTCGGATGCTTTGATCTTGTAGCAAAAGCAAATGAAATGCAAGAGAAGAGTTTCTTGAAATAGGTTACGGTCAGAATTAAGACACTTATTGTGCGCAGTGTAAAAAGCTAGCTTGAGTTAAGGTTTGAGTGTGGGTGTACAAAGGGGTATAAAGATTGATGAAGTTTGAAGGTTAGTTTCGGTTAAGCTTGATGTTTTCCCATCCTCCCTAGAATGCATCCTTCACACGGGTTTTGTCACCATTTTGGCTCCTCGAACTTTGGAAGGTTTTGAGCCATGGTTTTTTGGTGAGATATTGCATATTAACAAAATTTATTCTTTCATATCTAGCATACTAATTGCCAGAGTATGATCTTACAGTCACATTTTCCTGTTTTGGGAGCTCTTACAAACTAATTTTAACATTTTGAAATGAACTTCAAGCCTACATGAGCTAGGGATAATATAGAGAGTAGGTTTTCTTATTGGATTGTAACATTCCAAAGGTTGATTTGACCTAAATTTGTAGAATAAGTAGTATATTCTTCTAATATCTTTTACACAATATGGATAATGGTTAAACACACTGAGTACTTTTGTGTTTTTGGGGGAGATGAATCTAGTTTTGAAATTGAGATTTATAAGAGGCAATGTGCTTAGAGGGTCTATACCATACATAAATGAGATGACACATTGATACTTAAGGCTTTTTATTTAGTGAGATTGTAGTCACACTGTTGACGGCTGGGTCAACAACACGACACAACTCAACAAAGCTTTATTCTCTGAGAGTTATGAAATGTTGAGGATTATGGTTATAAACATCATTTGTAATAAGTAGGTAGTCTAGTTGCAGAAGCCGGGTGCAATGGCACTTATAGATTGTAAATACCAAGCCATTTGACCCCTCAAACTCTATTTTTGGTTAACCTAAGGTATCTTTAGTATATAAGGTACCTAGGTCACTTTTGTAAATACTTCTATCATAATCATAAGTTTTAAGTTGCCGTCGACTGTGTGTGAGAGAGGAAGAGAGAGAGCGTGAGCTTCATCCTCGCGTTACTCCCCACTCGTTCATCACATTGGAGAACCGACAACATTATCGTGCTACCCTCGGCAAGAGCTACAAGACAACACCAAGCATTCCTCGTGGAACAGAGCATACGCGCTCGTGTATCTACAAGCTACTCGTGGCCGTAAGTATATCAAACGATGTCTGTTTTCTGCTTACAAGTAGTCATTAGAATCGTAGCGACATAAGCTACGTATAGGTACTCATAAATTTCAGTTTCGGACACTTTCAAAATTCTACTATGTCTTTATATGCGTTTTTTGCAGATAGGTTTAGAGCGAGGGTTTTGAGTGTAGAGGCTTTGGGATAGATGTATCCTAATGAGGGGATGGTGTTAAGTTTCAATTATGGTATAATTTGATGGGTTTCCTTCCGTTTGTGTGTATGTGTCTAGGTGGTGTAGTTGAGAGTAGTGAGATTCTAGATTGTGGTTTAGTTGGCCTTCCAGAGTGTTGTATGTGTAGAATGGTCTCAGTCTGACAAGCTAAAGAGATTTCCTCTGTGTGCCTCTTGTGTCAATGTGTCTTCGATTGACATTATGTTGATCTAGGTTGTGCTACATGCACTTTATGGGTGGTGTGATTCACTCCCGCAACATTGGTGCCGCTGCCTGGGAGACAAGGACTTAAAGGTAGGTTTTCATACTAACATGCATATGATGGTTGCTTGCTTTAGTTTCGACTAAAGAAAGCATTTTTCTTAAGTGGATCCGGAAGAGGTTATTCCGAGATCAAGTGGATAGCCAGGAACCGTGTGTCTTGCCGAGGGTCTGTTGACTGGGCCCTAGATTTAGTTAGGATTTGTAGGTTAGAGTAGTTGTTGTGGTGGTCGAGTGATTTGTGAGGTGATAAAAGCGTTTGCTAATCCGTGTGTTGCTTTGAAGTGTTTTTCTACTCATAGATGCAAAACCTCATATGATTTGCAGGAGTAGCTTTAGGTAAGTAATCTGATTCTGATCTAGAGCTAGTCATCATTGATTTATTTGCTAAAGTGTTTATTTGCATTCATGGTCTTTGAAAAGTCTACTTTTGAGGAAAGAATGCAATAAAAGGAGTTATGTTGTCATTTTTGCATGATTGATTTGGTACTGAGCATATAAGAGGGCATGTGCAAGGGTTCTGTGTGGAAAAATTGCAATCTTGTAAACTTGGACATTATACGCGTATAATGTCTCAAGGGGCATCTGGAGACCAACTCTAAAAAATCTGACTGCACCAGTGTGTTCAGAAGAGGGGTCTTACCCTAAGTATACATTGAAACTAGAGTTTTGACCAACTTTGAACACCCAAAAACAATGGACGGGGTGTCGGAAACAGAAAATAGAAAAACTTGTGATTCTGAGCACATTTTTGCATGAAAATTAGCAAGAGTGCTTGAAAACCATTGCTAGAGGCTTGGGATGCTTGTGAATAAATTATGTCCAAAAATTCATCAGCACACATCATACGTTTATGATGTCTTAAGAGTAATTATGGCAGTAATTTTGAACTTTTAACGTTATACCCGTCTTTTCCATGTTGTGTTGAGTACATATACCAAGTTTCATGTCATTTGGACATATAAATTGAGAGTTAAGGGGATTTTACTCTTTCAGAGGATTTCTGAAAACTGATGATTTTGTGCAGTTTTGACATCCAAAATTTGTTGTGAGCGCATATTTTTGTTTTACACACTAAGGGGCACCTATGGTAGAAACAGAACTAAAATCTGAGCAAAAAGACTTTATACGCCTATAATGTCTCAAGGCCATATCTGAGGTCAAAAGTTGCATCTAAGAGTACCCGTGTGATCTACAACAATTAGGGAGCATGTAGGCCAAATTTCATCAAATTTGGAGCTTATTTGAGCTTGCAAAGACCATAAGACGCATCTAGGCAAAGTAAAGGCTGGTATTGGCCATAACTTGCACAAAAAGTGTCAAAATTCAACTTTGAAACTTGCTGTGAGTTGCCAATATAGAGAGGAACCTCTGGAGTGAAACTAACTTCATTCTTATTAGTTAGACATCATACGTGTATGATGTCTAAAGGGCACTTTTAGAGACCAAAATGAAAATCTCAGCTTACCAGGGTGTTAAGCACCACAAGACAAGCTTACTCATTTGGCACAATTATGCGCACATAGACATCATACATGTATGATGTCTCAAGGTCAGATCTGAAAGTCAAATTTCAATTTTGACCACATAGGGGGTTTGGAAATGGTGTTTTAAGGATGTTTGCAGAATTTCATGTCATTTTGAGCCAAAAGACTTTATACGAGTATAATGTCTCATAGGCCAAATCTAGGTCAAATCAGACATTTAAGTATACCTAAGTGTCCTAGAGCATAAAAGAAGTCCCTAGACAAAATTTCATAGAATTTGGAGCTCATTTGGGCTTGCAAAGAGCAAAAGACAAAAAACTGTAGATTCAGGCTTGTATTGGTCTTAACTTGCTTTAAAAATGTCCAAATTGAATTCTGAAACTTGTTGAGAGTTGCTTGAGTGATAAGGAATCGGTGGAACAAAAGTCACCTCATTCTACCACAAAAGACATTATACGCATATAATGTCTCAAGTGTCAAAATAAAGGTTAAATTCATAATTTGAAACTTACAGTGGGTAGAGGACATCAAGGAGAGCTCACATACCAAATTTTGTCAAATTTTGAGCACATAGACATTATACGCGTATAATGTCTCAAGTGCCAAAGTAGAGGTCAAAAGTTACATCTGAGCTCGGTGTTTGCCAGCATAAAATAAGCCTAATGACCAAGTTTCAACAAATTTGGGTCACATTTGGTCAAGATACAAGCAAAAATCCTTGATCCTAAAACTGTTTAGAGTGATGTTTCAAGTGCAGTTCACCAAAACTACTCTAGCTTTTGATAGACAACTCCAAATTGAGTTAGGTATAGCCAGGAGAAAAGATTATGGGCAGTAGCATACACCTAGACCTAAATTTCCCAAGGTTTTGGTTTTAGAGCTGAATTTTTCCAGGTTTTCTGAATCCAAACTTTTAGGGTATCCAAAACTAGTTTCTAGAGACCAAAAGTGTCACAAATTCCTGACTTTTGAGGGACCTGACAAAGGGCCAAAGGTGCTTATTAAGGACTACCTTGAGAGTATTGAGTGGGCCTTACATTAAGAAAGCCAAGATCATCAAGATGGAAAGCCATTCTACCAATCCTTTGGTAGATATGACTAGAGGTATAGCAAGCCAAGCTAGAAGTGTTGAAATGCCAATCTATCCACATTTTGACACAAACCCACACGATGCACTAGAAAGAGGTGGACATTTGGTCAATAAAGGACCACATATATCTCCACCAAGCACAATAATTCCAAAAAGGGAGCCACTTGGATTCCCTTCTAGAGCGATAACGAGAGATGAAATGATCACAGAGATGGCAGGCATGTCTCCTCAAGTGAATCTGCCTAATAGACCATGGTTGTACCCAAATGCAACCATAGAAAATGACTTTTATAGAGGTGGAATTACGGTCACAATAGGACCATATGTAGCATCACCACCCCCTATAACTTACTCCTATCCAAACCAAAGCAAAACCTTGAGAAGATATGATACTGAGTGTGAGAGTGACACAGCTTCTCAGAGGAGTGATTCACCAAGAACCCAACCCACATTAAAGTCAGAGGTATCTAGTGAGCAAATAAAGCTTATAGAAGGATTAGCTCAGAGACTTTATCCTCTAGTCAACTCTAACCTCCAAGAACCTCTATGGTGCAAATTTGAGAGAAAATGGACAAACCATACGAGAGAAGAGTGTTACTATGGAATGGAATATGCTAGGTAGAGGTATGTACAGCATGTTCCAGTAGCACCTACTCCACCTAGATACACTACACAAAATGCATCGGGACTAGTAGGAGTTGCAAGGCCACAGCTTGTTTTAGGACAACAACCTCCACAGCCAGGTGCTAGAATGCCTATAGACATGAGATATATGCAGATGATGGAAGTATCTAATAAACAAGTGCTAGTACCAGCTACAATATATTATAACAACCAAAGCAGGTACTACCCTTCAAAGAGACACAAGATGAGAGAAACATGGAATGGTCGGGCCGATACAACCTCAACACTTAGTAATACTCATTGCCCCTAGAGCGGCGAAGTTTCAAGTGTACGTACCTCTGAAACATGGGGAAAAAGGCACTCGGGATTTCTCCCCTCTTGGAAGGTGGGTCGTAGGATCACTAGATAGGTTAAGTACGTTTCCCCTGCGAGGTGGAGCTAGATCTCATTGCTAGTAGGCTCGAACTCGACTCACTTTGTGATGAGAGATCGTCCGCTAGCTGAACCTTGAACCACTTTGTTTGCTTCCGCTATAGATCTAGTGGCCACCAGGTTCACCATCAAATCCGCCATTTGATACGGCGGGGTGGGGACCTCACATCTAGGTATAGCCTCTAGTCAACCTTCGGACATGAAATACTTGGCTCTCGTGATTAAACAACTTAATTGACCAAAGAAAATTGAGAAGCTTACCCATGGTATTAATAGTTGATCTCTAGTGCCTTTTGACCGTTAAATTAGCGACCCCAGACTTGTTTAGTTTTTGACCTTACAATTGTTTATGCGTTTGATTATATTAGAATTTAATGTTTATTGCTGACAATTGGTTTAAAATTCTGTTACCAATCAATTTGTCTGCCTACAACTGCATATGCTTTTTAATTTTATATGAGAATGCAATTACTGTGCCAATGTTGTTTGATTTTGTAGTGACTGAACAAGGCTAAGGACATTCATCTCAAATGCTCTTCCACCTCGACGGATGAGCTTCAACTCAATAGTTTCCGAGGACGGAATCTACATCAGAAAGGGGGGCATGTTAACCCTCACGGCTCACAGACACCCTATCACCTACTACAAATGCCGTATTATTTATTTGGTAGAGTCAAGGACCGGGCTTGTCGGTCCAATCGAAAAAGGGTAGATTGATCACCGATGGGAGGTGCACTCTAACTGGAACATTCAAGGGCTAGTTGGCTTTGCATGGGTGTCCAAGTGTGAATGGGCAAGCTCATATAAAAGTCACTTAAACCTAAAAATCACTTATTCTCTCATTTGTGCAAGTGAAGAGTGCTCTTGCTCCATCTCCATCTTCTTCTTCTTCTTCATCTCCTTGTGTGTGTGTATATGCGTGAGAGAGAGAGAGAGAGAGAGAGAGAGAGAGAGAGAGAGAGAGAGAGAGAGAGAGAGTGTGTGATCAAGCATTGCAACAACGGCACGATGGCGGCAAGGCGGTTGAGTGCGGCACGATGGTAGCTCTTTTTTCTTCACGGCGAGGAATCCTCCACGAAGGCGAGCGTAGGGTGGTGAGTGATACACCCTTGCTCTCTTAAGCTTGCTAGATTAGTCATGTTGTGTGCTTGTAGCCATTTGTGGCTTGCACATAGTGTACGGCAAGTCCCTTGCATTGACACGTGCAACAGACGCGCACATCCAGATCAAAAACCCAGGTATCAATGTCACTACTACAAGAATAAAGTGCATTAAAAGTGGATTCCAAAATCCTTCATGGAAACGCAACTGCAACAAGCATCCTCGTACGTGGATCCCCTACATGAAGAAGAGACTCAACCAACAAGAATACATCCATGTCAAGGAGCTACCAACACTCTAATCAAGTGGATACCAAAGTCATCCCAAAAACAACAACCCAAGAGCAAACAGATAGCAACTTTCCATAACCATCCAAACCACAAAGAGAAAGTGCTAGAATGCAACCTTACTGAGGATAGCAGTAATAGTGATTATTCTTTTGACATCCCCTACCAGGTACTTAGGTCATCACCATCACTAGCAGCTTCCATCACAACCAAACAAGACCAAAAGCAAAGAACAACAAGTCGGAACCAAAAAGTTCGACAAATATGGATACCAAAGAGCCAGATTGGCCAAAAGCAGGTATGGATCAAGAAGATGAAGATCTCTGATGACAAATTGCAAGATCCAATGCCAACAGAAAATCAATCAAAGCCTGCAAGAACATCTATGAAAAACACAAAGTCGCAAGCTTTTTCAACTTAAATTTGGGTTTCAAAGAAGTTGATTCAAGCACAAAGAGGTCAGGAGTTCATGTGGATTCCGAAGCGGTTAGATTGTCAACTTCCAAAGTGTCAACTCCCAAAGTCTGAATCTTCTCGCCAACCAAGAGTACAAGTAATGAAGCAAAGACCGTTGCTGACTCACACAAAGACAAGATGGATCCCAAAGAAGTGTCTTCAAACACAAACAAAGCAGGGACAAGTATGGGTTCCCAAACGAGCAGCACCAACAAAACAACCAAAAATCACGAAGAAGTGGGTCCCAAAGGAAACCAAAAACGCTGCTGTTATTGCACCGTCGCTTGAATTCTTTCAATTCCTGCTATAGTTACAGTACAGCTAGAAGAGAACCCACTCTCAAGAACAATGCCAAATACGACAACCACCCAGGGTTATACTTCCAAAGAAGCATCAAACAGATAAGTAAGCCTTCGTAAAAAGCTATACAGCCTTCAATCAAGCAAATTACACAGGAGCTTCAAAATACATCATATTGCTTAGAATAGGAAGCCTCACTAGCAAATGCCAATAAGCAAATTGCTTATACCCACATATTGCACAGCATAAATCTTTTCCATACATTGACTGTGTATGCATAATAAGGCTACATTACAAGGCCTGCATAGGCACAATTTTTGATTGCCCAAGCACAACACATACCCTTGGCGATATCCTGTCGTCAAGGAGGACTCCAAATAGGAGGGGGGGAGGCATTCTAAATGCGGACCTAGTATTATGAGTATTAGAGGGCAATGTTTTGTGAGTTGTATTGAATTTTTGCTTTTGATCGTGATGATTTCTTGACAAAATTCAGAGTATATGCCCTCATAGAAGAGTTACAAGAGGAGTACGGGGACAAAAACCGTATATGAGCCCCTAGGGAAATATGTATAGTGCACATAGTGTTTAGATTTCTATTAGCTTGATTTTGCTTTTTATGTTGAGTTTAATTTTGGTTTTATTTAGTCGTTTTTTGAGATTTTCTTGCGAAAAATAGAAAAAAAATCCATAATCCAGATGAAGAAAAGACTGCAGAGCAATATAAATAGAAGAAGGTACAGGAATGTCAGAGGTAAGAAAAGAATTCTGATCAACCTTTAACAACAACATGAGGCCAAACATGAATGAGAATGGTCCTAAAACTCTGGGATGGACTATAAGGACAAATGAAGTTGGTGATGGGACTAAACGAAAGCACCCATCAAGTGTAAAGTTGCCATCAAACGCTTCACGCAACTACAAGGCCATATACATGAAGTAGATATTTATACTGTAAATCTTCTATCTTGTATGTGACTTAATGAACAAAAGGGACTAACAATACTGACAAGAAAAAAAGGGGCAGAAATGATTGTTCAATCACCTCTCATGATAGATGCCTACATATGTTTGGTAGCCAAAAGGTGCCAGAGATCCCCATCAGTCATTCTCAAGACTAAAATCCAAAACATTAGCTTATAAAGCCAAATACAAGTCAAAGTCTATGCATAGAGAGTACAAGCTAAGGGTTTCACCAGAAAAAAAAAGTATAATCCCTAGCTAGCCAAAGATGCAATTTCTTCAAATATAAAGCCATGATAACCATCTACATACCTTGTACATCATGTATATGAATTTTGGGGACAAATGGACAACGATAGCTCATAAATGATCATCTATCACAAATGATGTCAGATAAAGCCCTTTTCAAAGCAAGTTACTAACTTGGGGAATTAACTGGGGTTTGTTGGGCTTTAATTAAGTCATGTATCAAGTAGAAGCAGTATAATGATTTACACAAGAAACTAAAGCTAACGATGGCAAATGCAGCTTGATCACCTTGATGCAGGAACAAAGGAGTCACCAATGAACAACAGTAATCAGAGGATCTCAAAATATTGTCCTTGATGAGGTAGATCAAATGTTGGACATGGGTTTTGAACCTCAAAAAAAAAAAATTTATCTCCCAGCCTGACAAATAGACTTTGCATTGAAGTGCAACTTGGCCTAAAGAAGTTGAAGGTTTAGCTAGACAATTTCTATAGAATCCTTACAAAGTTGTCATTGGCTCACAAGAGCTGAAAGCCAATCACTCAATTTTATAGATTGTAGAAGTTGTTTTTGAGAATCACAAATACTTAGAATTGACAAATTTGCTGGAGCAAGTGATGGATGGAGCTTTCTCTATCCATGATGATAAGAGTCAAGCTGAACGAGATTGGGTTCTTTCTGAATTTAGATCTGGCAATACACCTATAATGATAGAAACATATGTTGCAGCTCAGAGCATGGATGCGAAGGACATAAAGTTCATCATCAATTATGATTTTCCCAAATCATGTGAATACTAGGTACATCGAATTAGACGAGCTCGTGTAAAGGCTATAGCCTATACTTTCTTTACATCAGTAACACGACAACAAAGACCACACCGACATCGACAACCATGTCATGTCAAGGACGACATGAACGCGGAGGGGGGGAATGTTGACGGCTGGGTCAACACGACACAACTCAACAAAGCCTTATTCTTTGAGAGTTATGGAATGCTGAGGATTATGGTTATAAACATCATTTGTAATAAGTAGGTAGTCTAGCTGCAGAAGCTAGGGTGCAATGGCACTTCTAGATTTTAAATACCAAGCCATTTGATCCCTCAAACTCTATTTTTGGTTAACCTAAGGTATCCTTAGTATATAAGGTACCTAGGTCACTTTTGTAAGAACTTTTATCATAATCATAAGTTTTAAGCTGTTGTCGACTCTGTGTGAGAGAAGAAGAGAGAGAGCGAGAGCTTTAGCCTGGTGCTACTCCCTGCTCGTTCATCGCATTGGAGAACTGAAAACAACAACGTGCTAGCCTCGGCAAGAGCTACGCGATAACACCAAGAATTCCTCGCAGAATGGAGCATACGTGCTCATGCATCTACGAGCTATTCGTGGTCATAAGTATATCAAATGATGTCAGTTTCTACTTGCAAGTAGTCATTAGAATTGTAGCAACATAAGCTACGCATGGGTACTCATAGATTTCACTTTCGAATACTTTCAAAATTTTGCTCTATCTTTAAACGTGTTTTTCGTAGATAGGTTTAGAGCGAGGGTTTTGAGTGTAGAGGCTTTGGGACAGATATATCCTAGTGAGGGGATGGTGTTCCTTAAGTTTCATATGATTCTAGTATGATTTGATGGGTTTCCTTCCATTTGTGTGTATGTGGCTTAGGTGGTGTAGTTGAGAGTAGTGAGATTCTAGATTGTGGTTTAGTTGGCCTTCGAGGGTGTTGTATGTGTAGGATGATCTCAGCCTGACAAGCTAAAGAGATTTCCTTTGTGTGCCTATTGTGTCATTTGTTTCCTCGATTGACGATGTTGATCTAGGTTGTGTTACATGCACTTTATGGGTGGTGTGATTCACCCTCGCAACACAGACACAAGGAAGGAGCTTCTTCACTGGGTAGAGGTGACAACTTGGAAGATATTGTTACCTATTCATTGACTCTTGTTCTTGAAGATAGAGGATTATGAGTGATATCTTTTGATTTGGTGAGCCTATCTCTTGCAATATGAAAAAAAATTGTGCTTTTGGAATTGATCATGTTTTTTTGTTATGGAATTCATCATCAATTTTGAGTAATTGTCCCCTAAGGTCTTGCATTTTAGTGAGATGATGTCATAAATAGCCTCCATTCATCTTCCGTAATTGTAACATTGTTTGCTCCAAAAAAAAATGTGGGCTTTATTTTTAGCCTTATACACAAATTTTAGAGAATCCCAGAATTGTTTCAAGGTCTTGTTAACCTAATGTAAATAATAATGAGATTGTTCCACAATTAGATACTAGTCTCCCACTTTTCACATTGTACTCACCCATTTCTCTTGTTTTTTATTACTACTACATTGTTTTACATGTACAATCAGGGTTCCTTTGTAAATTTCAACCATGATTTCATTCATATAGTCATTCAAACATCACCCAAACAATTCCTTCTCAAACAAGGTCTAATGAAGATATTCCTATCTTTTAACAAAATGAATCATCCAATGTTATGAATTTGCCGCTACTCGTGGACTTTCTTTGTCTAACCAACATAGTTTTTGTAAAGGCTTTCTTAATGTCTATTCGTGAAACCGACAAAATCCTTTCTTTTTGCTAACCACTAGGTATAGTTACTCACCTTGAGATAGAAGAGATGTTACCCATAGCTTATTCTTCGGTAATCATGGGATCCTCTTGCTCATCGCAAGTTCCATCAGGCAAGAAAATGCCCTATCAGTAACTTTCTTCTCAAGAGATAACTTTCAATAGTGATCAAATAGGTTTTACTAGACCAAACAATACTTTTGTTGAATAGATCTTTCAACTTGAATTAGAAAAACACATGCTTGTCTCTTGTCATGATAATCAAATTATTGGTCATTTTTGGGACATAGGCTTCTTGTAGTGAGATCAACTTATAAAACTTGTACAATTATAAAAAAGGCATGCAGTATCAAAAACATCAATATTTATTTTTCCATTTTATATCAATGTAAGAATGTGGTTCTATAATGATTTCCATAGGAAAATCTTGATAGCTTTAACCATCACTATGATACACAACAATAGGCATGTTGTAGTGTTTTGGTGGATTGAGCCATGGGTGCACACACAAAAGTTCATGGTCAAAATTCTTTCCTTGAATATCAATCAAATGTGATTGATGATAACAACTTCGTTGGTGGAGATTATGGTTGTTGCTTTATCGTAAAGCCAGTGATTAAGGATTGTGACTCCAGCAGGAGCCATTTAGGTTGGAGGGGCTTCATGGAATTGACAGCATTCGACCAACCTTAAGTTGTGGCCATTTATCACGCGTATACAGAATAGGCAAAAGGGTGTATTACTAGAATTAATCAAAACCACATGGATGTTAGAGTTATACAAATGGAACAATAAAAAAATACATAAGGATATGACTATAGTGCAAGGTTTATACATCAATATGCCAAGGAACACATCCTACCACATATGCCACAATAAGTAGAAGGGAAACCATGCTTCACATAGGGTAAATGCCCCATATTAAGGACACTGAGATTGTGAACGCTCAATCTTCATGAAATCTCCAAGATTTTGAGCGCAAAGGAGTTCATCACAAAGCAAACGATGTTGGCTTTTAAAGGCACATGAAATTTTACGCTTCAGCTCTGCTAATACTTTCATTTTTCCCATTATAAAAAAATGATGTCCCACTAGGACTGGACACACTTGAGCGTAAAAGTGGACACGCAAGATCCAATATTGAACCTGGGTGCTTGTCAATAGAATCATGGCACGTCATCGTAACCTAACCGTTCCTCCACTAGTACTTCAGTGCTTCGTCAATCCCTTATCTTTGTCCTAGTACAGGGACTTGTCCTTTTATCAAGGCCTTTACCCTATGACTTTCAAATGATGGAAAAGGAAAAAAATAGGGATGAGCAGTAATAATTTGTAGGGTGATTAAGGGAAACATACTAAAAATATAAAAAAGGGATCTCTTCCCTAATTATTAGGGCATGCATCCACAAGGCACTCACCTCCTTGCATCATAAGTAGTTCTAATACTCTTTCATATGCTTATTCTACACATGTTTTAGCTTAAGGTGACAAAAAATCAATCTTAGCCCCACATTTTTTTGAGGATTTAGCCAACAAGGAGGTTTAATCAATAATTAGCTAGCTTACGGTCAAGCACTCTCGGGCTAAAATACTACTCATGTGGATGACCTCTTCGGAAATTTTGAGTTCTAATGAATGGGTGTCCCTTGTGCATAGTCAACGAGGCCTTTGGAGTCTCGTTGTGCAAAATATGCCAAGGACTATGCCTTGGTTGATCACCTTGGAGGGAGTCATAACAGTGTCAAAATTGTTAGAACAGTGTCCTCTTACCATCATGCAAAATTTTTGATGTAGAGTTCTCTTGCTCTTTGTTTTTGTGCTTGCCATATGCCCTCTTATATAGGCCTCCAAGGTTCATAAATATTTTGGTGCATGTTTTTTGGCTCTTTGTCTCACATGTTACTATTTTTGGCTCCTTGTCGATTGCCTTCCATGTACTCAACTTTATTTGTCCTCCCCTTTAGCTAAGATTTTGCATCACCCTCTATTTTTATAGTTCTTTTCTCTCGGTTATCTTATGGCCACAAAAATAGTCAGCATCTACTTTGCTTAAAGTAGGGGCTTCAAACACTTTTCCTTTTTCCTTAAAATTTGAAAAATAAAGTTATGATAATAAGCACATCCATATCATTTACCATAGCCAAAACAACCATAACTATGAGCTTGATCTTTGTCATAACCATATCCACAATCAAACCATAATCAAGTATCATCAAAACTATATAAAATGAAAAAGTATACTTAATCATAACTATAACTTTTATCATAACCATAACTAAGTATACATGAACCATACTCATGAGATAGATAATGCCTCTCAAACGATGGTCTCTCCCTCATCCTGAAGTTGGTACAGAAGAGCTTCATGGCAAGTTCTTGCAAGATAAATGCTTCACCAAAAGATAAATATTAGAATAATATATGCACATACTAAATTTAAATAGTGTATAACACTAAAAAACTCATGCCGAAGAGCATGACACTTACAAACTCATGCTAATTACAGGATGAAGCTTATGAGTGAATGAAAATTAAGAAGTTTACTTATAGTGGAGTAGATATGTAGCTAGAGATCGACTTTCTATGGAAGCTTGCCCAGGCAACAAGGAATCTGATCAAAGGAGAGACAATGGCTATGGAGAAATTATATTTACATAAGAATATGTGAATATAATCATGGTTGTGAGGTGCACAAAGTGATTGAGCTATTAGAACAACATATGGGCCTTAATATCCAAGCAATATTTATGGTCAAGTGACTTTTAGGATTTCCTTCTCAGATCAAGAGATTTTATCAAACTTTTGATTCAAGGGTTGATAAAAAGCCCACCCGACTCGGGTGGTGCTATATGTCAAGGTGCTATATTATTTTGCATGTCTAAAAATCCAATAACATGCAAAATTTTGAGGTATGTGTCAAGTCACGCAACGTATGTATGTCAGCATGCATTTTGGAAGTTCTAATATACAAATGTCTGCTAAAGCCCTTAACTTTGGAGATGGCCTCTATCGGGGTGCTATTTGCCTCCTTTGTTGCGTTTGTGATGAGATTGGAGAAATATCTAAGAGTAGGGGTGTCTTGTGACCATGAGGTTGATGATGTAAATCTTGCAGTTGCTTTATGGAAAAAAGAACGTTCTTGCATATATGCTAATCAAGCCTTTGTATACTTTCAAACTCTTACATAGTGCTTAGCTACTCAAAACCCTAACGTAATCTAAGTCAGAAAGATTCAAAACCCTAACATACTCAAGACCTCTGTAGACTTTCACTCTTACGTAGTCCTTCAAAACACTAACGGTTCAAACTTAAAGCACTAACAACTTTCTTTAGGGTAGAGCCTGCTACCGTGATACAATAACTAAAAAACTTAATGTAACATTGAATAATTTAAAGCACTCTAACCTAACAATAACTTGAAGTACTCTAACCTAGAACGCTCTAACCCTAACACACTAACTTGGAGTACTCTAACCCAAAAACTCTAGAGCAACATGACACGCTAACTTAGATCACTCCAATCCTAAACCCTAGGATAGAACACTCTAACCTCAAGCACTCTTATTTAGAACACTTTAACCTACATCACTCTAAAATAAAACAGATTAACCCTAACACTCTAACTTTAAAAACTCTAAACTAAAACATCCCAATTTAGAGCACTCTAATGTAGAGTACTCTAACCAAAAACATTTCAACCCTAACATACTAACCCAAAGCACTCTAATGATTACACTCTAACCCTAACATTCTAAACTAAATCACTTTAACCCTAAAACTCTATAGCAACATGACACGCTAAGTTCACTCTAACCCTAAACCCAAAAAAACACTCTCCAACCTAAAGCATTCTAACACTGATTTAGAGCACTCTAACCCTAACATCAAGTTAAAATATGGTGTACATTAATTTTAAAGTAAATTCCTAACATAAACCTACAACTAACGTAACTAATGATTTCTCTACTCAAACTTAAATTTAAAATGAAATAACATAAATTTTAACTAATCAAATCTAAATCTAAACATAAAAAATTTAACAAGTCATTTTTGTTTAACTAAACATTCATGTTAAATATGTTAGTTATGGTGGATGGTTCAATGTGTCATTCATGCTAATGGCATGCTTGGAGAGTTTAGTGTAGAGCTTGAGAGAGATTGTATTGCACAATACAATAGAGTATAATTGCAAATGATGGACTTGATATTATTCAGCAAAATATGCCTCTATATAGGTATATGCAAATAGACATACATATTATTCAGCAAAATATGCCTCTATATACGTATATGCAAATAGACATACTTTTGACACATGAGCACAAGATGTAGCTGCCTATGCACAAATACAAATGGCTAGTCTTGACACAAGGATCGTAAGGGGTTTTTCACATGGGTTATTGACACATGACTTTTCTAGGTGGAAGAGATTGTTCACACAAGAGATGCAACAAAAACCCGCATCCCAACAATCCTCCCCTATGTGGGTTCTGGTTGCATGTCACTCACACAATCCTCCCCTCAAAACACTAGGGTGAGACACACAAAACACAAGGCTCCCCTTGAACACAGAATTGCCTCCCCTAGACACAAAGGGTGTAGGCACACAAAAAAACAGGGTGTAGGCACATACACAAGCGTCCCCTGGCATAAATAGAGGGTAAGGTACAATTGAGATAATGCTCATAGTATATCATCATACACCAAGCCAATATTGTTATCGTTATCTTTGTCAGAATCTTCAGTGGTGGCAAGGTTCATTTTTGCTTTTGTTTGATCTTTGAAATTCTCTTTGTGATTGGTAACCTGTGAAGATTTATTGTTGAGTCTGCAATACTTTGTAGCATGGTTGTTCTTGCCACAAATGCAACAAGGGTTGACTTCATAGAAATCCTTTGAAAGATGGTTTGTTCTGCCACAATGTGTGCACTTTAAGTTTTTTTGTGATTCCAATTGTAGTGGTTGGATGAGATTACAAAAGTGACATTTGTCGGTTGTTGATTGCCTTTGAGTTTCTTTTTGTGCTCTTAAAGAGAGTTTATTACATCTTCAATTTTAGGGATTGGTTCTTTCTCTTTAAGTACTATTACAATTTGGCCAAAATCTACATCTGGTACTACTTTGAGAAGCACATCAATTTTGTCTTCATTATCTACATGGCATTTTATATATGTCAACTGTGTACAAATACTTTTGAGCCTATTGATGAGAGATGACACATCTTCTCCAGGCTCCATATAAAGTTACATTTTTAAAGCAATTTTAGAATGCATGGGAATAGCGCCAAAATGTTGCTCTAAGGTAATCCATGCTTCATGTGCAGTAGTGCAATCATCCACACAATGCACAAAGTTGTCATCAACAAGTGAGGTGAGCAGAATGCTGAGAGCTTGATCGTCCTCAACTGAAAATTGTGCAAGGCTTTGTCATGTTTTGACTCTGTCATCGTCACTTACCGGCTTAATGACAGACCATAATTGCTTTCACATTAAGTAGCTCTTAGTTTTTGATCGCCACGTGTGAAAACCATGACTGTTGAATTCGTCGATATCCTTTTCTCCCATGATGGTGCACTCCCGTGTGCAGTGAGAGGAAGGTCTTACCCAGATGATTGGTCAGTATCCAATCCTTGTGAGCAGTTAATTTCAATGGTTTTACAAACGGATTGTGAAGTCACTCTCCAAATTCATGGAGTACCTCTTCACAAAACATAAAGAACTTTGGTGGGCACACATATAAGCACAATTGGGGAAGATAATTTTGGGTGTCATAGGAAGAGTAGCCAAGGCGGTTGAGACGGGATATTTTTGAAAAAAATTCCACCTTTAGAGCGAGTTTTATTCACTTGCCAATGGGTTTGCAGGAATTGAAAGGTTTTTTTTTTTAATTGATCTCAGAGAAGAGGCAAAGATGTTGGCTATGGGAATAACCTTTTTGGCCTTATTGAGGTGCAGAGTTTGTGGCCATGGGATAGGTGCTTGCAAGTTAATAATAATAATATATATATATATATATATATATATATATATATAAGAAAAATTAAATGGCCATTACATATATATATATACATACATATATATATATATATATATATATATATATATATATATATATATATATATACATACATATATATATATATATATATATATATATATATATATATATATATATATATATATATATATATATATACATATATATATATACATTTGATAGAGGTGGGTGAGCAAGCGTATGGTTAGAGGATGATGCGGGCTAAAGGTAGGTGTGAACAAGACGATACAAGGGTCCCAAGAGTTGATGGGTATTAGGATCTGCAGCAGCTATGGCAGCAGGAGCTCAGTGATGCAGCTGGTTTGGTGGGTGCAGGTGATGATGTCAAAGCGTTATACAGAGGGGGGGGTGCAAGACTGTAGATGAGGGTGTTGATGATCCGAGCGACTGGCCAGGGAAAGCCAGTGCAATATAGGTTGCAGGCTTAAGCTGAGGATGTGCAGGCAGTCGAGGTGTTGTCCAACGACTAACTCAGACTAGCAAGGACGGCAATAGTTTTGGGGTTGACTCAGAATGCTGAGGGATAGATGACGATTCTTTTGTAGTATTGAATTGGGTTGATCCAATTGCAGGGAGGGAACACTATTTTTCGACTAGTACACCAATGGGGAGTTCAAACGGTTGCCAAATTGAGGAGTTGGAGCCAACGAGTTGTAGGCAAGAATGCATGAAGGATGCTTGAAGTTGGCGAGGTTGAAGGCCTTGTGATGTGAGCTTCAAAGCTTCTATTGAAGTTGAAGGCAGAGAGAGAATATAGGCCAAGTATAGAGCTTGCAAAAGATATGAGAAATTTCTCCAGCTCCACCAAAGTTGGTCGAGTAGCTTCAAAATCTTTACAGTGCACGTGTTTGGTCTTGAAACATTCGATAATAATGGATGAAAGTCAGGCCTTTCTCCTCCTCAAAAGAAAAAGAGGTGGATCCCGCCCCTTTTGTCTCCATAGCCACACATATTCACATACACAAAAGAACTTTTAAGCTATTGTTATGCAAAGATTGCACATGCTAACAATGCACTTAATCATACAAAATTGTCTGACTAATTGGTTGCACTAACGAAGCCCAATTAGAATAAGATGATTCTCAACGGAAAGCTCTTAGCAAACACCTTCTTCACTCACAAGTAATGCATGCGTATTGTGATTTCAAAAGAGTTAATTGAAGATTAAAAGTGTGTAGAAATCGACACTAAAATGCAAAAATAATTGATAGATTATGCAAAACATATGGAATTAAGTCCCTCTCCTCTAATCATCATGGGTAGTGGAGCATGCTCATATCCCAGGTGATAATTAGAGAGTGAGATTTATAAATAGTGCAAGAGAATTAGCGCAACCAATTGAGGTACTAATGATGATCAAAAGGAAGAGGTTAATACGCGTAACTATGGAACCATCAGCTTTGATACCACTTGTTAGTTATGGTGGATGGATTAATGTGCCATTCATGCTAATGGCATGCTTGGAGAGATTAGTGTAGAGCTTGAGAGAGATACTATTGCACAATACAATAGAGTGTAATTGCAAATGATAAACTTAATATTATTCAACATAATATGCCTTTATACAGGTATATACAAATAGACAACCTTTTGACACATGAGCACAAGATGTGGCTGCCTATGCACAAATACAAGTGGCTAGTCTTTACACAAGGATTGTAAGGGGTTTTTTGCATGGGTTATTGACACGTGACTTTTTTAGGTGGAAGAGATTGTTCACACAAGAGATGCAACAAAAGCCTGCATCCCAACAAAATAAGTTTAAATTACTTTGTTTAATTAAATATTCATGTTAAAATTAAAATGAAGAACCAAATTTAAAAATTTATTATTAATTACAATATTTTATGTGTAAATGTGTTTGTGTGTGTGCATGTGCATGATTATGTGTGTGTGTGTGTGTGTGTGTGTGCATGCATAAAACAAAGGAAAGAGCACTCACATTTGAACAATGTGAGAGCGCAAAAGGCCCTAAAGATTGAAGCAAATCCTGCAAAAACAAGAAACAAACACATTGTTACACACACACAAACATACCTTCATTCTAACATAAACTAAGAAAAACACATACATTTCTTCTCCAAAAGCGTGGGTGATCATCAATAATAGGTTGTATGAAGCCGAACTTATCAGATTTGCAAGTATGTAGTCAGGGGGAGTCGAGCGAAGAGAAGCACAAAGGAGAGAAATGAGAGGCAAAACACAAAAATGAGCCTGTAGGTTCTGATTTATAGCAAGGAGTCGGTATAGGTGTCGGTATAAGCGTCGATATAGGCGTCAAAATTATAAATTTTGATTTTTATTCAAATTGAGACTCCCTCCAATCTTACCAACGTATATACCGATACCCACCAACAACGTCAATAATTTAGCATCAATAATCAATTGATCTCTTGTAATGACACACACAACCACACACACACACACACACAAGCATACATAAATACAAAGATCTATGTACTGAGTTTCTCTCGTAGCTCGGGCACAATGAAGTTTAGCATTAAAAGAAACATTACCTAGGAAAAATTAGCACCAAAATAAAGTAGTTCGTAGGCATGCCACTACGGGGACGGGTATGGAGAGAGCTTTTGAAGGAAGCTTTTGAGGGAGCTTTTTCATTTTCTTTTACTTGCGTAATTTTTTTCTAGCAAAAATCTATCTCCTTGTAGCTTTTTGGAGGGCGCTTTCTTTGTTATTTATCAATCTCTTAGAATTTTCAAACTATGGTTGTCTTTAATAAAACGTATGCTAGAAACATACTCGAAGGACAATATGGTACAATCCACACTTTTAAGACATGTGAGTCCCATCACATATCACAATTTTAGTTTAGTACACAACATCTATTAGGAAACAAATATGTTATGCACGAAGCAGACAAAATGTAAAATGACTTCAACCCAGCACATATATAGCATATACAAACAAAGTAAGATGGTAAGCCTCAAGTAGACAAACTGCAAAACAATTAGTGCCAACCAACAAAGAAACATGTTATGCATAAAGTCAACGATTTTCCAAAAAATTGAGATGACATCATCTTGAAGATGGAATTCTCATTAAAAGAGTTTCAATACAAAATCACTCCGCAATTACATACAAAGTTGCAAGCGATCAATGGCAATTATATTGCACCTCTATAATTGAATGCACGTAGCTGATCTTCATTTATAAGCTTGCTCTGATGGACAAACATATTGTGGTTCAAATCCAATCCAAAATAGCATAGGAAAATGTAGTATATATGCTTACAAGCCATAAATGGTTTACTTTGCACCACTCGTTCTGCAAAGTCTCCACATGAACACATCGGACTACTGGTGACATGCACTTCATACTGTCTCCTCGAACTTGAGAAGAAGATGTCTCCACGAAGAATTTCTTATGCATGCCTTCCTTTACAACAATGTGTTGAATAACATGTGCCTCCATGGTTATGAGACTGATTCAATTCTCTTAGAGGCCTGAATTGATACTCCTGGCCGATAGCACTCATTGTTGGTTTTCCTTGCTGCGATCTTATTTACTGTGAAGCCCCCTGTCTCCAAATCCAACAGCTCCAAGGCATTTATGTTTGTTCCCTTCTCCACAGGCCAAGTTTCAGATACTCTTGCAAGGCATTGAGCAATTGTGTTGCAGATTTTCCACGTGTGATCCACACTGTCATTGCAGAACCACATGAATTGTGCCTTTGAAGCGCTTCCCTGACCAGTGGAATCACCTTTCCCATGTATGAATCCCCCAAAAGGAAGGTGCAATCACACATGCACCTGTGTTCTTTATGTTTTTCTTGCATTTACCAAATCTAGAACCCAACCACCCTTGACATTGAACCCTACTACCCTTTCGTATATGATGCAGTGCCCACATTGTCTTATGTATGTTTCTACTATCAGACCACTCTCGTTATCTTCGACCTCTTGAGCTGCCATTGTAAATGTTGTTTGTGTTCCTCAACGATTGCAAGGAACATTCTGTGTAATATATTCAGGTCGGTGCGATGTGTTCTCCTCCTCAGAATGTACTATACTAGCATTTTTGCACCTTCTGGCTACTGTAATATTATCTCCCTCCATTTCCGGACTTTGATATGGGGGCGTATTGCCTAGACCATCTTCAATCTCGTTAGCAATGGCTGTCGCACTTAATGCTTTTCCTTGTTGTGTACGCTGACCAATTTTTTTTGTTAAAGGACCTGCTCCATGATATCTACCTTCGATAAAATCAAGCATCTTTACACGTTGCAACAATGCTTTTGATAGATCGGAAACGCTTGCATCGTACAAGCTCAACAATTCTTTATATCCTTCACCGGCTAGCATCTTGCATGCTTTGTTTCTGTAAGGTTTGTAGTTGCAATGTATGACAAATCATCTACTTCCTGCAACATAAAAAAAGTCTTGTAAATGCATTGAAGTAAATAATTATACATGCCACTAATACATATTCCACATAGTTTTACCCCAACAAAGTGCTTTCTCCAGCGAGCTTAACGCACGTGCCACCAACTGAGCGAACAATCCATCTAGGACAAGTTACTATCGAATACTTTACTAGTTGCCCACCAAGCTCGAATAGTCCCTTACTAGCTTGTTGCCTCATCCTTGCTCCTTGCACATCGCCAAAGTTCACATAGACGCTTCATCCTAGAAATTTTTATGCACGTATTGCATGGTGTGAATTTGTAAACTTTTCTCCTAATGAAACAAGCAAGAATGTTCTCTTCCCTCCATAACATTATCACGACCTCCATTGAATACAGATTGAATAACTCTCCAATTTGCCCCCAATCTCATCTGCCATGAATCCTCTAAAATCTGCTAAAAGGTGCCCACTTTCCAAAAGCACTGAATTCATCATTTCCCAAAACATGGTTTGCACCTGTGTGTCTTCTTCTTTCATCTCACAAATGGCTATTATCTGCATTTCTTGGATCCTAAGAGTGCATTGATTAATCTTTGTTACAAACAAAATCAAAAGAAGAGGGTCGATATGTTAGTAGGTCTTATGCAGGGTTGTAGACATGGGCTGTCATTGTTGTCCTACCTGCTACTCTATGTACGTGATTGAAGAAAACCCAACTTTTTTGAAGGTCTCCACTACCATCTTGCCGCATTCTATTTACAAAGCTCAAGACCAGATCATGGGCCATTAACTGACATTTTGAGCACATGAAATCTTTTGCTTTGATCTATGGATTGTCTTGGAGAAAGAACCGTGAAAAAACTTGTAGCCGTAACTGTTTCTGAGCCAAATCAATTGGGACTCAGCACCAAAACCAATACGTGTCGTTGTAGCTTCTTGCATCCAATGTTTGAAGCTGAGTTACAACCCACAAAGATGCAGGTAAGGACATCCAAAGGGAGCACACATGATACATAAACTAGATAGGAGAGAGCTTTACCTCTGTGTATGAATTAGTGGCCACATCTCCTCTAGTACACAGAATAGCTCATCCTTGTCCTTCAATGGAGCTGTCAGACAATTTCACAATTGCCACCTTTGGTGTTGAGGATATTTTAACATTGTCACGCGTGATCAATAGAAACCTTGAAGACATGGTTGAATCCAGCACAAATTGAAACTGTTGATTTACTTGTACACCATCTTCCACCTCCGTTTGAATGTCACCATCCGAAGTTGAAATGATGGCAAACATCTTACTGTCACCGCAAGCTCCATAGTCCATCGGATTCACCATCAAATATCTTGATGGGCAATCAAGCAACAAGGGGACATTGCCAACATTATTAAAAAATAAACTCACCTTGCTCAATGAGGATGAAGCCATTGCCCAACAAATCAAGCAGAAGCAATTGCATATACGAATTTCCAAACCAGCCCCATATCATATATTTATAGGCATCCGAGACACTTTAAATATCTATCTCCCTTACTATGTCTATCATTTTCTTCTACCTCTCACTCTATATATAACTAACACTCCTACTTGTTGAACCCAATCTATTTCTCTTCAAAGTATACTATGTAATTTGGCCACATACTAAAATTTTGCGAAAAACTACTCTAGAGACTGTAAATAGAATGTCAATAGTTGAAAAAGATTCCCTTGAATTTCTAACCATTGAATTTTATTTAGGGAAAATTGCCAAAATACCCCTCTAATTTGAGGAAAATCCCAAAATATCCCTCAAATTTCAAAAATTCCCAAAATACCCTTGTAACTATTTTAGCTCGATTGTTCACAATTCCCTAGTCTTTATCCTTTCTTGACAATTAAGTTCCTTTTTTTGAGAGCTTAGCATGTTATTTGTCACAAATCACCTCCCAAAAAAGGCAATTATGTCTAAAATAAAGAAGCTTTTCATAAGAAGCCTACATAAACATCTCAAATTCTAGTTTTAGTATCTTGTATTGATAGACATTCAGTCTTCTTATGAAAAGCTACAATTTTTTTTATCTTTTGAGAAATTTACTTTCACAACCGGGGTATTTTGGATTTCTAGAAAATTTGAAGGGCATTTTGAGAATTAATGACAAAATATGGGGGGTAATTTGGGAAATTTTGAAATTTGAAGGGTATTTTGGAAATTTCCACAAATTAGAGGTTTTTTTTGGTAATTTTCCATATTCTTTATCCTATCTTGACAATCCATGAGAACCTTTTTTGAGAGCTTAGCATGTTATCTGTCACAAATCGCCTCCCAAGAAAGGCAATTATTTTTAAAAATAATGAAGGAATTCATCTCCAAAGCCTACATAAGCAGCTCAAATTCTTGTTTTAGTATCTTGTATTGATAGACAATCAATCTTCTTATGAAAAGCTACAATTTTTTTTATCTTTTGATAAATTTACTCTCACAACCATAGGTATTTTGGATTTTTTGGAAAATTTGAAGGGCATTTTGGGAATTAATGACAAAATCTGGGGGGTAATTTGGGAATTAATGAAACTTGAGGGGTATTTTGGTAATTTCCACAAATTAGTGGTGTTTTTTGGTAATTGTTTCCTATTCTTTATCATGGCTTGACAATTGAGATCCTTTTTTGAGAGCTTAGCGTGTTATTTGTCACAAATCACTTCCCAAAAAAGGCAATTATGTCTAAAAATAATGAAGCAAATCATCTCCAAAGCCTACAAAAACAGGTCAAATTCTAGTTTTAGTATCTTCTATTGATAGACAGTCAGTCTTATTATGAAAAGCTACAATTTTTTTTATCTTTTGATAAATTTTCTCTTACAACCAGGGGTATTTTGGATTTTTTGGAAAATTTGAAGGGCATTTTGGGAAAGAATGACAAAATATGGGGGGTAATTTGGGAACTTATGAAATTTGAGGCATATTTTGGGAGTTTCCACAAATTAGAGGTGTTTTTTGGTAATTTTCCCTATTCTTTATCTTGCCTTGAGATCCTTTTTTGAGAGCTTAGCATGTTATTTGTCACAAATCACCTCCCAAAAAAGGCAATTATGTCTAAAAACAATGAAGCAAATCATCTCCAAAGCCTACATAAACAACTCAAATTCTAGTTTAAGTATCTTGTACTAATAGACATTTAGTCTACTTATGAAAAGTGACAATTTTGTTTATCTTTTGAGAAATTTACTTTCACAACCGAGGGTGTTTTGGATTTTTGGGAAAATTTGAATGGCATTTTGGGAAACAAAGGCTTAGAAACGCTGCCTATCAAAACAAAGGGTATTCCCTCGTTGCATATCAAAACAAAGGCTCTAAAACGTGATGAGAGGGAGAGAGAGAGAGAGAGAGAGAGAGAGAGAGAGAGCACGGTCTACATTTGGAGGAGCAGGCTGAGATTGCACGAAGTCAGAACTCTACAGTTCACGCCATCCGTATGTGTGTGTCCGATTTGAGGCCGCATAGTTCGTGATTTTTTACCCATGCGATTTTCCATGCCAAGCTTCATCGTAGAGGAGCTGTTTTGACACGTTCTCAAGGTATGCCCTTGTCCATCTCTCTCTCATACATGCTTGCTCATCCTCCTATTCTAAGCGCTAGCACTTAGGCAATCCAATCTACCTCTCTCTCTCTCTCTCTCTCTCTCCCCGCAAGGCCATAAAGTATGGTGAGCGCGCACGCTCACCATACTTTATGGCATTGCGGAGATAGAGGGAAATTTGGGGGGGGGGGGGGGGGGGGGGGGGGGGGGGGAGAGAGAGAGAGAGAGAGAGAGAGAGAGAGAGAGGAAGATTAAGGTTGAAAAATAAATTAAGCATGGGAAAGTTAAATGAATTCTGTGAATAGAAGATCATCTATTGATTGGAGATTGCCTATAAATAGAAGAGCATCAAGGTATTTTGGGAGTTGCAGGAATTGGTAAGATATGATTTTCAATTGGTAAGTCCACCCCTTTTCAACCCTAACCAACAAAGACTCTCTCTCTCTCTCTCTCTCTCTCTCTCTCTCTCTCCATCAAGCTCGCCGAAATGGTGAGTGAGAGAGAGAGAGAGAGAGAATAAATAATGGTTAAAATGCAATGTAAATTTAGGGATTTGGGAATTTTTAAATCATTAGCCTCATGTAGACCCTTTAAGTACCATCTCTCTCTCTCTCTCTCTCTCTCTCTCTCTCTCTCTCTCTCTCTCTCTCACACACACACACACACACACACACATTTCCTCTACTCTACCAAGAGTCCAAAAAAATTACAAAACATGCCTTGGCTATTGTTGATCCAGCTTTAGGAGATGAATGGTGGAGGTATATTATTTTACCCTGTCATGTGCTGATAGGTGAGGAATTGATCCTTGTTGGTTTCTATGAGAATAGCAAAACAAGAGAAAGAGTACAGCACTATACATGCTTGTCATAGCCTTCATCGATTTGTTTTTGAACTAGAGAAAGCTATTGTTAGACAATGGAATGGTAGGCTTCCATGTGCTCCTTCACAATCTTGTTGAAATTCATCCCTAGGTACTCTTCTTATAAAGTTTGGATTGGTTTAGAATTTAACCTTCATCACCTTTTCTAAAAGTATGTCACTTTTTCTAAAATAAAGCAACAGTCACCATAAATGTAAAACTCTTACTGAAACTTGCCAAAAATCCAATAAAGAGGCATTTTAAACGCTTAATAACGTTGGCCATTGTATTCAGTTGAAAAACATACTTATAAATGCAAGCTCCCCATCAGAATTAGAAATGTTTAAAGTAAAGATTTGAGGAGTAAATTTGAAGTTATAAACCACCTAGGTAGGAGATGTAGATGCTTTAGCGTCACCGACGATTGAAATTTCCACCATGTGGATGATTGGCATTGATAGAACTTGTACGATGCCAACTGAGTATTTCAAAGTCCCTTCCAACATGCCTAGTATTAGTGTGAAGGCTCGATCTTGTCGATCGTGGCTTACTCAAGCATCAGAGCATGCTTCATGTTCGATGAATAGTAGCAAGAATGCAAGCTCGTGTGTGTATGGTAGTGCGTATTAATGTATACTTAATTCTCTGCTAAATAACATAGGAGTTTGTGTGTAAACTTGTCTAAGCAGTAGCGCAGAGATGAAGCACTGCAACATGCTTAAGCTTGCATCGATGATTGTGAGTGTGTGTGTGTGTGTGTGTGTGTGTGTGTGTGTGTGTGTGTGCGTGTGCGCGTGTGTGTGTGTGCGTATGAGAATGGCGCTTGTTCGACCTTGCCTCGTCAAGCTTTAAATAGAACCTAAATGTGTGTGTGTGTGTGTGTGTGTGTGTGTGTGTGTGTGTGTGTGTGTGTGTGTGTGTGTGTGTGTGTGTGTGTGTGTGTACAATAGAGAGTGAGAAAGTGAGCGAGAGCGCACGAGAGATTGAGGCTCTATCAACGTGAGGAGGGCACCTATGGTTGCGCTAGGGTAAAACCCCCAACATAAGCACAACGAAGTTAGGGCCCTCTCATCAAAGCCAATGATGGAACTTTTCATGTGCTGAGGGGCATGATAAAGAGCTAGGACCTTCGGCAATCAACATGAATGGTGCATCTTACTCTGACGAATCGTGCAAGGAACACGTGCAGGTTTTTTCTGAAACACAGTGTAAAAAAATGGCATGGGTGGGCCGAGACATACTGTAGGGGTAATTTGGGACAATTTCCTAGCAAGGCTTGATCTCATATCAAACGGTCATCTCAGCACTTTGAGTCAGTGAAGCTACCAACTACCCAAGATTGATTATACGTCTATTGGACTACATGTCATACTTATAATGGGGCCTTGCTAGTCCTTCAACTTGGGGGTGTCCCGATACTGGGGGTTTTACCCTAATGTCCAAACGAATCAGTTTTCTCTAAAACAACCTTGCACGTCGGAGATAAATTTATTATTTATTAGTGTATTGAGAGTGGTTCATGCCTTGAGCAATATAGCCTCTACGTAGGAAAACAACCTTCTCAAAGAAATATAATGAATCTCTGCCTAATACCAGGTGTTCGATTGTCAGAAAGACTAAAACTGGAGAATTAAGTAGAATCGGGGCTTAAGAAAGTCCTAGTTGATTCCTAGTATTTTTTTTTGGACCAGTAACTGTATGTGTGTCTTATAAGAAAATTATCTTTCAGGGTGGCCGTTTTTTTATTGTAAGATATGGTAAGTACCTATACAATGCAAACAGGTTTTCTAGTAGAAGTGGCGGCATAATGTTTTTTTTGCTGCCTTTTAGCTGGTTCAACTACACTTGCCACTAGTTAAACCACTAATCCAAGGTGGGTTTTGAATTTCCAAAAGAAGTATTGAATGTGATCTAGTAGGTGAACACTTGTTTTCTAATTCCTAAGCTCCAAGTCCAAAGCTATGTATAGCAATATGAGTGAATACATTGTTTTGTCAATGACCAATGTGTGTATGTGTGTGTGTGTGTGTGTGTGTAGTTGTTTTAATTAAAATAAATAACACACCAATGAACAAGATGTTCAAAAAGACGATTGGCTAAAGATGTCTAGGCAAAGATGTAAGATCTCTGACCCCGAGCTAAAGAGCACCCTTGTATCACAAAATAACCTTACTGCAAAAAGTTACTAATTTGGAAATTTTCCTAAAGCTGTCGGTGCCATGATGTTTAGAATGTTATAGAGCTTTCAAAAATGAATAAAAACAATTTTTGTGAAAAATTTCCAAAAATAGTAAGTTTTTGGTCACCCGACCCGTGTAGTTCTGACCGTCTCGACAAATGCACCCGTACCCCGAATTTGAAAAAATGCATTTCCGGACGCCGAGGGCTGCTAAATATGGTAGGTACTCGAGATTATGCACCTTAGCTCCAGCTTAGTACAGCAAGTTTTAGCATTAAATTCTGATTCGTATTGCCCGTCTTAGGTTAAAATTAAATTTTTCTAAAGTTGTGCGGGGAGGCACCGGGATTCGAGGGCTGTGTGGGAAGTGGCTCCAGGCCACTGTAGACTGAGTTTGGCAGTAAGAGGGCACCCTCACACACTCACAGGGCTCGTGTACTACTTTCCATGCAAGAGAGAGAGAGAGAGACTAAGTGAGCTCTTGAGCAGGTTGGGACACTTGGTAAGTATGCACCTAGAGCTGCCATGCATGAAGTGAGTACTCCTCCAGATGCATATAGCAGGCAAATTCAAACTTTTCAGCTTGTGAGCCTATATAAGAGTATGCTCACACACACACTAAGTACACACACACACACACACCTTGAGGAGGTGCAACCGACAGACATAGTCTTTGGAAGAGGAGCTAGGAGGGAAGGTGCTGCCCGTTTCTCTTCTCAAGTAGGCCCTTGCAACAGAATTTTGAGAGGAATTCAGTCGTAACCTCGGTAATTTTCGATTCAATTCATGCTTGTTGTAATTCCCTCTCTAATATCCTCTTAATTCCGCATCTAATATGCATAATCATAGTCAAAATACTCATTAGATACTGTCTAATTCTCCGTATCCATGATCTATTGCATAAATCTTAATCTAATTATTAATCATGCAAGCAATTAGTCACTCTTAATCATAGTTTAATGCGTGTTTAAGGAATCATCCACTAGTCACTGTTGTGATTAAAAATCAAGTCAGCTTTGAGGTGGGAATGGTCCATTGCATTCTATTACTCCATAATGGGTAAAAAATTAAATTAGAATCAATTGCTCATGGATTAGGATTTAATTAGGGGAAATTAATCCATCATTAATCATTAAGAAGGGAGAAATCCTCTCATCTATGCATACAGTAAATCTGCAATTCTCTACTTGCATTAAGAAGTGATTAAGCACGTCTATTTCATCTCTAGTAGAACTGATTAAGTAAAAATCTGAATCATAATTATCTAGGTCAAGTAATTAACCTTAGAGCCTATTCCCATAGAACAAGTATGGTGCTATCGGGAATCTCTATGTCTTGAAGTAAATCTAACCTCTCGTACAAGGGGATTTGCTTATTGAAACTAATCCGTCATCATGGTTGTATGTTACTCTCGATGTTAGCTCTCTTTTTCCAAGTTGTCAATTAAGTAGTGAGTATAAAATGGCCTCGGTAAAGAGAACTCGTTTCAGTGGTTCCCACGACCGCGAGGCGGGGACAAGCAACACTAATGGAAAGGGAAAAGCTCCCATGGTCGACCAAGTACCGGCCATCTCACGGAGCAATGACGAGGCAATTGTGGAGGTAGGTCAAGTTTTAATTCAAGTTTGTTAAAGTAGCATTGCATTCGATAAGGTAGGATGAAAAACACATTTCCCAACATGTTGGAAATCAACGGAAACCACGGCATTTAAATTAATTGTATTTTATATTCAAGTAGGAAAGAATGCTTTTGGAATATACTGTCTAAAGTAGGAAAGATTGGTTGCTAGGGAAAATTTAGCTCAGCTAGTTCATTTTCAATTCCAATGTTGATCTAGTCCGAACCCCCTCTTGATCACAGGGGGCAGCTCGCGAAGTTATTCGCAGGAGCTAGAGTTCCTGGTTAAGGGCTCTTGAATCCACGATTGTTGGTTAAGTGGTGGATATCCACGACTGCTGGTTAAGCGGTGGAAGTCCACGACTGCTGGTTAAGCGGTGGAAAACCTAGTTGTATGGGCAACTAGGCGAAAACGGGTGGAGTAAACACTCGCGGGGGGATTTCGTGCCTCCAGAGCATTGGAACTTTAAATGAATGAGTTTTTGACTGAATTTTTACTAGAATTACTGTCTTGGTGCCGCTTTGCAATACTGGTTGAAGGGCTGTATTAAAGAACTTGTGAATCGGAAAAATAAACAAAGAACTTATATGTTGAACAACCATTGTGGTAGTAATTAGGTAACAAAGGAAGTGTGAGTATGGGGTGGAAAGTGGGGGCTTGGCTCCGGTTGCCAATGCCTAATAAAAGGGTGGTCTCGATTGGTTGGGAACTCTCCTCCCCATAGTGTTATAAATCAGCGCTAGTATTACTCATTGCCCCAAGAGCGGCGAAGCCTCAAGTGTACGTGCCTCTGAAACATGGGGAAAACGGCACTCGGGACTTCTCTCCTCTTGGAAGGTGGGTCTTAGGATCGCTAGATAAGTTAATCACACTTCCCCTGCGGGGTGGAACTAGATCTCGATGCTAGTAGGCTCGAACTCGACTCACTTTGTGATGAGAGATCGTCCGCTAGATGAACCATAAACCACTTTGTTTGCTTCCGCTGTAGATCTAGTGGCCACCAGGTTTACCATTAGATCCGTCCTTTGAGACGACGGGGTGAGGACCTCACAAAAGATAAGTATAAAAACAACTCAGTCTTTGATTCATAATTGTACAACATAATAAGAATGAAGTATAATTCCAAATGAATTTGTACAAAGGTATCAGAACTATCCCAATTGAATCATCAAGTGTTTCCAAAGTCGGACTGCAGCAAGCTAAACCTCTTTAAGCCAAGATAGAATTCTCACCTGCATCCATATAGTCAAGACAAGAGGTATGTTAGACTTGGCTACGAATGGCAGGCTTCAAAGAACCTATCAGTTGTTATCCATGTCCAACTTTAAAAAAATTGACTACCTACTATCCTTAAATATAGATATACAAAAAATATTTAAGCATTTCAACCTGTTTTCCAAAACTATAATGTCCAAGCAAGGATTTGCTAATTCATAGTAGTGTATGTATCCTTTTGTAAGTATTCATTTATAAAAAACCTTGTACCTTCCTTAATCCTCATTTAGATTCGCATGAATAAGGTTAATAAAACCAGATCTAAGTCAGTCATCTGTAGATCAGATTTTATAAGTCAAAACAGTCTCCCCCATATCACACTATCAACAAAGCCTAGAAGTGAAATATCCAGCTGAGTTTATCATGACGGTGATCAAAAGGCTAGAATCAACTAGAAATATCATGCGACCAGATATAGGCCAGACATCAAGAACCAGAAGTTTCAGAGTTTCCCACTCTGCAGCAGATATGCACACTTATCAACATTACACCAAATACCATAAAAGGGTTTTCTTTTGACTTTTAGAATATTAACTGAACTATCAGCCCAAATAAGTACCAGCTAGAGTCAGAGAAGTACTAGCCAGAGCCAGTCTCATAAAGCAGACCACCTCAAACTATACCTAGAGATAGCCGGGTCTGTATCATTATGTCGGTTGGATTCAATGCCGACAATCTATCAAGGTGAAGGTACAAAATTTGGCTACAAGCAGTTATACTCAAACCAATTCAGGTCAGTATTCACTACCTGTAGTGGAAATTATATATAAAAAACCAGATGTAAGCCCGACAACCAAGCAATAGGTGAAGGTCAGATTTGTAAGTCAAAACGGTCTCCCCCAAATCATAATATCATAACAAACTTAGGTATCTAAAGCACCAGACATTATCCATAAGTAGAGAGCATCATTAGAAGACCAGATGTAGTGAAAAAAGGACCAGTATCTCCTGCTTAGTATAGAGCTTTTTGTTTTTTAGATTAATCAAACTTGGACCATATTAAAGGTATTAATCTAGTAATCAGTGGTATGTTTTAGATTTATCACCTCAAGGCAAGCAAGACAAAGTCCAGCAAGGTCAGCAAAAAAAAGTGAGAGGATGTTGCAAAAAAAACGGCTCAGAGTAGTATTAGCCAGAGCCAGAGAAGTGCCACCCAGAGCCAGAGCCAGAGCTGGCCAACCAGATGTAGTAAAAAAAGAACCAGATTTAAGTCAATAGACTAAGTTTCGACTTGAAGGTTTAGTGTTTTGTTAATGCAAGTAGCCTCCCCCATGCCATACCATACACAAGTGGTAGAGCAAAAAAAGGCCAGACCAGTACTTCTCAAGGCTAGATCAAAAATTAAGCCAATGCTTTTTTTAATGAAAACCAGATTATGTATAAAGCCAAACCAGGAAAAAGCCAAACCATGTTATAATCCTACAAAACCATAGAGGCCAGTAAGAAGTGAAAGGATCTAGCAACAGTTTAGAGGAGAAATTGCCAGAGTAAGAGAAGTGTCAGAGAAGTGCTAGCCAGAGCCAGAGCCAGAGCACCAATGTTTCAGATTTACTGCAAATTGAATGTAACATACCCAAAAAAACAACTGCAATATTCCAAATTCAGATTTTGGCAGCATAACTAGCAATGCCACTATTGTCACCATAAGTATCAATTTTAATGCAAAGAAACATCAATCTTTCAAAAGTTTCCATGATAAGTTTCCTTGAGTCTCCTCATAACCCACCAGAATATGAACCATCACATAATATTTCAGAGTACCAACCAGTGATCAGTTAGATCAATTTCCCGGTATTACCATAGTATTAGGTAACAACCCGATCAATAACCATAGAATCGATGCCACCTTGTTGTCAAGCAACAAAAAACTAGATTGAGTAAGTATGTAAACAGTACCAGGCAGGAAGCAAAAAGAAATCATCAGTTGATGTGCAATTAACAGTGCCAAGGTTATCAAACATATGCTTTAGCTAAAGAAAATCCCAAATGTACAGTTTTGCCAAAAACAAAATTGGGGTAGAAATGTTCGATTTAGAGTTTTACTCCAAACCCCTGCAACATCAGATCAGGTATACCTTCTATTAACATTAGTAAAAGACTAAAAAAGCCAGTGTGGTAGAATGCTCAGTAAACATTAATGGCGGTGAATAAAACCGTTAAAGTGAAGCCATCATCACAACAGCAGATTCTTGTGAAGCCAAGCATCAAACAGACATAATCCCGTCTACACCAAGTCTAAGTGAGGGAGTTCCCCTCACCTTATATAGTGGAAGAGGCTGCAGACGCCGCAGTTATGGAGTAGTCGTAGACACCTAGCATGGGGGGGAGATGCCTTTTGAATCATACCCCACTGTTGAAGGCTCAGATTCATGTCAAGCCACCGATCCTTTGATCGAGATGTATCGTGACGCTTCATGAGTGGAAGGGGAAGAGACTTGCCTTGACACAACATACTACGAGTAATGCAGACCCACAAGGGGTTTTAACAGTTAGGCCCACAAGGGGTTTTTTCATTCCAAGGGTTATTTCCACAAGAGACTATTTCCATGGGGTTAGGTAATTAGAGGTACCATGCTAAAAAAATAGCAAATTGGAAAGCTTTACTTAGCTGTAGTGTTTCACCATAGCAAGAGATAGCAGTATTTATTCTGTAAAGCATACGGTAGACTCCTATGAGGCACCAACTTAAATCAAGTTTGAGTGTTTAAAGGTTGGATGTTATATTTTGTAGTCAGATACAGTGATCCAGGGCACAATCAGAAGCCCCTTGATGCCATCAAGGTCAGATGCTATGATTGTGTGAGTGACGTGTGTGTGTGTGTGTGTGTTGTAATTATAACTAGCAATCATGGTCAGATGCTGTGACCAAGGGTGTGTGTGTGTGTGTGTGTGTGTGTACCCGCCCTATCCCAGGCACCATACACAATGGGTTTTGGCAGTAGGCCCATTGTGTATGGGCTTACTGCCTCATGAGAAAAGATGAGTTTTTGAATTCTTTAGCATAGAAGAGCTAATTAGGAGTGTCCCTGAAGAGGGAAGAAATGTCTGTACTAGTACAATATCAAGAATAGTCCTCAAGGAAGACATTACTCCTGTAGGAGTTTTAAGGCTTTGTCAGCCAGTTTGTAACAAGTATGGTTGTCATTGAGTACTGTTGGATGATAATCGTCAAGCTTGTCCTCTTGCTCCAAAAGGTCATCATATGAGTAATAGGTAGCATGTACCTGTAATTGTCGGAATACAATTTGCTAAAGCATAGGTAAGTAGAATTGGATTAACCTGCTACTTAAAACCGACTGATCCATAAAGACTACAATAGTCGTGAGTAGGAATCCAATCTATAGTAAAGGAAAGACCACCTAACACCTGTCAACCAGTCAAGGAATTAAAGACAGTGGGTCAATCCAAGCCTACAAACACAAAAAAAAATCCAAAGCCAGTGTCCTGGTCATCCCAGTTGCCTGGGAGGGCCTGGTGTTGAGGGGTGTGTGTAGCTGTTTTAATTAAAATAAATAACACACCAATGAACAAGATGTTCAAAAAGACGACTGGTTAAAGATGTCTAGGCAAAGATAAGTACAAAAAAAACTGAGTCTTTGATTCATAATTGTACAACATAACAAGAATGAAGTATCATTTCAAATGAACTTGTACAAAGGTATCAGAACTATCCCAATTGAATCATCAAGTGTTTTCAAAGTCGGACTGTAGCAAGCTACACCTCTTTAAACCAAGATAGAATTCTCACTTGCATCCATATAGTCAAGACAACATATATGTTAGACTTGGCTATGTATGGCAAGCTTCAAAGAACCTATCAGTTGTTATCCATGTCCAACTTAAATTTTTTTGACTAGCTATTGTCCTTAAATATAGATTTACAAAAAATACTTAAGCATTTCAACCTGTTTTCCAAAACTATAATGTCCAAGCAAGGATTTGCTAATTCATAGTGGTGTATGCATCCTTTTGCAAGTATTCATTTATAACAAACCCTGTACCTTCCTTAATCCTCAATTAGATTTGCATGAATAAGGTTAATAAAACCAGATCTAAGCCAGTCATCTGTAGGTCAGATTTTATAACTCAAAACAGTCTCCCCCATATCACACTATCAACAAAGCCTAGAAGTGAAAGATCCAACTGAGTTTATCATGACGGTGATCAAAAGGCTAGAATCAACTAGGAATATCATGCGACCAGCTATAGGCCAGACATCAAGAACCAGAAGTTTCAGAGTTTCCCAGTACTCTGCAGCAGGTATGCACACTTATCTTCATTTACACCAAATACCATAAAAGGGTTTCCTTTTGACTTTTAGAATGTTAACTGAACTATCAGCCCATAGAAGTACTAGCCAGAGTTAAAGCCAGAGCCAGCCTCATAAAGCACGCCACCTCAAACTATACCTAGATATAGCCAGATCTGTATCATTATGTCGGTCGGATGCAATGCCGACAATCTAAGTATCAAGCTGAAGGTACAAAATCTGGCTACAACCAGTTATACTCAGACCAGTTTAGATTAGTATTCACTAGCTATAGTGGAAATTGTATGTAAAAAACCAGATCTAAGCCCCGCCAACCAAGCAATAGGTGAAGGTCAAATTTGTAAGTCAAAATAGTCTCCCCCAAATCATAATATCATAACAAACTTAGGTATCTAAAGCACCAGATCATTATCCATAAGTAGAGAGCAGGATTAAAAGACCAGATGTAGTGAAAAAAGGACCAATATCCACTTGTTAGTATAGAGCTTTTTGTATTTTTAGATTAAGCAAACTTGGACTAGATTAAATGTATTAATCCAGTAATCAGTGGTATGTTTTAGATTTATCACCTCAAGGCAAGCAAGACAAAGTCCAGCAAGGCCAGCAGAAAAAAGTGAGAGGATGTTGTGAAAAAACAGCTCAGAGTAGTATTAGCCAGAGCCAGAGAAGTGCCAGCCAGAGCCAGAGCCAGAGCTAGAGCTGGCCAACCAGACGTAGTAAAAAAAGAACCAGTTTTAAGCTAATAGACTAAGTATCAAGCTGAAGGTTTAGTGTTTTGTCAATGTAAGTAGCCTCCCTCATGCCATACTATACACAAGTGGTAGAGCAAAAAAAGGCTAGACTAGTACTTCTCAAGGCCAGATCAGAAATTAAGCCAATGCTTTTTTTATGAAAACCAGATTATGTATGAAGCCAAACCAGGACAAAGCCAAACCATGTTATAATCCTGCAAAACGTAGAGGCCAGTAAGAAGTGAAAGGATCAAGCAACAATTTAGAGAAGAAATTTCCAGAGTAAGAGAAGTGTCAGAGAAGTGCCAGCCAGAGCCAGAGCCATAGCCGGAGCACCAATGTTTCAGATTTACTGCAAATTGAATATAACATACCCAAAAGAACAACTGCAATATTCCAAATTCAAATTCTGGCAGCATAACTAGCAATGCCACTATTCTCACCATAAGTATCAATTTTAATGCAAAGAAACATCAATTTTCAAAAGTTTCCATGATAAGTTTCCTTGAAGCTCCTCATAACCCACCAGAATATGAACCATCACATAATATTTCAGAGTATCAACCAGTGATTAGTTAGATCAATTTCCCCGTATTACCATAGTATACCACATTTAGGTAACAACCTGATCAATAACCATAGAATTGATGCCACTTTATTGTCAAGCAACAAAAAACTAGAGTGAGTAAGTATGTAAACAGTACCAGGCAGGAAGCAAAAAGAAATCATCAGTTGATGTGCAATTAACAGTGCCAAGGTTATCAAACATATGCTTTAGCTAAAGAAAATCCAAATGTACAGTTTTGCCAAAAAAAAAATTGGGGCAGAAATGTTCGTTTTAGAGTTTTACTCCAAAACCCTGCAACATCGAATCAAGTATACCTTCTATTAACATTAGTAAAAGACTAAAAAAGCCAATGTGGTAGAATGCTCAGTAAACATTAATGGCGGTGAATAAAACCTTTAAAGTGAAGCCATCATCACAGCAACAGATTCTTGTGAAGCCAAGCATCAAACTGACATAACCCCGTCTACACCAAATCTAAGTGAGGGAGTTCCCCTCACCTTATATAGTGGAAGAGGCTACATACCCCGCAGTTATGGAGTAGTCGTAGACACCTAGCATAGGGGGGGAGATGCCTTTTGAATCATACCACGTTGTTGAAGGCTCAGAGTCGTGTCAAGCCACCGATCCTTTGATCAAGATGTATCGTGACGCTTCATGAGTGGAAGGGGAAGAGACTTGCCTCGACACAACAAACTACCAGTAATTCAAACCCACAAGGGGTTTTAGCAGTTAGACGCACAAGGGGTTTTTTCATTCCAAGGGTTATTTCCACAAGGGAATATTCCCATGGGGTTAGGTAATTAGAGGTACCATGCTAAAAAAATAGCAAATTGGAAAGCTTTACTTAGCTGTAGTGTTTCACCATAGCAAGAGATAGCAATATTTATTTTGTAAAGCATACGGTAGACTCCTATGAGGCACCAACTTAAAGCAAGTTTGAGTGTTTAAAGGTTGGATGTCATATTTTGTAGTCAGATACAGTGATCCAGGGCACAATCAGAAGCCCCCTGATGCCATCAAGGTCAGATGCTATGACTGTGTGTGTGTGTGTGTGTTGTAATTAGAACTAGCAATCATAGTCAGATGTTGTGACCAAGGGTGTGTGTGTGTGTGTGTGTGTGTGTGTGTGTGTGTGTGTGTGTGTGTGAGAGAGAGAGAGAGAGAGAGAGAGAGAGAGAGAGAGAGAGAGAGAGAGAGAGAGATCGAATAGTAATCGTCATAAGTTTTATTGTTTTATGAATGTACAAGGTATGAAGTAGAAATAATGATAGTTGAGGGTAATAAATGTGAACAAATTAGGTGAGGTTCTTGCACAAAGGAGAGAGGTGAACCAAAAATTTGATAGACGGCCAGTTTAGCTTTCCCTCAAGTTTAGAGGCATCCATTCTTTAGTTCCATACTCGATTCTTTTTTAGTTGAGGTGGAGGAGTTTTCCTCCTCTAGAATATCCAACATTGGTACTTGATTAGACCTCAACAAAGTACTGCTTTAATCTCCATCTGTTGACATGTGTTTTACAAAGCTTACTATCCCTCCATCAACATGTAATTACCATTGTTGTAGTGCTTTGTAATGATGAACGCCCCATTCCATCTCGAAAAAAAATCTTTTCCTTCCTAGAGTCTCTTGGTAAGCCCAATTTGTCTTGGCCTTGAGAAGCTCCTCTAAGCTAAGCCATGGTGGCATCATGAATGATGTAGAAGAAAAAGAAAATATCTTACCAGTTGGCAAAGCCTGTAAAAATCTATGAAGTCCAACTTGTAAAGCCTATAAAAGGCACCTCTTTTTATAAATGAAATAATCACGTGTGCACTTTTTTATTTCTTATGTAAGCAGCTCGTGCATTCTTCTTCTCTCTATCTCTACCTTCTACCTCTCCTGTACCTCTCACACTAGCCATGTCACTCATCTATTTTGAACCTCCATAGCTAACTGCCCAACAACTAGTATCACACAGATGGCCTTCGTACCTCCTATCACTTTCCTCCTCGTACTTTAGATGTTTAGGGTTGCATTTTCTTCGTTGGCGTCTCCATAGCCATTGAGAGAGGAAAGAAAACGAGATAGAGGAAAGGACAAAGGAGAGAGCTAATTGTGTTGCTAGGATTGTTCAGATGCACAACCCTGAATGCTTTGGATCCACTAGGGAGATATAAACACCAAAATGTAGAGGGAGAATACATAGCACTCAGAGACAATGATGTATGTTTCATTATCCAAAAATTTAAAAGGTTTTTACAAAAATCGGCTTTTTTAATCTTAGCCAAGGTATAAAGATGACAAACTCAATCCAATTTAGGATAAAATGGGATTGGGAATCACATATGGCAGAAGCTCATAGCCTCAACTACGGACTATATACTTTTGTAGAAAAATACAAGAAGGTAAAAGATTTGGACTTGATGGGTTTTTCATTCATTCATAAGATGAATTTACAATTTTTGGGCTCAAAAAATGGTAGCTCTATCAGCGTGGTTATAACATGTTCCATGGATCTCATTCATCGAGGGCAATCAAGGGCTATATTATGATCTATCAAGCGAGCCTATAGATGACATACTTTATGGATTGTATGCCCAATTGATGTTTCTACTATCCTATTACATGCAAAATTTTGATAAAGCATTCTTTACGGGCTTCTTTACTCTCAGATAACAAATCTTTGGCCCCATGATAGCCAACCTGCATTGCCGTTTTGTCGGGTACTTGGCAATGGAGACGAAAAATAAAATTTATGACCAATTACTCATTGGTGGGGAGAATTAACTACACGCTAGGTACGAAGAGGCTTTGGAAGCCTTGCAAAAGTAGCACGATGTACCCACCTAAATCCATCTTTATGGAAAATTTTCATCAAATTTTTGGTAATATTGGCTAGAAGGACACGTTTCCACTAAAAAATTGGTTCTACAATATCAACTTTTTAAGGCAACACATTGTACCTACTTGTAATTGCATCAATCATACTGAGTTTACATCTCAATTTGATAAATTTGGATCACACATTTGTACTTCAAACCTAGACATTTGCAAGGATCATGAGATTCGTGTTTTGCTTAACAAATGATTAAATCATGTTCCTCTTCCACCACTTAACCCTCACTTGGCTTTTGTTGCCCTTCTTAATTGCTTAACTGACTTGGTTAATAAACTTTAACTGGAGTCAGAGGTGTTCCATACCCTCTCTCAACTACTTTTTCACTCCTTCTCAAACAAGGTAGTAAACTTGAACCCACACTAACACTACTTGGTATACTCTAGATATACTTACAAAGATTAGAGATCTCGCTTCTAAATTTTTTATTGTGGGACTTGACAAAGATGGAAATACAGCTACAATTATATGTAAACAGCTCGTGCACTTGGAAGCACTAGATAGATTGAATGGAGACAAATTTTCCATTACTTCTCTTAACCCAACTGATACTGGGAATCTACTTACAACACAACTTCAAGAACTAGGTTACAAAGCTAATAACAAAAACTACCTGTACTCTTTCCTACTTATAAAGCACACAAACATAAATTTAGATGGGCTTCAAATGGAATTTATACAAACATTACAGAATGCATGACTAAATGTATTAATTTAATCCTCACAGAACTAGAACACCATTGTGTTTTGCAATGTCCGTACACAATTCCTTAGGCTTTGCCTCTAGTAGGCCTTTGCTCGGCCCTTGCTCTTTTGGTTAGGCATACCCCCTCTAAAAGAAGAGTAATCGCACTCCACTACATACGAAAAACGTACATAAAGTCAAGATTCAATAGACACTGACTCCACCATCATTGCCAAAGACAAAGTGACTGACCCTTTTCCCAATCCATGTTTATTTGTGACAAGGGAGTGAAGTGGCTCCCCTCTTGTGCAACACACATTGCACCAAACTCCATGGTTGAATTGATCTCCACTTTGGAGAGGTTTCTATCACTCTAAGAGCCTCAAGATGTAACTCTAACAACTAAGGAATATCTGCATAGTCCTACTCCTCCATCGACTTGGCATTAAGAAATCGTTGCAAATTGTCTAGTATACCCTTGATAGTAAGGTCATGAGCCCAAGAAGACTTTAACTCCATGCAATTTCATCAAAGGTGGTCAATTGCGAACAACTTCTACTTTTGCTAGATCCACGCTAACTTGAATAAAGAACTTGCATTTCTTTCCATTGATCACAAGCCTGAACATGTGTGTCAGATGTTCTTGACGCTGCTTTGGACTTGGAGAATACAATGATACCATCAAATAATATGGTTATTCATTCTCTAAATATCCAACCCAACATCCTATTGAACATTGCAAGAGCATTGGTAAGCCCTAACAACATCACCGAAAACTCAATACAATCCAAAGGACGTCCTAAAAGTGAGCTTATGCATATTTACATAAGCGATTTTGATATGATGGTTACACTTTTGCTGAGAGATAATACACGTGTGTATTGATAGCCTTTACAACGACATATGACATTTTTTTTCACCTCCTAGGCTTACACGTAGGATTTAGTCAGAGCTCCCACAACGGGCATCTTTGTGGATAAAGCCATTTAGATACACTGCTCAAGACGACTGGAGATCATTATATCAATGCCGCTTACAGAGGAGGATCCAGGCTATCATGACGAGAAATGGGTCAAGGGCTAATCGCTTCTTTAATGGGAAGGAGATATATACCATGCTCCATTGATCCATGCAAGAGGATTCCTTCGTCCTTTTTTTTCGACACCCCAGAGGGCCCATAGGGGGAGGTGCTTATCCCTTCCAAATATTAGCCATGTTACATGGTCAGGCAAGGGCTGCGTACCATCGGGCAAGAGCCACGCGTAGGCATCACCGTGGCCACCTAATTGATGCACCACGTCCTGGGAACGACGGAGAGAACTCGTAGCAGCGAGCTATCAGGTGACCCACCCCAAGAGGAGGATGCACTTGAGTGTCCAAGGGCAAGAGCCCTAGCAACGTGAACATCAGGTGTCCCTCTAGAGTGTGACCCAACAAGGGATTTGAACCCACAACCCGAAGGTTGAGAGGCCAAAGCCTTACCTTATATTGTCGTTGTTTGATGCCCCTTCTTTGTAACTTTTGGTCTCATGGGTCATCTTGGCCTTTTGCAGACGTCACTAAATACATTTCATGTCTCTCTCTCTCTCTCTCTGCGCATGATTGACAATTTTTGAAACAATGGATTATAGCCATACTGGAAATGGGCAGGGTGGTTGTGCCACGTGAGTCAAGTCAGTAATGTTTCCAGCTACGTTTCCAACGAGAGTTCAGCTTATTAGATTGCAGGGTTCTTCTCCCGAATTCTCACGTTATCCATCCGCCAGTCTGAAAGGATCTCTTAAGCATACAGGAATCCAAAACCGCGAAAAGGTTGGTGCCATTCTGCTGCTTAAGTTCACTTGTCCCCTTGCAAGGTAGTCGCACTTCCTTGTAAGGTAGTCATTTTTCACAAACGTGATGTTTGCTCAGCTGAATAGATGCTTTTTTTTTGGCAGATTTTGCTGAACGATGTGGGGAGTATTCCTGCTTTCAGTTCTATCAGCAAACAAAAGATCTGTACAAGTAAGGGAACCCAAGCATTTTTGTGAAGTTTGCTTCTCAATTCTCGCAATTGGATGAGGAATGTCATCAAATAGCATAGGTTTTTCACCTATCTATGCATTGCCCCTCATGTAACATCAAGATGGCCACTTGTACCATTGCCCACTAGGTGTGAACTAACTATTTGTAAGAACAGTACACTTGGAATCTAGTCTCTTGGTAGCTCACCAAGACAATGTGTGAACGGTGTGTGTGTAAGAATTGGCAACAAAAGATGGATGGAAATGATTGACAACAATGACATAGGTGCAAGTATGCTCGCCTCTGTAGGCAAGTAGTGCACCACCCAAAATCTTCGTGATCAACTTCTCTGAAAGAGTATGAGCAGCTGGTACAACAGCGGCAAGTGAACACTTCTCCGAGTTTGGTCCCTAGCATGGAGAGAGGCTGTAACATGCTTAGAAAATCCAAGCAAGAAATCAATACCAACACACGAAACATAAACTGCAACGACTTGAAGAGAGAAAATGAAATGATATATTAATGTCTTCAAAAAGCCAAAAGACCTAAGAGACCAATCTATTACAAACTGGTGAATCTGAAACCATGTCTGAGTACACAAAAAAAAAAAAGAGATACTAAATTGAATCTAGAAGTGCTACTAGCTACAATTGTGTGGGATATGTGTGATGATTGATACAATGGGTGCCCAAATACAAGAGAAAGATACAATGGGTGATGAATCCATCCTCATCTGTACGTACAAGGGGGACCCCAAACTAGGCGCCCCAGTTGCTTTTCAGCAAGTCCAAAAGCTAAGACCCCAAAAGCTTGCACAAAATCCACCAGAGCGTTCATAGAGCGTTCATATTGCTGTGCCACATGGCAGTGCAATTCGTGGCGCATTTTTCGAAAGCCACGTCATCAAGCCTGCTATGCAATTTTTGTAGTTCCTGCTTATTGGGATTAGGTCTGCCCTCTCTAGTGGGCCCTTTTACGTCCACTAGGGTAGTGCCATGTCGTCACACTTGTGGCATACCCCCCTCTTGAAAGAAGAGTAGTCGTCCTCGACTACGCCTGCAAAATAGGCAAAGGACAAGAACTAGCTCACTAGACTACCATGAGTCTATACCTTTGCACTTTGTGTTATGGGTGAATTTGGGCTTATCCTAGATTCATCTAGGTCTATTCATTAATCCTATAGCGAACATGCAGACTTCACATTGTGAAGTTTTTATCCGAGTTACGACCAATTGAGATTGTGCTAATTCTTTCTACCTCATTTTTGTGCTAAGTTTTCGTATGCTTCTGTTAGTGCTAGGCTTCATGATGACTGAGTCTGCCCTGCATCTCTAGAGTGATGACAAAAATTCTGTATGCGGATCTTTGTATTGATGCATGCTCGTGCGTTTGTGTGGGAGAGTTCATACCTAGTTCTACACCCACTATTGGGCATTGACGACATTGGTGGGGATGTTGTAGTATTAGTCAATACTATCCATGATGGAGCTGATGGTTATATTGTCTTGTGGGTGACTACCATGAGTCTACACCTTGCACTTTTCGTTAACAATGAATTTGGGCTTATCCTGGATTCATCTAGGTGTATATACGTAATGCCTCCACTGAGTCAACGCATGTATAATTGCTAAAAGATCCTTCTCATAGATTTGTGCAACCCTCTTTGGTTTAAAGAACATCTTCCTTCATAAGTTTGGCGTTTCCATCTTGCATTAAGACTACTCCCAGACTTCTCAGGTGTCGTGGAAGGGTTTAGGGTTTTAACTCAGATCTAGTACTTCGCGCAAACACAAGGTTACTTTGCTTCAGTTGAGAGAATCTAAACTAAACAAAATGAAAGAAAGAGGTAGAGAGAGAAGAGAGTAGACATTGCATGTCGGGTCCCAACCACCCTCAAGGGCCCCCTTGCTCTGTTGCTAGAGCAAGTACTTGATTTAGATTACTTGCACAATGCTGATACAATGGCTAATTGCTGAATACTGAATACTTCGTGTTGATGCTGATCTAATGCAAAACGCTAAGACTGATCTAGTGTAAAAATGCTGGGCTTGGGTTGATTTGGTGCAAAAATGCTGGGCTGGACTGATGCAAAAATGTTAGGCTGAGTTGATGCAAAAACGTTGGGCTGAGCTGATGCAAAACACTAGGCTGACGTAATGGGAGGGCACCACGTGCCAACGGAAAAGAACAGATTGAACATTTTCAGGTGCTTCGGAAGAGAATAAGGATTTGCTCGGATCTAGTACTCCGCACACAAACACAAGGGACGCTTTGAAAGCGCGAAGCAGAGGGTACCGGTAGGTGCGCGTCGCGATGTAGTGCAGGATTGGGGCAAGAAGCAGGAGGCAAAGTGCAGCAGAGAGGAAGCGCTAGGGATCAAAGTAGGGAGAGAGAGAGAGCTCATGTTTTTGGGGAAAACTCAATAAGTGAGTTTTGGGTTTTTCCACTTTTATTATAAATGACTTAAAAAAAAAGTGTCCAGACAAAGTATAAAAATGTACAAAACGGGGTTATTTAGGCCTTTAACCCAACAACCTTCCACTTAAAGGCATAAATGACACCTTTAAGTTAACCAACTCCCACTAGCTGTATGCAATGCTCATGTTGAGCCTTAGCAAGACTCTTGGTGAGAACATCTGCAGGGTTATCCTGTGTATGGATCTTAGTCAAGGTAGTCGACTAGACCATCCTCCAATACCTGACGTATGAAGTGGTACCGCACATCTATGTGTTTGGTACGCGCATGAAACATTGGATTTTTGGCTAAATAGACAGCACTCTGGCTATCACAACCCAACACGGGTGTATGAGCAGGCATGCCAAGTTCTTTTGCAAGTCTGCCCAACCAAATGGCCTCCTTTGAAGCCTCTGTGGCTGAAATATATTCAGCCTCAGTAGTAGTCAATGCCACAATTTTTTGCAACCTAGAACACCAAGAGACTGCACCACCAGCAATGGCAAATACATATCCACTAGTAGATTTCCTGGTATCCATGTCACCTGCCATGTTTGCATAACAATATCCCTGCAACTTCAAGTCACTTTTTCCATAATAAATACACTTTGATTGTGTACCTTTCAAATATCTCAAAATGCATTTCATAGCTTTCCAATGCGCCTTGCCAGAATTCGACATGTATCGACTAACAACTCCCACTGCATAAGCAATGTCGGGACGAGTGGCAACCATAGCATACATAAGAGAACCACAAGCTGATGCATATGGGATTCCCTTCATTGCTTTCAATGCCACCTCATCCTTTGGGCAATCTACTTTGCTAAGCTTAGTGTATGGAGGTAAAGGTACTCCAAGAGGCTTAGCATCAGCCATATTAAACCTGTCAAGTACTTTTGCAATGTACCTTTCTTGAGATTAAAACAACAATTTCAGCTTTCTATTTCTTTTAATACGCATGCCCAAATATGCTCTGCATCACCCAAATCCTTCATAGCAAATGCTGAATTTAGCTTATGTTTCAGAGCATCAAGACTAATCTTATGTTTCCCGACAAGCAGCATGTCATCAACATAGAGAACAAGTATGATGGGACTACCATCTTCATCCCTTTTCGTATACAAACAATGATCTGCATGGCTGCGTTTAAAGCCTTGAGACAACATAAAAGTGTCAAACTTCTTTTACCAGTGCCATGATGATTGTCTCAAACCATCAGAGCCCTTTTCAGTTTGCATACAAGTTCCTCACGTGTAGGAACTACAAAACCTTCAGGTTGTTTCATGTATATGTCCTCTTCAATGTCACTATGCAAAAACGCTGTCTTTACATCCATTTGATTCAATTCCAAATCAAGCACCGCAACGAGAGCAAAAAGGACACGTAAAGTTGTAAGCTTTACAACAGGAGAAAAGATTTTTTGAAAATTAATTCTTTCTTTCTGTGCATATCCTTTTGCAACCAATCTTGCCTTGTACTTGGGTTTTTCATCCACAATCTCAATCTTGTATACCCATTTGTTAGGAAGAGCCTTTCTCCCTTTAGGCAATGGCACAAGATCCCAAGTATCATTTGCATACAAGGACTTCATTTCCTCTTGCATTGCAAGCTCCCACTTACTGCTTGACTCACATGTCTTAGCCTCTTTATAAGTGAGAGGCTCCCCTTCATCTGTCAGCATAATATAATGCAAAGAGGGATCATATCTACTCACATTCCGCCTTGGACGAGTAGAATGCCTCACCCAATGATCCACATTATCTGGAAATGGGTCTACATCAGGTGGAACAATGATATCATCAACAAAGGGCTGCTGTACATCATTTTCAGCCCTGTTTTCAGCATTGTTATGTGCCTGCACATGCCCTTCAGGAGCCTCATTTTGCTGTCCAACATCATCTAGCTCAAACACCACTGGTTCATCAACATTTTTAGCCATATGTGGTGCATCCCGAGGGTCAAAATTAGGCCTATAGGTGGCTGTACATACTGAATTTTGACCTTCTTATGGTCACCATTAGAGGCACAATTGTTTTTAAGCAGCCTTGCCTCATTAAAAAAAACATCCCGGTTGCGTACAACCTTTTTGAGCTAAGGTAACCAAATTCTATAGCCCATTTCACCTTCTTCATCGTATCCCATGAAGAGGCCTTTAATGGACTTTGCATCCAGCTTACTCCTCAACTCAGGCCTTACATGCACAAACGCTTCGTAACCAAAGACGCGTAAGTGATCATATGAAGGAGGTTTACCAGACCAAACCTCTTCAGGGATGTCACCTTTCAAAGACATGTGAGGTAATCGATTACATATATGCACTGCAGTTTTTAGAGCTTCCCCAAAATCCATGAGGGAGATTAGCTGTAGACAACATGCATCTCACCCTCTCACATAAAGTCCTATTGTATCTTTCAGCCACACCATTAGAAGAGGGGCTGTATGGAGCAGTAAGCTCCATCTTAATGCCCAAATTTTCACAAAATTTGTTAAATTCACCATTTGTGAACTCACCCTCATTATCCGTACGCAAGCATTTCGGCTTTTTACCTGTTTGAGTGGTCACAATTGCATGAAATATCTTAAATGCAGCAAAGGGTTCATCCTTAGGTTTGAACAAATGAACCCAAATTTTTCTAGAATGATCATCAACGAAAGAGACAAAATAATGTGCACCCCCCATAGATTTAGTGGGCATGCTACAAATATCAAAATGTACAAGATCAAGCACATTAGATTTGCGAGAGACATGGGAGTAATAAGAACTTTTCACTTGCTTGCCATATTGCCATTCATTACAAAAATCAAGCTTTGTGCCTTTAGCATCAAGCTTGTTCAAATTACAAAGCTTAGTAAGGCCTTTTTGGCTTATATGGCAAAGCCTCTTATGCCACAACTCCATATGTGAGTTAATTTCAGCCAAAGCAATAAATTTTCCCAACAATGCCTTTCCATGCAAGCAGTAAAGTGTCCCTTTCTTTGTACCTTTTACAATCAGCCTTGAGCCTTTTGTCATCTTCCATGATCCTCTCTCAAACAAAATGCTGTAACCATGCATATCCATCTAACCAACATAAAGTAGACTCTTCTTGATTCCCGGCACATATCTAACATCATGCAAGACAATCTCATTTGTGCCATCTATAGAAAGATGCACGGTGCCAATACCCTCAATGGAACATGCATGATTGTTTTCAAGGTAAACATGGCCATGGCTGCTTGCAACAAAAGTAGAAAAGCACTCCTTGATAGGAGTCACATGAAATGAAGCACTGGAATCAACTATCCAAGTTTGGGATAATGCATCATTAACAGTCAATAAAGCATCAATTAGATCATGCTTGGTGATCTGCATATCCTGTGTATGAACATTGAGAGAGACATTAGACTTATGAGCATCATCAACTGACAAAGTGGCACATAAGATGCCTTCAATATCTACCAGCTCCTCAATAACAACACTAAAACCACATTGGTCTTTTCTTTGTCCTTTGGACTGTCCTGTGCATCTGTCTTGATCTCCTTCTTCTCTTTCTTTTTGTCTCCACCGTTCTTCTTCCTTTCCAATTCTGCCTTATAGTAACCTGCAGTCGGGTTTCTTATGACCTTTCCTGCCACATTGATAGCATGTCACATCACCCTTGCCTTTGTTGGCATTTCCCCTTTCTCTACTCTTACTCTTACTTCTCTGTGCATAGGCATTCTTCTTCTCTATCCTGCCTCAACCATGTTGGCTGAGCCACCTCCTTCTCCACTTGCTTTCCTCCTAATTTCTTCATTCAATATTGAACCCCTAACTCCATCAAAAGTCAAGTTGGGATTATTTGACAATGAGACTACCAATGTTTCCCAAGAATCAGGTAGAGTCATCAGCAAGAAGATAGCTTTGAGCTTATCATCAAAAGGGGCCAAACCTGAGTCTTGTAACTGAGATAGAGTGCCTGTAAACAATGACAAATGCTCTGCAGCGCTCTTGGACTCATCTAGTTGCATGCCAACAAGTTTTTGCATCAAATGCACCTGATTAACTGGGGTCGTATTCTCATACGTTGCCTTCACCCACAACTCAGACGCATTGACAAGACCCTTGAGATCTACCAAGATCTCGTTAGAGACGGCCATTTTAATGTACGTAATGGCCTTCTTGTTCAATGTAAGCCATGCTGCATCTGACATATCTTTTGGCTTCTCTGCTTCAAGTGCCCTGTCACAATCTTTAAGAAAGAGGATTCCTTGAATCCTATCCTTCCAAAGATCAAAACCTGTTTCCTCAAACCGCTTGATCTCGAAGAGATTCTTAACGTCAGAGGAAGTCGATGCCATAGTTGCACAAACAAGAGGGCTTAAATGCTGAATTTTTTTGGGCAAAATGCACCAAAAACAGAACATAACCTCACCGCAATGTGCACAACAGTTCCAAAGTGTCACAGAAGCAATTTGAGCCAAAACTATGCAAGTTTAGGCAAGAATAGCAATTTCTGAATTTTTTGTGCAGAAAATTCAGCAAGCAAATTTTTGCCCAAAAACAACAAATGTTGTTGTTTTTAACCTCAAAAGAGTGTACATAATGCAAAAACACAGCCTTTGGGAGCATGTATGGATAAAAGCCCCAATTTTTAGCATAAAAGTACAAAAAATTGACTTGAAAAGGGCATTTTGCATCCAAAACTTGCTTAATGCTCGGGAATTACAGCATTTAATACTTTCCCCAATCCAAATACATCAAATGTACATTTGCATAAACCTGCGTAAATCTGTAATTTGCTCTAAAAACTTGTTTTAGAACCTAATTTTCAGTAAATTTGGTTGATTTAGGGTAGTAGGGACCAAGTACAAGTGTTCCCACAACTTAATACATCATGAGAGAACCTGTACTTTGCTGTAATAACCTGTTTTTGACTTAAAAACAGCTTGTTTTGGGCTGCTTTGGCACTCTAGGTATCCCCGGTGACCCCGGAAGCAAGGGGGTTCGCGATAGAAGTGGAGATTGTCGCAAGAAAACACCTTTTGCTGGCTATCCAGCCACCTGCGCAGGTCCTTGTGAAACCCTAGGGCTCTGATACCAGTTGAAAGCGCGAAGCAGAGGGTACTGGTAGGTGCGCGTCGCGATGTAGTGCAGGATTGGGGCAAGAAGCAGGAGGCGGATGCAGCAGAGAGGAAGCGCTAGGGATTGAAGCAGGGAGAGAGAGAGAGCTCACGTTTTTGGGGAAAACTCAATAAGTGAGTTTTGGGTTTTCCCACTTTTATTATAAATGACTTAAAAAAAATGTGTCCAGGTTCAATGTGAATCTAGACAAAGTATAAAAATGTACAAAGGGGTTATTTAAGCCTTTAACCCAACACACTTTACTTCACTTGAAAGAACCGAATTGAACTAAAAGAAAGAGAGAGATGAGAGAGAGAGAAAAGAGACGACACATAGATGTCAGGTCCCAACCCTCAAGGGCTTTCTTTATTCTTTGCACAATGCTGATACAATGACTAAATGCTGAGATGTTGGGTACTGATGCTGTGGTACTTGATGACGACTATGTTGACGGCGATGATGATGTCGACGGTGACGATGGTGACTGTGACGATGACGACGATGATGTCGTCGTCAAGTCCGGGATCTGCGATGACGATGACGATGACGATGACGAAGGTGTCGTCGTCAAGATAGGGATCTGCGATGACGATGACGAAGGTGTCATCGTCAAGATAGGGATTGCGATGACGATGACGATGTCGATGATGACGGCGTGAATGGCTGAAAACTTAAAACGCTAGATGCTCTGTTGGGGATCTGCTACTGTGGTGGCACTGCGGCTTGGATCTGCAACCGTCGAGTCGCATTCGGGCTGAAATGCAAAAACGCTAGGCCGATCTGGCTGAAAATGCAAAACGCTGGCTGATCTGGCTGTAAACGTTCTTGGTTTGGCTTGGTCGATGCGGCGAGGATCTGCTACGGAATGGGGAGGATCCACGAAGCTAAGGGTTGATGACTGAAAACTGAAAATGCTAGGCTGATCTGGGTCTTCTTCTTCTTGAGAAAAACGCTAGGGCTCCTGTTGAGGTATTGCCTAACTGCTAGGTGCTTGCCTCCTTGTGTCCCTACTTCTTTTGCTTCTACTGAGTTCCCAATGGGTTTCTTTTGTAGATCTTTAGCAATTTGCCTTACCTACTTTTCTAACAAACTCATGATTTTTAAAAAGAGTTCCAAAAGTCACTTGTAAATAAATGACCTATAAGAGACGGTTCACGTGGTAGAAAATGCTCATGCTGAAATGATTGTACTGTGCAAGAGAGGGTATGCAACTGTGACTGGCCTGGGCATGCACGTCCTGCTAGAGGCTCACAAGGTGCCAAGCTAGGTCCTACGCTAAAACTCATACTAGACTATGGCAGCAGTGTACCCACGTGGCGCAAGTGAAGTGCGCACGTGACTTCCCCCCGTTAAAAGTGAGGCACAATTGCTGAACTTCTATTTGTACTTCTGATGTTGACTGATGAATGCTTCTGATGCTGTGGATGTACAAACCAATGCAGATTCCTCCGAAACCAGGGACTGATCGTGCTGCGGATGGTGTGGGTACTGCTGGCGATGCAAACACCCTGTAAGCGTCACTCTCCAACGTTACTATGATTGCCGAATATCAGCCTCGGCTCTATACCAGATAGTGCTGACTCTGCCTGCTGTAGCAAGAGCTGTTTCCCGAACACTGACTGTGGTGAAAACATTACCGGTGCTGATGGACTGGGGTTTGGTTCTAGGGTCCTTTCCAAAGGTTCAATGAAGAGGGAAATGGATGGACACTACATGCAAATGCGAGTGCAGAAGAGGTTAGGGATCCTGTCTCCAACTCCTTCCATATCCGCATACATAGCTAGGAGATGGTACTCAAGATCTGGGTTCTAGTGTATCCGATGTCGATCTTCCTTCAAAGACATGGCAATGAAGAGGGATCTGGTAAGTCCATGGTCGGGGCCCAAAGATTCTTCAGGAAAAAAAATTGGGAGAGGTTCCTTGGGTTCTTGATGGTTCTTCTTGGGTTCTTTGGTTCTTACCTTGAGTTTGCGAAGCCGAAGCACACACAGATACCAATGTCAGGTGTAGCGGAAGAGAATAAGGATTTGCTCGGATCTAGTACTCTGCACACAAACACAAGGGACACTTTACTTCACTTGAAAGAATTTGAATTGGACTTAAAGAAAGAAAGAAAGAGATGAGAGAGAGAAAAGAGACGACATTGGGATGTCGGGTCCCAACCCTCAAGGGCCCCCTTGCTCTATTGCCAGAGCAAGTACTTTCTTTATTCTTGCAGAATGCTGATACAATGACTAAATGCTGAGATGCTAATGCTAATGGGTACTGATGCTGTGGTACTTGATGATGTTGACGACGATGATGATGATTGTGACGATGATGTTGTCGTCAAGTGCGGGATGTGCGGTGATGATGACGAAGGTGTCGTCGTGAAGATAGGGATTTGCGATGACGATGACGAAGACGAAGGTGTCGTCGTTAAGATAGGGATGACGATGACGATGATGATGTCGACGATGACGATGCTGTCGACGACGACGACGTCAATGGCTGAAAACTGAAAATGCTAGATGCTTTGTTGGGGATTTGCTACTGTGGCGGCACTGCGGCTTGGATTTGCAACCGTCGAGTCGCACTTGGGCTGAAATGCAAAAACGCTAGGCTGATCTGGCTGAGAATGCAAAACGCTGGCTGATCTGGCTGTAAACTTCATTGGTTCTCGGCTTGGTCGATGCGGCGAGGATCTGCTACGAAATGGGGAGGATCCGCGAAGCTAAGGGCTGATGGCTGAAAACTGAAAACGCTAGGCTGATCTGGGTCTTCTTCTTCTTGAGAAAAACGCTAGGGCTCCTGTTGAGGTGCTACCTGATTGCTGGGTGCCTGCCTCCTTGTGTCCCTGCTTCTTCTGCTTCTACTGAGTGCCCAATGGGTTTCTTTTATAGATCTTTAGCAATTTTCCCTACTTACTTTTCCAACAAACTCATGATTTTTAAAAAGAATTCCAAAAGTCACTTATAAATAAATGACCTATAAGAGGTGGTTCACGCGGTAGAAAATGCTCATGCTGAAAAGATTGTACTGTGCAAGAGAGGGTATACAATTGTGACCGGCCTGTGCATGCACCTCCTGCTAGAGGCTCACAAAGTGCCAGGCTAGGTCCTTCAAAGCACTGAAGTCCCACTCCAGTCTGTAGATCCAAGCAATGAACCTGTCCAAGAAGAGATCCAAGATCCTCTCCCTAAGTCCATGTAGATGCTCCTGTGTAAGCAAGTAATCTGGCGTGTCGAGGTTAAGTGGTAAGTGTCTGTCCACCCAAGAAGGTGGTGTCTTCTCTGGGAATGTCGTGATCCCATATGCCATAAGCATGGCCATATTTCGTGTGAACTCCTCTGATGAGTGCATAGGTGTGTCCAAAACAATGAATGCAATGATCAGTTGCGTCTGTGACCTCGTTGCAGAAATCCTAACCCTAAAACCTTTCACAGTTGTGCAAGAGGCAAGTGCGAACAAGTGGCACAGTTACCTATGCAATGCACACAGTGCACACCCCTATTCAAGGGGCTGTATATCCAGTTGTACACACACATTCTACACCATTTTTGGGCACCATATTTCTCGAAGCTCCTTTCAGGTGAATATTACTGCAATAAAGAAATACCCAAAGGGGCATCTATTTAGAGGCCAGTGCTTTGTAAAAAGGGAACTTCGCCCCTCTCTCTCTCTCTCAAGTGGAGATTACTAGACTCATTCGTCAGGACCTGATCCAGTTGGATACCAGGAGGACCTGGATAGAGCCGCCACAGGAGTTGGGCCTGAAGATGGCTTTCTATAGAGTGCATCTTCTCCACCTCACAGGAGATGGGTTTGTGATTCGACCCAGCTACATGGACACACATATGTCTCATGGTTTGCGGTGTGCCATTGGTCAGATACGCACATCCTCACATCAGTTGGAGATTGAGACTGGTAGATTCAGAGGGATACCAGCAGACAACAGGATATGCGGTTTATGCCAGCCAGAGCCAGAGAGAGAGCTACATTACATATGTCATTGCATAGTGTACTATGAGATTCGGGGCCGTTTCCACTGCTTATTCAGAGAGGGTTTTGGTCCTATCTCTAGGGTCATGAGTTATGAGGATCAGAGATGTCTTGGACTATATCTACTTGAGTTACACAGATATAGAGACACTTTATTGGGGAGAGCTAGAGAGAGACAGTCCCAGAGACGGATTATAGATTTCTTTTCACTAGATATGGGACTGCCAGAGGAGCAACCATCAGTGCAGAGCTCCGCCCACACTCATTCGACCACTACTGGCACTCTCATCAACCGAGCATTGGAGCTACGGAGATCCTGACGGCCACGATTGAGGAGAGGGGCTACACAGCATTGACGGAGACTACAGGAGAGGATTCGAGCCATACTCTCTCGACATCCGGAGTGCAGATGAGGATGGATTCTAGTAGTAGTAGTAGTATTTTTGTTATAGTCTTTTTGTACCCATACATGGTATCAGATTCACAATTTTGTAACAGTTTGGTCTCATAGGTCATTTTGGCCTTTTGAAGACGTTAATATAACATTTCATTTCATTTCATCTCTCTCTCTCTCTCTCTCTCTCTCTCTCTCTCTCTCTCTCTCTCTCTCTCTCTCTCTCTCTCTCTCTCTGTGGCACCCTCGCTGTCTCTTACACGGGTGGAGATCACTAGACTCATTCGTCAGGACCTGATCCAGCTCGACACCAGGAGGACATGGATAGAGCCGCCTCAGGAGTTGAGCACGAAGATGGCTTTCTATAGAGAGCATCTTCTCCACCTCACAGGAGATGGGTTTGTGATTCGACCCAGCTACATGGACACACATATGTCTCATGGTTTGCGTTGTGCCATTGGTCAGATACGCACATCCTCACATCAGCTCGAGATTGAGACTGGTAGATTCAGAGGGATACCAGTAGACAGCAGGATATGCCGATTATGCCAGAGAGAGCCAGAGACAGAGTTGCACTACATATGTCATTGCACAGTGTTCTATGAGATACGGGGGCGTTTCCACTGCTTATTCAGAGAGGGTTTTGGTCCTCTATCCAGGGTCATGAGTTATGAGGATCAGAGATGTCTTGGACTATATCTACTTGAGTTACACAGGTATAGAGACACTTTACTGGGGAGAGCTAGAGAGAGGCAGTCCCAGAGACACATTACAGATTTCTTTTCACTAGATATGGGACAGCCAAAGGAGCAGCCACCACTGCAGAGCTCGTCCCACACTCATTCGACCACTACTGGCACTCTCATCGACCGAGCATTGGAGCTACAGAGATACAGACGACCGCGACTGAGGAGAGGAGCTACACAGCATCGACGGAGACTACAACAAAAGATTCGAGCTATACTCTCTCGACATCTAGAGTGCAGATGAGGACGGATCCTCACCATTTCTTCCATCTTTGTTTCACACACTGTTACATCCAGTTTACCGGGTACCTATTGTATCAGCTGCTACACCCACGTAGTTTTAGATTGTAGTAGTAGTAGTAGTATTTTGTTCCACTTCTAGTTCTTTTCTAGTTCTTTTGTACCCAGACATGGTATTAGATTCACTATTTTGTAACTGATTGGTCTCATAGGTCATTTTGGCCTTTTGAAGACGTTAATATAACATTTCATTTCATTTCTCTCTCTCTCTCTCTCTCTCTCTCTCTCTCTCTCTCTCTCTCTCTCTCTCTCAGGGGAGCCACGCAGCACCGACGGAGATTGCGGCAGAGGATCCACAGGATTCTAGCATGACACCCAGAGTGTCGATCAGGATAGGCTTCATGCTACTGCTATATTGTATCATGGTGACACTTATCCCCACTTCGTACCTTTATGGCATGATACCATTGCTCAGCCTACCAGCCACCCATAGGAGTCGGTAGCACTCCTATCAGTTCTTTGTTTGTAGTTTTCTTTGTTTGTACCCAGACTTGGTACTAGACTCATCATTGTAATCAGTTGGTCTCATAGGTCATTTTGGCCTTTTGTAGACGTTAATATATCATTTCATTTCATTTCTCAACCCTTCTACCTCATTACTAAGCTATGATGTGAGCTGGGAGCTTCCCTTCTCTATCTATTATGTAAGTCGATCTAAGAGCTGAATACTCTCCTTATTATCTGCTGGAACTTCCTGTTTTTCTGTCATCTACAGCCCGGGAAGTAGCTCCAGCTGGTTACCGGCTGCACTCTGCAAACTGGATGAGATCTACTGGTGACCAGACACCGAGATGGCCAGTAACACATCAAGCTAGTGGCACAAGCAGGGAAAACATGGGACACATGGCCCATGTGAGAGAAACTACCTCATGCAGGCTGGCCTTCACTCTTTAAGATTTGCCCCTAGGAGATGTCATCACTAGCAGTTGCATCCCTAGAGATGACAAACTCTAACACCCCTTCTAAGCTCTTGGACGGTGTAGACAACTGTGGAGCTGATAAGTGATAATTGAAGAAGCTCGTCTATCCTAAGTGAGAGAAAGGTACCAAGGCATAGCCGGCCTCGGATTGTTCGTGCGATAGTGGTTGGAAAGTGGCATTCACAAGTGTCAATAGTGGCTCGCTTATCAGGAACCACTCTCGTTTGGCATTCTGGATAAGAGCTGACTTGAGGTAATTTGTTGAGAGAAGCATAAATATCGTTTGATACGCCAAGGATAACTCCTTCAATGGATCTTGTCTGATAAGTGTAACCTGGTTGTTGGCTTGAAATTTGAAGAAAGAGGTCAGAGCGCACAATCCATGTGCCGTGTACCCCAGCTCACTCTTTGGCCGTTAGTTTTACATTAAAATTGACATTGTATGCTTGTCAAATATAACCATCATGCTAAGAGTGCAAACCTCATGCATTGACAAGATATGGTATCATAGTTGAGGAAGAAAGTTTCTGCGGAATAGGGTGAATCGGGCGGCAATCTCGTTTGGAACCGTGAGAAAACTTCCTCTCAAGACCGGGCAGTCGATGGATCTCATCTATCGCGACAGATCTTCTTGTAGATGATCTCCTACCGTGTACCGCCCACCAAATGGGCACAGGTGCACACAATGCAAGAGAACCTTGTAAATTGGGGCTCTACACAGAAGGAAATGTGAGTGCTAGAAAGAGAAAGAGAGATCGCTGGCTAGAACTACAAGATGGAGAAAAAGGCGCTGGGCTGATCTACAACGCTAGAGAGAGGAGAGAGAAAACGCTTCACTCTAAAGAGAGAAAAACGCGAGAGAGAGAGAGAGAGAGAGAGAGAGAGAGAGAGAGAGAGAGAGAGAGAGAGAGAGAGAGAGAGAGAGAGAGAGAGAGAGAGAGAGAGAGAGAGAGAGAGAGAGAGAGTAGCCCAAAATGCTGGTAGCTCTGCATTGAACACATGCCAAAAAAGTGCGAGGGGGGGTCCTGCCTCATGCCAGCCTACCGAAAGGGTACTTTGTGGAATGCACCGGTGAGATAAGGACCAAGGTACGTCAACTCGGATACAGCTGGACACAGCCACAAAACAACCCTCACTTCTTAATCTGCTCTTGGGAAATACTAGAGCCACCATCGCATAGGAATTTGAACTCTAACACTATGTGCCACGTGGACACGCTACTACTACCTTTTTGGAGCCAAGGCTTTTCTATGAATCCAAGGGATTTATTTCTAGTAATTTTGCGAGCCTATTCGTAGGATTGCATGTCCGGACTGGTCCATCATATAGGCATCTCCAGTACCCTCTCGCATAAATGGTTTGTACATGTGTTTGACGGTGGTTGTTACACCTTGGTGAGTATCGGCCGACAACACGAGCATGCAGATTAAGTCTAAGGAAACGTGTCGGATTAGTTCCCATGTTAAATGTATTACCGGGTAGTGAATTATGGACTTAATAGTGCCAATTGAATTTGTTATTCTCAGTCCCAGAGTAGTTGTGGAGAATAAGCTATATCCTCAAGATTTTATAAATATCAGTTGTTGAATTCAAAGCTAGGTCCTCACTCAATCAAATTGAAGCTGAGATAAGTGGGGCGATTTTGGATAAGTAAGGTGATGGTGAAGGAACATTCCTCTTATTGGACGTGTCAAGAAGCATGTTTTTAAAAATAAAAAAAAGCGCTTTAGAAGTGTATTATAAGAAGCAAAAAGTTACAATGCTACTTCCTAAGGACTTGAGATGTTTAGGGGAGATGTTACAATCAGAGTTGGGGGAGCTGCTACATTTAGATATATAGCCGGGGCTGAGGTTACAAAGACTATCAAGGTGATGAGTGGGGATAAAACCAGGGGTAAATTTGTGGGCAGTACTACAGGGCTAGAGGCTGGTTGATCAAAACACTTTTCCTTCATATTCAACACCGTGCAATGAGCACTACAATCAGGGCTAGAGGCATGTTGATCAAAACACTTTTCCTTCATATACAACACCGTGCACAATCAGGGCAATTCATCGATTTGAGCTTGGAGGGAGTCCACAAACACGCTTGCTTTCATTATTTCACAAGCAAGCAATATGATGTCATTGGCCACATACTCGATCGAATGAGGCAGTACCTTGTTGAGAGCCATATTGACAATGTCACTTGTAGTAGGTGCATGTGTCTCTAAGCACAACAATCCTAGCTCGATAAATCTTGAGATGGTCATACCTCAAATCTCTTTCGTGCAAATTAAAATCAGTAAACAGTAGCCTGAGATTAGGAGTATCCTCTCAAACAAATTATTTCTCCTCTACTTTCAAATAATCCAAAGGGATTCACTGCGAGCTTTATACCCATGAATGTCACGTGCACATTGCACTTGAACCACGTGGACAAGCTATTGCTACAGGTCATTGTCAGTCTTAGTTTGGGATCTAGTCTAGCACCCTTGTGAGCCTCTCGAAGGACCTACATATCGAGACAGGTCAATAGTTGCATACCCTCACTTGCACAGTACGGTTATAAAGTCATTATAAGTCGATCAATAATAATTAAACCCCTCCGTTGCACCTTACATTGGTATTAGAGCTTTGGAAATGCTTCAGCTTCGCGAACTCAAGGGAATAAAAGGATCAATAACCCAACAACAATCATATTTTATTTTTCTCTATATCAAAGAAGTTTTTGTGTCCTTATCCCATACTAATACTACTTGCCTACGGATATTAGCTTTTCGTGTCCTTATCCCATACTAATACTTGTTGCCTACGGATATTAGCCAACCACTACGCATTGGCCGCGCTCTCGTCTTCATCGTCATGTCTTTGAGCGAAGATTGGCATCGAATACACGAAGATCTAGATCTTGAGTACCCAGATCTGCTCGCCTCATATACGGATATGGAAGGACTTGGAAGAAAAGTATCCTTAGCCCTCTTGTTCAGTCGCATTTGCAATAGCATGCATCCACTTCTATCGGCATGGAACCATTGGAAATACCTCCGAGCACTCTTACCTTTCATCTTCAACCACAATGGTTTCACAACAAGACTATTTGGGTGGTAGTACTTGCTCACAAGGTAGAGTCAACATCAAGGCTGATATTGTGTGATAGTAGTAATGCTACCTAGTAACTCGTATGGTCAGTTTTTTATATCGCAGCAGTATCTACATCTGTAGTACACCGGTTTTAAAGAGTTTTTATCTGCTATGCATCCACAAGCATCAGAAGCATTCAACATCAAAAGTACTGAAAGCACTCACAGGAAGTTCAACAGTTGTTGTGTCTCACCTTTAACGGGGGGATGTCACGTGCGGATTGCACTTGAGCCACTTGGACAAGCTAATGCTACAGGTTAGCGTCATTCTTAGTTAGGGATCTTGTTTGGCACCCTTGTGAGCCTTTCAGAGGACCCGCATGCCGAGACAGGTCAATAGTTGCATACCCTCCTTGCACAATAGAGTAATAAAGTCATTTAAGTCAATTATTAGTAATAAATCCTTTCAGTAAAGAGACAGAATCTAGACTAAATCTCCTACTAGAATTTGCTTCCAATTAGGAGTAAAGCGTATAAATTTTTTGAGCGGACCTAGGATGGGTGCTGATAGAGGCCAATTCATAAACAAACGATGGAGACTTTCCACTTCTCTAGATGCTGTGCAACAAATTCCATTCAAGGCACGAGTATTGGGGATTTCTAAGTAGCCCATTGGGCTCTTATAAACTTACAAGGGATGCCCAGAAGCAGAGCCCCAAAAGCAATTCACTCAAAAGCACTAAACCCCAGTACCGGCTTGTACTGAGTTGATGCAATATAAAGAAATACCGAAAGGGGCGCCAAGGTTTGGGGCCAATACTCTCTGGGGTGGAATTCCGCCACTCCGTGTCGTGTGCTGTCTCTCTCTTTCAGTTCAGTTGTTATTGAAGTGTTAAAAGTCTGTTCAGTCTGTTCTTTTCTATTGGCACGTGGTGCCCGTCTTGTGACAGTGATATCAGAGCATCAGGCGTGTGCTTTTCTGAAAGCATACCGGTCCTGCAAAAGAGCAGACAAAGCTATTGGAATTTTATTTGAGGTATCTTCGGCATCCGACACTGGACTTATTAGGCACTCCCACCCTTACTTCATCGCGTATCGGGCGTGCTCCCGTCTTCATCGCTCTGTCTTACAGGGCATAAGCCATAAAGAACCCAAGACTTGGAATTCATGGATTCGGCAGAATATTTGCAGTTTCTGCTCAACGAACTTCAAGACATTCTTTCGCGGCATCCTCAACAGAATCTTCCGATGCTGCAAAGTTCTCAACAATTTTTGAACTACATGTTACCCCCTCTGATGCCCCAGGTGGTACCTCCTCCGACATCAGAAAGTACAAGAGCTTCCAACCGGCAACCTTCTCAGCCGTCTGTTCCAATCGGGGGAGTTTTCAAGAATATGGTGCAGCATCTGACCCTGATCCAGTGCAACCACCTTTGCCACCACCATTGCCCCCACCTCCACCACCACCACGGCCACCAGGCTACAATGGTTGGAGCCCATATGGATACCCTTATTATCCATACCCTGGATATGCGCCTAACCAACCCAAAGATTTCAAAGATGGCGGCACGACAATCAAAATTTTCACTTTTTCCAGGGTGAAAGATAGCAAGAAAGCATTGCAGTTCCTACAGCAATTCGACAACATCTATGCTTTAGAGAACTATACAGAAGAATCCAATATTTCTCGAGCAGGAGGATTTCTTAAAGATAATGCTATGCAATGGTGGAGTTCAATCGTGACACAACCGCATGCTCCAAGGACCTGGCAAGCTTTCAAGACAGTTTTTGCACGTAGCTACATGACTTCTATGTTTGAAGTCCGGATTTCGGCAGAGTGGGGCAACTTGAAAATGCTTGCCACTGAAACCATGGACGAATATAACCAAAGGTTTCTCGACGTGTACCTTTTGGTGTCCTTCTTTAGATCTGTTCCCTTGGAGGTCCAATGCAAGCGATACACCATTGGACTACCATCACCATTGTAGGAATATTGTCTATCCAAGCAAGTCTCCACCATGCAAGAACTTATGGACCATGCCGTAGTCGGCTACAAACTGATGAAGGGAAAGCTAGAGTTTACCACAGAAGAATCTCCGGCCACTAACCACAACTCTCGCCAACAAAGAACAAATTCTCGAGAGTCTCGTGGAAGTCAACCACAAAGGCCTCGTTTGACACCTCAACAAACGAGAGACACCTTACTACAAGAAGGCCGATGTTTTGGATGCTTTCAAACAGGACATAACTATTTTGGTTGTCCCCAACGCACTGACAGACCCGCGGAGCCCCTGACTCCCACGTCGACGGTCGACAGAAACCAGGACCATTTCCAGCCAAAAAAGCTAAACCGGCTATTGGATTAGTACCTGACATCTATGGCATACGCCTTGAAAGTACAAATGAATTATGTCGAACATATGGCAAAGTCAATGGCTTCAAAGCCCTTATTTTCTTTGACCCGGAGCTACAGAGAACTTCATCCATCGAGGATTCTTAAAGCAGACCGTTTCCAGCCAAAAAAGCTAAACCGGCTATTGGATTAGTACCTGACATCTTTGGCATACGCCTTGAAAGTACAAATGAATTGTGTCGAGCATATGGCAAAGTCAATGGCTTTAAAGCCCTTATTTTCTTTGACCCCGGAGCTACAGAGAACTTCATCCATCCAGGATTCTTAAAGCAGATGCACTTTGATTATGATGCAGAGGGTGGAGAAATTGAAGTTGAGCTAGCCACGGAGCAAACTCAGAAAGTGGTAGCGCTCATTGGTGCTCTTTCGGTGACTATTCAAGATTATCATGGAAAAGCTGATTTCCACATCATGAAGCTGGGCAATTGTGACGTTCTATTAGGCATGCCTTGGCATCACAAGGATGATGTGACTCTCCAGGTTCGGAACCGAACCATCATCGTGATGCAGAAGGTCAAGCCAGTCGTCCTCAAAGTTCGGTTGTCCGAACAAAACCCTGAATGAACTCTCTAGTTGTTTTATAGTTAGATACTTTTGAACTTTGTTTGAGAAAGTATTGTTTAAAACTTTGTTTGAAATGGATGGTATCTGTTTTGAACCTGTCTTGGTGCCAATTTGAAATGTTTGACTCTGGTTTTAATACTGGTTTCAATGATCTTGATTCTTGAGTTCTTGAGGTTCTTGAGAATCTTGAGTTCTTTAGCTTGCAATCTATGTTAGAGAAGGTTTTACTCTTACCCTAGCTCGACTCTTCCCTGCGGGCGCACCCCTTGGCGGCCGTGCGCTCACACCAAAGTTGCTTTTTCTCACCTCACGTCGATTGGCCAGCCGCTAAGTGCACGGTCCACTCTCAATGAGTGAAAAGAGGAACAAGGGGAGGCTAGACAAGCCCTTCTTTCTTGGGTTACCTATCACTCTTCAAAAACACGAGTAGGAATCGACACGCCCAAGTGGACTTGGGTTACGTGCGACCGCAACAAGCAAAAAAAAATTCTTGTGGTTCTTTCCTTGAGTGATACAGAACATTGCAAAAGCTCTGATACCAATGTAAGGTGCAACGGAAGTGAATGTTGAACTTTGCTCAAGATGAGTGCTCCGAACTGTGCTCAAGGGTTCCTTTTACTTACAGATGGGAGAGCCTTTCGTTCCTTTAGTGAGAGAGTGCAATGATCGCAAAAAAAGTGTATGACATTGTGAATGAAGGTGCTGAGAGAGAGAGAGAGAGAGAGAGAGAGAGAGAGAGAGAGAGAGAGAGAGAGAGAGAGAGAGAGAGAGAGAGAGAGAGAGAAATGAATTGAAATGAAATGCTATATTAACGTCTTCAAAAGGCCAAAGTGATCTATGAGACCAGAAAGTGACAATGTGGTGGATCTGATACAAAGTCAGAGTAACAAGATGACAAAATGACAGAATGACAAAATGACAAAATAAAATACTATGGAATCCTAAACTGCTAGGTGTGGACTAAGCAGCTAAACAGCTAGCTGGGATAGCTAGATCATAGGAGATGCAGCACCGGTCGTTGGCGGATCTCATCAATCTCCTCCATGGTTAGTAGTCTGACCGGGCGTCGTACATGTCGAGCCAAAGTGACCGGAATCCTCTGATGCAGGCTCTGTCGATGCTATGTAGTCCTCCGCAGTTGTGGGCGTCTGGATCTCCCCAGCTCAGTCGCTCGGTCGATCAGTATGCCTCTGGTGTAAAGGGACGAGCTCTGCTGTGGTAGTAACTCCTCCGGGTGTCCAGTGGCAGCTCTAAAGAAGTCTGTGATCTGTCTCTGAGACTGGCTAGCCTCTCCTCTCATCAGGCTCTCTCTGTGTCTGCGCAGCTCGAGCAAAAACAAACCGAGGCATCTCTGATCCTCGTACCGCATGACTCTAGAGAATGGTCCAAAGCCCTCTCTGAACAAGCAATGGAAGCGGCCTTGTATCTCGTAGTAGACGGGGCAGTGGCATGTGTAGTGCAACTCTGTCTCAGGCTCGATGTCACACAGGGGGCATGTCCTGGCCTCTGCTGGTACTCCGCTGTATCTCCCAGTCTCGATCCAGCTAGTGTGAAGATGTGCGTATCTGGCCAATAGCACATCGTATCCCATGAGACAAGTGGGTGTCCATGTATCTGGGCCTCGTCACAAAACCATCCTCCGTAAGCTGGAGGAGAAGCTCTCTGTAGAAAGCCATCTTCGTGCCCAGCTCCTATACTGGCTGTATCCATGTCCTCTTCGTGTCTAGCTGAGTCAAGTCCTGGCGAATGAGCCTGGTGATCTCGGACTGTGTAAGAGTCAGAGAGGGCACATCCAGTGAGTACTGGAAGGGAGGCAATCTATCTATGCTGAACCCATGCGCCTAAAACCATGATGTCATCTCTCTATATCAGAATGCTGTATCTCCTTGCATGGCTAACTGTCGAGAGGACTCAAGTGCAAGGCGTGCATATTTGTCTCTGGGAAGTTCCCACATGTGGTGTATGAAGGAGACAGATCTGGTGAGCCCCTCAACCACCAGGTGGGGGGCAGCTAGCTTTGCTCGTACATTAGCACGTGGTACTGAAGCCTTGGCTCTAATGAGCCGCGAGATCATAGAGACCAGAGGCTTCTCCATGTCCCCCCATCCATCACTGCGGCCTGTCCTCCCGTGATGATTTAGTGAAGGTCCCCAAATCTCAGCTCCATAGAGAGAGAGAGAGAGAGAGAGAGAGAGAGAGAGAGAGAGAGAGAGAGAGAGAGAGAGAGAGAAGAAGAAGAAGAAGAAGAATACAACACTAGACGATTCTCAAACCCTCCTCCAAGGGCCCCCCTCTCTATGGCAAGAGAGGTCTATGCTATTGATTGCACAAATCTGGTACAATGGTCTAGATGCAATGGACTTGCCGATGATGTCGACGACAATGATGACGAAGACGAGGACGGGCTGAAATCTGAAAACGCTAGGGCTGAAATCTGCAAATCTGCTAACTGCTGAATTCTCACACTGTGTCGGCGAGGACGGTGGCGACGACACGACGATGATGCGCTGAAAATGCAGATGCTGAAATCTGCGGACAGCGGCTGAATTTGAAAACACTGGCTGAACTGACGGTGTAGCGAGGATCTGCTGCGGGTAGGTGAGATCTGCGAGGCTAGGGGCTGATTCTGCGGTGTCTAAGTGCTGAAAACTGACAACACTAATGCTAGGGGCTGATTTGACGCTGGAAATCTACAAAACGCTAGGTCAAGTGCTGCAACTGAAAACACCAGTGGATGTGTGGCAAAAACGCCAAGGCTGATTTGCAACCAAAAACGCTATCTGCTTCTTGTTGGCTGGAAAACGTTAGGCCTCCTGCCGGCATAGTAATAGGGGACGCCCTTTTTCGGGCTTCCCGTCCCCACTTGCCGTCCCGCTCTCTTTTTTACACTAAAAATCCATTTCAGCCCCGTCCCCCGTCCCCCGTTCCCCCGTCCCGGAATGCGTCCCTTGTGACTATGCCTGCCGGTCTTGCTGAGAAGGTGCACTGCAAGTTGCTGGAACTTTTGCTACCTCTTTTGCCAGAAAGTGCTAGAGCTAGGTTTTATTTATACAAACTTAGCAAATTTGCCCTATCCAGTTTCCCAACAAAGTCACTTATTAATAATAAGTGAAGAATGGATAAATAGGGAAAATGGGTTCTGTGCACTGTAAAATGCTCACGGTGGGTATTGACTGTCATGCTGATGATCATGCTGTGTGCAACCAGAGGATATGCAACTACTCTAAGTGCCTGGACATGCACAACGTGCGCACAGGTTCATAAAGGTGCCAGAACACGACGTGCGCACAAGCTGATGATCATGCTGTGTGCAACTAGAGGATATGCAACTACTCTAAGTGCCTGGACATGCATGACGTGCGCACAGGCTCACAAAGGTGCCAGAACACTTCTTAAGCTGACCTGAACCCTAGACTTGAAGTAGCTTGTCCACATGCACAAAGGGTAGATGTGTACGTGACAGTGTATGGAACCGACGATTCCTTAACTTGGAGGACTTATTGTCAGGGGTGGCTAGGAGAGGGTAATGATCCGCCAAGATAGAAGAGTTATAGCGAGGTATTACATACCTGGGCACCATGTGCCAAATAACAGACAAAACTGGAACTGACTTTAGCACTTAAACACAACTTGAAACTAAGAAAAAGAGAAATTCCACACGAAGAGAAATTCCACACGATAGATACAAAGTGGTGGAGTTCCACTCGGAGATGCAATGGGCCCAAAACCCTAGCGCCCCTTTCAATATTTCTTGTCATAGTATTTAGTCAATACTATGCATGATGGGAGTTGATGGTTATATTGTCTTGTGGGTGCTCTACCGTGTTATACCTTGCACTTTCCTTTTAAGGGTGAATCTGGGCTTATCCTAGATTCATGTAGGTATATCACTTGATAGTTTTCTCCTTTAGGGTTGGTAGGTATAATGCCTCACCATCATTTGATAGTTTTCTCCCCCACCCACAAAAGAATAGTAACAACCGCAATCTCACTTGCAAAAGTCAATCCGATTCTTTAGCTAACATTGTCTTCATGTATACATGCCAATTACCATCAGTACCAGACAATACATTCTCTATTATGCATCACACCACACAATTCCACAATCAAATTTTCTATCTAGCCATCTCATCCTCGTCAAGTTTGTCGATATCCCATTGTAGTGATATTAGTCATCACGCCCAGATCGTATTGATCCTTGACAGATGTCTTGATCCACTAAGACCACATACCCAGTCTATCTCATCCAAGTTGGAACATTTGCTGCCCCAGATTCATATGCTTCTCAAAGCCCAAACTATCCATGCTCATTGACACCAAAATCTAGTCCTAGGACTTCTGCAAACGTACGAATCCTGTTACTAATGGCTCTACGGAGAGAAAACAGGACCCTCCTAAGCTCAAACCCAAGGTCCCTAATCGCTTTGCTATTCTGGCCTCCCTTTCCTCCTTTGAAGAAAGTGATGTGGCAGTCTCACTGTCTTCTGACTTGGAAGACGAGGAAGTCGATTCTCTAAGCTGGAGCTCCAGGTTAATAGGCTGGATGAGGAGGTTCTTATTGATCTCAACCAGGCCTCTCCTCCTCCTGATCATGCCAATAAGGAAAATTTACCTCCAGCTAAAGAAAGGGTGACTCCGACCCATGGACATCCAGAAGGACAACATTCATTCTTTGGGTCATGCAGTTTACACCAAAGTCTTACCCCAGCAAAGAACAAAAGGGACAGGAAGTCAAGCAAATAAAGTGTCCTTTTTGGAATGTAAAGGGACTCTCAGACCCTCGCAAAGCTAAGAAGCTGAAAGGATGGATGCTTGATACCCTATAGATATCAAGGTTGCAGGAGAGGAGTCACTTAAACTCCTTAGGAAATCCCCCCAACAAATGTGGTTTGTCTCTGAACATAACAGAGGGTCAGGGTGTGCAACCATTGGGATACTGCTCTTTTGGGTCGTAGATGACACTCAGTGCAGAGTTGGTCTAGTGTGCTGTTTTTGTGTCCCGTGTCGTTTAGTATCAGTTTATGCAGCGGGCTCTATCATTGATAGGAAACTTGTTTTCAAAGCCGGTCAACTGATTTTGACTTAAAAAGCTTCATGGGGCAATATCACATCATGCAGAAGTCGATGTCGGTCATCTCAGGATAGTTTGGACAGGAGAATGTTAATGGTATAAAGGACACTGCGCGCATGCGAAAGTGTGATCATTGTGAAGAATGGGTGAGAAACGACATTTCGCAGAAGGATGGGTTTGACCTGCAAACTTGACTGAATAATGAAGAGAACAACTTTGCAGTTGCGTTTATGGATATGGCGGGGAAACGACCTGTTGTGCGGTGTTCAATGAGGGTGATATGCTTGTGATGGAGCACAATCTTATGTGCCCTCTGAAGTTGACACAGCGTCTGCAGAAGAAATCACGATGTGGTACGACACAGCCACACAGCATTTTCGACAGCAAGGTAACACTGTGTTTATGTTTGCCTCTCTTAGATTTTGCACAGCTGCCCTGGTGTGGGAAGCATAAGTATGCTCAAAGCATGAGGAGGGTATGGTTCACAAGTACAAGTATCTTATGGCTAATGTGAGAATTGTGGTGTGAAAAAGCTGTTCTTTTGTCTAGGGAAACTAGTAGACGACCAAAAAAATCATGTGCAGCTGAAGATAACCAATTTTCACAATGCTCTAGTAATTTGACGTATCAGGAATCGTTGTCCTTTTAAATAAACTGAGTCTAATTCACAAAACTGAGGTTATATTTTGGAAAATATTTTAGCTATAATGGATAAGCCAAAACGTTACATTTTCCTTATTTTCTTTTCTCTCTCTGTGAGTAATTCTTTTACCTTTGCAGCCTATGGCCGGAGAGCAGCTTATGGGCATCTGTATTCAGTTGCATTGTCTAATAGTTCGCATGAAGAGGATTCTTCCTCCTTGCCTTCAGAAGAACATGTAGGTAACAGCTTAATGTGCATGATGATTGTGTTATTTCAATCCCTGTGAATTAGAATCACATTGTTCATGCAGGAATCAAAGATTGATCTAAGTCTTCCCCGAAGAAGACTTCAGGTCTCTTTCACTTGTGATGCTTGTGGTGAGAGGAGTCGACGGCTCATAAATCCTCATGCCTACGCGCGTGGGACAGTCTTCGTACAGGTTTTGGCATTTTAATTCAACTCCCTCTGTTTATGCCAAATGATTACAGAAAATTTGCTCTGGTCATGCTAAATGAAACACTTTGCTTTGCCAGTGTGCAGGGTGTGAAGTTTATCATAAGCTAGTGGACAATTTGGGCTTGATTGAGGAATACGACTTCAGACTTGAAACCGACTCAAAAGTGGATGGGTCAGGGTCTTGAATACTCTGGTGGGGGCAATCTTCAACAAAGGGGATAATATCAAAGCTCAGTTCTTCCTTGGGCTATATCAACTTTTATAGAAGGTTCATTCATCAGTTTGCCACTTCAGCCATATCTCTACACGAGTTGACATTGAAAGGTGCTAAGTTTTGTGAACTTCAGAAAAATAGCCTTTCAAGAGCTGATGTGCTGGGTAGGGGTTATGTAGCGCTTGAAAATACTTTTTTCTGAAAACTTGCAAAGTCTACATATGAGAAATTTTAGAGGTAAACTGACTATATTTGAACGTTTTTACACTAAATTTCTCTAGAGTTTGTAGGTTTTCTCACCTTCAAATTTAAAATTTAGAGGTAAATCTCAAAATTTGTACGTGGGATTACACTAACCCTAGGTTTTTTTTAGCATCAGCCCTCTTTCTCATCTTTCCTGCATTTCAAGAAAGATGTGAAAAGCATTACACGAAGTATTATGCTCATCTTTTGTGTCCTTGTAAAAATGCTGAGTAACATCTTTCTTGAAATTCAGGAACAAGTCTAATTCAACTGTGAATTCAGTGCAACAGAAGCTGTAGTGGAATTGCATAAGTGACATATGCTGATTTTGCATGCAATACTTTTTGCTTATATTTCATTTCTCATATAGAAACACAGGTTTGGTGTAAGTTTTTTGCTTTGTCGCTGGGGTCTGGCCTGTTTTAGCCTTTCCATTGTTTGTTGATCATCCATACATTGGAATCTGTGGTGAAGACTTACGTTATCGTTGATGTGCATGAGCTATGTTCAATATGCCCTATGCATCTACTTTGCACGGTTATTTGTCTCGGGATTGCACAGCCAAAGGCAAAGGCAAGAACTCTCTAAGAACTCTCTAAAGGACAAAGGCAAAGGAAACTATAATGGCGAGGTTCTGTTCATCTATGAAAATTCCAATGTGGGCATGATCTCCATAGTCAAGCTTGCCAAGGAAACAGGGTGAACTAGGGCATAAACTAAGGTAGTGTACACTTGATGTCCCCACATGGACGGGTGACACAATGTAGCTTGGGCGAGAGGCTTTTATGTGGGGATTATGAGGTCCCAATTTCAGCCTAATGTAGTGTGAGGTAAACTATAGGTGAATTGGTTTGCGAAATGCTAGCATAGTGGTTATGCACCTCAATGTGCTTTATGCAAGCATGAAAAATTGGGTTCCTCGCAAGTGCCAATGCACTCTGGCTGTCAATGTAGATGATGTTAGCAACCTGTCCAACACCCAAATCAGCCATAAGGCGTCTAAGCCATGCACACTCAACCATAGCTGTGCAGGGCTAGTCTAAGCGACACTCAACCATCAACCATAGCTATGTAGATAGCCCTGTACTCGGTCTCACAACTGGAAGTGGCCACATTAGGTTCTTCTTACTCAACTATGATATGCATGAACTACCTAGCATAAAACTATATGTGGATACTCATGTGTCAAAACAACCAACCCAATCTAAGTCTAAAAAAGCATGTAAATCTGGAGGCAATGATTCCCCCTTGGGATAAAACAACCCAAGATACAAAGTGCCACTCAAGTAGCAAAAACTCCTTTTAACAGCTTGCCAATGCTTAAACCCTGGGCTGTGCATAAATTTGTTGACCTATGAGGCTGCAAATTGAATATCAAGCCTCGTGTTGCATACATAAATAAGACATCGATATGATCATCGACATCATGAAGACTCAATTTCAAACCTGCTTCCATGGGAGTAGTAGTATGTGTCTCATTCGGACCAATGATTAGTAAATCATCCACATATAGTGTCATCAAATATCTAATATCTAACCAACCCAAATGATTTTCTCATATTAAATTGATCACTTAATATGGGATAATAAACGGGAACAAGGGTTAGAATATAGACATGTGCTTACGGATCTATCTCAACACGGGGCCAATGGTAAAGGGGTCCAAATGAGAGATGGTCTGTCAAAGAGCAAGGTTAACTAATGAAGCTTAAAAGACCTTAGGGTTAGCTTCATTAAAGACCTCCAATGGTTAGTGTTAAAAGTCCTTTGACCTTAAGCAAGCTAGGGCTGAGCTTGAGGTGGGAACTCGACCTAAACTTAAGCAAGCTAGGGCTGTGCTTGAGGTGGGAACCTTAAGCAAGCTAGGGTTGTGCTTGAGGTGGGAACCTTAAGCAAGATAGGGTTGTGCTTGAGGTGGGAACTCGACCTAAACTTAAGCAAGCTAGGGCTATGCTTGATGTGGGAACCCGACCTAATCTTAAGAAAGCTAAGGTTGTGCTTGAGGTGGGAACCCCACCTAAGGTGCTTGTCATACTTGATGACTAAGGTACTTGAGGTACTTGTCACATTTAATGAGGAAGTTGCTTGAGAAGCTTCCTATGCATGGGGGGTAAGATGCTTGAGTCAAAAAGAGAACCTACTCACTTAATAAGGAAGTTGCTTGAGAAACTTCCTATGCATAAAAATCTCAAAGTTAGGGAAATTCTAAAAGAGCACATGGGACACATGTCAGACTCTCACTAAGCTTAACCACATGGGAGCTTGAATGCTATTGGTTGGGCTAAAGAGGGGTCCAATGAGCTTTCACTTCCACCTAACAAATATCTAGATATTTTTAAGCTCTCTCTCTCTAAGGGGTAAGGAGGACACTTGTCAAAAGAATACCCATATGCTTGACTGCATGTGGCATGTGATTGGCTAAGGGGAGAGGGGTCCAATGAGCTTGTAATATGAACAAATTTCGTCCAAAGCAAGCTAGGGGGGTATACACCATCACAAACACTCATTGGCAAGACTATTCTCACTTGGTGAAAGTTGAGGAACACCACCTCCTTCTCCAAGCTTGTGAGAGTGAAAGCCTATACCAACACTCTTGGCTATGGAATGCAAATCCAACCAAGAGTCATGCTTCAATGCTTAAGCTTGCCATCTTCTCCATCTCCATTACTATGCTATTATGTATGCTAGCAAGAAGAGTAATGATATGTGAGGAACTACTTTCTTCTATGGAATGTTTCTTCTTCCTCTTCCCTATGCTCATTCCCCGCTATCTCTCTCCACCTTCGAAGGTGTTTGAGGCCTTGGGACTGAGGCTTGGGATAGTTAATGCTTTCTTCAAGTTTATGTTATGTTATGTTTGTGATGCATGAAGCTTTCCATCTTCATTGCATCACCAAGGTCACAAGGAACACAAAGATTGTATTGTACCAAGTCTCTCTTGATGGGAGAAACTATAATACAAATGCCTATTGGAGGGGGGACCGGCTCCATATGAATCCGGTCCTCAACTATTGTCATGTTCTCTAAACTCTCTCTCTCTTGCAAAAGTATTGTTCATGCCAAGTTAACTAAGTACCATGTTTATGTTGCTACCATCAATTAAGTTCACCCGCTATGCTCACAAAGTAATCTCTTAAAAGTGCTTCACCTACTTTCCTAATTCCGCTACTCTCAAAGTTCATAGGCCATTTCCATTACAATAGAACAACAATGAGAAGTACATCACCTTCACGCTTTACATACAAAGTACTTTTTGCTGGAATGTTACGAAAGTCTCATTTAACCAAATGAGTGTCAGTTTTTTCATACCAAGCACGAGGAGATTGCTTCAACCCATACAAAGCTTACTTACATTTGCACACTTTAGCTTCCTTCCCTTTAATGACAAAATCGCGAGGTTGCACTACATAGGATTTCTTAAATATGTCACCATTCAAGAAGGCAATGACAATATTTGATTGATGTACATCCCATTCAAAATGAGTTGCCAATGCACACAAAACCACAGAGTAGTCATACAGCAAGTGGAAGCAAAAGTCTCTTCATAATCTATGCCTTTTTGTTGTGCATAATCTTTTGTAACAAGTCGAGCCTTATAGCGATCAATCTCACCATCCAGCTTACGTTTCAACTTGTAAACCCACTTTGTAGCAATGGCCTTTTTGACAAAGGCAAATCACATAAAGTCCATGTGTCATTTTCTATAAGTGCATCATCTTTTGATGGCATGGCAAAAATCCAGTTTTTTGAATTTTATGCTTCATCAAAAGATAGAGGTTCCTCAATATCACATAAACTAGAAACAACCAAAGCATAACAATCTGATGTTAAAATGCATGGCGTGAACCTGAACGAGTACGACTAGACAAAGGTGCATCCAATTCACTGTCACGCAAAGTATGCACCAACCATTTTGGCATACCTCTAGCCTGCTCATTCTCAGCCCTTTCCACATCAAGTACATCATGTACATCTGCATAAGAAATAGGATGATCCATAACATTTTCAAAACCCCCCATAGGCTGTATGTTTGCCTCATTTGAATCTACATTTAGGTTTCCACCACTGAAAAGAGGCAACAAATGTCATAAATGTCCTGTAAGCTTACATTATTGTCTCTAGTACATGACAACACGAGTTGAACAGAATCTTCCACAAACACAACATCTCGGGATACCAAGTTGCATTTTGTTTGTGGATGGTATAAACTGTAATCTTTGCTCTCAATACTGTAACAACAAAAATGCATTTAACAACTATCATCCATTTTTTTGCGTTGCGTTTGTGGTACCAAAGCATAAGCAAATAGCCAAAAATGCGCATGTGATCAATAGATGGCTTTTTATCATGCCATGCTTCATAAGAAGTCATAGACTGCAAAGCTTTCGTAGGACACCTATTACGTGCATACGTGGCACACATGATACCCTCAAGCCAAAACAAATGTAGCAAAGCTTGACTTTTGACCATACATTGTGTTATTTTCGTAAGTGACTTGTTTTCCCTTTCAGCAACACCATTTTGCTGAGGTGTATACGGCAATGTAAATTGGTGTTTTATTCCACGACTAACCAGAAATGCATTAAAATCACGAGACATCCCCCCCCCCCCCCCCCCCCTCCGATCTGAACAAAGGGTGCCCATAGTACATTTAGAGACATTTTATCCATAGCCAGAGATTCCTTGAGGCATATAAACACTTTGGACTTAGCTTTAAGAGGATACACCCCATGGATGCCTGGACTTAGCTTTAAGAGGATACACCCCATGGATGCCTGGACTTAGCTTTTAGAGGATACAACCCATGCATGCTTGGAGTAATCATCAATGAAAGTAACGAATAATTAAAATAAAAAATGCATTAAAGCCACGAGACATCTCCCCCCCCCCGATCTGAACAGAGGATGTCCATAGTACATTTAGAGACATTTTATCCATAGCCAGAGATTTCTTGAGGCATATAAACACTTTGGACTTAGCTTTAAGAGGATACACCCCATGGATGCCTGGACTTAGCTTTAAGAGGATACAACCCATGCATGCCTGGAGTAATCATCAATGAAAGTCACGAAGTAAATGTAATTGTCCAAGGACTAAGTTTGCATAGGTCCACAAACATCACTATGCACTAGCTGCAATCTGCATGTAACCCTAAATGAACCATCCTTTGGAAACTTTGAACGTTGCATCTTACCTAAATTATAGCCTTCACAAACATGCTTTACTAGTGCTTCAAGAGGCAGCAAACAAGCAACCATATTAGATTTTTGTAAACGCAACAAACTGACAAAATTTAGATGAAAACGTGCATGCCAAAGTTTAGCATCTTAAACAGCCTTTGAATCCACAACTACATTTGCAAAATTTTTCCCACACTTGTCCTACAAAGTGAGCTTATACAACCCAGGGCATAAAATATCAGATGTAACAATCTCATCACCAAAATGAGATCATGAAATGTACATCTTTTAGCCACAAATTTGACAACAAGACCGAGTCTAGCAAGTGCAGATACATACAAAAGGTTCTTTTTGATCCCAGGTACACAAAGTGCATCAACAAGTGTGAAAGAATTGCCAGTCACAGCAGTCAGTACAATCTTTCCAGCTCCCTTGATCGGATAAGAGGCATTGTTGGCACAATTGACTGTATTTCCATGAGGGACAGTCTCAAGGGAGGTAAACATGTCATGTAATGTGCTTTGTAGCATCACTATCAAAGTAGCACACATGAGAATCTGTAGCAATTGATATACATGCATCATGGACAGAAGGATCATAAGTGCAGAGTGCACTAAATGCCCATTCTGCATCTACATCAACATCAACATCAAAATCTCCTTTCATATAAGATTCTACAATAGCTGCACTTGTAGTGGAACCATCCACTTTCTTCTTGGTTCCTTTTGCGTTAAATTTAGGACACTGCTTAATCAAGTGATCATTGGCCTTGCAATAATGGAAACACATCTTTTATTTTCCTTTTCACTAGAATTCCTAGACGAGTACTGCCATCAGAAGCATTAGGAACATGTGATTTTCCACTCGCGGAAGAACCGTGAGAAGTGGGTACACTGCTACTACCACTTTTTCTTTGAGCAGCAACAAAAGCCTATTCAATTGCATGTTGTTTAGCCCCGTTCTTTCTTGAAAGTGACTCTTGGAATAGAAATTTGCATAACGTATCAAACTTGACAACATCAGGACCTCATTGGGTCATAAGTCTCCAAGTACTAGCAAAAGTCTGGTAAGAACCTAGCAAAGCATTAAGAATAGTCTGCACAAGGGAGCTGTCTAAAATGGCTTCGCCTGCAGAAATGAGTTGCTCATTTATATCCTTGATACCAACAAGGAAAGCGTCCATGTCATCTTCCTCATGCATAATCTTTGATTCCATCTCTTTACACAACAATGTAATTTTGGCCTCATTGCGGTTTGCATAAAGACATGCCAGAATATCCCAAGCCTATTTAATTGATTTAGATTAGCAAATGTGAGGAGTAATAATGTGATTCACAGATAGTTTAATTAATGCATGAGCTTGTGCATTTCTAACATCCCAAGAGCCTGCTCAATTATAGGCAAAACAACTCTAGCAAGAGTTTTTTTGCTAGCACTATAACTTGCAACATCCTCAACATAGCTTGTATCCAATGTGGACTTACATGATGCAACATGTTCTTGTGAAAGGGTTTTTGGAATGTTTTACAGGGCGTTGATGTACGTCCTGGTTCTATGGTAATTGTCCTCGTCCAATCTATACTCAACAGAAAACATCTTGAACACATCTGTGTTGTCGTCAGCCATCGCGAGGACTTGCACTTGATGTGAAAACTACCCAAAAGAAGGAGAAACGAGGCAAGAACAACACATGCTATATATATAACACAACCCAAAGAAGACTCTAAGGGACCTGTTATGCACAAAATGGCACTAACAAAAATTCTACACAAAAGGACAAATTTGCATGTGCAGTACTTCCTCTAGTGGAAACGGAGGCCGAAATACTTGTCGACCTATTGACGCTCACCAAAGCTCACCCAAATCGGAGAAAGTGAGGAAGCGTGTGCTGGGGATGCTAGCAGTTATGCCCGGGAGAATGCAACCTGCTTTGATACCAATTGTTGGAAATAGGGTTGCGCGAAAACACACACAACTTGGAGAAGATGAAGAAGCTCAAGGTACACAATAGAGATTAATATTGCTTAGTGTGCAATAGAAAGATAACTTAGCCCTAGAGTGATGGGCATATATACAATGCACGGGGGGAAAAAACTCCTAGTGAGGGGAAAGATGCATCGACGGTCCTAGGTGTGTTCACAAACATCACTACCACATGTATATGGTAGCAAGAAAGTCATTGAAAATATCTCAAATGTAATCGACGCTGATGGACAAGTGTTCTCGTTTAGACAAGCTACTCTTACTTTTGGTCTTGAAATGCATTATAGACACATGTTGAACACCAGTAAGGATATGGTTGATCCCATATCTCCCATTTCATTGCTACTAAGGATCAAATTTGTGATTGGCATTACATTGGTTCTTCAATCCTCTCCCAACTAGCAACTTTTTGCGCTTCAAAAGATTAACTTCCTTGAGATGTTTTTGTTGTGATGCGTGCAATGAGAATATTCTACATTTATTGCGGTCTTGTTCTCATACACAACATTTTGTGGATTGCATCTCTACGTCTCTTTGCATGTGTTTCCTTGGGATACATTTTGGTCGATTATTTTGGCTTTTTGGAGTGCTTTCACCACTACTTCAGTCGTATGCATATTTTCAACTATGTTAGTGCTATGGATAGTGTGAAGAGCACGTAATTTCCTCATGTTTCAGTAGATTGAAGTGGAGTATGTATCCTCCTTCAAAACCTCTCTTCGACAGTCACTTAACTTTGCATGTGACTTGGATGAGCTCCCCTCCATCCATTACGAGCTCTACTTTGACTATTGTATATTTATCGCTTGTAATATTTTATATGGGTTTTCCTCGACTTGAGGTTTCCCATTAGTGATTCAATCTAAAATTACTATTGAAAAAAAGTAAGTGTGTGTGTGCCCGCGGGGGGGGGGGGGGGGGGGGGGGGGCAAAACCTGCATTCTACAACCCTTGCATGCAATCTACCTGCCTGTGTGCTGTGTGTCTCCGCTCGGAGTTGAACCCATGATAGCATGTGTGTGTACCTTACACAACACTCCCACTTATTTACTTGTTGAATCATCGACCCAAAGACCAAATCCATTTGTGATGACACACGATAGCATAAATTCAAGGACGCAAAAGTGGTAGCACTTAGCAGGGAGGTTCCTAGTGATGGTCTCTAGTTTCTCAAAGACCTAAGCTTCTATTACAAGAGATGAGGACAAAGAAACTAGTCCAAAATTTGAGATTGAATTGATGACTTGTGTGTGTGTCACATCGTCTATCCTGTGCAAGATTTTCCCTACACATCTTCTATCCTTACATGCTCATGATTGTGAGTTTCCTATGCCATGTTTACCTTGTTGTAGCTTGTGCTAAGGCTATAGCTGTCGTCAACACAGTTGGGTAGTGTGCAGTCTCTGGAGGTTCTGTGCGAGTGTGTGTGCATAGGTGTGAGTTAGTGAGTGAGTGAGTGAGTGAGTGAGTGAGTGAGTAAGTGTGTGTGTGTGTGTGTGTGTGTGTGTTGCACGTGAGTCAACCCATGTAGGATCGTCTAGAGATGTGAATAAGTCTTCCCTTACATGCTCTACTCTAGTTACCTTGTTTTCCCTACTTCTTTGCTGACTTGGTGTGTGTGTTTGTGTGTGTGTGTGTGTGAGAGAGAGAGAGAGAGAGGTTTGGTATGTTTTCCTCTAGATTGGTGAGAGTGCTTGTTACAGACGGGAAATAAAAAATGCTAATCAAGGTGGTTTGCAGATTCCCACCATATTGGACAAGTACATATGAATGGTCAAAGTGTATGTGAGTACATGGATCAAAAGTTCTTGAATTGTGGAGCATGTTGGTCCTTTCAAATCGGCAATCGGAGTCCAAATCCCCAAGATATGAGCAGTTGAAGTTTTCCAAGGGACTAGTTGTGTACCAGCTTGGTCGCCTCGGTAGATGTGTCAACAGAGGGCTCTTTGAGTTTGCTAAGGTTTTTAGAGATGATGTGTAGTGTATGAAGCCTACTAGAAGTTACGAGGCATCAATCAGAGCTTGGAGTGCGAAGATATTTCCAATTGAATTTGGGAGAAATTGCACGTGGGATGGTGCCAAGTGATTTTCCTCATTTTTGGATAGAGAGTTTGTGGTCACAGAAGAAGGATCCAAAGTTGGTGGGGTCCTAGGTATTTAAAGCCAAAAATATGGGCTTTTGTTGGGGCTTTACAAATTATCCATCCGACATTCAAGACGAGAATGGGAGTTATTCAAAATGGCAAGAAAAAAATGTTCTTTTGAAGGGTTTTTTGGAGGTTTTCAAATCCCTTGGGGGTGCGCCATGTGGCAGTCCTATTATCCCACATGCAGTAGGACAAGCCAATAGGTAGGGGTATATATACAAAATTGTGACCATTGTGTCGGTATCCAAGTGGAGAGAGAGAGGAGCCATGGTATCCTCTTAAAAAATTTGGGAAACTTGGGCATATGTTTGGTGAAGGAGTACTTGCTAAAAAAATCACACACACCCTATAAATGGTCATTTTGTTGCACATTTTACAGCTTTTAGCTCATGAGAAAAGAGGAGAAATGATAGCATAGGGAAATGTGTATCTCTTGTATGTTTGAAAGGAATTCAAAGCTCCATTGCTCCCATCGTGCTGTCTCCCCCCCCTTCTCTTCCATTCCTCTGCGTGTTTTGGTGTCGATGTATGTGTGTGGGATCCTCGGACCATGTGTTGTGTGCAAAGTATACCACAGTGGGGTTTTGTGTGTTGTGGGGTGTAAAATTGAAGCATTGAGGGTTATGTGTGAGTTTTGATCATCAACGAGGTTGTGTGTGTTGGTTTGAGGGTATTCAATGGTGTGTGTTTTTGAAAATTTTGTCATTTGTGGTGAAATTTTGAGTGGATTGGGGTGCTATGAATTCCTTGAGCTATAGGGAGGCATCTTGTGTGTGTGTGTGTGTGTGTGTGTGTGTGTGTGTGTGTGTGTGTGTTGGGTGTGTTTCCACTTCCCCCTTTACATCTTATGGTGCCCCACTCAGGAGCATTTGATTGCTCGTCAATGCGTGAAAAGAAGATATTTTTCCCGCAAGGAGAGATGGCGGCACGAAGCTACAGGCCGATCTTCACAGGCGAGGAAAATTCAAAAGAGTGGATGGCCAAATTTTAGTTGTATATGCTATCATTGCGTATGCCAACAAACAAAGACAGTAAGAGGCAAAAAATTCCATGGCTTATCTGTGGCAAAGAAAAGGTATGGTTTGATGCATTAGAAGGTGAACCAAGGCAGATATGGTAGGCTTTGTGGGCTCGATTTTTGTAAGATTTTTGAAAGGAGACATCGCCGGTCGACATGGATGCAAAATTGAAGGCTTTAAAGCAGGATGCAAGTAAAGATTTTGGTGTTTTTCTTAATCATTTTGAAGAATATTGGACAAAAGTGGCAGCCACTATGCAATTGACCAATGAAGAATACTTCAAATTGGACAAATTCCTTGCATGTTTGCATCCTAAAGTGCAAAAAAAGGTGGATTTTGAGATCCCAAAGAATTACAATGGTGTAATTACAATTGCACAGACAAAGAGAAGAAAGATCAAGAAGAAGATAGAGCAAGGTTCATTGGGGTATGAATCAATATCTCTGAGTCTACTCTAGTGTCCAAGAGATGAAGTCCAAGTAGAGAATAAAGAAAATCAAGAGGTGCCAGCCACTTCTCAAGATTGGGTACATGCTATCCAAGATATATATGAGCAAATGAAAGAGCTTCATTTGAGTGTAATGGACAACAGACAACTAAGGGATGGCAGAGGTAGAGTTAGGTCATTGCCTGGTCTGTGTTACAATTGCAGAGAAGAAGGCCACTATGCTCCAAATTTCCCCCCAAGGCGAGAGGAGGTATGTACTCACTGTTTGCTAGAGGTAGAGGGCAAGGAAAATTAAAGACTCAAAGAGAGAAACACGTAGCAGGGAATCCGATATCACCAGCTCCATGAGGTAATGAGGAAACTCCTAGAGAAAGGGTGATGGAGACTGAACGGGGGACTAGAGCTTGCAAGGGAAAAGAGAAGGTGCACAAGGTAGAGAGCAGATAGAGACTAGCAAGAGGAGATGAAACCGTAAGTTTAAGAAGCCATATTTAGGGGAAGGCCATCCAGAGTATGACCTGATGAGTGATGTTCAAAACCAAAATGCTAACATTACATTTGGGCAACTTTTAGCAGTAAATCCTAGGTTGAGGAGGAAATGGTCTACCAAGGTTAGAAAAAGGCTTCCATAGATTTGAGGTGATGTGCATGCAGTTCAAAATTTGGCTCTAAAGGTAGGGAGTCCAATAGATGTGCTTCCTATTTTTGATGTCTTGATTGAGAAGAGGATGTAGGTTTAAGCATAAATTGATGGTGGATCACAAGTATTTGTGCTAATAGAGGCATCTATGAGGGACATTTTCATTAAGACAATAGCCAACCAATGTGCAAATGAGGATGGACAATCATGCTAAGGAGAGTTATTTGAGACTGGCCCAGGATGCGAATGTAAAATTAATGGGAATTGAATGCCTCATCAATTTTATTGTGATGAAATCATGTGAAAATGCCTACCCTATCATTTTGGGAAGGCCATGGCTACTTGCAATTGGGGCTAAGCAAGATTGGGAGAAGGCGGTGTTCACTTTGCTAGATAAAGAGACCGACAGACATGTGGTATTCAACTTGAAGATAAAAGAAATTTGTTTTCATCCCATGGCTGGTGGCAACAAAGAGAACGGCAGATAGGTGGTATTCAACTTGAAGGTAAGAGAAAGTTGTTTTCATCTCGTGGTTGGTGGCGACAAAGAAGGATCAAGCACTAGCTACGAGTATGAGTCAGATTCAACCTATGATGAAGGCTCTACCATTATAAAGGAACAAAAAGGTGATGAGGACCTGTTGAATCTTGACATGGATTTGTTTGGAGTCATTGTAGACTCTTCCAATTCTAATAAAGACATGCAATCTCCAGTTTGTGGTGTCGATGTAATAGAAGTAGAGGGCATGTTGGGTGAAGATTTAACGAAGCAGGAGAATCAAGGCTATGTGGAGCTATGTGCATCATTTTCCAAATTTTTTTCTACAAAATACAAAGATCTACGAGGAGCCAAAGGGATAGAGAATCGGCCGCTTCTGCTCAAGGAAGGGTGTAAGCCAAGGGCACAAAAGCTGCAAAGGTTGGGGGACATCCAAAGGAGGCTTTGTGGTAGGAAATCAACAAGCTGCTTGAAGCAGGTATTATTTATCCAATGCAAGAGTCTGAGTGGGTTTATTCTATTGTTATAACTCCCAAAAAGAACGGAAGATGGAGGGTGTGTGTAGAATATAAGTCCTTTTTTCCATTATGGATGTCTTCTCGGGATATTTCCAAATTGGCATTGCTTTGGAGGACCAATTGAAGACCTATTTCATTTCACCATGGAGTTGCCTTACTTACTGCATGATGCTATTTGGGCTAATGAATGCTTATGCGACTTTCCAAGATTGGATGAACACGGTACTCAAGCCTTACTTGGGTAAGTTTATCAGAGATTTTATGGACGATATTGGGTTTTATAGTTCAAGGATTGATCGTTTGTCGAATTTAAAGTTATGCTTTCAAAGGCTGGATGAAGAGGATGGGTAGTTAAATTCCAAGAAGTGCAAGCTAGTTAGGCCATGTGGTCTCAAAAAACAGTATGGAGGTCAATCTTGAGAAGGTAAAAGCTTTGGTTTTGATGGAGACTCCCATCGATGTGGCAGTTTTGGCTTTGTTTGTACACAAGCTAAAGTATTTGTCCAGTTTTTCAATGGACTGAAGATGTGCAAGTGGTGAAAGAGATCCTTTGCTAGTTGCCAATAGTTTTTCCTCCTAATAATGAAGATGAATTCTATGTTTCCATGATGGTAAGTACTATTGCCATAGGTAGAGTGCTAATGCATAAAGTGGAAAGGTTTAACAAGCCTATCTACTTTGATGGTTGGATGATTAGTCCATGAGAGAGATTATACATAGAAGCTGATCAATAGGTGATGACTCTGGTCTTTGCATGTAGAAAGTTTAAGGTGTATTCAATTATGCAAAATTTTTATGTATTGGCATCTTACAATCTGTTGCCTAAAGTGGTGCTTAATCTAAATCTAGGGAGGCGTATCAGGAAATGGGTGTTAGAGCTACAAGAATTCTAGTTTGAATTCAAGATCAACCACACCAGCAAGTCCCATTTGGAAAATGTTTTGGTCAACAAAGAAGCTGACTTACCGGTGTATCCAAGGGTGATAAAAGAAGAAGCCAAAAAAGAACTTGACTTAGAAGGGACTTTCATTATGTGGTTCAATGGGGCTTACAGAAGAGTAGTACAAAAGGTGGAGGTGGAGTGATAATACAAGATTCACAGGGCAAAGTGATTTTTCTCAAAGGCCTATGATTTAGAGGACGTTCACACAAACAATGAAGCAGTGTACTTGACTCACCATATGGGGCTGAATCAGTGTGTGGAGTTTGGTATTTCCAAGCTTGTGGTTAAGGGTGATGCACTCTTAGTCATTAAGTAACTCTTGGGGCAATAGCAGGTAAAAAGGGATTCTCTCAAAAGTTGGTTTTTCTCTATAAAGAAGTCATTGAAGTTTTTTGAAGCAGTACAATTCAAGTATGTTAAAAGAGAGCAAAACCAAGAAGCAAATCAGTTGGCTAGCAATCATGTACAAGCTCAAGGAGCACGGTTATATGTGTCCCTTGTCACCTATGCAGGTAGAGAAACTTTACGAAATTGATGAACTTTTGACTACAAGTTAATGTTTTGGGGGGGTTGACGTCCAAGTTGCAAAAGAGGAGAATAGTTCAAAAAGCTCACAAGTCTACATTGATTGGTGAGGACTTGATGGCATATGGTAGAGACTGAGTGCTACAAAGGATCCTCTACAAGGAGGAAATTGGCATGGTTCTAGAGCAATTTCATGAGGAGTGCAAACATCAAGGCAAAAATCATGTACGTTTTTGTGAAACTTAGAGCCATCTATGGTGCGAGATGTGCACTATTGGTGCAAGACGTGTCATGAAGCCATGGGTGAAAGATGACTGGTAGTTGAATCACAAGGTGCTATTATAGCTCAAAGTGCATTTTTCAATTACAAGTATAATAAGCATCCCTTGTGGTTTTGTTCAACGCCAAAGGAATTTTTTCTCCATATCTCTCTATACTAAACAGCTATTGTATCTCATTTTCTTCTTATACCCTTTTACCATACATACTATATCTATCCTCTTCCCTTATGAAGTCTTAATACATCTAAATAATACTATGATTGAGCATAAACTCTCAGCTCAAGGGGTGGGCAATGATGGTACAACTAAATTTGGTCAATGCTATGAATAATGAAAATGAGGGCTATGTATGTTTACATGTGCATGTCAAAGAGGTAAAATAGGTATGGTCATGGGGCAAGCAAGTGATTACAGTTGTGTATGCTTTATGTAATTTTTTGGGACAAGGTGCTCTAACATAGGGCCTATGTAGCTGTTCAAAGTGAAAAAAAAAGAAGTCCCAAATGTGTTCCTTGAAATGTTCTCCTAGCCGGTCCAGACGGCTCCTCAATTGAAGTTATAGGGTGCAAGGTTTGGTAGTTTGAAATTAGAGGTGGTTTGCAAATTCCCACCGAATTGAATAGGTACAGGTGGAAGGTCAGAGTGGATGTGAGTGCATGTATCTAAAGTGCTTGAATTGTGGAGTTTGTCGATCTTTTCAATCAGCAATCGGAGTCCAGATGCCCAAGATATGAGAAATTGAACTTCTACCAAGGGTGCCAGTTGTGTGCCAGTTTGGTCGCCTCCGTAGGTGTGCCAACAAAGGTTTTCTTGAGTTTGACAGAGGTTTTAGAGATGGTGTGCATGTGATGTGGTGAGGTCTTAGGTCTTTGAAGCAAGGAATATGAACTTTTGATGGGGCTTTACAAGTTAGCCATCTGCTGACACTCAAGCAATGAATGGGAGTTGTTGAAAGTGGCAAGAAGAAAAAACAATTTGAAGGGTTTTTTGGAGGTTTTCAAACCCTTTAGGGATGCAAAGCCCAAGGATGGACCACATGGAAGCCATATTATCCCACATGGAGTAGGGGAAGCCACTAGGTAGGGGTGTATATACAAAATTGTGACCATTGTGTTAGTATCCAAGTGGAGAGAGGGAGGAGCCATGGTGTCCTCACCTCCCTCCTTGGCGAGCACTACTGGCGAGCGTGCGTGATGAATACATGGCGTGGATGTGGTGGCACTGCTGGCATTCGCGGCTGGCCTATGGCCAGTTTGGTGGTGCTCTTTGGTGGACTCTTGGTGCCCTGTTTGGGGTGGTTTCACACCGACATTCTAAATTGTAACTCGACGTTCTAAGTTGTCTTCCTAAGGGGGGCATTCCATGCAACCGTCCATGTGGTAACAAATATGAGGTAACTCTAGGCTTGTGAAGAAGTACTTGCTAAAAATACTACACACACCCCATAAAGGGCCCGCTTTTTGCTCATGGGGAAAGAGAAGAAACCATGGCAAAGAAAAATGTGTATCTTTTGTATGTTTGAAATAAATTCAAGGATCCATTGCTCCCATCGTGCCCCCCCCCCCCCCCCCCCCCCCCCCCCCCCCCCCCTTCGCCCAGCCTTTTCTCTTCCATTTCTTTGCGTGTATTAGTGTCTATGTGCGTGTGTGGGATCCTCGAACCATGTGTAGTGTGTAGAGTATAGTAGAGTGGGGTTTTTTGTGTTGTTGGGTGTAAAATTGAATAATTGAGGGTGATGTGTGAGTTTTGATCATCATGAGGTTGTGTCCATTGGTTTGAGGGTATTTAGAGGTGTGTTTTTTTAGAATTGTTTCGTTTGTGGTGAAATTTTGAATGGGTTGAGGTGCTATTAATGCCGCAAGCTATATGAAGGAATCTTGTGTGTGTGTGTGTGTGTGTGTGTGTGTGTGTGTGTGTGTTTTGGGTTTGTTTCCATTTCCCCCTTTCCAATGTGGGAGGACAACCCCCCACACAAACTAAATCACCAGACGCAAATCCGATCGGCTAGACAAGTGACTAAGGATCTTCGACTGAAAATTCTTGAGTTCAAAGGAAAAAAAGGCAAAGACCCTCACATGCACCTTCACATGTTTGAGAGTTGGGAAATCCTTAAAGAATTACCCAAAGTAGATTGGAGAGTGTGATTCCCTCAAACATAATTAAGGGGAGAAGCCCGAACATGGTGCTTCAACTACCCACCACAGCATCTGACGATGCTCAAACCATTGTCCAAAGCATTTGTTTAGCGTGTTAAGGATGAGAATATTGATGAGAAGTTTCTCGATCATTTAGAGAGAATCAAACAAAAGAATACATGTGTCAGACATTTTGTGGAGGAAATTAAATATTTAGTTAGACAATTATCTGCCACCAAGGCACAAGAGTCTTAAGGCTTGGTTCCTCAATGGGACATTATTGAAAGAGGTGGAAAATTCAAAGATCGCCAACCCTACATGCACTTTTGAAGAGTTGGTTCAAAGAGCTATGAAGATGGAGCAAAAAGGGGAAAAGAAGGAGAAAAATATATCAGTTCAAGTGACTCTAGCAGCTAGAAGGATACTAGCAATCTAGACGATGAACCGGCTGGAGGAGAAACTCAAAAGACTTAGAAAGAAGGTAGAGGAGATGTCAACAGTACAAAGCAAGATGCTGAAGAGGGGGGAAGCATGGTGTATTCATCATTGAGAGAGCAATCATACAACCAACGAGTGCATGAACTGCGATTACGATGTTCACAGAGGACATGAATGGGAGGAGTGTCTGATCAGGCTCTTAAACCCAATAGTAAGGTTGGATGCAATAGCAATAAGGTAGCAAGAACCATGACAACAGACCAAAAAAAAAACCGAGACCATATTTGAGGCCACCACCTAGAAAATGTAATTGTTGGAGGTGTGGGAAAGAGGGCCACTTTGCTAAAGAATACACGGAGCCATTGGCTCCTCAGCAACCTAAAAATCCCAGTATAAATTTATTGGCACCTGAGATGGTAGTAGCGACTAGATTGAAAACCAAAGAATAGCCAAAAAAAAAAGTGATAAAAACAAACCCACTAGTAAAAATTTGGCAAGCAATGAAGTAACTTAGGCAACCCAAATAACAAGAGACCTTCAAAAAAGACCATCTCACTAGGAAGAGAGTTCTATAGAAATGCAAAAAATAAAAGGTACCATTGGACCTTCAAAAAGAGAGAGAGCAATGTTTTGGGCTAGGAAGGACATGCAAAAGCCTAAAAACCACAATGTAAGTTGAATCAACAATAGTTCAACAAGTATTTGATGAGGACATTCATGAGATCAGAATGCCAGGAAACATCAATGGAAAAAAAGAACCAAAGGTTCCCCATGGAAAAGTATTTTTGAAAGAATTATAAAACTTTCCTTGGAAATAACCAAGCTCATTCAGGGTGGTACCAACAATTGAGAAATTACTGGAAAGGAGGGCTTGAAGTCAACCTATGAACTTCACATGATAAATACACGACGACCAAGTCCTACTAGTGTTGGTAGAATGAAAGATCAAGAAACACTAGAAACCGATGGAAAGAGAAACTCTAGACGGAGGAGCTAGGGTAAAAATCATGTCAGAAAGGGCTAGAAAGCACTTCAAATTAAAAGTCAAACCGGCCTCATTTAAACTAAGGACGGTAGATCAAACAATTTCAAATCCCTTAGGAATGGTAGAAAATGTACTAATCAGGGTGGGAGGGGTCAAGATTTAAGCTACATTCCTTGTAGTGGAGGTATGGAACTCATACGATGTGTTTTTGGGAAGGCCCTAGCTAAGACCAGTAGGAGAAATACATGTTTGGAGAAAAAATGTGTTGAAAATGCAAACGAGTAATTAAAAAATCACTATTTCAATGTCATCTACAAGTGTTTCAGGGAGCCAGAGACCTAGAGACATTTTTTTGATAGAGGCCCAAGAGCTATGGAGGAGGTTGGAGGCCAATAAAATTGTGCCAAATGCCATGTTAGATTTAAACTGGTAACCGTTAATCTAAAGCTGGCAAATTAGTAGGGAAGGTTCCTAGCACACTTCATGCAAGAGGAAGAAGGCACCAGACCTGTGCAAAAGGAAATCAACAAGGAAGTGATCGGGAATGAGGTGGAAGAAATGGAAATTGGAACTGAAGAAAATAAAACAATGAGAGTCAATAAACAATTGCTAGATCAATTTAAAAAAACACTCATGATATTGTTTATAAAGCTCAAGGACATGTTTGCTTGGGACCACTCTAAACTGAAAGGCATTGACCCTAGGGCATATCAACAGAAAATCCCACTAAAGATGGATGCCATGACCAGTAATGATACAAAGGTAGAGAATGAATCCCAATTATGCCGCAAAAAGCAAAGGAATAGATAAATGCATTGTTGAAAGCTGGATTCATTGCCAAGGTGGAATAAGGAGGATGGAATGAGAGCATGCAAAAAATCAAGGGAGGCTACCAAAGAAGAAAAATACTTAAGGACTACATAAAGTCTAGAAGGCTCACACAATGCTAATATGACTCTAGCCTCCATGTTTGCAATATAAGGACTTTTTGAAGATCTTTTACACCTCCTTGAGAAGCATCAAAATCCATACGATAGATCTCTTTCATTATAGCCAGAAAGAAAATGGTGAGAGGTACAATAGAGAGTGAGTACGGAAGGCCAAAAGAAGCCTTATTTGTTTCTAGCCATGTCTACAATAGGAAAGCACCTCTAATACATGTCCAGAGAGAAATATCTAGGAAGGTACACTCTGCCAACAAGAAACATCATCAACAAGTTATCCATGATGCCCCAACAGAACAAGATTTTTGTAGTTTTCTCTTAAACAAGACATTGTACTTGCAACTTACAAACAAATGAGGGAGAGTCTCTTAATGTAATTTTCACCTGCTGCTGCAGCTACCATCTGGCACACCAAATCTTTTAGCTTTTGAACCTATCTAGATCCCGTGGTAGATAATGAGCCAACCTTTTTGGATTGACAAAGGGTATGCCGAAATACATTTAACCTATATGACCATTGCTTTGGAATTCCAAGAGACTCTCCATTTACTATTTAGCAATCAAGGACTAATCCATTTTATCCTCATCTTCTTTAGCTACCTCAAGTCAAAACGAATGCGACAAAGCTTGACTTTTGACCATACATCGTGCCATTTCTATGAGAGACCTGTTTTTCCTCTCAGCAACACCATTTTGTTGAAGTGTATACGGCACTGTACATTGGTGTTTTATCCCACAACTCACCAAAAATGCATTAAATTTATGAGACATATACTCCCCCCCCTTGATCGAAATGGAGGGTGCACATAGTACATTTCAAGCCATAGCCATAAATTGTTTGAAGCACATAAACACTTGGGACTTTTCTTTAAGGGGATACACCCATGTATGCATGGAGTAATCATCAATGAAAGTCACAACGTAAAGGTAATTGCCCAAGGACGGAGTTTGCATGGGCCCACAAATATCACTATGCACAACCTGCAACTTGCATGTGGCCCTAACTAAACGATTCTTTGGAAACTTCAAACACTGCATCTTATCCAAAATACAGCCTTCACAAACATGTTTGATAGGTGCTTCAAGAGGCGGCAAAGAAGCAAGCATATCAGATTTTTTTAAACGCAACAAAAAAGTAAAATTCAGATGCCCAAAATGTGCATGCCAAAGTTTTGCATTTGAAGTAGCCTTAGAATCTACAATTGCATTTGCAAAATTCTACCCACACTTGTCGTACAAAGTGAGCTTATACAGCCCACGACATAAAATGCCAGATGCAACAATTTCATCACCAAAATTGAGATCATGTACTGCACATCTATCATCCACAAATTTGACAACAAGACCAAGTCTAGAAGATACAAACAAAAGGTTCTTTTTTATCCCAGGTACTTACAATCCATCAACAGGTGTGAAAGAATTTCCATTTGCAGCAATAAGAACAATCTTTCCAACTCCTTGAACCGGATAAGAGGCATTGTTGGCACGTGACTGAATTCCCACGAGGGACAGAGTCAACATGGGTAAAAAAATTAATGATGTGATGTGATGTGCTTTGTAGCACCACTGTCAAAATATCACACATGTGAATCTGCAGGAACTAACAAACATGCATCATGGACAGAAGGATCATAAGTGCACTCTGCACTAAAATCCCATTCTGCATCAACATCAACATCACAGTCTTCTTTCACAAAAGACTAAACAATATCTACATTTGTAGTGGAACCAACCTCTTTCTTCTTAGCCTCTTTTGCCTTCAACTTAGGACACTTCTTGATCAAGTACTCGTTAGCTTTACAATAATGGAAACACATCTTCTTTTTTTCCTTTTCACCAGAATTCCTAGACAAATTGTTTCCAGTAGAAGCATTAGGAACATGTGATTTTCCACTCATAGAAGAACCATGAGAAGTGGCTACATTGTTGTTACCATCTTTTCTTTGAGCAGCAATAAAGGCATGTTCAACTGCACGCTGTCTAGTCTTGCTTTTTTTTGGAAAGTGACTCTTGCAACCGAAATGTGCATAATGCATCAAACTTAACAACTTCTGGATTTCCTAGGGTCATAAGTCTCCAAGTACTAGCAAAAGTCTAATTGAGAATCTAGAAAAGCATCAAGAACAATTTGCACAAGGGAGCTGTGCAAAAATAATTTGCTCATTAATATCCTTGACACTAGCAAGGAAAGTGTCCATATCATCTTCCTCATGTATAATCTTTGACTCCGGCTCTTTATGCAGCAATGCAATTTTTTCATCATTGCGACTTACATAAAGATCAGCCAGAATATCCCAAGCCTATTTTGCAGATTTCGCTGAACGAATGTGAGGAGTAATAGTGTGCTTCACAAACAACACAATCAATGCATGAGCTTGCACACATATTTTACATCCCACAACGAGCTTGCTCAGCCGTATGCAAAACAACTCTCGCAACAGGAATCCTGCCACCAAAATTTGCAACATCCTCAACATCGCCTACATCCTCAGAACCAGGACATATATCAATGCCCTGCACAATATTCTAGACATGCTCATCATATAAGCCCACATAGGGTAATTGTCCCCATCCACAACAACAAACATCTTGAACACATATGTGTTGTTGTTAGCCATGGCAAATACTGCACTTGATGTGAAAACTGTCCGAAAAGAGGAGAAATGAAGCGGGAACAACACGTGCTATATAGCACAAACTATAGAAGACTATAAGGGGCCTATTATGCAAAAAATAGCATTGACAAAAAATTTGCACAAAATGATAAAATAGCTTGCACAGTACTACCTGTAGTGGAAACGGAGGCGGAAATGAGCCTGAATAAAAAATTTGAGCAGATCGAGCTCTACGAGCCTGCTCAAAGTATTTGTCGACCTATGAACGCTTGCCAAAGCTCACAAAAATCTAAGAAAATGAGCAAGCGTGTGCTAAAGCTACTGGCGACTAAGCCCAAGAGGATGCAACATGCTCTGATACCAATTGTTTGAATTAGGGTTACAGGGAAACACACGCAGCTTAGAGAAGACAAAGGAAGCACAAGGCACACAACAAAGAGTCTATTACTTAGTGTGCAAAGGAAAGATAAGATCGCCCTAGAGTGATGGGCATATATACAATGCACAGGGGAAAAAACCCCTTAGTGTGCAATGGAAAGATAAGATAGCCCTAGAGTGATGGATGTATATACAATGCATGGGAGGAAAAACCTCCTAGTGAGAGAGAAAATACCCCGTCGGTCCTAAGTGTGTTCACACTCATCATTACCACATATATGTGGTAACACTTTCTAAGGGTTTACGCAAGCTCTCACTTTACATCATGTGCCATTAAAAAAAAGGTTAAAATCATTTTCAATAACTAGTTCTATGATTGTAACCATGAAATCCAAGTTGAGATTTTTATTGGTGGTTTCACAAACACGTATATTGTTTGTTGCACCTTTGCATGGCATTGACATAATTCATTTTGACATGAATTTAAGCCATTCATTGGCTTTAAAGCACATTCACCCACTCTCATGCATAATAAGCATTCAAGCCCTCTTAAATATTAACCATTCCCTCTTCTATCTCACACAAGCTGAGAAAGACATCTAAAGCAAAACAAAAAATACCAAGTGCAAGCAAAACAAAACATACCTAGTGCTTGTAAATGAAGTGTCTACCAAATCATAACCACCACATGATAATTCACACAAAGAATTTACTTCTCCCTTCAATGATTGTTCCATGCATGATTTGTCTCTACAACTTCACCTTCGTGGCTTGAAGACCATAAATAGACATCATTTTTAGTTGTGAGACACCTTGGAGGGTGCTTTATATCAAGTAGATTCATACTAAACTAATATAAATATAGACTCAAGTATCAAACTTGTTAGATAGGGGGCTGATCAAACCTAGTAGTGTACCATTTGAGGCTCCTATACTTCCCATCAAAACAAAGGTTTGGGACTTTCCCTATGGCTATGATCAAAATCACTATCAAGAGTTGATTTCCCTATTGCTTGGGTAGATGACCTACATAATAAACTAGAAGGGGCTATAGTTTTTAGCATAATTGATCTTAAATTATGATACCATCAAATTAAAATGATATAAGGGGATATTCAAAGAACAGCATTCAACACACAAATTATGCATTATGTATTCCTTGTTATGCCATTAGGGTTAGCTAATGCACTTGCCACTTCACCCATACAATGAGCCATATTGTCATTGACTATCAACATATTGTGATTGTGTTTTTTGATGATATTCTTGTGTTTAATAACTCATTGGATGTACTTGGTTTGCTACAAAAGAACACACTATATTTGAATCCAAAAACAAAAAGCACATTCTTTCAAATTGAATCAAGATTTGAATCACATCGTGACTCAAAGTGTTAATCACGTGGGTCCTAAGAAAATCAAAGGATTAATTCCTGACCGACTCCTAAAAATCTACATGAGTTGAGATCTTTTCTTGATTTATGCAGGTATTATAGCAAATTTGTCAATAGTTTTTTGTAAAAATGATCTCACCTTGCTTTTGAAAGAAACCATACTATATGTTTGGATTGCTTGCATGCCCAATCATTTCAACCATTGAAAAAGTCATTGACCAAGGCAATTGTTTTGAAATTTCTTGGTTTTTCACATCCATTGTTTGTCATTGTAACGAATGCTAGTGGAAAAGATATCGATGCTACATTTCTGCAATATAATCACCCGATTGTTTTTAAAATTCAAAGGGTTAAGTTGTCTCATCAAAATGGATCAATGCAAGGAAAGTATACAAGTGGGTCCAGAGAACATGGAAAATTAGCTTTTTCAAGACCGACCTATGCCTTGGAGGGAAAAATTCAAGTAGTCCTGCACTCCTCGTCAGCACTCAGATCGTCAGATACTTCTTCTTTCATAATGTATGGCAGACAAGGAACCGTCGAGTTTTTGAAGGAGGATTTGAGGTGGCAAGCTTCGCAGAAATTATACAAGAAAGCAAAGTGCTAATATGGGCACTCGGGCGCGAGCAGCACTCGGAGGATTGGTCTAGGACTACTTGTGCCTTGTTGTCAGCAGATGAAATACCTAGGATGGGGGTAAATCTTGGCCATCGGTAATTACAAGATATCAGAATGAGGCGGGGTGGTAGGGGTGGCTGCCCTCATTGTAATTATGATCCCTGGATGATGGCATGGATTAACATGAGCATGACAAAACCTTGTAATTTTTTGGGCTGCTCAATATAATCCACTCACAATTGTAAGTTTTGCTAAATAAATTAATTTAAAAAATGGATCAACGAAGTATCAAATACGTGCTATTTCAACCTTTGATTTTTAATAGACACATTGTGGGCTTCTTTTATTCAAAGTTTTTAGCTTATGATTCAGTAATCATCTATGAAAGAAAATTTCATGGCTGATCTGCTTTGAGGAAAAGACCCTATCTACTTGCCCAACCATTGAAAGTACGCCATTTGCATCCATGCCTGATGTGTTTGCATTAGATGATAATTTTAAGACCACATAGTTGCACATAATTGAACATGAAACACATTCATTGTTTGAGTACACAATTCAAAATCAATTTTTGTATTTTAAGAAAAATCTTTATGTTAACCATTTTGTCTCATAATTATTGAAGAATTGCATAGACCACTATATGCTAGCCATTGAGATTTTGCTACTACATATCAAAATTTGTATTGAGATTGTTTGGTTTGTTAAAAGGTTAATTTTTCCATAGGTAATAAATAGAATCTTTTGCATCCACTACCCATTCCTAAAAGACTTTGGGAACATATTCAATGGATTTTGTTACTAGTTTTTCACTTGCTTCACACCATGAGATGATTTTCTAACGAAGCATATTTTCACAAGAAGAGCTCATTGTACATTGAACTGCAAGTTTGTTCCTAAATTTGAATCTACCCATCATTGTTTGCCAAAGATATTGATTTCCAATTGAGAATCAAAGTTTTGCAGTGCTTTTTGGACCACTTTGGTTAAAGTTCTCGGTTTGATACTTGAGTTCACTTTATCCTTTCATCCATAATCAAATGGACAAATAGAGGAACTCAGACAAATAGAGGAACTCAATGAGATAAAATTTTAGACAAGTGAATTTTAAGAAATTGGATAACTACGTGCATATTTTGCAATTTTCATCAAGTACTACCACCAATAAGTCAACTTTTGAAGGGGTATTCACTTTTTGCACCTCCATTTCATTTGTCTAATACTAGCTTTTTTTTTTTTTCAAAACTCACAATATGTGAGTGGAATGTATTGAAAACCAAAAAATTACATAGCAAACCATGCTCGACATGAGCCATGGCATCAACTGTCAATAACAGATACAACATGAGATACTATATGAACATAAAGGAGACTAGCCAGAACAAGGGAGGCCAACCCCAACCATGGAAGATACCGTCAACCCATAGACGATAGAGTATCAAAGAGCTAGCCGAGAGGGCGGGGCCCATCGTCCCCATCATCGACGATGCCTCTCAAGGTGCCACCGTGTTGGTGTCGATGTCATCGACAACCCGCATTCTTTGAGGGAACCTCCAAAAGGATCCAAAACCATAAAGCCACACCACAAGGACCAATCAAGAGAAAAGTTGGGAAGCCACGCCCACAACATCTCCCCTGAGACCAAAACTGAACCCAAGCAACAGAAAGGAATCTGAGCCTTCATCCATGGTGGAGAAACCAAATAAACAACCACCAAGTTGCAGGCCATTGAGGGGGGCCAAACCCCTTCAGAGGATTCCACTTGCTCACAAACATTGTTGAAAAGGTTAGATTTGTGCAGCCTACGGGGTCTCTCTCTCTCTCTCTCTCTCTCTCTCTCTCTCTCTCTCTCTCGCACAGACACACATACACATATTGTAGCTTGTCACGGAACAATTTTGACTATTGTAGGTCATTGGGAAAGGATGGATTTGCGTAGAATCTCGACTACTTCACACAATTTTTGAAGGATCTTCAATGCATCTATGGCTAGGATGACCCAATAGGGAGTCAACATCTCAATTTTGGCCGTTGATCCAACGGAGCATGCGAATCAACCAGAAGACGTGTGGAGGCCACAACAATTGGAGAGAAAAACCTAGGTTTAGTCTAACTTCACCTACAAATTTTGAAATTTACCTCTATTTTTAAAAAACTTTTGGTTTTAGCAGCACTCACTTAACAAAGTGAGTTGTAGTGAATTAAAAACATAGAAAATACAACATCCCCATGCTAAAAAAGTGCCATGGACGCAAAAAGTGCCATCCGAACCTTAAATTTTAACTCGAAGGTGAGAATACCTCCAAAGCTCAAAAAACTTCAAAGTTTTAGAGAATCTACAAAGTGCAAGTGCAGAGAAGTTTAAAGCAAGAGCCTTCAAATATAGTAAATTTGACTCTAAATTTTTTGGAAAAAAAATAGTATAGCCAAATGCTAAAAAACTCCTAGATCTAGTGTAATCCCATCGACAAATTTTGAAAATGTATCTCTAAATTCTAGAATTGAAGGTGGGGAAACCTACAAAGTATAGAAAAATACAGTGTAAAAGCTTTCAAATATAATAAAGTTTCCCTTAAAATTTCTCATACCTAAGTTTTCCAAGTTTTTAGGATAAAACGTTGTGTCTTAACTCGATTTAGTGTAACCCCTCCTAAAAAAATTTCACATTTGCTTCAAAAAATCTAATTTGCCTTTAAGCGCTCGAAAAAACCCTAGGTTTAGTGCAATCCCACCTACGAATTTTGACATTCACCTCTAAATTCCAAGTCAACCCAAAGGCAAAAGCACCTACAAAACTCACAAAAATCTTAGGGTAAAAACCTTCAAAAATAGTCGAGAGCTACCAGAGTTGAGGTTCTCTCTTGTCTTGGGCTTGCACACCTTCTGCCTTGGATAAACTGAATAAAACTTTCTTGATTATATGAATTCTCGATTCTATAGATGTTGATTGAAAATTGTAAGACTAATATTCTCCCTTCCCTCTCTCTCTAGTGCCGGTGTGAGAGCCCTCCTCCCCTCTCTCTCTCTCTCTCTCTCTCTCTCTCTCTCTCTCTCTCACGCACACACACACATACACACACACACACACACACACACATGGACCATTCTCTATTTCTCCGGACACTCACCCACACACAAAAGCTTACAAGAAACAACATCGTGTTTTCTCTCTCTCTCTCTCTCTCTCTCTCTCACACACACACACACACACACACACACACACACACACACTGCGTGCAAGATATTCACAACAAATGTTTGGACTCCCATAGCATTGAATTGCCAAGCTCGTTGCACTTCATTAATGAAATGCAAATGTGGAAGGTCTCCTTGCAACGATCCAACACCTCAGTGAATGACACGTCGACTCTATTTCTCATACACACATACAAATGCACACACACACAAAAAACGGATCTCTCTCTCTCTCTCTCTCTCTCTCTCTCTTTCTCTCCCTCTCTCTCCCACCCACACACACATATACACACATCACACATAGACAAACATAAATACATGCATACAGATGGTGAGCTTTGAGCATCAAAGTCGAAGATCAATTACGACATGGTCCGTGCAAGCCTGTTGAGATAAGTTCATTAAACAACATATGACGAGGAGTTCTCTATGGCCTTCAAAATACAAAGTAAAGCTACCTTTCAAATGGCTTTCAAAACCAAAAGTAGTTACCCTTCAAATTGAGGCTCGATTGAAACTCAATGGCCTTCACAACTCACAAGAACTACAAATAATTGATGACTTGAGTACTATCTTTTTCTTTTTGACTTTACATTTTAGAACTCAAAATCTTTTCATTTTTTTTTTACCGTTAAGTACTTACACTTCACTTTTGCATTTCAAATCAAATGTTGCTTAAGATTTTCTTTGAAATGAAGTAGAGTGCGACAAGTGGAGGCTCTGATTTTCTTTGAAATGAAGTAGAGTGCGACAAGTGGAGGCTCTGTCCTTCCTTAAAAATTTTAAGCTCCATTAAATATAGTATACATATAGATAGATGCAATTTTATGAACACAAACTAAAAAAAGTAAAGGGAAGGGCTTGCCATATCATTCACACTAGTATAACGGCGTCGCCTTTGGCGGCGACACCAGAGGCGCGGTGCTATGTGGATGTCATCACACCGGGCCTTGGATGCAGTGATGCTCATCTTAATCACCTCACACTCACCGTCATCACCATGCTGACTTGTCCAACATCTGGAAAGGGAGGCAACACTGGAGAGTTGGAAGGTAGTGCTTATATGAGAATATAGAGACTAAGAATGTAGAGGAATGGTGGGTTGCGGGATGCTTGCAGAACCTTGAGGAAAGAAATGAATGCACTGACAGCATTGGTGGGTTGTGGGACATCCTGCAAAGCTCGAGGCAAGAGAGAGAGAGAGAGAGAGAGAGAGATCAATATCTATCTCAATATCTCATTGCTTCTAAGAATTGAGCTCTACGCTTTCTCCTCTCTCTTTGCCAACTGACTCCCTCTAGAGGCCCGTTTGGAAGAATCCAAATTTGAATCTATCTCATTATCTCTCTCAAGTTTCTATCCTCTCTATCTGCATTGCAATGGGATTCGACACCTTCCCGACTCTCCTTTGTGCCCACATCGGTTGCATGTTATAGGAAGAAATGTGTGCAACTCTCTGTCACCTCTTCGGCTCTCTCTCTCTCTCTCTCTCTGCAAAATTCTTTGGATCCCATTCTTAGGTTCGCTTAGAGCGCATGTTCATAGCTATGCTAAAAGCGTAGCTAGAATAGATGGCCCTCTAACATGAAGGGGCTCGTTAGTGGCGGTGAGGCTATCCCATAGCGTAGAATATAGGATATTGTCCCGTTACTGTTCCGGTTTCCACTGCTGCAAAACGGGTCTTTTTTATCGAGAGTCAATTGAGAACGCATTCCTTAAACAGGCAATCTCCTCTCTCAGAGGCGGGAGGCCTTTTTGGAGGGTGGTTGCACCACCTAGCGAGCCTACAGGTAGACCTTTTCAATCAGGGGACGCCTTCAGATGCTCTCTCGAAAGGTTACGTGAAGCCCCTCTTAGGAGCTACTCTGAACGCAAAATGGTGATGATAGGGGCTTGTGGCGAGAGCCCAGCTCAGTAGTCTACACTACAATCTATAGTTTAGGTCCACTATCAGTGCCAACGATTGTGTTTTCGATAGTGTGCGGGAAAAATATGTCTCAACTTAGTATCGTGCCGTTTTCAATTTCAAAAATGCCGGTTGAGGGCAAGGGGAAAAGGAGAAATTCCGTCCTAAAGTAGACAAAAATAGTGTAAAACCCTGAAAAAGTAACCTAATTTCCTAAAATTTCCTCTTGGCAAATTCAAGGAAAGGAATTTTGTATGCTTGAAAAAAGGAAAAATTACCAAAATACCCCTCTAATTTGTGGAAATTCCAAAAATACCCTTGTATCTGTTTTGGTTGAATTGTTCAATATTTTCTAATCTTCATTCCTTTAAACCCGTTTTGGAGTTTTGTAATCTGTAGCTTCAAACTATAGTCTCTCTCAACATGGGCTTTGTGTTTTACACGCATCGACATCAATACCAACATATCTCTACATTTTCCACACCTGCATGGAATTGCAAGAGACCCATCAGTCTACCCTCATTGGTTTTCTTCATTCTTGTCATGTACCCCTTTTCCTTGGATCTGGCTTGACTAAGGAAGTTTCATCCAAGCTGCTTGTTGATCTTCATGTATCTGTGTGGAAAAAGGGCTGATCAATTGTTTCGCCCATGCTTCATGATGTTGCTGATATGCTGGTTTTCAACTTCATCATTATTGAAGCCCCTTGCATTGGGGAATCCAAACCAGAGGGCATGTTCAAGTTTCCTTACTTGAATGGTCAGAGAGAAATCTCCTTCCGCAACTTACTTGTAGAGGGAGTTTCCTTCAGCACTCAAGAGGTGTCCCTTGGATGCACCCGATCATGTGGGAGGATTACCATCGATCATGGGTCCTCCTGCCTTGATACACATAGGCATTAGAGAGTTTCGAGAGAACTACAGCACATTGTAAGTGACAGGAAGAGTATGAAACAAAACTCAATTATCAATTCTGGACAGTCAACCAACCAAGATTGCCTCCATGATGAAGATGTTATCGTCTCCATGTTTGGCCCTGTCATGACCTGGTCCATTTCGACAGGAGAGAAATTCGCAAACCTGTGCCCATACATTGCTCAAGATAACCATGAATCACATGCCCGTGCTCGAGACACCGGCGCAGATGTCGGCAAAAATACAAACCTCACCCGTCAAGCAAGAGAGGTTGATTGGAGATGTGGTCGAGCAAGAGAGGTTGACTGCCCAGATTGTTTGTGATCATTACAGAGACAGAAGAGGGAAGATAGACTGTAAAGTCACCATCATGGGGTGCCCATTGCTTGAAGTTCGTGACAAACCATGACGAACCACATGAAAACGACGCTCTCTTGGCAAGGGACACAGAAGGAGTCTCTTCTCTTTAAGAAACCCGACTCTACCTGTGAAATGGAGGGCTATCTAGAGAGAGAGAGAGAGAGAGAGAGAGAGAGAGAGAGAGAGAGAGATATCTCGCTAATCTGCCCTGCACTTACCTCTTTCGCACTTTTAGAAATCCCAGTTTGACCTCGTAACCATGTTGACACCCTCCTTAAATTTATGTCCGTGATCATGATCGACTGCTTCACCTATTCCTCTACAGGCCAGTAGGTTCGGTTGGAGCTGGAGGTCAAATGGGAGGGAAGACCCGCAACCCAAAACTGGGAGAGAAAGAGACAGCACGGTGAGATCCGCCAGACGATGTCTTTAAAGGGTTTCGAAATTCTCTCTCTCTCTCTCTCTCTCTCTCTCCTTCCTGTACAACGTAAGTGGGTCTGACATGACCGTTGCAATCGTTTGGTAATGGGAGCACGTGGGGGCAGCCTGGCAGGTGTTTGTGCCTGCCTCTTTCTCTTGCGCTGCGCACAGTCTCCTCTAGAGGCTCTAGGCTCTAGTCTCTCTCTCTCTCTCTCTCTCTCTCTCTCTCAACACAGGAGTCAGCTTCCGCGCGAACAGTTGCACTGTTGCAAAGAATCAGGGATCACTGCCAGGGCGAACAGTTGCATTGTTGTGGGCTGTCGGGGGAGGCCGGAGCAAGCTAGGGATGCCACGTGTCGAGGGGGAGGGGCTTAAATTCCCTCCCCCATTATCTATTAGTATAGATTAACTTTAGAAGCCTCATACTACAAAGAAGAGGAAGTTTTTGTCATTTTAGAAGTTTACATCAAATCACTTAAGAACAAATGCAAGTCGTCCAAAACGACAAACAAGTCAGCAAAGAAGCTATTTATGAAGTCACTTAAAAAAAGGCCAAGAAGTCACCAAAACCAACAAAAAATCACCTAAGAAGTCAACTAAGAAGTCACGAAAGGACGACTCCTTACCCTCTATAAAGCACATAGCAAGAGAATAAACAGGACCTACCAAAGTCACCACCTCAAAACCCTTCCCCCCAATCACCAAAGCTACCTTTGGGGTTGGGGGGGGGGGGGGGGGAGCAAGAGATTATTCATCCTTTTTTGAAATGGATCTTTTCCTCTTTGATTGAGCTCCCCAGTCCAAAATAGCTACTAGAAAAAAACATTTTCCTTGATGACATACCATGTAATGAAGCTCAAAAGCCTTCTCCCCACTCAGCAGAGCTACCTGTGGGGCACCTATTTTGGACTAAGGAGCTCAATCAAAGAGGCAAATATTCAATTCAAAAAAGGATGAGAAATCTCTTGTTACTAGAAGACAAATACATTTCCTTGATGACATACCATGTAATAAAGCTCTAACTATTGTAGAGGACCTGCCTATGGGGGCACCTATTCTGGATAGAGGAGCTCGATCAAAGAGCCAATGATTCAGTTCAAAAAAGAATGAGAAATCTCTTGCTACTAGAAGAAAAGTACATTTTTATTGATGGCATACCATGTAATGAAGCTCTGATTATTGTAGAGATTTTTGTAAATTTATAATTCAACCCTTGTACACCATATACTTATGATTACAAGCCAGTAATGCATATTTGAACATGCACACCACAACAGTTTTTAATTCCTTTAGAATGTTGCCTCACATTTTATCTATATACACACACATAGGTGTGTGTGAGTGTGTGTGTGTGTTTGTTTTGAAACAAGAAAATTATGAAGTCATCAATAATGGACAATTGGTAAAGGATTTTTTTATCTTGATGGATAAACAAAAATTAAATCAACAATATCACCTATAACTAATTACTCAAAAGAAATAACATGAGATACATGAGTCTATAACCTCTAATGATGCTAACAATAGTGCCATCAACCTTAAAACTATAATTGGGAGTGATTTCATCAAGAAAATCAAGTGATTCTTTTACATCTTGTAATTTCCAAATTGTAGTGACAATCAACTTGCTAAGCTCATTGAATAGCATGACCTCAATTTCTATTTCAAACTTTGGAGTGTATTTCTTAGAATAAAGAGGAGTCTAATTGCCTAACTTTCCATCTTCTATAATCATACCGTATAAAAACTAGGGATTGATGAGAAATTTGGTGGGGGATAGAGTTATAATTTGGAATTATTCTACAGTTAGTAGGGTCACCAATGTGAAAAGTCACTCTAGAACTCAAGTCCTCTTCATATATGTTGTCGCTTCAATCGCTGAAAAGTCTTCTATACAACCGCATAAGTCTTTTTCATTTGTAAATTCATACATTTGAAACATGCCACAAAGATATGGATTAATTTAGACCATCAAATTCTGATCATCCTTGAAAACCTTCTAGTGTCATTGCTCTTTGTATACCATCTTTGGTTTGAGCTTTGAAGCTAGCTACAACACATGTATCGGGGGCTTCCAATTCTAGTGATCTTAAAGTTGGAACTGGTAAATCCTACATCTCTTCATAAGCACAAAATTTCTACAAGTCACCACTTCGTAGATGTTAATGAAAAGACATCTGAATGTATATGTGGATACTGATGTAATTTCAATATCATGTCTTTGAACAAGTGAACATATTGTAATGGCTAACCAACCAACATCTATCACTTGTTGAAAGGATACGACCTTTCCAATGGTTTTTCACTTCATCTTGTTTTGATATTCTTCAGTCATGCACTATTACAAGATGGAAATATGGTTACCCAATCATTTAGACGAAAAGACGGGTTTTTGAACTCCACCCTTTCTTATATTATAAAAAACAAAAGAAGTTATGTTGTTAGAAGAAAGATGAGGAAAAGAAGTTAGTACAAACGTTTAGTTGAGAAAACTAAACGCTTAAAAAAATAGAGAGTTATGGTCCCTTATGGAAAAGACATTTCTAGTTCATTTTTCATCGTTAATGGTTTAGTTTTCAGTGCCTTAAGCAAGAGATTCCGTATCTTCAAGCACCATGGATGTCCAATGCTCAAACAATAATGAGTTCTCAAAAAATAAAAACGGCCCTTGCACTTGTGCTCAAGCTTTTATGTTATTCCTCGAAAATGACCAAAATGCCATTTGACTCAGTGATTTTTGACAAAACAAAGGGTCATTTATACAGTTTTGGTCTAAACTAACCTTTTTTTTTTTTTCAAAACACACAATTGTGAGTGGATAGTATTAAGAACATCAACAATATACAACAATCTCGAGCTCAGACCGAGTCTCGAGGGTCCCAAGATTGCACGTTATCTGTTTGGCAAAAAAACCACTACCACTCCTAAGCTTTCCCTATTCCAAGATGTTATGTATTGTTCTAAACTAATCCTCTGAGACTTGTTTGCCTCCGATCATGTGAATCGTCACTCTACTCTCTTGTATGATTTCACAAAAGCTTGCCACAGCCATATTCCCCTCAAACACCCGACGAAACTAACTTAAAAAGACTAGAGTTAGAGAAGACAAAAATGCCATATTTTTGTACGTGTCAATTTTTCATTTTCCTATTCCTTAATGAAGTGATTGGTATGCAACCCTTTTTTATTCTTTTTTGGCCCTTCTGGAATGTTGTGTGACCTGTTTTGTGATCAAGTTGGTTCTCGTCAAGCTTCCGGTTCTCGTCAAGCTTCCTATGGTCAAGGTTTCATAAAAATCACAAGCAAAATGACCTCATTACTAATGATGCATTTCTTTCCTGGGTGTTTCATTAGGCTCCTATGTTTAAAGTCTCACAAAAATCAGGAGCAAAATAACTCTAGGATTTTCAGTGATGATGCATTTCTTCCCTAGGTGTTTTGTCAACTTTTCTCGAGTCTAAATGATACAAAAATGCATGACTATGCTGCATAAGACAAGTATGACCACACGTGATAGTTAGAGTACTAGCTTGTGTTGGAGTGGCCATACCTCAGCATTAAGTAACACCTATATTTAACAGGGGTGGGCAATGGATCAAATACGAAGAAGTTTATGTACGAAGGCCAAGAAAATCGCACTCGTAAATATCAAATCAAAAACTAAACCTAAACAGCGTGGACAATGCATGTTAACTTACAACATAACGTTGTAAAAACGCTTGTGGATACACAATGCATGTGTGAGTGAGGTGGTTAGCCTACGTGAGCCTAAACTCGGATTGCAAAATCTTCGATACAAATCTCCTCGTCGCGCCTCTTTTTTTCCGTTGGCCAGGTTTAATGCGCCTCGTTTTTTTAGCGACATGTCTCATTTTTTCCACTGGGCAGGTTTAGCGTGCCTCAAGATTCCATCCCCCCCCTCCCTTCAAAATCAAATTAAATATAGGTGACTTAGTGCCAAGGGTGGCCGTATAGTGCAATGTGTAACCACTTAGGTTTTCTAATGAGCTTGTCCGACATTTTTATGTTCTTTTGATTGTAAACCTACAACGAATTCACTCAAACGATCATTGCAAATACTGGACGTAGAGCTAACCCCCATGATGGTAGCGACCTGGGGATGCATATTTTTCCTAGATCCCATACAACCTGAGGCCAAGATGTATATCTAATTGGCAATAAAGGTCCGAACTTGAGAAAGAAGACTCAAAATAGCAAGCATTAAAACTATAACGAGATAGTGTCTTACAAGGTGCCACTAAGAGAAAGGCTTGAAGGGAAAATATAGACTAGATTTTGATAAAATAAGTATAGAAATACAGAATGTTGGTCTTTCTTCTTGCAGAGATGCATCCCTCGTGTGCAAAGAGGAAGGTATCTTTCTAAAAACACTACTGATTGTTTGGAAATTGTCTTACCCTTGTACATGCACAAGAAGTTTTGGACAAATTCTCACAATAATTCCCACATTGTGACTTACCTCAACATCATGAGCTTCTGTGAGGGAGGCACCGCATAGGGGACTGCCTGCTGCTCCCCTGCCCCCAATCGTACCTAGCTAGGTATGTGGTGCCTCTCAAGCAGAAGCTCATGATGTTATGCATTGTATGAAAAACATTGAAAAAGACTCTGTTTTCCTACATGAGAATGTTTCTAAATCTTCCTGTGACGTTTGGGCTTTCTCGCACAACTTCTGTAGCCCTACAATTTAAATATTTTTCAATCGCCCAGTAATTTGTTTTGAAAAACACATGTAGAGGAACTGTGATTGATGAATGGTGGGGAAATTAGTTTTGAAGAATAAGGAGATTGCCATTAAGTCAGAAACCCGTTCTTCTCTTTTTATTCGTGAGTTTAAGTACCAAAAATACCTTTGTACATACGGTAGTAAACAAGATGCAAAGCCAACTCTGTGTTTGCAGAGAGAGGAAGGCTTCAAATGCGGAAGCTCAACAGGTGAGTGCCAGTTTGATAAGGTCACAAGGCAGCTTTCTTAGCTGCAAAACCTTAAGCATACGTAGGCTAATTAAATCTAGTCCCTGCTGTGTTGAAGCACCCATCACCCACAAGTGATTAAGCTTATGTTGTGCAGGAGCCCACCCAACTAGGGCATGCAGGCAGCCCTAGTGGATGACCCAATTAGGGCATGGAGGCAGCTTAGGCTTGTCAGACCTAACTGGATCGTTGTGTGTGCGTGCTATGAAACTCTTCACAGAGGCAAGTTCTTTGACATTGCTTTTCTTCTCGGCTTCGCCTCCCCCAGCATTGTCACTACATCCCTCATGGACGGTCGATCCCGTGGCGACTTGCTTGTGCAGAGCAGTGCTATTCTTAGCACCAACATCATCTCCTCTTGCACTGTGCTGCATGTGGCCCCGACAGTCGCATCCAATGTGTCTACAATGCCTGTGGAGCTTCTCATCTTGCTCCTCACCCACTCCACTATGTTCACCGCCTCCCCAAATTCGGCATCGATGGGCCGTCTGCCTGTCAAGAGCTCCAGCAAAACCACCCCGAAGCTGTAGATGTCGGTCTTCTCGTCCACTTTGAGGGTGTATGCATATTCTGTACGCAAGAAAACACCACTTGAGCTAGAGGAAACATTTGAAATGGAGATAGAGTGTCTGGCAACGGCGACAGGTTTTTTTTTTAATTACACTAAGCAACATGAAGAAAAAAGAGCCCTGGCATTAGCCACAGAAGGTTACCTGGCGCGATGTATCCGTAAGAGCCTGCAATCATCGACATAGATTCATTGGTTTCTACCAGCTTTGCCAATCCGAAATCTGCAAGCCGAGCCTCCATGTTGCAGTCTAGCAAGATGTTGTTGGACTTGATGTCGCGATGGACTATCTGTGGGAAGCAATCATGGTGCAGATAGCAGAGACCTTGTGCGATCCCCATTGCAATATTGTATCTCGACACCCAATCCGTCAGAATGTATGTCCTATCCTTGGCATGGAGTGCATCGTCTAGGCTGCCATTTGTCATGTATTCATAAACAAGCAGAGTGTTGACATTGTTGGAGCAATATCCGAGCAGACGCACGATGTTTCGATGGCGTATGCTGCCGAGAAGATCGGCCTCGATTTGAAACCCTCGCGATTCTTTGTTGTCGCTAGCGGCTTTGTGGCTCATCCAAAGCTTCTTCACAGCAACTACCTCACCACTAGGCATCTCCGCCTTGTACACTGTCCCTGTTGCCCCCTTGCCGACAACATTGTCATCTTTGAGCGCATTCAGAACGTCGTTGCTTGTGAATGCCAGCCTTTGAAATGCAGTGAGCCTCCATGGCCACTCTTCCATGTCTTCAAATGTGTCCTTGCTACACATTTGAGCACCATACTGTTTGAACAAGCAGCGACCGCCTGCAATCAAAATTAGCAAGGAAATGGCGAAAACGCATCCAACCAGCCATAGAAGACCTGTGCTTCTACCTTTCGTCTTCCCAGAATGGTCACCTCTGCCATCGGCGGAGCTGATGCAAGAGCGTGGCAACATGTTCCCACAGAGATTAGGGTTCCCAAGAAAAGAGCTTATGCTAGCTGTTTTGAACATGCCCTCTAATGGGACTGGGCCCGAGAGATTGTTATATGACACATTGAAAGCTTCCAAGGTAGTGGAGTTTTGAAATTGGTAAGGGATTTCACCTGTGAGTAGGTTTTGAGACACATCAAGAACTTCGAGATTAAGCATGCTTGCGAGCTCAACAGGGATGCTCCCAGAGAGCTGATTCTCCTGCAGTTGAATGGTTATCAGGTGGCAGCATTTGCTCATATTCACCGGAATGCCGCCCACGATGTGATTTTGAGACAAGGAGAGCACAGATAAGGTAGTACAATCTCCGAAGTCGGTCGGGACGGAGCCCGTGAGGTTGTTGCCGGATGCATAGAAGCTTTGAATGCTGGGCATTCTCCATATGGTGTTGGGAAGGCCACCATAAAGAAGGTTGTAGGATACATCAAGGTAGCTGAGCTTCGAAGAGTTGCTAAGGTCGACGGGTATGGTGCCTGTGAGCCTGTTATGTTGGAGCTCAAGGTGAGCAAGCTTGGGCAGCATCCCAAAGCCAAGAGGAATAGGGCCAGTGAATAAATTCCCCTGGATGCGTACACGAACAAGTGATACGCAATTCGCAAGACCGAGTGGAATCGGACCAGCTAGCTGATTGGAGAAAAGGATAAGCTTGGTGAGATTAGAGTGGAGGCAGAGGTCCGGGGGGATTGGCCCTTGAAAGTGATTTGACGACACATCGATCCATTGTAGAGGCGAGCTTCTCCCGAGCCCTTGCGGGAGAACTCCAGTGAATGAGTTGTTCCATATAAGCAGAGTGAGGAGGTTTTGTAAGAGCCCGATTCCGGCGGGAAGCGAGCCATTCAAACTGTTGTACATCAGACTTAGAAGGGTCAAATTCTGTAGATTGCCATATTCTGTTGGGACGGTGCTGGTGAGATTGTTGACGGACAAGTCGAGTGACATTAAAGAGGTCATGCTGCCAAGCTCCGGTGGCAGGCTCCCTGTGAGGCTGTTGCGATAGAGAAAGAGAGTGTCAAGAGACTTGAGCTGGCCGAGCTCGGGTGGGATACTGCCAGAGAGATTAGTGCAGCAGAGATCCATGTATTCCAATTTGGACAGCTTTCCAAGCTCCGGTGGGATGCTCCCATTGTATCTGTTGTAGCCAATAACTAGATGCTCAAGATTGGCAAGATCGCCGAGCTCTGGTGGAATCCTGCCGACAAGGAGGTTGCCTGCAAGACCCAGATATTTCAGGCTTGAAAGCTTACCGTAGGCGGGCGGAATTGTGCCAGTGAAGTAGCTGCCACCAAGATCAAGATGCTGAAGAGTAAAGATGAGTGCAAAATCTGCTGGAAGGGGACCAGTAAAGTTGTTGCTGAAGGCAGAAAAGAAAAGGAGCGCAGGGAGGTTGTGCGTGCCAGATGGAAACTTGCCGACAAAGAAGTTGCGGCTTACATCTAGAGATGTGAGCTGTGGTAGAGATGTGAGTAGAGACATGGGAAGGGTGCCCGAGAATGCATTGCAGGAAATGTTGAGGCTGGAAAGGGAGGGGAGAAGGCGGAGGGCTTCGTCGGAGAGGGTGCCAGAGAGGGTGAGCTGGGAGATGTCGAGGCCAGTGACGGCACCAGAGACATTGCATGTCACACCCGTCCATGTGCAGGGGAATGCGTCGCTTGCGAGCCAGTCGGAGAGGTGGCCGTAGGGATCCTCTAGTCCCTTTTTCAATGCTAGCAACCCCTTTCCGTCATCAGAGACAGCCCCTATGCTTATAACCAGCAGGGAAGGAAACAACAGGATTAAGATGCCCACAATTCTTACCATGGTTCTGAATTGTTGAGTATGATAAAAGCAATCATGCAAGCGACAACAGGATTGTTCCTGACAGCCCATATGCATTACTTGATTGATAGGATGACTGATTAAGCAGCTAATCTCTGATGAGAAAATTCGAATCTAGATTGGATTAGCGATGTTTCATTTTCTTGATTATAAATGCTGCCTAATTAGCTTCTGTGTAATCACTCCAAAGATTTTGAGCAAATAATCACCAATACATGCAATGCATGAAGGATTTGCTGCCGTGCTCTCTCTTTGGGTAGACTTGCCTTCTGGGCATGCAGGAAGTACCGATCCACAATTTCTCTGGTTCCAAATGCGGCGGAGTCACCGTAGAATTTCCCAATTGCACAGAATTCTGCAAATTCAATGGCAGAATGTGCACAGAATTGGAAAGAAAGGGCAAAAGGCGGGAAGATTGTAGAGGCGTAGTTACAATGCAGAATTGGGCATTGCGCAGAGAGAGAGAGAGAGAGAGAGAGAGAGAGAGAGAGAGAGTTTTAGAGTGTGTGTTTGCGTGTGTGTGTTGAAGTCGGTGTCGGAGAGGAGAAGAGGCGCAAGGGAGGGAGCGCAATCGAGCTAGCTCGTCTGTTTGAGTAGAGTGCGGGAATAAATACACCTTGGAGAAACGCGACCACTAGCAGTATAAAAATGAGAACGCGCCCAAACTCCGAGAAAGGAAGCCGGCCCGACAACATGAAAGAAGGGGGAGGGTCCGGCAGAGCACTAGCTAGCGCCCATCATGGGTTTAGGAAGGGCGGGGGGACAAATCCGTGACGGAAAGTGTGAAAGCACAGTAGGCATGGCATCTTGACGGACTCCTTCCAAGCGACGGAAAGCATTGCCTTGCATGTGAACTCTTGCACCATTCCCCAACACATACTCACACACACATACACACCACCTCTTTCACATTTGTCCGCCGTTCATACAAAACCTTATTATGCGCCTTCGAGATTATTTTTTCCATGAAAGCCCAGGAATTTTGTATTAAAAGAGACAAAATACACATTTTGGTTAGCATCCGATATTGTCCATCGGATATGCCGAGTTCTCTATGAGTCCTAAAACGAGCAAGATCGCATGACAGACATTAAAGAAGGCAGGACAGTGGAAGAAGGCATACAAAGGATCTCGCTAGATTTTTCACCATGATTCTCTAAGTGATTATGTGAATAATGAGGGGAGAACATTCCATGTGCCTTCACATTATTAAAAAAACAGAAGAGTAAGTGTAAAGATTTGTGGGAAGCAATAGTAGAAGCGGAAGTGTGGAGATTTGTTTAAAGCAGTTTAAACGAGCCTAGCACGACATTTAGATTTCGAGTAGCAGTGCAACAGAGTTCAAGGGATCGAGATAGTTATATCTATAGATTATGACAGTTGATGAAACCAACCTACTAAAAAATCTATAGAGTATGACAGTTGATGAAACCAACCTACTAAAATTAGGTCAATTGTGAAAAAGTCACATTTTATTAGAGACCCTACATAGATTCTAGATGGTTTTACATCTTGGCAGTTTCATTTTGAATGGGTCCCTTTGGCACTAGGAGTGCTCGTATTTCGTTTGCAGCTGTAAACTAGCTTATAATGATTTAGGTTGCACTTGAGATTTAATTGTAGCATATTGCAACTACGTTTTTCGAGAGCATGACACCATCTTGTAGTCTTCATGCACTAGTTGGGTCACCTACATCCTTCAAATTGATGATTTTGTATGAGTTTCTTGCTAGTACTACAATAAAATTAGCAGAGTTGGGGAGCTTCGTAACATTTGGTGCTATTTCTTGGGACAAGGCAGTCTAGACTAGAGAAAACCATGTACCTAGCTAGATTCATTATCTGAAACTTCATTTAGATCACTCTAGAGTAGTCACTTTTACTTTCATTTAGCACATAGTTAGTTTTTCATAGGAGTGGGGTAAGTAAATGTATCATTAGGGGTAGTTCAATCCAATCAATCTCACCCAAAATTTGCATCCCCTACATTTTAGAGATTTGTTGGGATTTTTGGCTCCAAAGACCATTCAAATTTTGTGCTTGTGATATGATATTTGGCCATCGTTTGAAACCATTTTTGAACTTACATACCCTGCTTAAACCAAAAAATCTTAAAATTTACATGTTTATGAAAAATCTTACTATTTTAGAGTCTGTACATGGATGGAATTTTTTACTTTGCAAGTTTGTTGTGCACAACGCAGAGCATAATTTCTACATTGTGCACATGAATTTTGGACACTAGGACCAAAACCATAGAGTGGACAAAAAAAATGCGCTAAAAAAAAGACTTTTTAATTGATTTAAACATGTCCCAAATTGCCAACCAAGGGTACCATTGGGTTCACCTAATAGTGGACAACAAGTGAGCAAGATCTGGCATAAAATTGGGCTAAAATAAAATATCATGATTCTTAGAGCAAAGTTGGACCAAATCTTTGGAACTTGAGTATTTCTTGTATGTGCATGCTAAATAGAGTCTATGAAAAAAAATTGGTGCAATAGATCGTCCAAAAACCAAATCTTGAATCAAAGTGTCTAATATCCTAAGAACTGACATAAGGGTCAAAAGGGATCCAAATTGAACCAAAAGTTATCAAGGGGGTGTAAACCTTGTGAACACCTATACTAGGTCAAAAGTTTCATAACGAGCTTTGAAAAAAATTATGCTATTTTACAATGCTTCATAGCACAAAAATCTAACTTTACAAGCTCTTAGATACAGGGTACAAACTTGCATTTCACGTTTTGGCCCAAAATACCCACCACAGACCAAGATATAGGCCAAACAAGTTCAAGGAATTAACTTCAATAGTACTAAAAAAGACCTTGATTTGCAAACTTGGATTATGTCTCAACAAGTAGTTATTTTGCAACAGATTGGAGCTAGAAACTAAGAGTGTGTTTGGAGTGTGTGTGATGTGCAAATGCGGGTGAGAAAGGAGATGAGTGCACACAATGTTGGTGGAGCTTAGTGTGAGGATTAACCCCTCACCTCTCCTTATTGTTCTATATGATCAAAAGAATAGATAATGTTAGTACAGTCAGTGCGATGGATGTATGGCTAGTTGGCTTGAACTCTAACAATCTCCCAATTGAAGGCCAACGCGGCCCACGTGACTACAACCTTTACAATCATGAAGCATTCAAGTGGATTCACCTTACATCCATCATCTCGATGCAATGTGCAAGCCGCTCTAAGGGTAGGCTCTTCGTGAGAGCATCTGCAGGGTTGTTAGATATATGAACCTTGACTAGCTTAATGCGTTTGCTAGCCAATATGTCGCATGTCACATGATAGCAAACTTCTATGTGTTTTGACTTGGAGTGAAACATGGGGTTCTTCGCCAAGGTAATTGCACTCTGACAATCACAATGCAACACTAGAGTCTAAATAATTCCAAGATCTCCCACTAGCGAGCTAACCACATAGTGTCCTCGCTAGCATCAGAAACTGCCACATACTCTACCTTTGTGGTAGAAGATGGCGTACAATCTTGGAGACATGATCTCCATGACATGACCGCTCCAATAAATAGAAAAACATAGCCATAGATGTGGATATTTGACTATCCACACAACCCCCATAATCTACATCCCACAATCATGGCATCAGTGTTCTCAAAGCGTAAGCACTTGTTTGTTGTGACTTTTAGATTTCTCAAGGTGTGCTTCACTGCTTTTTTGTGCTTTTTCATAAATTTGCTAACCACTTGCACCGCAAAAGAAATGTCTGGTCTCATGGCTACCATGGTGTACATAAGACTGCCAACTACTTAAGAATATGATAGATTGGCCTTTTTTTTCTTTTTCAACATCAGATTTGGGAGCATCGTTGTTGCAAATTTTTGCATATGCTTACATTGGGGTACTGAATGTAGCCTTCCCTCCCTGAATATTAAAAAGTTCCCTGAATATTAAAAAGTTGCAAGACTTTGTGGATATACTTTTCCTCTGACAACTCTAGTATTCCACGCTTTCAATCTCACTTGATTTACATACCAAGAAAGTGATCCTTATGTCCCAAATCTTTCATAGCAATATGCGTGCATAGCATTTGTCAAGAGCTAACAACACTTCTGGACTTAAACCAAAATTGAAGATTGGTACATTTGATGGTTGCGGCACGTCAAGAACAACGTCAACATGTGGAGACTCAATGACATTGAGCTCCTCTATTTTCACACTACTCTTAGGAGGTGCAAAACTTACGGCAATATCTTTACACTTCTCTCTTAGCAACAAATGGAAATCTTTCTTGATGTGTCCTTTCTTGTGAAAATGGTAGCATTCAATGTTCCTCGTGTAAAATCCATGGCACTTAAATTCTAGAAATCTTGAGAACAATCGCAATTGTGACTACAACCTCTCTGCCTTTAATTGTTCCTTGGGTACTTCCACTTGCCATATACACATCACCGTTCCCACTAATGTCAAGAGACTGACGTCAAATCTCTTCCATGAGTAAAGCTCGGGTAACATCAGTGAAAATAAGCTTGTCCTTAGGGATATAGTTACTTATGGAAGTGTTAAATGTATCCCATGATGTAGGCAAAGAACATAGTAAGAAAATGGCTTTCATTTCATTACATTGAAAGTAAGCCCCTTCAGTGTCAACTGAGTAAACACATCAAAAGTAATGCCCTTTGATGTCAACTGAGTAAACACATTGTTAAACTCGTTCTCAAGTGTGAATTGACACTACTACCTTCTTTCATGCTAAGACGTGTAAGCTTCTTCATCAGAGACACTTTGTTCAATGCATTCTTACTATCCCATGCTGAGCATAAAGACTCCCACAGTTCTTTAGCATTGGTCTTGTCCATAATTGTGAAGAACATAGACTCACCAAGATGCAATCTTATAGTTGGACTGGCATGAGCATCAAGATTCTCCCATTGATCAATAGTGTATAAACCCTCTCTGTGCTCTTTCAATGATGTTTTTAAGTCCTTTATTAATTTGCATCAAGCATTCTCTGCTTTCAAATTGTGAAATTTGTGCCATGAAACTTCTTAATGTAGTGATCTTATTTCTCAAAAGATATAGTCATACGAACAAGAGCTAACTACAAGAGAGTAATACTAAGAACTTATGACAAATTCCTTGACAAAAAATATTGACAGAGTCTCTCTATACGAAGATGAAAATATCAACTAGAAACTCAACAGAATCACTACAGTGTCAATGAAAACGAGTGTTGTAATGCTTATTAGAGGACTCTCGAGAAAAATCTGGCAGAGTCTCCTCTATACAAAGATCATAATCTCAAGAAAAACTCACCAAATCAACGCATGAACTATAAACGAAGTGTTGGCATGGCATAAATTTGCATATACTACTCAAAAGAACAGTCAAAGAACTGCCAACTTAGCATCAAAGCACCTATACCCTTTTATACATGTCCTATGGCAAGGACATAAATGGGGATCTCCAACAACCTAATCCATCGCACCCTAGGTATGCGGCCCACAGTGCTCGGCTTTAAAAAACCTCATGCAATAATCCTCACAAAAGGTTATGTAGACATGACTAGCCACTATGGTCTTACAAAGGACTCTTCTAGACCAAGTCTCATAAATGGTTGGGATTGCCAAAACAAGCCAAAGTTGGTTCCACAATGACGTACACTGGCAGCATTTGCAATAGAGTGTACATGAATTATAAAATGCATTGGTAAGAGCAAGACACACACTCAAATATGTGCCAATAAGTATGCAAGAAAAATCACATAACCAGCTCTCTACAAAAGGAGTAAAATTCTCTCAACAGAGGACAAGCACTCTCAAGTGCTACTCATGCATAAACCATATGCATTCAAACTCCCACTAGAACTATAATGGTTGTCACTGTCAAATATACTCATAGATCTACTGTGTCAAGAGAACCTGTGACTATCCCGATGTGTGTAAAAATATATATGAGAGTTGTCTCTAAGAAGCCATCAATGGCTATGCATGAGCAATCAAAGAAAATTAGTCTTTGAATTCACACATAACATACATTAATGCCAAGATTGTATATGGAAACCCAAAACTTCTCTCAAAAAATGCATGAAATTGTTGCTACCGGCAATCTGTAACTTGCCATCTATTATCGAGAATTTCTCTGTGTCTCGCTTACTACAATGCCACAGAGTGTGAAAAACTTTTTAGTGGATGTTTTAAGAAGTCAATACTGATGTTGAATGGCAATCCTCTATGAAGGAGGCACCTGACCTATGCAAGTCGATGTCGGAGGAGAAACCAATGCCACAAGGTGAGAAAACGAGTCATCGATGTCAATACAATTGGAATGTCGACTTCCGCCATCATACGGAAGTGTCTCACCTGCTTGAAGATTCCATTGTCGTCGAAGTCAAAAATTGGACTGTGTGTGTCTCTGATGGCAAAAATGTTGGATGAAAACAACCTTCTATCGTGCTGCTTAAATGGATATTTTGATAGCATAAAAGGCTTTGAAAGGGCGGTAAAACCTGGGACACTTGATGGAACTAATCTCGAAATGACAAAGAAGTTGTTGTAGTAATTCAAACCCTTATATTGCACGTGCACATACACGAATTTCAGCGCTCTCTCTCTCTCTCTCTCTCTCTCTCTCTCACACACACACACACACACACACACACACACACACACACACACACACACACACACATTACTTTGAGCTCTCCACTTCAATACTGTGTGCAAGATTCAAGTTCTGAAGCTCCTTTGTTAAGCTTTTGCACAACGTACAATACTTTTTGTGTTTTTCATCGAAGGCTAAAAACCTTAGCTTTTTTTGAAGCTCGTGCACGTGCGAGGAAGGAAGACACCACCATAGCTCTAATACCACTTGTGAGTGTACGTGTGGTGCATACAAAGTACAAGTGCGGGTGAGGAAGGAGATGAGTGCACACAATGTTGGTGGAGTTCAATATGAGGATTAACAACTCACCTCTCCTAATTGTTCTAAATTATCAAAATAATGAATAAAAATATTTAGTCATTGTGATGGGTGCCCATCCAGTTGACCTAAACCCTAACAAAAATTACTACAGGCGGGTCTGAATCTAGTGATTCCTTAAGGCAGGTTATCTTTCACGTCAGATTTGATTTTAACTCTATATGAACCTTAGATCAATAGTGTTGGGAAATTTGGGATCAGTGAGAGATTCTAAGAGTTAGGCATCTATTGAAGAGAGTGTCAATTAGGGGAACAAGCTTTAATCATCCCTAAAGAAGCAGCAAACACCTACTCAAATTCAAGTTCAAACATGGGTTCCATTCTACGCATTCTGGAATAGGGACTACCTTGAGATACCTAAGTGGCTTGGTTCACTATAAGCAAAATGAGAATGGGGGATTAGATATACATAGACCTTGATAGTAGTATATGTAAGGATAGATGACCAAGATATAGTGTTTGAAACAGAAGTGCATACCCATAAACATAGAAACTATTTCGTGGATCTAAAGGACATGAGATTCCTTAAAGTGAAAGATCTTAACAATGTAAATGTTTTGGATAGATAGTAGCACCACTATAGCCAATGGATGGCATCACTAAAAAACCACCTCTTGTGGGGCTAGAGGCCCGGGGGATTCACCATGGAAAACTTACCGCACCACGTAAGTGCAAGGGAGGGGGGTTTACTTACAAGTTATATAAGCATATAAGTTAGGGGCAGGCCCCCAAAAATTTATCTCCAAATCTTAAAAATAAGGGAGGGGGATATCATATCTATTTGGGGGGGGGGGGGGGGGGGGATTACTTGTTTCGATTGGTCACCAATGTGCACTAGAACTCGGATGAATTTAGGGGAAGTTTTTATCAAGTCACAAATCAAATTTTTCATCAAGCAAGCATAGATAAGGGCTGATTTGGATCAGGTCAAGGGTTGATTTACACCAACTTTGGATGGGTCAAAATTGGATGAGTAGCCAGAGTGCAGGCCGATCGTGCATATAGTTTAAAAGTCAAACTAAGACACATTCAGGGTACATCTAGTTATCAACATAAGCGGTTCCTTAATACATTGTTAGTCACTATGCTACACACTCTTGGACTAGTTTTACTATGTTAGATCATATGAGACCTAAATTTTATATGTAAAACAGGGGTATGATATTTTTCTTCATTGATTGTCGTATAAGCGTAGAAAGGGGGGTCATATTCCCTAATATGAGTCGTATATAGGGGTTTTATCAAAGTTATCTACTCGCAGGTGGCATCCCGTTTTGTATATAGAGTGAATCCCCCGGGGGCTAGAGGGCTATGTCTTGGCAAACTCGGGATTTTCCAGGAGATTTAAGACCAACAACAAGAGCTTGGGTGTGTATTACTTGGAATACATGGGTTCAACTTTTATGGACTACAAATGCCAACTACATAACTCCAAGATAGAAAAGTCGTGTATGTCTTCAAACGACATGATCCAGATCCCTACCTTGTTACAACATCAAAGACAATTACAACAATGGGTTTAACATTATAACTGAAGCCAAATTAGAGAAAACAATCTACAACGGCCATTTTGTAAGACATTGGATGCCTAACAAAAGGAAAGTAGATCTTCAACCATCTCAAGCATCTTTTGCAAGGATAGGGGCAAGTAGATGTCATAATTGTGGAGCACTTGACCATTGGAAGACCGAATGTACTCTTCCAAATGAAAAGTTTATGCCACCAATGGTGTATGCTATGATTGTGACAAAAAGGGTGGATATTTTCCCAAAGACTATCCAAAGAATCCTAGCATTGAGGGCAAGTCTATTATCAACATGGTGAGAGTAACTCCATCAAGTTCATATGATAGTGAACCAACCGTACCAATGAAATTTGTAACAAGAGCTTAAGCCAAGCTCTTGAAATAGAATGATGTTTAAGCTTTGGATGGAAACCAGCAAGCATCTCTATCGAGGAGAACCCAAAAGCATAGAACGTTGTGGAGAAAGCAGAAACAAAATGCAAAAATCAAAGAAAAGGCCAAAGAGTTTCTTGAAATGAGAGCCAATTCTACTTTGCTCAAGATAGAGGAATACACAATGAAATCAAGAGGATCTTTCCTGGTTGATAAATTGTTTAAGCCAATCATTTTTGCTTTGGAAGTATATCAAAGAGGGTTATTAGCTTCTATATCGAGTATTGATAATGAACATATGTAGTGTGTGGTAGTCCACAAAGCCATTATCATACTCTACCCACTCTACAAGAATAGCATGGCAATATTACTCTCTTAGAGTTTGTATATCTTGGAATTGTACGTACTCCTTCTTGTTCATCTTGTAGGTGGGTAGAGATGCTATGCTTAGCAAGAAATCAAGCTCATCCTTCATGACATGAATGTACTCCTCTACCTTTGTGATGCACTTTGCCTTGATTTTTCTCAAAAAACAAAACGATTTTTTGTTATTTTTTCTCTACCTTCCACTGCTTTCGGTTAGCCTTGCAATTTGTGTGAAGGTGAGTTGGTTTTGAAGGCAAAAATTTCTCCTTTTATAGTATTTTATATCGATTGACATGTATGTAGATATACAAAGATTTCAAAAAACTTGATGTGTCATCGAATAATACGCTTGAATAATAAGGTTAAATGTATTATACACCCATTATTCGCACATAAAATGTTTTGCAAATAACGTCTCATGGAGCCTAGGTCCTCCTTACACGAATTTAGCATGCACGGATGGACATCCGAAAACACTGAAATCACATAAGGAGAACACCCATGAAGTCGAACAAGGTGCAAGTAATATTTCATGAAATTGAAGAAGGGTTTCCTTCTTAAGCAATTTAGCATTCCCACATGCCCATCCATGCTTTCTAAATTTGTGTAAGGAAGACACTCATCGCTAAAAGACAAAAAATGTAACACACCTAAATGTCCTTTTAGCATCATATTGGGTAGATAGACTAGCTCAAAACTTGGGAGAAACCTAGGTGGGCTAGTTGAAAATGATGCTTAGAGAAGCTACGGGATTTATATTGCTCCTCAATCATGTGCTTCAAAAATCAAAGCAAACGATCAAATCCATGCACAAGAATTATTTTTTGCCTCAAAGTTTGTGCAAAATGAAGTCATAACTAGGCATTTTTGCACACATGTATACAGAGAGAACGCCCTTAAACATGTTTCTCACTCATTTTTTCTCATTTTGCCTTCTCTCCCTTCCCATTTCTCCCTCCTAACTGTCTCAAGCTTTATTTTCCATTGAATTTGAAAAAAATGATCTCAAACTTTCCCTAATGGCAATGGATTAATTTCCATCTTTCATCTACGACATCTTTTACCTTTGGCAAATATCACATCATTTAACGTACTCTTTGGCATCTGCGAATAGAGTTGGCTACCAAATTCTAACCATCATTTAACTTACTCTTTGGCACCTGATATTAGAGTAGGCTATGCAATTCTAACCATCATTATGGATCTTGCTATATTGAAAACCAAAAATGTCCACTTGCTAAACCAGCGTGAGATTTCTCTAGGATAAGAATATACTCATTTTCACTTATACATAAGCAAAGTTTTTGGTCCTTACCCCGCCTATACAATTGTTCTCCGATAAGAGTGTAGTTTTGAGCCTCGTTTTCAATAGCTCTTTTTTTCTTTTGCTCATCTTTTCATGAAAATTCTTTCTTCAAAGACACTCTACCAAAAACTATCCCCATTAAGGTAGTACCGATGGTACTAGAGATACCTCATGAAATTGTTTACATTCTTTTCATATTTATGGACATCTATTTTCATTAATAGCCAATATACACCAAACCATTTGAGCCACTTAACAAATTGATCATTTGAAAAATACATTATATCATCATTTTATAAGTTTGGCTCAATTAAAACTCTATTTCCAAGGTTTTATACATAATGTAATATTCCATTATGATGCTTCCTATATAGCCTTCATGTTAGAAATTTGTATTTAGTAGTCTCTTCTACAATTCTAGGGTTAAAGGAATTGAAATCTCTGTACCAAATTGTGCTATGGTCATTAGAATCACAATATTTTTTCACCATCTTGGTATCATTTCTACAAGGAATAATAAGCATCTCGTAGATCATCATCTACCCCTCAAGGTGCTTCTTGTGAAGTAATCCAAGATAAGTGGCTAGCTTTAATATGTGTTTTACCCTTCTTTACCACTACAATAAAGTTAAATTTCAACATGTTAATAAATCATCATAATATCCTTCCACTATTACATGGTTTGTTTACTAAGTAGAGTAAGCCTTGGTGGTCCACAAAGAATGTGAATTTGTTTTCCAAGAGATAATGTTATAGGAAGATACGGTAGTTGCCTCTTATGGTTGCTATGTTCAATTTTTTGAGATTGACATAAACTCTAAGTTTGTCGTTCTTCTTGGGCACTACCACAATTGGTGATACCTAATCTATGTGATCTATCTCACGAATGAATTCCACATCCCTAATCTTCACAGTATCTTGTTTTATATTTTTTTCAAAGGTCTCATTATAAGTATATAGCCTTTGTTTTGATGGTTTTACAACATCCCTCATAGGAATTGCATGTTGACATATCTCTAGAGTTACCCCTTTCAAGCCCTTGTAAGATCAAGCAAATACATCTCTATACTCTTGAGGGTCTTGATTATAACTTCTTTCTTTTCAAGAGATAATGCAGTGGCTATATATATGCATGATTTGGACCCTCATTAGATCTATCTGCTTTGCATGCTCTGGTCTATTATGAGATTTCCCAGGCTTTTTCAACTCCCATCTCATAGGTTGTCAAGCCACGATACTCAAATCTTGAAGTGTTTATTTCTTGTAATGAAAGAAAAGCTGATGGAATCACTAGGTGTAACCTTGACCAATTCCATCTATGTTGTCTAAAAATCTTTTAACATCTTTTTCAACTTGTGTTTAACTCTTTGTTCAGTTTTATCACATTACATTCTTGTGCAACCTCTTTTTCCTTCCTTGGTTTTCGTAATTCCTTTTTCTTTGATCAAGCTCTTTCACGTGTGTGACGAATAACATCCTATTATTTTTTCCTTGACACAATCTTGTGCATTTACTAGCATAAGGTATTGAGTTTTACCCTTCAATGTAAGCATTGAATGTGTCCTTATTCTTATAACCTCTAATTCTTTCTATATTTTCTTGTCTACTGTGTCATTGGTTGCAAAATAAAAAAACATTTCCTCCCCATTTCTTGCCACCAACCTGATTTTTCTAGCCTTCAACATCCACCTACGTGGGTGGATCATCCAAACACAAATTTTCAAATGAAGGAAAACCTAAGGTTTGACTTCCATTATTTGCATCTCTTACAACATCTCAAAGATGATTTGGCCAATCTCCCACCAAAAGCAAAATTCCTTCAAAGCCATGTTTCGTGTTTGGAATAATAAGAGTTGATTCTCTTGTTAACTCTTGTTCCTTTCCAATCTGTTATCCACTTGTCCACTAATGTTTTGTTTCTCATATTTTCTTTCCACCACTAGTGTTGAAGGCATTTTCTTCTATAGTTTTGGGAGTTCTTGCATTATTTGGTTTAAATTGCTTTGCAACCTGTCTAAAAAATTTCTAGCAAGGAAGCTTAGGAATTGCCACAGTGAGTGCCTTCTATGCTCTCCTAATCTCCTTGAAGCATATCACTTTTTGAGAAAACCTTCCCTTCTTTGGAAGAGGCTTATGTGGGATCTTGGTATCAATTCCTTTCTTAGGTGGCTATTTTTTTGTTGCAAGATTTTCTTCATGCATTGAGCTCTCTCATTGGTTTGAATTTTTATTCATGAAGTAGCTCCTGCTTCTTAACCTCCTCTTTAGCAACCATCCTAGTAGTTTTCTTGGTCCTTGCCATTAATGAATTTCACTCCCTACATCATCAACCTAAGTATAAGGGAATCGAAGCATATTTTTTAGAAGAATAATTGCTTTTCATATCCAAGTACATAAGAAGATGGGCATGAACTAAGATTATTATAAGGATAAAGATTGTTTAGCAAAGGGTTGAATTGATAGGCGAAATAGGGCACTGAAAAAGGAAGTCGTCTAGCCTAATTTTCACACCAATGAAAACATTTGTGGTGTATAAAAGGTGTCTCTTGCATAAATTTAGAGTACCCTTAAAATTTCTCAAGCAAGGTACTGAAATTACAATAATAAATGAAAACTAACAATTTGTCTCCACACATGGTGATTTTGAGCACACCAGTGCATCCAGAGGGCCAAAAACTCTAGGATCAATCTACGTCAATGCGGGTTTTTGGGCGCTCTAGAGGAACTACCCTATAAGAAATGGTAGAGAGAAAAGATTCTTTTTATTTTTTTGAAATGTAGGAAACAAATTTTTAATTCCAAAATTTGGGGAAAACCTCCACTTTTTTACCATTTACACAGGATGTCACTTTTGGGGCCCCACATGAAGTGTCACTTTCAAATCTCTTGGGAATGAGACCCTTTACCAAAAATTCTCACTCCTAAAGCATTGGTTTTCTCTTTTGGCCCAAATTTTATTTTTTTCCCTTCTCAATTCTATCAGACACCTTTCTTTTCATTGTATCCAATCCTATCATCTTCTCCCCATAACCAAGCTTTGACCTTGGTATTGCAGTCATGAATCCTATTACGAGAGGTATCTATCATCTTCGTGATGATTTAGAAGATGAATATTTCCCCATTTGAAAAAATAGGGTTTCTGAAACTCCTCCTTTTGCCATTGAAGCAATGATATCAAAGGCAAATAAGCACATTAGATTGTATTTTATAGGCCCCATTACCAAAGGCACCCCTCCATTATTTAACTATCCTTCATTGATGAGGTTTTTAGGAGCTGTCATAAAAGGCTATACACAAAACTTTGTAGTAGAGAGAGAACTAAGTTGGAAAGCCATTTTCTGCAAGAGTTCAAGATTTCTCTTAACCATAAGCTTCAAGAAAGCAATAAGAAGGTAAAAAACTTGAGTCGGGGAAAGAACATAGGACTTGGAATCAAACAAAGGCAAAGCAAATGTGAATAATATCAAGAGCCTAAAGTGAGGAGCCAAAGGTTGCAAACAAAATCAAAACAAAGAGGTAAGACTCATTTATTTTTCAAGTTGGTATCTTTAGATTTCTTGTTCTATGTTCTTTGATTGTGTTCACCTCATGTCCTTAGTTAAGCCAAGCTTATCACAAGGAAACATGAGAGGTGCATCATAATCATTTTGTGAAGTGATTCCATCTATTCTTGTTGGGAAACTATTGTATGAGAGAAGGCTTAAGAAGGATAGGAATAAATGCATCAGTTTTAGCTTAGAAAAGGATGATGTTCAAGAGACTATGAACAAAGTTGGAATTAGTAGAGCAGGTTACCAATGGCTATTCAAGATAATGAATAAAAACTTGAAGCACTCAAGATTGAAGGGCTCCTTGCTACCAATTGTTTAATGCTTAAAATTAATTCTAGGGTCATGGAGATGCTTGGGGAGCCTTTTCACATCAATGACATATATCTTGGTAAGAAGAAAGATCTCAAGTTTAACTATTTAAACAATCTCTTCTTTGAGTTAAGGACTTTGCAGAGAGAAATGATCAAATTCCCTAATCTTCAACATACTACAAAGAATGGGCACACCATTTTTGTGATTAAATTAGATGAAAGTGAAACTTTGAAGGGAATAAAACTTGAGAGAGTGTCAATAATCCTCATAAATAGAGCTCTTGATACCAAAGAGGGAGCAAAAAGACCCTAAAAATTTTAGTGTCCAATCAGAGAAGAATCATGAGAAGATTGTGCACCTTTACACAGGGTTTGCATGGAAATTGCAACATTTATTGCCAAGGGAAACTACCAATAAAAGAATTGAAAGGGTATGCAGTGATTGGTAGTAGGGTTTCTTTTGTGCTAAAACTTGATGAGTGTTTAAACAATGAAAAATTGAAGGCTCAAGAGGTTGAGCATCACTGTAATGAATAAATTCCTCTCACAAACAAGGAAAATGAATGCAATAGATCCATCTCATACCTTACTCTTTAGTGTGGAATTGGAGAAGGATATACGGTGGATGGGTGCTATTGAAGTGCCCAAAGAGAACAATGCAGTTTTTGAGAGAACGCCACGAACTACATACGTAATACACTCTCGAGTTCTGGGTGAGAAGTTCAAGGGTTTAGGTAGCTTTGATATGCAACAGCACTCAAGTGGGGACTTGAATAACACAAGGTGCTTTCTTGGCTACAAACAACTCCATTGTTGTCCATTTTCCACTAGAGGGTGCAAGCCAAGCACATGACACTCACACAAGACCTCACTCATGTGGGGACTTGAATACCATAAGGTGCTTGCTTGGTTACAAACAACTCCATTGTTGTCCATTTTCCACTAGAGGGTACAAGCCAAGCACATGCCACTCACACAAGACCTCTACAAACGTTGTTTCAAGCCTTCTAGGGCAAGATCATGGAGTAAACGATGGTAATAATTTTGCCAACTAGGATGAATGCAAAGAATAGAAAGCGTTCTTCTTAAGATGTCCTATGTATTTTTATGATATCTAATATAATCTACACACATATTGTAAGTTTTGCAAAAAAAAAAAAGATGTCCCATTCTTAATGAGCCAAATTGTGCATTGAAGGACAAGAGCTAGAACCCCTTCTTGACTTTCCTCTTTTCAATGTGCATTTTTGTATAAGACATGCCTTCGGGGTTTTTTTTTTTTTTTTTTTTTTGGCATGCTACTAAAGCTGTACATTGACTATCCTTTCACAAGGTAGCCTGTGGAAAAGGCCAAGAAGGCTATCACCAATGTGGAGGAGCTTCTCAACTCAATTGGCTACCATGATGGTAATGTGTCAATGTTGCCACAAAGTAGTCAAGCAAGGCCTTCAAGATTGCCCAGTAGGTGTGGAAAATGCCAAGAAGGCCATCACCAATGTGGAGGAGCTTCTCAACTCAATTGGCTACCATGATTGTAATGTGTCAATGTTGGCACAAAGTAGTCAAGCAAGGCCTTCAAGATTGCCAAGTAGGTTCCATGACTGTGAAAAAAGCCAAGCACTTTATGAAAAAATCTACTCTAACACATACTAGTAAGGGTGGCGCTCAAAATAATGTAGACCATATGATAGAGAATCTTTGGGAGCTTTGGAAGACCTATGCAAAATCATGACTTACAATGAATCTAATGCCAAGATTTCAAGCTAGTAAATGCAATGTAGTCCTTAACAAAATGGTCAGTTGATGGGTCTTACCAACTCTAGAGAGGAGCAACATGAATCATTTCAAGTGGTGTCCTAGAGTTCTCAAAGGCCTTCAATTTAGCTTGGGGTAGGAGCGACATCACACATTATATGGTGAACAACATCACACATTACATATTTTTGTATTGATTTTTGTTAATTACTTGATCAGGGTTTTGTGGGAAACATGTCTTGTTTGTGAATTGGAATTTTTTATCCACAAGTATGGATTGCTTGATACTTTTAACATCTAGGGCTTGAAGAAGTCCAATTACCAAGCTTGAAAAGTGTTATTGAAAACTATCCATCATGGTTGAGGTATGGTGCAGTCCAAGTATTTGAAAAACATGCTCAACTAGTTTTACCACAAATTTTTCTCATAACATCACAACGGAGTGTTCATGCCACTTTGTTCAAAACCTGCACCATGTGGGTGCGGGTCTGTGGATGCAATCCTGTAAACTAGTTGATGCAACGCATTAAATTTCCAAAAGAAAAAAAAAGATTGTGAAATAAATAAGAAATTTATTGGATCGTCAAGATACAAGCCATAAGCATTGTAGGTTGCAAGGCCCTATCAACTATGCAACATGGTGCCCATAAAGAGTGAAGATGGGGCCAAGGGTGAACATGGCCGTAAGCTCGTCCCTATATGTATAGTTTCCTTTCATAAGATTGTGGTGCACCATGCAAGAAACATATAAAATTCATAGTGTAAAGAAGAACTTTAAATGTGGGCCCTTATAAATACGAGTGTGTGGCCCATTCTATGGACGAGAGAGAGAGAAATGAAATGAAATGAAATGCTATATTAACGTCTCAAAAGGCCAGAATGACCTATGAGAGACAGAGAGAGAGAGAGAGAGAGAGAGAGAGAGAGAGAGTTTCTTCGTGGGCCACAATAGCATATGAGTCTTCATCAGAAATTCAAAAACCATAGACCACAACATCCAATTCAAGTAGACATATCTATTTAGTAATTCACACTAAAAGATACATCTATCTAATGTGCAAGACAAATCTTAGTTTCTCTGGGTCCTGCTAGAGAAAAGGGAAAAGTGACAACACATCCTTCCTTTAGCAAAGTCAGAGAGAGACAGCACCCTTACCTGCATCCAAAGTAAGAAAACAATCAATAAGTTAGTTTCCAAACAACATTACAGGTAACTGATGGGGTGACTCTAGTTGTCATCCATTCCACCCTAACCTATACTAAAAGAGGAGAATGTTGTAAAAGGTGGAAGAATCTAACAAGGATAAGTATGTTAATCCTTCTAAGACAGGTTAATCCCACCAGGTTTCCTTCATAACGACATCCATCCTAGCTACACCATGCATCCAACATGGTACAAGGATACCATGCATCCAATATGGTATCCTTGTACCAATAGTTATGATGCATAGACCATGCATGCCCATTTCTTGAGTTTAGTCACTACTCCATACCTTAGAGAAGAAATTAAGCATAACCTAAATGTCTTGGTACCTCAGATGGCCGCGTTGCATTGTTCATCGCCATGGAAGAGTGGTTTGAAACCTCAAAATTCCAAGTGTAGTGTTGGTATATCCTACTTACCCACTCGCTCAAAGAAGAAGGAGGTGTAAATTTTATACTTAAAATGATTTACTCTTACTTGATATCTTAATCAGGAAGGCTCTCACACAAAGGAAGCCCTTACTATGCTCAAAGATTAGCAATTACTATTTGGAAAATTTGAAATGGAAAGTCAATGAGCTCACCTTTAAGTACTACTTCTCCTCCCTCTTGCTTAGAGTATCTTACTCTATTCTACATCAAAGGTGACCTAGATCAGGCCTACACACCGTGCTACTAAGGTGGAGTGCTCTTCAAGCCTCATAAATTTCTAGGCATTGGAGAGGGGGAAAGGGGAACACACCCAGGACACAACACAATGCCTCACTATAGCCCAGGGTTGACACAGCGCCCCAATCCACTAAAGTTCACCTTCAAAATATAACACTATTCTCAAGCAAACCACCGCCTGCACATGACCATATGCACACATCTCTGCAATGCACCAAACACACCTAATCATTCCTCTTTGCCCAATTCATAGCCTTCCACACGCACACAGCCTCTCTCTATCTCCCTTTGCACGACAGGGGCACACACGCCAACACACGCACACAAGCAAAGAAGAGAAGGGGGAATGACGCCAAGAGACAACGATGATGGCTTTCCTTGCATAGACACAACCATGTACAACAAATTCCCTGCCGGCACAATCCTCAGCAAAAAACTTCAACATGCCAAAAAGCCTAATGGCAAAAAAAACATTGGCCAAATGTTACCATATACATGTGGTAGAAAATGACACATGGAATTTATGTGATTTGCCTCCTGGCAAAAAGGCCATTGGTACGAAGTGGGTTTACAAGTTGAAATGCAAGCCGGATGGTGAGATTGATCGCCATAAGGATCGACTTGTTGCAAAGGGTTATGCACAGCAAAAAGGCATAGATTATGAAGAGACTTTTGCTCCCACTTGTCGTATGACTACTGTGCGTTTTCTATGTGCATTGGCAGCTCATTTTGGTTGGGATGTACATCAATCAGACATTGTTACTGCTTTCTTGAATGGTGACATATTTGAGGAAGTTTATGTAATGCAGCCTCGCGGTTTTTTCATAAAAGGACAAGAGGACAAAGTGTGCAAATGTAACAAGGTTTTGTATGGGTTGAAGCAATCTCCTCATGCTTGGTATGAGAAAGCTGACACTCATTTGTTCAAACAAGGCTTTCGTAACAGTCCAACAGAAAGCACATTGTATGTAAAGCGTGAGGGTGATGTATTTCTCATCGTGGTTCTTTATGTTGATGATTTGCTGATCAGTGGACCAAATGAGAGACATATTGCTGAATTTAAGGCTGATTTGAATGCTACTTTCAAGATGAAAGATTTGGGGCTATTGCATCATTATTTGGGTATACAATTTAAGCAGTGTGATGGTGGTATTGCCTTATGTCACAAAAGTTACATAGAGACATTACTATGTAAGTTTGGACTTGAGGATTGCAAACCTATTTCCATTCCCATGGAAACATGTTTGAAGTTGAGTCTACATGATGCTAGCGATCCTGCTGATGTCACTCTTTACCAAACTGCTATTGGCTGCCTCATTTATGTATGCAACACGAGGCCGGATATTCAGTTTTCAGTCTCACAGGTCAGCAGATTTATGCATAGCCCAGGGTCTAAGCATTGGCAGGCTGTTAAGAGGATTTTTCGCTACCTTAGTGGCACTTTACATCTTGGCTTGTTTTATCCCAAGGGGGGATCATTGCCGCCAGACTTACATGCTTTTTTGGACTCAGATTGGGCTGGTTGTTTTGACATGAGAGTGTCCACAAGTGGTTTTTGTTTCATGCTTGGCATTTCATGTATATCATGGTTGAGCAAGAAGAAACCTATTGTGGCCACTTCGAGTTGTGAGGCTGAGTACAGGGCAGTCTTCACAGGAGTGTGTATGGCTCAGACGCCTTATGGTTGATTTGGGTGTTGGACAGGACACTGCCAACACTATCTACACTGACAGTCAGAGCACATTGGCAGTTGGTGGAACCCAGTTTTTCATGCTCGCACAAAGCACATTGAGGTGCATTACCACTATGTCAGGGAGAGGCTCTCAGCAGGAGAGATCAGCTTAGCTTATGTGCCAACACAGGACAACCTTGCAGATCTTTTCACAAAGGCATTGTCTTGTGAGAAGGTTGAAGCTTTCCGCAAAGCTTTGGGCTTACTCCCCTTTGTGGACTGATCCTGTCCTCAGGGCATGGCACTTCCCTTTACTCATGTGCCAGCTCTCGTTCACCGCATCACTCCAGGGGGGATTTGTTACCATATACATGTGGTAGTGATGTGTGTGAACACACTAGGACCGGCGGGGCATTTTTTCCCTCTTTAGGAGGTTTTTTCCCCCGTGCATTGTATATACGCCCATCACTCTAGGGCTATCTATCTTTCCATTGCACACTAAGCAACACACTCTCTATTGTGTGCCTTGAGCTTCCTTCATCTTCTCCAAGCTATGTGTGTTTCTCTGCAACCCTAATTCCAACACCAAAAGCCCATGGCAAAAAAGCCCCTAAAAATTCACGTTCATCCCCTTTTATAGAGGGGGCTAAAAGACCAAAATGGAAAAAATGTGAGCTTCCTCAGCTTGTGCAATCAACTTTGAGCTTACATTAGTATATTTTTTATTTACATACACTTGGTCTTATCCCTTTTCTGCATGATTGCATGGTGGACAACTCGCCATGTTGCTCACTTGGAACTGGCCCCTAGGCCACCTTTGAACTCTCTTTACACATGGCGTGCCCTTGAGCACCTTTGAGCTCCCTCCCTCCCTCTCTCTCTCTCTCTCTCTCTCTCTCTCTCTCTCTCTCTCTCTCTCTCTCTCTCTCTCTCTCTCTCTCTCTCTCTCTCTCTCTCTCTCTCTCTCTCTCTTCACTAGTGCGGGACTGACCCTCACCTCACCACTAACGATATGGCTAGTTGGGGGGGGGGGGGGGGGGGGGGGGGGGGGGGGGGGTGACTTTGCACTTCAAAATCGGGGCCCCAACAGGCGCGGGAACCGACTGCTAACCAAACGCCCACCACATCATCATTGCATTTATCTTGGGCTATGTAGCTTTGTTTGATGAGCCGTCTAGCACTTCAAGCTGTACATTTCTAGGCAAAGAGACTGCTCCTTGAACCTCCTTCATCTACTACCCAAATTAGCCCCTTTTGGAGCCTTTCTTGGCTTATAAACCGCATCAGACATACATATCCGCTACTACCTTTCTCCCCATGATCTTCATAGATGCTCTAGACCTTTGCCATGCTTCTGCTAGCCTGCACATACCTGCCCATGCCACCTTCTATGGTCGACCAACTTTAGCTACACCATCATGGCCCAATCCTTAGTTGAGCATTTATGCTCAACCAAAAAAGAGCTTTATTCCACTTCTAACTGCAAAACCTAGCACACACTATGAGAAAACCAAAACCATATTTACATAGTTTTATTGTAGCCTACTGCCAAACCTTCAAGTGGGTTACCCCACTCCCTACATCACATAGCTTCCACCTGGATCAAATACCTACCATTGGTCTCCTTCACCCACCTATAACACCCTTGCATAGTGCCACACCAAGGCACCTAACCAACTGCATATCCAAACCGCCAACAACATACTTCTACCACCCCATGCACTCAATGGAAAACTGCCCACTCGCAACAAATCAGCTCCAAACACATCAACACTTTCATCAACCAAAAACATACCTGACCCACCATGTAAAGTGAGACCTTCTTTCATCAGGTCTCATGCACTTCCTCAACGGCCCATTGCACAACCACTTTAATCACCATCCCCTTCAACCACCACTCACAAAACTCCTTGGAAATCTTGAACACTGCCTTGGAATCCTCATCACGCACCATAGGGTGCTCTGGCTGCATAGGAAGTACCTCTATCTTTGGCTCCACACTGCTCTTCTCACATGACATGCACTCGTTTCCATCATCGTCGAGCTCCTCCTCGTCAACCGGACCTTCAAGGTCAATTAGCACCACTTGCCTATCAGCTTCAACCACCTTCTCTTCAAGAATTTGTTCTCCCGCTGCATCATACTCCGCCAAGGAAGAGAGAAACCCGTTCTCTATTACATCATCCTCGCCTTCCTCCATAGGCACGGCTGCTCTTTCCCTACTAGCAAAACTCTGCACCTGTTGCACCACCATAGCACATTCCACTGCCACTTTCACTAACATGGCCATTAGCATTTACCTGCATACCATCATCTGTAGGCCTAGACCGCTCCACTTGGTCTTCATCAAGAACATCGGCTTGCTCTATTCTTTGCTATTCTTGAACATTGTCTATCACCATGTCATCAAACACATAATAAGGTAAGTGTTCCTTTACCAGCTCAGGTTCGTCAGACTCCGTCTCCTCGCCATAGGATGTGGACTCATCCGCTCTATCCTCTTTGCTTGTCTCCCAGCAAATTGAGCTAGTATCTTCATCATCATCGGCATCATATACCGACTTCGTATATACATCTTCATCTGCTTGTTGCTCCACCAATGCTTGATCATCTTCATGACTTTGCTCACTTCCTCCACATGCTTCTAAACCCTCGGTATCTGCAACCCGATTGCATTCTACTACCTTTTCATGCAAACTTTCCACAAGAACAGGCTTTACCTCTTTAATCTGCTGTGGAACCTCAGCATTTGCTACCGCTTTTGCATCCTGGTTCGCTTCAACATGAAGCTTCTCCTCGCTGACAAGATCATCCACCCTTGGCACATGCACATCACAAAATGGGAATCTCCGAGGAACATAACCAACCATAGGCTTTACCTCAATAGGCTCTACACTTCAAACAATTGGAACCCGGACCAAAGAACACTCTGCTACCGCTGCAACAGGCACATTTACCGTTCAACACGCCCAATTCCAGCTTCTGCTTTACCTTTCTGCTCTTCATCTTGGCCAAATAGATCATGTCCTCATAGGTATCAGCACCGTCCTTGACCTTTTCCCCAATCCTCGGATGCAAACACTCTAACAACTTTGACAACTTCAAAGATTGATTGCTTTTTACCCCAGTAGCAACTTCTAACTTCTTCCAACAAGCTTCAAACTGCTCAATGAAAATAGAAAAATCCATACTCACATCCTAGCGTACCGCCTTCAACTTTCCACTAGCTTCCTTCGGCGTAATTACCTCTTGAAATCGCTCTAGAAACTCACTTGCAACTCTTGCCATGATCTTCGATCATTGCTCTTTAAACCATCGAGCCAAATCTTGGCTCGTTCACGCATCAACAGTGGCACCGTGTGCAGCTTTTCTGCATCCGTCAACATATGCATCGACAGCAGCCATAACTCAATTCTACTAACCAATCCTCGGAATCTTCAACACCCGTAAATATGGGGCCAAAACTTGGCTCCACCATCTCTATCAACTTCAAACTCTGCCACCGAACACTTCGACCATCAGCCAACCGCTTTGTCGGCTACCAAACATTGCTTTCAACCTCAAATGGAAGCATCAGCCCGCTCCTTAGTGGGGGCACCAGAAGATTGAGAGGGGGAAAGAGCAACACACCCAACACATAACACAATGCCTCACTATAGCCCAAGGTTTACACAACGCCCCAATCCACTAGAGTTCACCTTCAAAATTCAACACTATCCGCAAGCAAATCAATGCATGCACATGACCATACGCACACACGCTCTGCAATGCACCAAATACACCCAATCATTCCGCTCTGCCCAATCCACAGCCTTCCACATGCATACAGCCTCTCTCTATCTCCCTTTGCACGACAGGGGCACACACGTTGACACATGCCCGGAAACACACGCATACAAGCAGAGAAGAGAAGGGGGAAGGGGGAATGACGCCAAGAGACAGCAATGATGGCTTTCCTTGCATATACACAACCATGTACAACCAATTTGTTGCCGGCACAACCCTCGGCAAAAAACTTCAACAGGCCAAAAAGCCTAATGGCAAGAAACAACATTGGCCAAAAGTCCTATGGCAAAAAAGCCCCAAAAAATTCACATTCATCCACTTTTATAGAGGGGGCGAAAAGACCAAAAAAGAAAAAAATGTGAGCTTATTCAACTCGTGCAATCAACTTTGAGCTTACATTAGTATTTTTTTATTTGCATACACTTGGTCTTATCCCTTTTTTGCATGATTGCATTGTGGACAACTCTCCATGTTGCTCACTTGGAACTGCCACCTTTGAACTCTCTTTACACATGGTGCGCCCTTGAGCACCTTTGAACTCTCTCTCTCTCTCTCTCTCTCTCTCTCTCTCTCTCTCTCTCTCTCTCTCTCTCTCTCTCTCTCTCCACTAGGGCGGGACTTGTTGGAATTAGGGTTGCAGAGAGACGCACACAGCTTGGAGAAGACGAAGGAAGCTCAAGGCACACAATAGAGAGTGTGTTACTTAGTGTGCAATGGAAAAGATGGATAGCCCTAGAGTGATGGGCGTATATACAATGCACAGGGAAAAAAACCTCCTAAAGAGGGAAAAAATGCCTCGGCGGTCCTAGTGTGTTCACACACATCACTACCACATGTATATGGTAACAAATCCCCCCTAGAGTGATGCGGTGAACGAGAGCTGGCACATGAGTAAAGGGAAGTGCCATGCCCTGAGGACATGATCAGTCCACAAAGGGGAGTAAGCCCAAAGCTTTGCGGAAAGCTTCAAGCTTCTCACAAGACAATGCCTTTGTGAAAAGATCTGCAAGGTTGTCTTGTGTGGGCACATAAGCCAAGCTAATCTCTCCTGCTGAGAGCCTCTCCCTGACATAGTGGTAATGCACCTCAATGTGCTTTGTGCGAGCATGAAAAACTGGGTTCCTCGCAACTGCCAATGTGCTCTGACTGTCAGTGTAGATAGTGTTGGCAGTGTCCTGTCCAACACCCAAATCAACCATAAGGCGTCTGAGCCATACACACTCCTGTGAAGACTGCCCTGTACTCAGCCTCACAACTCGAAGTGGCCACAATAGGTTTCTTCTTGCTCAACCATGATATACATGAAATGCCAAGCATGAAACAAAAACCACTTGTGGACACTCTCATGTCAAAACAACCAGCCCAATCTGAGTCCAAAAAAGCATGTAAGTCTGGCGGCAATGATCCCCCCTTGGGATAAAACAAGCCAAGATGTAAAGTGCCACTAAGGTAGCGAAAAATCCTCTTAACAGCCTGCCAATGCTTAGACCCTGGGCTATGCATAAATCTGCTGACCTGTGAGACTGAAAACTGAATATCCGGCCTCGTGTTGCATACATAAATGAGGCAGCCAATAGCAGTTTGGTAAAGAGTGACATCAGCAGGATCGCGAGCATCATGTAGACTCAACTTCAAACCTGTTTCCATGGGAGTGGCAATAGGTTTGCAATCCTCAAGTCCAAACTTACATAGCAATGTCTCTATGTAACTTTTTTGACACAAGGCAATACCACCATCACACTACTTAAACTTTATACCCAAGTAATGATCCAACAGCCCCAAATCTTTCATCTTGAAAGTAGCATTCAAATCAGCCTTAAATTCAGCAATATGTCTCTCATTTGGTCCAGTGATCAGCAAATCATCAACATAAAGAACCACAATGAGAAGTACATCACCCTCACGCTTTATATACAATGTACTTTCTGTTGGACTATTACGAAAGCCTTGTTTGAACAAATGAGTGTCAGCTTTCTCATACCAAGCACGAGGAGATTGCTTCAACCCATACAAAGCCTTCTTATATCTGCACACTTTGTCCTCTTGTCCTTTTATGACAAAACCGCGAGGCTGCGTTACATAAAGTTCCTCAAGTATGTCACCATTCAAGAAAGCAGTAACAATGTCTGATTGATGTACATCCCAACCAAAATGAGCTGCCAATGCACATAGAAAACGCACAGTAGTCATACGACAAGTGGGAGCAAAAGTCTCTTCATGATCTATGCCTTTTTGCTGTGCATAACCCTTTGCAACAAGTCGAGCCTTATGGCGATCAATCTCACCATCCGGCTTGCGTTTCAACTTGTAAACCCACTTCGTACTATTGGCCTTTTTGCCAGGAGGCAAATCACATAAAGTCCATGTGTCATTTTCTATGAGTGCATCATATTCTGATTGCATGGCACCCATCCAATTTTCTGAATTATGTGCTTCATCAAAAGACAGAGGCTCCTCAACATCATGTAAGCTAGACACAGCCAAAGCATAACAATCTGATGCATAAGATGCATGGCGAGAGCCTGAACGAGTACGACTAGACAAAGGTGCATCCAATTTAGTGTCACGCAAAGTGTGCACCAGCCATTTTGGCATACCTCTAGCCTGCTCATTTTCAGCCCTTTCCTCATCAAGTACATCATGTACATCTGCATCAGTAATAGGCTGATCTGTAACATTTCCAGAATCCCCCATAGGTTGTACATTTGCCTCATTGGAACTTACATTCGTATTTCCACCACTGAAAAGAGGCAACAAAGTGTCATAAATGTCTTGTGAGCTTACATTACTGTCTCTAGTACATGACAGTAAGGGCTGAACAGAATCTTCCACAAACACTACATCCCGAGAAACCAGAATACGTTTTGTTTGCAAATGATACAACCTGTAACCTTTGCTTTCAGCACTATAACCAACAAAAATACATTTGACAGCCTTATCATCCAATTTTCTCCGCTGCACTTGTGGCATCAAAGCATATGCCAAACAGCCAAAAACACGCATGTGCTCAATAGAAGGCTTTCTATCATGCCATGCTTCATATGGAGTAATAGACTGCAAAGCTTTCGTAGGACACCTGTTAAGTACATAAGTGGCACACATGATGGCCTCAAGACAAAAAGAATGCGGCAAAGCTTGACTTTTGACCATACATCGTGCCATTTTCGTCAGTGACCTGTTTTTCCTCTCAACAACACCATTTTGCTGAGGTGTATAAGGCACTGTACATTGGTGTTTTATCCCACGACTAGCCAAAAATGCATTAAATTCATTAGACATATACTCCCCCCCTCGATCGGAATAGAGGGTGTCCATAGTACATTTCGAGACATTTTCAGCCATAGCCAGAAATTGTTTGAAGCACATAAAAACTTCGGACTTCGCTTTAAGCGGAAATACCCATGCATGCCTTGAGTAATCATCAATGAAAGTCACAAAGTACAGGTAATTGCCCAAGGACGGAGTTTGCATGGGCCCACAAACATCACTATGCACAAGCTGCAACCTGCATGTGGCCTGAACTGAACCATCCTTTGGAAACTTAGAACGTTGCATCTTACCCAAAATATAGCCTTCACAAACATGTTTGACAGGTGCTTCAAGAGGCGGCAAAGAAGCAACCATATCAGATTTTTGCAAACGCAGCAAACTCACAAAATTCAGATGACCAAAACGTGCATGCCAAAGTTTTGCATCTGAAATAGCCCTTGTTTGCAACAGCATTTGCAAAATTTTGTCCACACTTGTCATACAAAGTGAGCTTATATAGCCCACGGCACAAAAGCCCAAATGCAACAATTTCATCACCGAAACTGAGATCATGAACTGTACATCTGTCATCCACAAATTTGACTACAAGTCCAAGTCTAGCAAGTGCGGATACAGACAAGAGATTCTTCCTGATCCCAGGTACATAAAGTGCATCAACAAGTGTGAAGGAACTGCCATTAGCAAGTGCGGATACAGACAAGAGATTCTTCTTGATCCCAGGTACATAAAGTGCATCAACAAGTGTGAAGGAACTGCCATTAGCAGCAGTGAGTACAATCTTTCCAACTCCTTGAACTGGATAAGAGGCGTTGTTGGCACAAGTGACTGAATTCCCATGAGGAACAGACTGGAGAGAGGTAAATAATTCACGATGTGAGGTAAATCTGCTTCGTAGCACCACTGTCGAAATACCACACATGTGAATCTGCAGCAACTAACAAGCATGCATCATGGATAGCAGGATTGTAAGTGTACTCTCCGCTAAAAGCCCATTCTGCATCAACATCAGCATCACAGTCTCCTTTCATAGAAGACTCAACAATAGCTGCATTTGTAGTGGAACCAACATTTGCAATGGAACCACCCTCTTTCTTCTTAGCCTCTTTGGCCTTCAACTTAGGACACGACTTGATCAAGTGATCATTAGCTTTACAATAATGGCAACGCATCTTCTTTTTTCCCTTATCACCAGGATTTCCAGAGGAAGTGCTGCCAGCAGAAGCATTAGGAACAGTATTTTTGCCACTCGCAGCAGAACCATAAGAAGTGGCTGCATTGCTGTTACCACCCTTTCTTTGAGAAGCAATAAAAGCCTATTCAACTCCACGCTGCCTAGTCTTGTTTTTTCTGGAGAGTGACTCTTGCAACAGCAATGTGCATAATGCATCAAACTTGACAACTTCAAGATTTCCTTGGGTCATAAGTCTGCAAGTACTAGCAAAAGTCTGGTAAGAATCTTGTAAGGCATCAAGAACAGTCTGCATAAGGGAACTGTCTGAAATCACTTCACCTGCAGAAATGAGTTGCTCATTGATATCCTTGACACTAGCAAGGAAAGTGTCCATATCATCTTCCTCATGCATAATCTTCGACTCCAGCTCTTTACGCAGCAAAGAAATTTTAGCCTCATTGCGAGTTGCATAAAGACCATCTAGAATATCCCAAGCTTGTTTTGCAGATTTCGTTGAACGGAGGTGAGGAACAATGGTGCGCTTCACAGACAACGCAATCAATGCATGAACCTGCGCATCCTTAACATCCCAACGAGCTCGTTCTAACGTAGGCAAAACAACTCTAACAGCAGCAATCCTTGCAGCAAGACCTGCAATATCCTCAACATCGCCTACATTCTCAGAACCAGGACGTACATCAATGCCTTGCACAATGTTCCAGACACCCTTTGACACAAGAACATGTTGCATCATATAAGCCCACATAGGGTAGTTGTCCCCATCCAACCTGTCCTCAGCAGCAAACATCTTGAACACATCTGTGTTGTTGTTGTCAGCCATGGTAATGCTGCACCTGATGTGAAAACTGCCCAAAAATAGGAGAAACGGAGCGGGAACAGCACGTGCTATATAGCACAAACCATAGAAGACTATAAGGCACCTGTTATGCAGAAATCGGCACTAACAGAAACTCTGCACAAAATGACGAGATAGCATGTGCAGTACTGCCTGTAGTGGAAACGGAGACCGAAATGAGCCCGAATCAAAAATCTGAGCAGACCAAACTCTACGAGCTTTCCCGAAGTATATGTCGACCTGCGAACGCTCGCCAAAGCTCACTGAAATCGGAGAAAGTGAGCAGGCGTGTACTGGAGCAGCTGGCGACTAAGCCCGGGAGGACGCAACCTGCTCTGATACCAATTGTTGGAATTAGGGTTGCAGAGAGATGCACACAGCTTGGAGAAGACACACATGCGCCACCGTACAGAGCTCGACACATCCACGCCAAAGGAGAGCTCTCACTCCCTGATACACACCCACTAAGGGTCACGGCCCTGCCTTTAAAGACCTCCACTCGCACTGTAGACTGCACATGTGGGGTTTTCTTTGTGCCACGTGGCAAGTTGCGGATGCCCCACCCTCCAATGCCCCAAAAAAACCTTCCAAAAAAATCCCCCCAAGCATTGCAATTGTTTTGGCTTTTTTGCCCTGTTGCTTGCCAACTACCACCTGTCTTTGCTGGTGGTCCGATTCTCGATCGGCAAAACCCGACCGAAAGCTCACATGATCGGCTTCATCCTCCATTACCTTTCCGCACTTCAAGATTCTCCAAGACCCCAAACCGAGGCTGCAAAAATGCTACTTCATTTGCAACCAATCTCGAGCAATCGTACCCGGCCTTCCAACTGATATAACTTTCCGCTCTGGGGTCCGTTTGACAAGCAGTCAATTCCTGTTGGATCCATACACTGCATAGCACCTTCTCAAACTCTGTTGGGGCCAAAAGAAATGCCATATGGCATGACTCCCTATGTGATCAGGTGGGCACCAACCCGACCCCCAAAAAAACTTCAAACGGCCATAACCTGCAATCCATAGCTCTGATGTGCAACCTGAAAAGACGGGTATGCTCCATAACTCCAGCACTATCGGTCTATACACTAAAATCCACTCGGGCCACCTGTCCCCAGCTGCCCTTCCCGGCGAGGATCTACAATGCATTGCACCTTCAAACTTAAATATCTTGGGCTCCGTAGCTCTATTTGATGAGCCGTCTCTAGACCTGCTCCTTCAGCACTTCAAGCTCTACATTTATAGGCAAAGAGACTGCTTCTTAAACCTCCTTCATCTGCTACCCAAATTAGTCTCTTCTTTTGGAGCCTTTCTTGGCCTATAAATCGCATCAGCCATACATATCTGCTGCTACCTGTCAGCCCATGATCTTCATAGTTGTTCTAGACCTTTGCCATGCTTCTACTAGCCTGCACATACCTGCATTCCATCTTCTATGTTCGATCAACTTTGGTTGCACTAGCATCTGTCATCGATTTTATCTACATTAAAGATGCTATGATTGCACCGTCGGGCCTATCTTAACTGCCCTGGTCACCTCGCCTACAAAAGGATTCTGCTTTCAAGTTGGCCCACGATATAAGCCCTTGGGTTTATTCAATCCCAAGTCCCCAATTCAAAAGGCATTAAGGCTTAGTTTCCTGTTAGAAAATATGACGTAGCTAAATAGATGAATGAGTTGTTTACTTAATGGAGAGAGACAAATTATCACACACAATAGATTATAGAGTAAAGAGAGAGAGAGAGAGAGAGAGAGAGAGAGAGAGAGAGAGAGCACAATATACGTGATTCACCCAATGTGGGCCACATCCACGGGAAAGCAGCCACTCAATGGCTTTAGTACTTCAAACAAGAAGTAGGTTACAAAGGGATTATACCCTTAATAGAGCTCCCACCTTGTCTCACTCTCACCACCTCACACCCACCTTGTTGCATCAACTTCACAATCCAAAAGTGTGTGTAGAAATGTCCTTCTTTTATAGGCCAAAAGGGTTGCCTCTCTCATTAGAGGCAGCCATGTGTAGCCGCCCTTGCGTAGACAAGTCCAAATGGACCCTCCAATCCGCCCATGTGTGGTCGTCCTTAAAAAGACAAGTCCGCCTTTGAAATCGGCCACCGGCCATTGACTACAGGCTAAGTGGCCAAACAACCGGCCGTTTTTCAACTACTTTTCGACCGCCGGCTGGCCATAATATTCCGACGAAAAGGAATGTTTCGTCGAGAAAATTTTGGTTTTCGACGAGTGATTTTTCTTCACGCACGATGGCTTCTCCTCATAATGGGAGCCTTACAAATGTGCTTTTTTAATACAGAAAATTACAAGGGGTAAATCAGGCTCCGTACTTAACATTTCCCATGTTAGGGTATAGCCTCAGCCTAACCTAGTTAGGTTTCCTTTGTGATCTAGTTAGGCCATGAGTTAATTAGGTCTCATCCAGATGGTCTCAGCCAGGTAGTGATAGTTAGTTCTGCTAGTTAGGCTAACTTGAATATTTGATTGAGTTAGTGGTATATATATATATATATATATATATATATATATATATATATATATATATATATATATATATATATATATATATATATATATATATATATATATAGAGAGAGAGAGAGAGAGAGATGTATAGTTGCATCATTGCCAATTGTCGGCGCACGGGGAAGTCTTAAAGAAACTCAAAAATTTGCCACCGTGCCATACAGCCACATCCCAAAAGTTTTGTGTGTGTGTGTGTGTGTGTGTGTGTGAGAGAGAGAGAGAGAGAGAGAGAGAGAGAGAGAGAGAGAGAGAGAGAGAGAGAGAGAGAGAGAGAGGCAAAGAGGCAGAGAAATGGAGAGGGTAGAAGTTGCGAAAGTTCCTATTGTGAAGGTAGAGAGAGAGAGAGAGAGAGAGAGAGAGAGACCCTTTTCAATTAGCACCCAATCCACTTCCGACTCTCCATGTCGAGGCCTCCTTCTCTTTCTTTCTTTCTTTCCCTTGGCCTCGAGTCGCCCCTCCAATTCCTCTCTTTATGCCACATGACAAGGGCCTCTAAGGTGCATTAGACATAGTTCAGATAAACCTCACTCAAACATCATTTGCTTTTCATACTTCTAGATGAGCTTCCACATGGCTTATAGCACACATAAAGCAAAGTATATTGAAAGAAACAACACACACAACCCCCCCCCCCCCTCCCCTCCCAAAAATAAAGCCACCTTCCCTATCTGCTCACGACATAAGAGGCCATTAAGAGAGGGGAGGCTACTTGTTTCCCTATGTTTATGAAGATATGGAGTGTGTTGAGCACCCTTTTCCTATTGGTTGACCTCTAATTAACCTTGATTTCAAATGGCCCATAGAGGGTAGATATTTTCTTAATGAAATATATTTTAAAAAATCCTTAGAATTTGGATAAAACTTTTACAAATTTTAACTTGAAACTTGAATCTCTCTTTTTGATTGAAGTATTCACAAATAGTGAGAGATAATACATTAAAATCCAAAAAGAATTACAATGAAAATCCAAATCTCTTGGCTTTTATAGAGAGCCAGATCTCGTACAGTACAAACTACAATACTGTTCTCTTGGCTTTTTAGAGAGAGACAAATCTCATACAATACAGACTATTCCAAAATTTACAGAGAGACCACATAACTACAAAGCAAAGACTGTATATCCAAATACACACCAGCAACAAAAAGCTACCTAAGAACTAGCATGCACAAGTACCCCTCAAAACAAGGTGCACTGACATTAGTTCATATTGAGATCCCTAGCTTTGATAGGGATCTTCCTGCTATTGGCTATCTAGGAGAGCCACTGGGGCCTAGCTCTCTGTCATCAAGGAAATTGCCCCCCTCCCAATCGGACAATAGCCCCTCCTTGATTCTTCATGCCATAACCTAGCTACACGATGGACCATGCTTTAGCTGGCTCGTCTGTGAGCAGAGCAGGGTTCTTACTTGTAATTTTTTGTTGGTTATGCTAAATACTATACCACTCACATATTGTGAGTTTTGCAACAAAAAAAAACTTTGTTTTAGCTACACAAGATTTGATTCCACATTCAATAGTTAAGGAATTAAATTTCAAAGCCTAGGTGCAGTTAAACCATGGACGAGACCAGAGCCCACACATCTCAAACTTGGTTGTACAAGCTCCATGCAAAGAATAATTTGGATAAAGGCCTTTTTTGAGGATTTTAAGAAGAATTTTTTGTGAATCACCCATGCTACTTATGCTCTTTTGTGCAAAAGCAGCTGAACGCATGAACACAGAGATCTTACAATGATGTAAGATTGGCTTATATCTTTTTCAAAAAGCTAGGTGATGTAACAAAAGCACAAGCAAAGCTGAGATATTGCCTATTATTATGTGACATACATTCGCAAAAGCTCAATAAGACAATGTGCACACCCCACAACCATTCAAGTGAGCCATTCTACCTTAGCGTCATCATGGAATGCCCATAAGAATATGCAATTACACGCGCGCGAACAGAAAAATTTACATCGGCTTCTTCCTTCTTTTTCAATGCGACACACACCGTGGGTGGTGTCTTGTAATTTCAATCTAGACTCTCAAATGGTTTGATCTAGAGGAAGTGGAATATGACGGCCATTTCTCTATACAAATGTAATGTGAAAAGAATTTATAAATTCTAATGCAAGAAGTAATGCTTTCAAATGTTGAAGGTCTATCAAGGTCGTTCGTCGCGGGGCAGCAGATCCTGGCCCTCCATCCCCTGACGTTTCTTGAGCGGAATTGACTCCAACGGCCGCCCAATTGCTGCCAAGTCAGCACATAGTAAGTCCTTGCCATGCATTCAATGAAGTTCTGTCAACTCAGCTAAAGGAAACATACAGACTGCTTAACAAGTCAGCGCATGGAATGTTTTCCAATCATTGCCAATGAACGTGAGCTCCATCAGCACTGTAATGAATCCATCGACCTCCTTGCAATCATTGCCAATGATTGCACTCCCTGTCAGCACCCATAATAAACCACTCTATGAATGGAAATATACCAAGTCAGCAACGAAAATTCTCCGAATGGGAAATGAATGTGAGTGGGCTCTACCTGGCATGTGTGCACTGACACTGCTGTGCATGCAACCGGTTGAGCTTGTTGATTGTAACCTATTGCACATTGTACGTGGGCACAAGTAGTTTGTTGGCCGTCCTCCTAGCGACCTTGACGGCTCGGAATGGTCATTTCCTGACCATTGCCATAATATTGACTCCCACCATGGCTCTCGACCTTCGCCGATCGCCATGGGGTCGTCAATATTATGGGGAATGGTAAGAAAATGACTATTTCCTACCCCTTAACCTCACTCATTCCTAGAAGTGTATCAACCTGCAAAGCCACCAATTATTTATTTGTCCCCTATCGACATAAGAAAATGGTGGACGATATGATATAGTCATAACTTTACATAGCTTAAGAGGAGGTGGTTTTTTTAAAGAAGAAGAAGAGAGAAAGAGAAAAAAGAGGAGGGGGGAGGGGGGGGGGGGGCCCCTTCCTCGATTCACCACACACATGCCATACACTAGAGCAATTGGTGGTGCACATGTAAGGCCATTGACTAAATGCATTATTGTGCTTATGCACATAAAAAGGATGTTTAGAAGACAAGCCATTTTGAGCTTTAGTGGTCTCAAAAGGTGCATAAAAGTATTTTAATTTAGGCCCATGTTCTATAAAGCTAATGTAGGATGTTTGTGTTTCAATTTTCTGCCCCCTTTTTTGGCTTAGCTAGAAGCCAAATGTCATTGGTAAATCTGAGCTTTACTGGACTTTTAGAACAAGAATAAATAAAGATACTTGTATTGCTTAAGATGGCTTTGACACATTTATCAAGCAAAAGGCAATTGTCCTCTTAAGCATAAAGCCACTCCTAGATCTAAAATGGGTCTTTAATTTAAATAAAGAATGGCACTACCTTTCTCCTTTATGTTCACTAACAGCTAGCATAAACGTGAGATGAAAGTGGCTTTTTGAACATATAACAAAAGAAACAATTCAGAGTCAAAATTTAGTGGGCAGCACATTTCCTTCATCTACAGAGCACTTTTTGTTTAGCCAAATTAGTACAAGAAGTAGTTCATAATATCGTAACGTAACGTGGCAATCGACAACGATGCCATCAAGGAGATAGCCCGAAGTGACAATGCGTACAATCTCTATAGCTTGTTCATCCTCATTTTGTAAGCTACAAAGAACCTGTTTTTAGAGGTGAACTAGAAGAGCTTTTAAGGCATCCACAGCTACCTAAAAGAAAAGATATTAGCATTCCACCTCTCCTATGTATATGTCTAAGATAGACTCTCAACACTCGTTCTATGTCTTTTTTTAAAGTGCTCAGTTGAGCTGGAATTGCATTAATCACAGAGGGTTAAAAAGAGCCATGGCATATCCTTTGCACAAGGTTATCGTGAAAAAGAACACATCGAAGGGGGCGAACCCACCCGACTAGCTTTACTTGTGTATCTTGCAGTTTTGGTTCCTATTACAATGGAGTTTCCACCAACATGTTTCCAAAACAACATTTGTGTCAAGAGGATCACACTTCTTCTGAAAAAGTAACACATTTCTGAACAGCCACATAGTTCTTTTAATAAAGTAGCTCTTACTATGCATATTTCAGCAGTCAAAAGATCCAGATTGTCAATGTGTCAAAAGCCCATAGCCAGGTCGCATTTGAAGAAGGGAGTTCCAAAATGCGTGAAAACCCTCCTACAGATTGAGCCCGTGAAAACTCTGACTTCCAGACATCCCCAGAATAGGTGCGTGAGGGACTCAATTGGGTGTGTGTATCTGACACACTCGTTCTATGTCTCATGGGTGATACCATGTTGTACTCGTCTTTCTCTTTGATATATATCCATACTATTTTATTGAGAAATTACTTTTAGAATTTATACGTCAATCATAATCAAAAGGTTTCGAATTAATTAGTTTGTCTCCCAGATTCTTGCAAAATCTTTGAATTTCAAAGCAAAGAAACTCTTGTTGTCAACACAACTACTATGCACAATTGTTTGGCCCCTTCACCACCATTGGAAACAAGTGGCCATCGCTCCTCTCCTCCTCGACCCTCCACTCCTCTTATCCCTACGAATGCAATCTCTCTCTGTATTTGTGCCTTGGCCCTTGCAGATGGGATATCTCTCTTTGTGTGTACCATCTAACCCAACCACCTTGGCCCCCCCTCACTTGCAAGGTCGTATGTCCTCACCCAAATCTGCACCTCTAAACTCGAAAAGTCGCGAGTTGAAGCCCCTCCTATAGGCCTTTCTACAAGTCCCACAGACCCTCGAGGTTCTACCCTTGTTGTTGCACCGGACATGGATCACCATGGCTACACAACAAAGCAAAAAAAAAAAAGAGTATGTCTCTCATCTAGCTCGTCTCGATGTATCGCTCGTATCAAACCATATGGAGAAATCTCTCTCTCTCTCTCTCTCTCCACCCACGTGCCAGCGTCATCTGACTTTTTGTTGCCCGTGTAATCAACAAGGGAGAATCTCAAAAACTGTTGAGATTCTCCCTAATGAGCACAAAAGAAAAACGTCTAACCCACCTACTTTGCAAAGAGGGGTGTCTCCTTAAATACCCCATAATAAACCTCAAACCAAATTTTAACTTTGCCGCACCTAAATTAGCCTAGACGATTGGAGCGTACCTACACTGGCTCCTCAACCCTAGTTAGTCCTACTAAAGTTTGGTAAGCTGTTTTACTAAAATTTTGGTAACATTACCTTTATATTAGTACGGACGGTGGGCTTCACCCCTCTCTCTCTCTCTCTCTCTCTCTCTCTCTCTCTCTCTCTCTCTCTCTCTCTCTCAGTGTGCTCGTTGTGTGCCCGAAGGCTGCAAGGGACACTGCCGATTGAGGCTGCTGTTGACACATGTCCGGGGGGAGGGGTCAAAATCCCTTCCCTCATTATAATTGTACTAGTACGACCGGCCGCCTTCGACGGCCTCTCTCTCTCCCCCCTCTCTCTCCCTTTTTATCGCGTGCAAAGAGGCGTTTTTTAGTATTGGACTTTAGCCTTCAAGTCACAGATTGCGACACGTGTAAAGGACTCCCCCTTCCGCCATATTATGCTCTTCTCGTGAACTTATAACACATCTCATTTTATTGGCGTGTTACAATTCCAATGCTGAGTATCAAAAAGTCTAAATTTCCACACCAAGTTCCACGATGCCGATGAGCAAGATAAAGCAAATGATTAGCGGTACATGAGGTAGTGATTAGAGATTACAATTTCCAATGGAGCATGGGGGGAAACATCCAAGCCTCAAGGTAAAAATGATTTGCATGAAAGAGCGAGACACAGCTTACGGCATGAAAAGCACCATTGCAAATTGCAATTGGTCCTCTTACATTGTGTGTGTGTGTGTGTGTGTGTGTGCGCGCGCGCGCGTGTGTTGTGGGGTGAGGGGTAATAGAAATGAAAATTTACATGCACAAAATTGCCCAACACACTTTTTCTAAAGGAACGAGAGGACACACGTTAAAACCACTTTTAAGGTGATTCATAAGCAAAGGAGCTTTGAAACACTTCTATGGTCAAACAAGAGCCATTGTATAGAGATTGAAACATCTAGGGTAGAGGGGCCAGTAAAAAGAAGGCCCATGTAGAGAGACCCGTCCACCCCCTTTTGTATATATGTTTTTGAGCCAATGTTAAGACACATAATGTCCATTGCTTGGATGGCTAGCAAATTCGTGGTGAAATCATCACCATCAGATCAAGGTTTCAAGCCTAGGTTGTGCGATGGCCTTATATTCCCCTCGGCTTGTAATTCAGATTTTCAAATTTTGCGTCGTGCTTCGTTATCGAAGTGTCAATTGCCCTCATATTTTTGCTGGAGAAAGGTGTTGCGCAGATTTTCTATTTCTGCCTATCCACAATCAAAATGGTACAGTAGATGGGCGTGAATTTGTTGCCCAAGTTCGTTGTCTCTATATTGGCCCCTCTACCCTATACTCTTCCTTAAAGAGCTTGAAAAAACCGCAATGGTGGGCACCTCTACGCATCAAGCAGTGCAGCTACCCCCCATGGTGTGTGTAGTGTGGGTGCCGGCTATTGCACACGCACACACTCGTGGGCAACCCGCTCAGAGAGTTGTTTTGTATATGTTCTTTTAGGGATGAAGAAGGATCAATGAGTATATCACTCATGGTGTGTGTGTGTGTGTGTGTGTGTGTGTGTGTGTGTGTACTCAAAGAGAATAGAGATACACAATGTAGACTCTAAAATAACTCTTGCTTATACATAAGAAAAGAGAGATTACAAGCCTCTCATACATGTAGCATAGAGAGCGACATCATGGCTATATTATCACACTCTTAGAAAGACCTTGCACCAACTTTGCAGCATGTAGTCAGCTCATTGCATGAGGAAGCAATTGAAGAAGGTAGATCCAAATGAAGCAAGTGGAAGAGCGTTTGTTGCATCATCATCAACATTACGAGTTCCATCTGGTTCATCCAATAAACAGAAGTGTTACAAGTGTGGCAATCCAAGTGTCAAAGTAGAGGTAATAGTAGTAGTAGTAGCAGTAGCCAGTCCAATGGAAAGAAGTGTTACGAGTGTGGCAAGTCTTGACATCTCTCCAAGGAACTCTACAAAAATAACTTTCGTATGCATTGTAGTAGGAAGGGACATCCACCATCCAACTGTCAAGGTAGAGGTAATAGCAGCAGTAGCCAGTCCAATCGACAAGACAACCTTGCAGAAATCAAAGAAGACAAAGATAAGAAAGGAGTGATGAGCAGTCTCTTTGTTCACTTTAAAGAGAATGATTACAATGACATACTATAGAGTGTCCTCTGTTCAAGGGGAGGGATCTTTAGTCTATGTAAAGCCTGTGTGGCATAGTCTGTATGACTTTGGTAACCTATGTGTCATTATTCTCTATGTCTTTTGTTCACTAGCCTAAATTACAAGCTTGGAGGGTTGTTGGGTATATGGCCTTTGGAATATGCACCAACAAGTTTAGTCTCACTAGCCGATGTAGTAGCTTGTCATGGTTGTACATGAGTCCAAACTAACTCCCTATCTCCATGAGTAGAATCCACATTTGTAGGGCTGATTTGGGATGATCTAGGGTGCCTCTTGGTGTCTTTTAGAGCTAGATTCATTACTACTTAAGTAACCCATCTTGTACACACTTCTAATGTGTAAATTTATGGTCAATAATCTAGTCGATTTTCAACTTGTGTATTGTGCAAGTGAATCATTATTTAATTATCATTATAAATGCTACGCTTATTAACCCGCCCTAATCCTTACAAGAGTGCCGTAAGAGATAAGAGACAAGGTGCTACCCTTGGAAGGTACACACACACACACACACACACACACACACACACACACACACACACACACACACACACACACACACACACACACACACACAAAGTTGCTGCTCCAAGTTGCAAAGAGAACCTATGGCTATCCTCATGTTGCAAGTTGGAGAGAGAGAGAGAGAGAGAGAGAGAGAGTACCAAAAACCCATCTTCCCACCTAGAGAGAGAGAGAGAGGAGCGTATAACTTTGAATCAGTGTTTTAAAAAATCTCTATTTTAAAACATTTGAAAGCCTACATATGGACAATTGCGTAGGTAAAATTGAGTATATTTGAAGGTTTGTACACAAGATTCAAAATTTAATTTTAAAATTTAAAGGTAAAATTCAAGTTTTGTGGTGGGATTGAATTTAACAAGTTTGTGAAGGGGGGGAGGGGGGGGTTGTCTCATTTTTAATGTTGAGAACAATTGCAATATACCTCAAGATCCTAGTTTTTATCTAATTGTGTAACAAATTTATTTTTTTTGTGGGGTTTGTGGTTTTGGGAGGGGGGCGGGGGGCGGGAACATCACGTTTAATTTATTGCAACAATCACGCTTAATTTAATTTGTTGAGAATGGAATCCCAATAATGTTGATTAGAGAAGATTCCCAACTGAAATTGCTATACATAGGAAAACATGGGCCCATGCAATATAAATATTTGCTCAAATTTTGGTTCGCTCGAAAAATGTCGTGGTTTGCTCGGAAAATGTCGCTCGATGTATGGTAAGACTCCTATTAGAGCGTATTTATGCTGAGTAGCGTAGAAGTGTAAGTGTACGTTTTTTCTTTTGCAATCCTTTAACGATTCCTACATATATTTACTTAAGGTAGGAATTTTGTTTGTAGACAAGGAACCTAGCAAATTATTGCGATGTCCAAGTTGAGGTATTCAGGCCAACGATGATCCAAAATATGATCAATCTTGTGGAGACATCCTGAAGGAACCCTCAACACATTTGTCCTATCACAATCAAGGCCACAACCAAGGCCTCCACCTTGGAGGTACAATGTGATGCCTCAAGCATCACAACAAGCTCCTGCACTTGCCTCTCCTCGTCTCTCTGATCAGTCCACCTCTAGATTCTTTGTTATACCCGATTTTACAGTGGATGAGGAGCCCACTGCACAATCCTCTCCTCAATCCCTAGCTCATCATCCAACACTAGAACCATCTCCTGAAGCATGACCTGGCATCCCTAGTCCTTCATGTTATCGAGGATGCTCATTCACCTACTCACTCACCTTCCATTCCTAATAGCTCTCAATATATTCCTTCCTAGAGTGAGCCTTTACATTCTAGTCATGATAGTGAAGCATAGGAGGGATCTCCCCCACTATTGTAAATAAGAGTTACAAATCAATGTATTGAATTGGACAATTTAGCGTACAAATGTAAAGACAAGTTGAGTCGAACTTGAAAAAACATTTGTGCTCATACTTTCTTTGCAAGAAACTTTGTATTTCATTTGCGTGTAAATAACAATTGCAATTGTTCTCTAATGCTTCGTTATTTACATAATTGGGGTTCAGAACATCATGATACTTTGTGTGAGCTGCCACCTTTGCCTTCTTCAACTAGGGGTTGCACGACATCAGAAACAGTCGGTCATCATTCATCTTTGTACATATCTGTACAATAGTTAATCCAACATTTAAATTAAACCAAAAATCTTTGTCAATGACAAGCAAAGAAGTAGTATATACAAAACATACTACCTTTCGGATATTGCATTGGAAAATAAATTTTGGACGCAGGTTGAGGTCAACCTCGTTCTCCAAGTCCTTGCGGACTTGTCGTGGTGTCACAGTGCCTTGAATGCTAAGAAATATCATCAAGTCACATCCACACCAAACCTCAAGCATCCTCAAAGGATTAGTCATGTCATCATGTAAACCATGACCAACAGCTACTAGATGACCATTCACTTGATGCCACCATATGTAGTGGAAGGAAGCTATGAAGTTCTAAAAATCTATCATGCATTTACACACAATAGACTTCTTATCTACCTTGCACAAGATGCCATTAGAATCATGAACATCCCAAGAGTCGTCCAAAAAATTGAGGCATTTCTCTGACTTGAAGATTAGCATAGTTGCAGTCTTCCTAAGATCCTCATCATAAAAGAAGTTGATGAACACATGCATGGGCATGAAGATTGGAACATGTACCACCCTACTTGTAATATTTGGTCTTAAGCACTTTTCTATTTATTGATGAAGCTTTAGCCTGAAACACTTTCAGGTTTCAGAGGCAATGATTGGCCATTGTGGACTCTCCTTTCGAAGAAGCATGAGATATCAAAGAGTTCCGAAGCCAATCACATAGGTGGTCCATTGCAAAATTGGTCAAAGCAGAATACCCCCCTCTTCAGCTAGCACTCTTCTAGTGCTAGTGTTATACAGTAGCTCGTCATGAAATGCATCAAAAATGCCTATAATGCAATCCACCAGCTACCACTCTTCTTTGTCCGAGGGATAGGTATTTGCAACAGACAAGTTAAACAGTGAACAAAAAAATCTTTAGTGGAGATTAGAAACACACAGTTTGATCAGTGAGCTGGAAACCCTATAGGCAATGCTCTTAGACGCAGCTTTGAGTGCATATATGCATGTTCAATGAGCACCTCTTTGACTGTTTTGCATGTTTGCTACAAGCAAAAGACTTTCACCTTGCCTTTGTAACTATTTACAAATTCATTTCTCGTGCGCTTTCTCTTTCTTGTATATAGGAGAACCGACTTCCCAATGGTAATGCTGGTGGAAATCCAACGACCATTGTCCAAATCAAAGTTGTTGAATATTTTCACAGACTTAATACTTGTGGATGGTTGTTGAGGTCTTCTGCTCTCCTTAGTGCTTCTTTGATGGCATTAAGATGCACAACGCAGTAGAGAGAGGAAGAGTGTTTAGTAGTGTCATTGAGCACAAAGAGCATGAAATCAAATGTAAGCATAATACTAAGTTGAGCACAAGTGGATGAGATCGACGAGAATAGCATGAAATCTCTCATTTCAAAAAAAAAGTATGCATAATTGCATTGAGTGTGATTTATGCCACATTTGTCCTATATTCGATGCTGACAGAAGAGAGATTTGAGAAAATCGCAACATAGATTATTATTAAAACATTTGCAACAACTAAAAATTCTTTATTGAAATTGTAAAAAAATGACATAAAAATAAGAAAAAACTAAGCTACCGTTATAACAGCCCGCCATCCATTGGTCGCGCAACATTCTCTCTCTAGTGCTAAAAGGACCAAATGAGAGTCCAAACTTTTCTTTATGAAAAGGATGTCTTATGAATATCTTCAAGCATAATCCTTATTTGATGATAACCTTTTTTGTGGTCTATTCGACTAAAGTAGGTAGACCCTTGTAGCTTATCAAATAGATCTTCTATTCTAGAATAGGAAATATATTCTTTATGGTTATCTGATTAAGTGTTCGATAGTCCACACTTTCTATAAGTACCATATTTCTTTTGTACTAGTAGAACTAATGAGCAAAATGGAGATGAACTAGGCCCGACCATCCCTTTTTTCACAAGTTCATTCACGTGTCACATAATCTCCTCTTGTTGAGCCGGTGAGAATCGACAAGGAGGCTTATGTAGACGGTGAACTACTAGATAAAGTTCTATGGAATGATCATCTTGTCCTCCTTTGAGAGGTAATCCCCTCGAAATGTCATCCGTAAAGACATCTTGAAGTTCATTTAGGAAGCTAGAGAGTTCTAGCTCCTTTTTAGTTTTATCTTAACTTCATGAGGAACACATGCATCTTCCTTAGACTCCTTGACAAAAACCATGTAATAAAGAAGAGATATTTTTGTTACTTTGTCTAAAGTTTGGGCTTGAGAGTTTGAGTCAAGTGGTATGGTGTTGCCCACAATATTTACATCAAGTGCAACATCCTTGCCACTATAGAAAAGAAGGACTTTTCTTTCAAAAAACTTCATAGTAGCAACCATGCGATCAAACCATGGTGCCCCTAGGATAACATCTTCATGCTTGAGTGGAGGGATGAAGAAATATTCTTTGTCTACATAAGTTTGCAAATGGAGCCTTAGCTTCCCAATCAATGGAGTGATTGAGGTCTCTTGCCCTTTGAAAGATCCATCTACTTTTACCACATCTCCCATCTCGAAGTCATGAATTCTTAGCTTAGTACCGAGATCAACAAAAATAAACTTGTGAGTGGAACCAAGATCAAATAGTATGAAAGCATCATGCGGTTCTCCTTTGCAATTGCCTTCCTCTTTTAGAGCTTCCACCATAATGGCTATAGGAGGGTCATTATGTTCACTTCTCTTTGGACATGCTCAAGAAACATGTTCTTGCTCCCGACACTTGAAACACTTGTTATCTTTCCAATAATTCTCAACCTCTTTAGGTGAAAGTTTATTTTAACCTTTGTAGCTTTTTTCCTTCGCCTTTCCTCTTTCTCATTTCCATGTTATGAGAAAATGCGTCTATATTATTCTTGTATTTGTTGTTTTAATTTTTTTTAAATATGCAAAGTACTCCGATAATGTTAAATACTATGTGAGTGTGAGGTGTCAATTCATATAAGTATCAAAGGCAAAGGAGACAGAGCTTCTTCTTGCACTGGACACAACCAATGCGTAAGTCACTTAACATCAATTATACTCCATGGTGATGTACATTGTGCTTAACTATTCACTTCATATAATTTATTGTTTTCAATAGGATTTCTAGGGCTCATGTGACTCCAAACATTGCTCACAAGGTGTACATGTTTCAAAAGTTTGGAGTTACCAACAAAGAATCTATTCCCAATAGATTGACACTAGAAATGAGGAAGTGGGCAGAAGTTGAGATGAATGTAGAGGCACGATATTATCATGTTGTTGCTCCATGGTATAGCTCTCCTTGTGGATTGATTTCATAGCTTGTATGGAAGGTGGCTACTCTTCTTTTTCCTCCTTTCATTTGTAGTTTTTTGCATTACTTGATGGTTACATAACTAATTTATGATGTTAGAATGAATTTCAAGCATTCCTCTTAAAACAAAAGGCAAAGATTGAAGCATTTCCTCTAGATGAGGCTGAGAGGAAGAAATGTTTAGATAAAGCCACAAGAGTGGAGGAGGAGGAGCTCAAAGATAGAGGCTACAAGTACCTATGCATTGCAAATCCCTACAATGGAGAGGAATTTTTCAAAGTGTTGATTGGCATAAAGTGGGAGGATACAAGCATGTGTAAAATTACAAGGGACAAGTTTTATTGTCTTACAAGTTCTAAAATCTCTCCAAAGAGGTATTTTGGATGTATTTATATGTCTATATATGTTCTTGTTTAATGCTTTCTTTAAGTTAAAGTTCATATGCATTCTAGGAAGAAAATATTATTGCAACTCATGAGTCTGGCAAAGTCCAAATACCCCCTATGTCCTCAATTTCAAGATTATAAGGCATTTCGGACCTATTTGAATAAAAAGACATATTGTGCTCATTTGCACTCTGAGGCCTCTCTTTTAATCCAAAAGATACAAGCTGAAGGATCACAATTACCAGATTTATTTGATGAATTCTTCAAGATAAGCTTGAAGAATCATGTCGTACAGGTATACATAAAGTGAACCATAAGTTGTAAATTATGAATATGCTTACATGTAGATTAAATGTGATTTAATTGTATGCAGGCTTTTGTGTATCTTATGGATGGGGTGAAGTCTTTGGATGTTGCAGAGAAGATGCCTGAGCTTGTGTTTTCAACAAAGAGGCTGGTGTATAGGTTTGACTCTAAGATTACTTCTCTATTGATGGTGATTATAATGTATTGTGATATGCATGCATGAGAAGTACTTTATTTATTGTTAATGTTTATTCAATATTCTATTGATGGTGATTATTGTATTGTGATATGGATGCATGAGAAGTAATTCATTCATTGCTACCTGTTTCAAAAAAAATTCATCATTGATTTGCCTTAAATTCCATGTGGAAGCCCAAGATAGGGTGGCTTTAATGGTTATTTTTTGAAAAAATGTTCTCTAAAACAAAGGAGACTCTGCTAAAAAATCTATGGCTCCTTATTACTTTTCTTCTCTCAATACTTCTAGTTTCCTTTGTTCTTTGAAAATTGTTGCAGGTGGATTTTGCAATGTGTTGAAGAGGAAAGACTGGGTGAAATTTCAGAATTCACAAGAGAGTGGGTTGATGTCGATGATGAGAGCACTATGTATTGTCCCTCATTGCTTGAGAAAAATTTGACACCTTGAAAAGCACGATTATGTCCTTGGTGGCTCAATTATCCGATTGGTTTAATCCCAAAGCAAGAGAAGGATCTTTATGAGAATAAGTTCTTAAAACCATTTGAAAGATTAATGCATGAATGTATAAAAGAATTTTGAATCCATGCATATGATGATAAAAACAATGATTCTTGTAGGATTCAAGCCCCGGGGGATTCACCATGGAAAAATTATACCACCACGTAAGTGCAGGGGAGGGGGGATTTTTTACAAGTTACATAAGCGTATAAGCTAGGGGAAGGCCCCCAATAATTTATCTCTCAAGCTTAAAAATAATGAAGGGGAGTATCATATTTGGGGGGGGGGAGGGGGGAGGTTGACCAGAGTTGATTACTTGTAACGATTGGTCACCGGTGTGCACTAGAAGTCGGATGAAGTTTGGAAACATTTTTTTATCAAGTCACACATCAAATTTTGCATCGTCGGTCATAGATAAGGGCTGATTTAGAGCAGGTCAAGGGTTGATTTACACCAGCTTTGGATGGGTTAGAATTGGACCAGTAGCCAAAGGGCAGGTTGATCGGGCACCTAGTTTGAAAGTAAAATCAAGACACATTGAGGATACATCTAGTTATCAACAAAAGTGGTTTTTTAGTACTTTGTCAGTCACTATGCTACACACTCTTTGATTATTTTTACTTAGTTAGATCATGTGAGATCTAAATTTTATATGTAAGATAGGGGTATTCTATTTTTCTTCATTGATGGTCGTATAAGTGTAGAAAGGGGAGGGTCATATTCCCTAATATGAGATGTATATAGGGGTTTTATTGAAGTTGTCTGCTCGCAGGTGGCATCCCGTTTTGTATATAGAGTGAATCCTCCGGGGATTCAAGCAAGAGGCCCATAGTAGTACTAGAGACATGGATGCACTTACTATGCCCTCTTCTATGGAGCATCAAGGAAGTAAAGGGAGTGCGGAGATTGAAGCTAGTAAGGATGCCACAAAAAATGCCCAAGATACACAGTCCAATGTGCGGACTACTCAAACAACCACTGGAGCTACTTCTACCCGTTCTGTTAGCATTCATGACAAGAAAGGTAAAGGGCTTATGGAACCTCCTAGCACCTCATCCAAAGCGTATGAATGTGGTTGAGGTCTCTATAGCATCCACTACCTCCTTTGTTGCAGAGTCCTCTCTAAGCCGAGAGAGTTGGGAGAGACGATTTATGACTCGTTTTGTTGGTGAGTTGTCTCAAATGATTTTGAATTTAAAGTTTCTTTCATGTAAACATTTTTGGAAACTCACCACTATAAATAATGGTTGCAAGATTCCAGTACCAGTCTTTTGTTGACGCTCTACTTGTTTGATGTGACCAAATTGATAGATTTTCTCTAATGAGGTAACTACAACGATCGTGAAACATTAAATTTAGAATATTTTTCAATATATGACTATTGAATGTTTTTTAAATAGCATCAAGAAGTTTTTTTCCACTCAAAAGACGCATCTTTATAGCAAAGATGGAGAGCCATGTCGAGAGGTAGCTCGATTGATATTTGCAGATTTTCCTACGGGCTTATTGGTGGACACCCTTGGCCCTATCCCTTGGGGTAAGTAAACTTTTGTGATTTTAAAGAGTAACGAGGAAGTAGCTTATCCTATTGACATTTTAATTTTTTTAGACGGCATGACAGTTCCCAAGTGGAATACATTCTTGTCGGGTTTGGTAAGGGTTGCATGGATCTTGCTTGTGAGTATTTGGTGGACGATGGCTTCTTGGTCACCATGTGCTTAGCTGAGCACATAGGGGAGTTCCTTGTAGATGCATCAAGAGTGGGATTTGTGCTTCATCGTACTTGGATGCTTATGTGTGACTCCAACGCATATTGACATCTTGTCACTAGAGAGGCGGTAAGGTCAATAATGTTTTAGTGAATCTTTTTTTCATTTATTCTATGACAAGCTTCTTAATCTAGTAATAACATATTTGCAATTTGCGTATCCAAATAGGTGCTTTTGATCTTACAATGTGTATTTGGCATCATGTCGGTCAAGTTGTGCCAAGCTACAACAGAGAGAGTGGGGAGAATATTTCAGAGAGGTTGTTTCCATCATACCGCAGCACAGATGTTGATGGTGAAATTGTTAGAGGTGGTACAGAGAGAAGTAGTGTTTTTTTTATAAGTCACAAATCTTGTATGATGTTGATTTGAATGGTCCTTGTATTAACTTTGACACATTGTTTCCACTTACAAGAGTCATGGTGTTTATTTCTATGTTGGTAACATGGTCAGGTGGTTATTGGCAACATTCATGGAGCGTTGCGACTATGTCTTGGATGTGTTTTGCAAGGTGTGGTGGTTTGGGGAAGGCGAGCGCAGACGATCTGAGACATTGAATGTGTTTAGAGGTAGACGATGTACTCTATGAGCGATGTCTTTCTCCCATAGTGTGTGACCTGTGCCAAGCTAAGAAGGAGGGGTTTTTGCTTTTAGAAGATCCATACATTTGATTTTGTTATTATGATCTACATATTATGTACTTCTTTGTCACAATTTTTTGGGTGGTAACAATGTGTGACTACATGGTTGGTGTCACTATGTTTTGCATGTCTATATGTTGATTCGAGAGAGATTTGAGACCACCTTGTCAAGCTACATGCCAAATTTCAATGCCTTCTAAAGAGCATGCTTTTTCTTTGAATGGTAGCCAACAAAATATTTACTTGAAGGGTTTTTTGTTTGTTTTTTTATTCTTTTGAATGTCATTAATCTCTTGTAGACACCTTTGTGATAAAGGTGGAGAGGTACTCTTTGAAAATTTACAGCTAAAACAAAGGGAACTCCGGTAAAAAAATTTGGTTGTTTGTACTTGAAAATTTGGGTTTTAAATTCGTAATGTTTACTCTTAGCCTATAGTCTGTGGAAAAGTTTTGTCTTGGACAAACTTTTTCAAGCCATGCTACATTGAAAAAGAACAAAAAAGTAGTAGTAATTGCAAAAGACAAAACAAGAAGCTCGCAAAAAAAAAGCCCCCCACCAGGAGCGAATTGGGAAGTCTCAGCTCTGATACCACTTGTGAAGGGTGTGTACACGGATGCGTGTATGCTTGGCATATTGTGCAAGGAAGGAGAGCATAGAGAGTTTTGGATGGAGCACTCACTGAGGATTAGAATATCTCACTACTCCTGTTTTATCTATATTACCAATGAATAGAGATAAAGTTGGTACATTCAATAAGATGGGTGACTATCCGGTTGACATGAATCCTAACATTTAGGTGGGCATCAAAATGTTTCATAAATGCCTTGCTACAAACTCCACCCTTTCAAAGATATCACTACATGGAAGATTGCTACAATGGGCTTGTATGGCTACATTAGGCACTTGGAGGCCAACAATGATGCATTGCAGCTTAAGAAGGACATTGCCTATAGCAAAAATCAGTGTTTGTATCACCTTAAGAGTCGGGTTGCCTCCACCTACGGGGGTTGGGTGTGTGTGTTGTAATTTCAAAGTTGTAGGTAATTCTCAAAAAAAAAAAAGTGTTCAAAAAAACTCTAGAGCAACACGTAGATTGAAGACTGCAAGACATTGAGCAGTTGAAAGTTGGCTCCGAAAGTATCAAGAAATGAGGGCAAACCATCAACTAAGTTCACTTATCTACTGCTCAAAATCTTTTTTTCTTTATTCTTGCTTGCCTAGGTGACCATTCGTAGCATATGTTGTTGATTGGTTATATATTTGCTTCACCTTTCTCAGAAGTAGAAGGCATCACATTATCCTTATCTACTTTATACATCTCTTATTGAACCCAAAAATTGTGGTTGCACAAGTGGGCAACCTCAATTATGTCTAGTAAATCGGCATTATAAATTGGATGATTTATAACATCATTTGAAACCTACATAGGCTACACATGTGCTTTATTAGAACCTACATTCATATTGCCTCCACTAAATAGAGGAGACAATGTATTATATACATTAGTATGGAATTATGTCTTCCACAAAAAACAACATCTATGATATATATAATGGAGCTTAAAATTTTCGAAGAAGGAGAGGGCCTCCATGTGTGGCTGTTAGGTTCACTTCAAAGAAAACTTTACAAAATGTTTCATTTTTGTGAACTATAAACTTTTTCAACTTACAGCCTTTCAACCTGACAAGTTTCAAAAGAAGGGGTTGACTTTACTTTTTCTTTTAAGGCAGAGTTTGCTTTTCCTTGTGGAAGCCAATTGAGGGTGAAAGCCAATTGAGGGTGGTTGAGCTTTGCTTTTCCAAGGCCAATGGCCATAAAAAATTAAAATTTAAGGAATTGTTTGTTTGTATATGAGCAACATTTTAGTGGTTTACTTCAAGGCAAATTTGGAATCTAGCTACGATTTTGCAATTTTAGACCATTAAAAAGATATTAAGCTCCACTTTTTATTAAACACCAGTTTCAAAGAGTCCAAAAATAACAAGGTGTGTGTGTGTGTGTGTGTGTGTGTGTGTGTGTGTGAGAGAGAGAGAGAGAGAGAGAGAAAGAGAGAGGAGGGTCTCAAAGAGGGCACCAAATCGTTTTCCTTGATCGAAATAATTTTAAACTAAATAAGGGGCACACTAAAAACTCTTTCGATTTTTAGGTCAAAATCTGAAGAATTGATGGTATTCCTTTATATAAACACTCTATGGCGAAAAGGGGTCATCCTGCCAAATGTCATCATTTCCAAGTTCTAACAAAGAAATAGTTTGTGTTGATGTTTCGAGCCATCATGCCCTACAAACCAATGTTTTGACCCGTCGTGTCCTATCTAAGCAGGCGTTTGATTTCGAGATGCCCGTCACCATGTGCCCTGCCTAAGCAAGCTTGAACTTTGAAATCGGAGCTCTAAGGAAATAGCCCCAATGTTGGCGCTAATTCAATGTATAATACATCGCCACGACCTCATCATTCTCTCTCTCTCTCTGTTTCTCTCTCTCTCTCTCTCTCTCTCTCTCTCTCTCTCTCTCACACACACGCACACACAACCACTTCATGGTCGTGCATAGTTATTGTGTTGATATTCATCGCCACCACCTTCGTGTGTAGTGTCATGTGTGTCCAGGGTACGATGTGTGTGTGTGTGTGTGTGTGTGTGTGTAAGTTGGTGCTTATGTGTATGAGTGTGCCGGTGTGCATGGGAGCTGGTTCCAACCTCTTCTCTCTCTCTCTCTCTCTCTCTCTCTCTCTCTCTCTCACACACACACACACACACACACACACACACACACACACACACACACACGAACAGACAAGCACACATGGAGGACGCTCTCTTTGGGCATCCTTTGTTGATGTGTAAATGCATAAGGAGAGAGCCATATGTAGCCATGTGTCACTTGCACCTGTAGTAGTTGCTTCAATATTTGCATCGATGATGGCGACAGTCAAGGGCATACCATGGAGCTAGAGCATGAAAAGGAGAGGGAGCATGAACATGAGAGTGAGCAGGAGCAGGAGCATGAACAAGAGAGGGAGGATGATGACCTCCTATACAAGACGTGTGTGTGAATGTGCTTGTGTGCATGCAAAAGCAGAGAGAGAGAGAGAGAGAGAGAGAGAGAGAGCTGCAAATGCACATCTATATTATATATATTGGAGATTTATTGAGCTTGAAGAAAACACGAGCAAAGAAGTATGCCACACATCATCAACCTGCCCACCCAGCCCCTAAAGGGAGCATCACAATTTCCTCTTGGGCTGAGCTTACAGTCCGGTCAGACTCGAAGCTCATTGCCATGTGTGTGTGTGTGTGTGTGTGTGTGTGTGTGTGTGTGTGTGTGTGTGTGTGTGTGTGTGTGTGTGTGTGTGTGTGTGTGTGTGTGTGTTTACTTAAATAATAAGACATAATTGAACTTTAACATTCAAAAGACAACTGGCTTCAAAGAAAGAGTAATTGAGAAGTACAAAAACAACTCACTCTTAGAATTATCTTTGTACAATGCTTATAAGAATGAAGCCTCATTCCAGTATACATATATCATAAGTACTTCCCCAACAGTTGGTGTAAGTGTAATCATGTGTAGACAATTACTTTAAGCCAAAAAACTTCCAAAATAAGATACAGTCCTTACCTGTATCCATCCAAATAAGACAACAGATACGTTAGCCTTGGATGTGTTTTACAGGTATCAATGGACTATACCAATTGTTATCCATGTCCATCTTACAACTTTTTTAACTTACAAGCACTGTCCAAAGTACTCATGTGTTCCAGATTTTATGTAAAAACCTTTTATTATCCCAAAGATTATATTTCTCAAAATCCTTATCATCATAATAGCATACATATTATTCTAATCAAAATTTACACCCGCCAAGCAAATGCGGCAGCAGTAAAAGATTTAACTAGTTAGTGAGTTGATACAGCAAACGTATGCAATCGGACGTATGCAGTCGGGCCAACAACCCCCTCACATAGTGCGCAAGAAGTCAAATCAGCACACCCCATATTCACATAGCCCAACCGATGGGTTATAGACAAAGAACCATTAATCCATGTTTTATCAAATCTAATCCCAAACTATACATGCTCATGCAATTACCTCATTAAAAGCCAGTAATGTAATGAACCAGTACAGCAATGGTTAGTACCCGGGGGAAAAACACCCTGTTGAAATCCATAAACAGCAAGTGAATTCTTGATTTAAGCTAGCCAAGTGATAGCAACACCAATTTCCCTTTAGCAGTTGATGTAAGTGCCAATTTTGAACGACCACCCTTAGCAACCTTTTCCATGCTGAGTAAAAAATACAAAACATATCATTCAAGAAAAGTATATAAACCTGTCGCACGCACTGTGAAAAAAAAGATAGTAATCGACAGCCGAGAAGCCCGTCCTAACCCAACATGATCACAAGCAGTATACACCTGAGGCAAGGAAAAAACACCACCAAGCTATTGTCTGACAACCATTTGGTGCTCAACTTATTGTGCCAACAAATAGAAGATGAATGCTTAATGTAAACCTAAAGCACAAAAATTCCAACATAACCAGTAGCGAGGCAAGCCAGGGTAGTAGAAAAAAAACCTGAGACATATGAGTAGTGAGCTCCATAGCTCCTTGTGTGAAACAAGCAGTAAGTCTTCTAAAAAAACAACACAACAGAACAACACAGGCTAAGTGAGGGGCAGAGATGCACCCTCACCTGTTTAAATAGTGGAAGGAGGATGGACTGCCGGTCCTCTGAGCGGGAGCATGAGTGAGCCGGGCCGCCTTCCTGTGTGTGTGTGTGTGGTCGCTCGCGGTGTAATGAAGAAGGTGAACTAAATCACGCTCAGCACGCCAATGAGATCCTTACAAGAGATCCTAGTTTAATAAACAAGGGCTATGCCCCATGGTCTCTACAAGTTAATGGCATTTTTTAGTAGTAACCATCAAGTGACCCAGCAGTTTCTGGGCTAGAACAAGGGGGGGAGGGGGGGGGGGGGGGGGTTGTTTCTAAAAACAACAAGAATACCATAGTACCTTTGTGTGTGTGTGTGTGTGTGTGTGTGTGTGTGTGTGTGTGTGTGTGTGTGTGTGTGTGTGTGAGAGAGAGAGAGAGAGAGAGAGAGAGAGAGAGAGTGTAGCTATTTTTACTTTAATAATAAGACATAATTGAACTTTAACATTCAAAAGATGGTTGGCTTCAAAGAAAGAGTAATGAGAAGTACAAAAACAACTCAGTCTTAGAATTATCTTTGTACAATGCTTATAAGAATGAAGCCCCATTCCAGTATACATATATCAGAAGTACTTCCCCAGCAGTCGGTGTAAGTCTAATCATGTGTAGACAATTACTTTAAGCCAAAAAACTTCCAAGATAAGATAGAGTCCTTACCTATATCCATCCAAATAAGACAACAAATACGTTAGCCTTGGATGTGTTTTACAGGTATCAATGGACTATACCAGTTGTTATCCATGTCCATCTTACAACTTTTTTAACTTACAAGCACTGTCCAAAGTACTCATGTGTTCCAGATTTTATGTAAAAACCTTTTATTATCCCAAAGATTATATTTATCAAAATCCTTATCATCATAATAGCATAGATATTATTCTGATCAGAAGGACGCTACCCCTTCTGATCCAAGTGTCTTATCCCCTATAACAATTTTTCTTTGCCAGATTAGTCAAGCTCTACTTCCTCTTACTTTTTAAGTACAGGAAGCCATAAAATAACAAAAAACTTTAGATATCTAAAAAATTACATTAATAGTTTAAGAATATCAAACTTGTTTCCGTTATCAAGACAGACTTTGAATAGTATGTAATGGAAATGGCCTATGAACTTTGAGAATAGCGGAATTAAGAGAATTAGAGTGAGCATTTTTGTGAGATTACTTTGAGAACATAGAGGGTGAACTTAATTGATGGTAGCAACATGAACATATTACTTAATTAACTTGGCATGAACAATACTTTTGCAAGAGAGAGAGTATTAGAGAACATGACAATAGTTGAGGACCGGATTTACTTGGAGCCGGTCCCCCCTCCAAAAGGCGCTTGTATTATAGATTCTCCCATCAAGAGAGACTTGTTACAATACAATCTTTGTGTTCCTTGTGACCTTGGTGATGCTATGAAGATGGAAAGCTTCATGCATCATGAGCTTAACATAAACTTTGCAAAAAGCATTAACTATCCCAAGCCTCGGTCCCAAGGCCTCAAACACCTTCGAAGGTGGAGAGAGCTAGCGCAGAATGAGGATAGGGAAGAGAAAGAAGAATATCCACAAGAGAAAGAAATAGTTCCTCACTTATCATCATTATTCTTGCTTAGCGTAGCATAATAGCAGAGTAATAAAGATGAAGAAGATGGTAATCTTAAGCATTGAAGCATGGCTCTTGGTTGGATTTGCATTCCATAGCCAAGAGTGTTGGTGTAGGCTCTCCACTTCTCAACAAGCTTGGAGAAGGAGATGGAGCGCTTACACTTTGCACTCCACACAATGAGAGAATGTGTGTGTGTGTGTGTGTGTGTGTGTGTGTGTGTGTGTGTGTGTGTGTGTGAGAGAGAGAGAGAGAGAGAGAGAGAGAGAGAGAGAGAGAGAGAGAAAGAGAGTATACCCCCCTCTCATGCTTGGTCCACCTCTCTCTCTCTCTCTCTCTCTCTCTCTCTCTCTTATTATTCTATTATTTCATTCAGACATGTGTCCTCCTTTTCCTCTTTGAGAGAAAGAACATAATTATTTATTTTTATGTATCTAAATTCTCACTGGAGCCCTTTAAAACCTATCCAATAGCATTCAAGCACATCATGAGGGCCACATGTGGAGGATCATCTGAACATGTGTCTTTTATGCTTATTAAGTCATTTGGTTGAATTGAATACTTTAAGGACTTAGTCAATCAAGCATGGAAAAGTTGATGCCTCTTGAGAGTTGTCTTTGAATTGAATACTTCAAGAACCTTAGTCATTTAAGCATGTGCGAAACACCTCAAGATTTTGGGTAAGGTTCCCACTAACACAAGCACCTCATGCTTGGGTAGGATTCCCACCTCAAGGTCAGCCCTAGCTTGCCTAAGTTCAAAGGACTTTTGAACACTAACTTTTGGAGGTCTTTAATGAAGCTTACCCTACGGTCTGTAGGCTCCATTTGGTAGCATTTCTCTTTAACATACCATCTCTCATTTGGACTCCTTTTAACCTTGGCCCCGTGTTGAGACAGATCCATAAGCACATGTCTATATCTAACCCTTGTTCCCATTTATTCTCCCACATTAAATGATCAGTTTAATATGAGAAAATCATTTGAGTTGGTTAGATATTAGATTTTATGACATTATCTCTCTCTTAAAATCATAGTTGTTCTTGACAATGAGGTAGAAGAGATAAAGTCTTAGTCATTAGTCTATGTTTCTTAGCAAGTAGAGGATCCCTTTTCACCCTACGACATCATTCCAGAATGGATGACTAGTCCATTTGGTGCTTGGGAGACATAGCTGCCGCAAGTATGTCTGCTCTTTAGTACATATCATACTTCCAAAGTAGAGTGACAAATTCTACTTGGTGTTTGAGTGACGTCGTCATGATTCTAAGCATGCATACTATTTAAATTTGTGCACAAAAGAGGATTAGTCTTATAAGACAAAAACATTGTTCATTTAGAAAGCATTTACATTTGCTTACTCTAGTGTAGCATTGTAAGCATTGACAAGGTTCATACTATCCTTAAGCTGTATTCCTTGCATCCATTTAGCATCTTCAAATGGATAATTTTTGAACTTAATAAGATACCATCGGATAATCTTACCGTGCCGTAGTACCTTGTCTTCATGCCAAAGGATAGCTTCAGGTTGTAGCACTTCTTCTTGTTCATCGATTTTTGGAGAGTCTTCAATAATTGGTTCTATTGGTGGCTCTCCTTTGTAGGGCTTAAGTAGGCTCACATGAAAAGCATTGTGTATGGGTCAATGGTTGGGCAACTTGAGTTGATAAGCCATGTCATTGATTGGCTTCAAGATTTGAAAAGGACTATAGTATCTTTTTGCTAATTTAGCATAATACTTTTGATGGCCCGTAGGATTTTTGCCCGTTGTTTGCCTCAATCGAGCCTTGGGAAACTTAAGTAAAACCCAATCATTTTCTTTGAATGTTAAGGCCCTTCTATGCTTGTCAATAGCATCTTTTTGCCTTTGTTGAGAGATGGATATAGCCTCCTTAACCTTTTGAAAAGATTCTTGTAGGTCACGGCTATACTCATCAGCAATAGCAAAGATCTTCCCATGTACTTTAAGTAGCAAGGGATTTTTTGATCTTCCCTCTATGATCTCAAAAGGTACTTTTCCTGTAGTAGTATGGACAGTATTATTGTACACATACTCTACAAGGGGTAAGTACTTCTCCCATTGTGATCGTTGATATTTGTAACATAAGTCTTTAGTAGATTGAGTATCGTAAGATTGGCTATCTCACTTTGGCCATCCGTTTGTGGGTGGTAGGCCAAAGAGAAATTCAATCTTGTACCTAGATTTTCAAAGAGATCTTTCCAAAAATTATTGGTCCTTCTAGGATCTCTATTTGACACGATGGATGTTGGTAATCCATGGTGTTTGAAAATATGAGATATGAAGATGGTTGCCATTTGGTGTGCCTTAGTAGTCTTTTTGACAGGAATAAAGTGTGCTTGCTTGCTAAACCTGTCGACTATTATCCATATTCCCATGGATAGACTTGGGTAATCCAAAGATAAAATCCATGGATATACTCTCCCATGGTGAATTAGGGATTGGCAATTGCTGGACTAATCCAAGTTTCTTCCCTCTATCATACAGTCTTTTGGCATACCACACATTTTGAAACATACTCTTGTATGTCTACTTTCATGGTAGGCCAATAGAAGTATGTCTCTACTCTCGAAGAGTAGGTTGAATGCCTCTATGCCCCGCATAGGGAGAGCATGGGATTCATACATGACTTTCTCATGAAGGGAGTGGGTAACACATATCCTATTGCCATGGAGAAGATAACCATCCTGCAAGGTGAATGGTTCTTCTTTCTTCCCCAAATCAAGGGCTGACATTACATCTTTGAAGTCAGGGTCAATAGCATACTCATCTATCATGGAAGATAGATCATTGTGAGTTGCTATAGACACCGCATTGACTTTTGGTCATCGAAAAGTGCAACGGCCACTTGATTATGCTTACCAGCATTGTGAGCAATATGAAAATAAAATTGCAAAAGAAAATTTGCCCACCTCATTTGTTTGTCGGAAAGCTTGGTTTGCGTCATGAAGTACTTGAGACTTTGGTTGTCTATTCGTAAAATGAATGGAGTCTCCAATAAATAGTGCTTCCATGTGTCTACGTCATGTAGAACACCTGAAAGCTCTTTCTCATAAATGCCCAAGACCTGTTCATCCGTATTGAGCCTTTAGCTCTCATATGCTACGGCATGCCCTTCTTGAAGCAAGACTGCTCCAAGGCAATCACCACAAGCATCACATTGGACCTCAAATGGCTTTGGGAGATCCAGAAGCATGAGGAGTGGTTGAGAGGTAAGCTTCTCTTGGAGCTTGTCAAAAGATTTTGCTCCTTCGCAGTCCATGAATACTTAACGTTCTTCTTTGTTAAGTCATGTAATGGTCCTGCTATTTGAGAAAGTTTTGCTATGAAGCGTCTATAATATGCACATATACCAATAAAGCTTCTTAGCTCATGTAGATTCCTTGGATTATGCCATGTTTTATTACCTCTAACTTTGATGGATCCATATGGATACCATCTTGAGAGATAATATGACCTAAGTATTGAATCTCTTGAAGGAAAAATTCGCTTTTCTTTTGGTTGAGAAAAAGCTTGTTCTTCCTCAATGCTTGAAAAATCACTTGGAGATGTTGCTTGTGTTCCTCCAAGGACTTGGAGTAGGTGATGATATCATCAAAGAACACTCCAGTGAACTTGCGGTAGGGTCTAAATATTTTCTCCATCAAATGATTGAATGTGGCTGGTGCATTGGTCAAGCCAAAAGGCATGACTAGATATTCATAAAGACCAAATGTTGTACAAAACACGGTCTTTAAGATATCTTTGTCCACTATCCTTATTTGATGATAGACACTTTTAAGGTCAATCCTACTAAAGTAGGTAGAGCCTTGTAGCTTATCACGCAGATCTTCTATCCAAGGCACAGGAAAAAGAATTTTGATAGTGATATAGTTTAGTGCTCGATAGTCCACACACATATGTTATGTACCATCTTTCTTTTGCATTAAAAGGACTAGAGAACAAAAGGGAGAGGAGCTAGGCCTCGCCATCCCTTTGTCTACCAATTCTTGTACCTTCCTCATGATCTCCTCTTGTTGAGCTTGGGAAACTCAATAAGGAGGCTTGTTAGGCGGTGAGCTTCCTGGTAGGAGCTCAAGTCGATGGTCGTCATCCCCTCGTCTTGGAGGCAAGTCCATAAGGATATCATCAATGAAAACATCTTGGAATCCATTTAGAAAAGTAGACAAGTCTAGCTCTTCTTGATTTCTACCATTTTCATTTGATAAACCATTAGCGTCATTAGTGGATTCTTTGACAAAAATCATGTACGCAGAAATCGAACTTTTCATTGAATTATCAAAAGGTGGTGAATTTACAAGTGGCATAGTACGACCAGACTCATTAGCATCTATATACATGTTCTTTCACTTGTAGGTAAATTAGATTCTCCTTTCAGGGAACTTCATGTTGACAGCCATGCGGTCAAACCATGGCGCCCCTAGGATAGCATACTCATGTTGGAGAGGAGAGATGAAAAAGTCTTCTTTGTCGACATAGCTTTGGACATGAAGCCTCAACTTCCCAATCAAGGGAGTAATGGAGGCTTGCTATCCCTTGAAAGCTGTGTTAGCTGTTACAATATCTCCCATCTCGAAACCTTGAATGCCCAACTTGGTGGCCAACTCCGTTGATATGAAGTTGTGAGTAGAGCCAGGGTCAAACAAAATGAAGGCATCATGCTCCCTTACCTTTTCCCAAGCATAGGAGAGAGATGATCCTTTGCAATGAGCATCCTCTTTTGGAGCTTCGATGGTGGAAGCCCTAGGAGTCTCATTGCGAGCATTTTTCTTGGGGCAAGAATGATAGCCATGTCCTTGCTCCCCACACTTAAAACACTTATGGTCCTTGCAAAAATCTTCAAGCTCTTCATGAGAGAGTTTGTTTTTACCTTTGTAAACTCCCTTCTCTTTGGACCTATTGTTGTTGCTGTAGGAAGTGCCTTGGGAAGAATTTTGGGCATTGGTTTTCCCCTTTGCATCATTTTCGTCTTTGTTTTCCATGGGTTCCACATTCCGTCTAGCCCCTTGTTGGAAATTGTTGCGGAAGCAACCATGGTGTGGTGGATTACTTCGGTGATAGAACCAGGCCATTGGGAGTTGACATACTCGTCCATTTCTTCAGGTACTCCTGCACAAAATTGTTGCTTTTGCTCAGTGAAGTCTATCTTTTGGAAGACAGTAGCCTTGAGATGTAAATCCCAAAACTTGTGTGAATACGACTCATGTGAGAGAAGCTTCAAACTGAACCATTTTGTAAATACTTTGTCCTTTGCATCGCTTGCAAGGAATTGCTTCATGATGGAAACTCGTAGAGTTTTCCATGTCTTTGGGGCTTCACCATTGCCACGAAGACTAGCCCACCATTGACGAGCCGATTTTTGGAAGTGCATAGCTACATGACGTAGCTTGGAGAACTCCACGAAGCCCTCGTCTCCAAAGGCCACATCAAATTGTTGGATGAAGGCCAATACTTTGTCGGTGGCACCAAAGGTTCCATCATAGGTGAGAAAAGAGATACTTCTTGAGCTTTTGTGATCTTTGCCATGCAGGGTTATATTTGCAATGTCCTCCCCTCTTGTATTCTCTAGGAGAATCGCCATAGCTTTCGTCGGGAATAGGAGGAAGGTGAAGAAGAAGGAGAATAGGGTGACCTCTTTCTTGACCTTTTCTTCCTTTGTATCCTCTCTTCCCTTTCGGAGTGACGAGGAGAAGGACTGTGTGTTGACCGTTTCCTCATGGAAGGAGTTGGCGATCGTCTAGACCGCCGTCTTCATGGAGCCACATCTTCAGAGGAACTTAGGGATTCATTACTTTCTTGTTCTTTGGATTCCTCCTCTCGCATGGGAGAGATTCTTCTTTTGGTGGTCTCATAAAGAGGCCTCCTGAGCTCTCTCTCCTCTTGGAGAGGAAGGGAAATCCCATAAGCACAAAGTTGTTGAGTAACTTTGGCTTGCAAAGTAGGATTGCCCATAGCTTGATGCAACCTAGTAACAAGATAATTGATAAACATTGGAGCATCATCATTAGCACCTTCATGTGAAAAATCAAAGTTATCAATGTTCATTTCTAATCTCTTGGTTATTGTCAGCCATGCTACTTATACTTATGTGTTTATCTAGTGTATTCTTTGGCAACTCAAAACCTTAGTTGCTACTCCTCTTAGCCTTTGAAAATAAGCACTTAAGTATCTCCACCCAACAGCTCGCATTGGTTAATTATAGAGAGTATGGGGTGGGTCTAACATAGCAGAATTGCCGAGGGGTAGCTCCTTTCGGGCTTCTTATGGCTCAATAATGGTAAATCCATAGGCAAGTCAAAAAAGACCCCATTATTAAGACCAAATCTCCCGAGGTGTGCACCATATCCCACATAGTGGGCTCAACAAAACCCATAATAGATCCCAATCCCACTTACCCTAATATAATTAACAAAATCAACCATTAACAGGCTACTTAAGGACCTCTCTTCTTAAGCAAGAAAAGAGAAACCAAATGCTCTGATATCAATATAATGGAAATGGCCTATGAACTTTGAGAATAGCGGAATTAAGAGAATTACAGTGAGCATTTTTGTGAGATTACTTTGAGAACATAGAGAGTGAACTTAATTGATGGTAGCAACATGAACAAAGTACTTAATTAACTTGGCATGAACAATACTTTTGCAAGAGAGAGAGTATTAGAAAACATGACAATAGTTGAGGACCAAATTTACTTAGAGCCGGTCCCCCCTCCAAAAGGCGTTTGTATTATAGATTCTCCCATCAAGAGAGACTTGTTAAAATACAATCTTTGTGTTCCTTGTGACCTTGATGATGCTATGAAGATGGAAAGCTCCATGCATTACGAGCTTAACATTTAAACTTTGCAAAAATCATTAACTATCCCAAGCCTCAGTCCCAAGGCCTCAAACACCTTCGAAGGTGGGGAGAGCTAGCGGGGAATGAGGGTAGGGAAGAGGAAGAAGAAATAGTTTCTCACTTATCATCGCTCTTCTTGCTTAGCATAGCATAATAGCATAGTAATGAAGATGAAGAATATGGCAAGCTTAAGCATTGAAGCATGGCTCTTGGTTGGATTTGCATTCCATAGCCAAGAATGTTGGTGTAGGCTCTCCACTTCTCAACAAGCTTGGAGAAGGAGATGGAGCTCTTGCACTTTGCACTCCACACCATGAGAGAATGTGTGTGTGTATGTGGGAGAGTGTACCTCCCTCTCATGCTTAGTCCACACCTCTCTCTCTCTCTCTCTCTCTCTCTCTCTCTCTCTCTCTCTCTCTCTCTCTCTCTCTCTCTCTCTCTCTCTCGTATTATTTTATTATTTCATTTGGACATGTGTCCTCTTTTTCCTCTTTGAGAGAAAGAACTTAATAATTTATTTTTGTGTATCTAAATTCTCATTGGATCCCTTTAAAACCTATCCAATAGCATTCAAGCACATCATGAGGGCCACATGTGGAGGATCATTTAAATATGTGTCTTTTATGCTTATTAAGTCATTTGGTTGAATTGAATACTTCAAGGACTTAGTCAATCAAGCATGGAAAGGTTGATGCCTCTTGAGAGTTGTCTTTGAATTGAATACTTCAAGAACCTTAGTCATTTAAGCATGTGAGAAACACCTCAAGCTTTTGGGTGAGGTTCCCACTAACACTTAGCAAGCCAACAAACACCTCATGCCTGGGTAGGATTTCCACCTCAAGGTCAGTCCTAGCTTGCTTAAGGTCAAAGGACTTTTTAACACTTAATTTTGGAGATCTAATGAAGCTAACCCTACGGTCTTTAAGCTCCATTCGGTAGAATTGCTCTTTAACATCAATCTGTCATTTGGACCCCTTTTAACCTTGGCCCCGTGTTGAAACAGATCCATAAGCACATGTCTATATTCTAACCCTTGTTCCAATTTATTCTCTCACATTAAATGATCAGTTTAATATGAGAAAATCATTTGGGTTGGTTAGATATTAGATTTTATGACATAGTATATGCTCATTTAGGGTTTATGGAATCCAACCTCTCTAAGCTTGTATGCCAAATGGGAAAAATACACTAATTACACTCCTCTTAGTTTCAAAAAAAATTCTTGTGCCTTACGGATTAGCATACCAAGTGGCAACCCCCTAATATAAACGCGGTATTCATCCAGAACGAAGGTCAAACCATGAAGCATAAAGAACAGTCGCCTTTTGGGGCTATTTTCATAAACTATACCCTAACTTGTGAATGTCAAAAGGTGTAATGTAACACCTCATCAAAACAACGTATACAAGCATTGTAGAGCTTTATTGGCAGAGTTCTAACAGGCATCATCATGTGGCAAAGTTGCCATCATACAGCAGGTTTTCTCAGAAACAATGCTAACGCATGGGTTCTCAAACCCAGGAGTAATACATTTTTATCATCATGATTTATTAGCCAAAAAAACCTTCGTGATATGGTACTCCATTTTGGGAGAGCCAGCTTAACACTCCGCGACCTATATCATGTTAGAGGAAACAGCACTATGTAGACAGCTAGTAACATCAAAAAATCCAACAATAGTAAACAAATGGGACAGAACCCCCTATCCCCCTTTTTTTTTTATGAACAGTATGCATTTGCGGCAAGACATCTCACCACTTTATGAATCTCCAGAATAGTGTTTTAACAAGCCAGGTGGCATCAACAAATATAAAACACCCCAGTACCTTAGGTGCTACCCTTTTTATATAAAAAAACCAGTGAACTGTTTACGCATAGCTACTCAAAACCAATAAACAGTAGCAGGGTCAAGTACCATAGCCTAACCATAAGTGTTATACCATACACATTGTCAAGCATAGACACCCACACAGTAGGCCTCACCAGGCTAAGCAACTAGGTACACCAACCTGTAAGCCCGAGTGCTTATATCACCCCTAGACCAATATGTGAAAAGGAGAGAAAACCAAAATACAAAGCCCAGTACACAGTAACCGAATTGTGTAGGTTGCAATAAGTGGAAGGTTTAGAAGATCTCTTTTCCAAGAAAATCTTTGGTCATACTCTCCTACACAAGGTATATGAAGAGAAATAGAAAAGTTAAGGAATTGTACCGAAGTGCAAAAAATGGCACTGGATGTAGTGAACCCTTGTCCAAAAGTTGGTTCAATTTTTAAACAGTTAGGATATATATGATTGATCTCTCTTGAGAAATACCTATCGTTGAGGCTTAGTATGTCATCCATATACCTGTAAGTATGTCTAAATAATGAAAGTTTATCATATTTATCAACCATGGCTCTGAGAAACCATTTGTATTCAAAGAAGGCTACGTATATATTACATACGTAGCCTTCTTTGAATGCCTAGGCTTTGGTTAAAACAATGTCCTCTAGAGAGAATGGTGTAGTTATCAAGTAACCATGATATGTTTAAACATATCTTCTCTTCATTGAAGTGCAAGGGGTGGGATGAGTGTGTTCTTTTGATCCATCTAGGTTTTTTGGATAGAGAAATGCAGAAGAAACCCTTCTTCCTAGCATTAATAAAAGCTAATTTGATAACCTGTGTGACAGGACATCCTTAAGACCAATATCTCCTTCTAAGGGAATATTCTCAGAGCATTGAGTAATATCTGTTGTAAAAAGATGAAAAATTTGTTTAGGGAGGTTAAGAGTAACCTCTGCATCCATCCAAACTAGACAACATATATGTTAGCCTTGGATGTGTTTTACAGGTATCAATGGACTATACCAGTTGTTATTGATGTCCATCTTACAACTTTTTAAACTTAAAAGCACTGTTCAATGTACTCATGTGTTCCAGATTTTATGTAAAAACGTTTTATTATCCCAAAGATTATATTTCTCAAAATCCTTATCATCATAATAGCATACATATTATTCTTTTCAGAGCCCACTACCCCTTCTAATCCAGGCGTCTTATCCCCTATAACAGCTCATCAGGCTTTTGAGTTTTACTTTGCCAGATTAGTCAATCTCCACTTCCTCTTGCTGTTTAAGTACATGAAGCCATAAAGTAACAAAAAACTTTAGATATTTAAAAAATCCATTAATAGTTTAAGAGTATTAAACTTGTTTCTGCTATCAGGACAGACTTTGAATAGTATATGCTCATTTAGGGTTTATCCAACCTCCCTAATCTTGTATGCCAAATGGAAAAAATACACTAATTACAGTCCTCTTAGTTTCAAAAAAACTGTTGTGCCTTATGGATTAGCATACCAAGTGTCAAACCCCTTAATATAAACGCGGTATTCAGCCGAATGAAGGTCGAACCATGAACCATAAAGAACAGTCGCCCTTTGAGGCTAACTTGTGAATGCCAAAAGGTTCTAACGGGCATCATCATGCACCGAATTTGTCATCATACAGCAGGTTTTTTCAAAAACAATGTTAACGCATGGGTTCTCAAACCCAGGATTAATACATTTTTACCATCATGATTTTCATAAACTATACCCTAACTTGTGAATGCCAAAAGGTTCTAACGGGCATCATCATGCACCGAATTTGTCGTCATACAGCAGGTTTTTTCAAAAACAATGTTAACGCATGGGTTCTCAAACCCAGGATTAATACATTTTTACCATCATGATTTATTAGCCAAAAAAACCTTCCTAATATGAGAGCCACCTTAACACTGTGCAACCTGTATCATGTTAGAGGAAACAGGACTATGTAGATAGCTAGTAACATCAAAAATTCCAATAATAGTAAGCAACCGGGACAGAACCCCCTATCCCCCAATTTTTTTTAATGGACAGTATGCATTCGCAACAAGACATCTCACCAGTTCATGAATCTCCAGAATAGTGTTTTAACAAGCCAAGCGGCATCAACAATTATAAAGCACCCAATACCTTAGGTGCTACCTTTTTTTTTTTTAACAGTGAACTGTTTACGGAGAGCTACTCAGAACCGAAAAATAGTAGCGGGGTCAAATACCATAGCCTAACCATAAGTGTTATACCATACAACCATTAATGCCACACACTGTCAAGCATAGCCACCCACACAATGGGCCTCACCAGGGTAAGCTACAAGGTACACCAACCTGTAATCCCGAGTGCTTATATCACCCCTAGACCAATATGTAAAAAGGAGAGAAAACCAAAATAACAAGCCCAGTAAACAGTAACCGACCTGTGTAGGTTGCACTGCAAGCTCCATAATCGATACAGCAGAGAGTAAACACATACAGTCCTCACGTTTACGCAAATAGAACACACACAAGGCTAAGTGAGAGGCGGAATGCACCCTCACCTCTTTAAATAGAAGAAGGTAGATCATGATCACTCATGGTGTGTAGCGCGCAGAATCTATATCACACCAAGCACTGAGTAGGCCAGGTGCCATTCCTCCGTAGGAAACAAATATGTAGCCACCTTTGATGAGGTCCGGCTCTGTAGAGAAGAGTAGCCCGTGCACCATTAGCATGGCAGGGTAAGTAAGGCACAATTGAGAGTAAAATTTAAGCCAAGTTACTAGCTTTTAGCTAAAAGACCCCCAACCATCATAACCCATTAGGGGTTCCATCCCACGGTGGATACAAACCTAGTGTAGCTAGGCAAAATTTTAAGCCATAGTTTAAGTGGAAATATATAGCAAAGATGACAGCAGTAAGGGGTAGTATAGATTTTTTAGGAAACAAACATAAAGATAAGTACTAATGTGTGTGTGTGTGTGTGTGTGTGTGTGTGTGTGTGTGTGTGTGTGTGTGTGTGTGTGTGTGTGTGTGACACAGAGAGAGAGAGAGAGAGAGAGAGAGAGAGAAGAAGAAGAAGAACAAAAAGAAGATGAGAATGGGCTATTTTAACCTCATAGGAATAACCCAAAGAGATCTTAGATATCTAGCTCTCGACGAGTGTTAAATTAACTCATTACCATTATGAGAATGAGAGAGGTAGAGAGAGAGAGAGAGAGAGAGAGAGAGAGAGAGAGAGAGAGAGAGAGAGAGAGAGACCGACGATAGTGGAGATTGGAGTGTTTTTGGGAGGAGAAAAATGGCATTCAAGGACACCCACCTTGGGTATATGAGCTCTTTGCTGGAGTTGCTTCAATGACATGCAATAGAGTTATGAGTTCATCGTGCCAAATTTGTCCACTAAAGGAAGATAGACACATTCCATCTGAGATCAAAGGTACCCAACAGTGCAAGGATGTGAGCAAGCTTTGTAGGTTTTCAAGTTCCCATGAGTGAGCTTTTCCTTTACGGCTAGCTCATTTTGTGTGTCGCCCCTTTAACACTAGAATGGTAACAGGACACTTTTATGTCCTTGGACACTTTTGTCTCCTGTTAAGTGACCATTTTGGTTGAATTATTTGAAGAGTATGAAAATGAATTTCTAGGTGCTATATATCCACAAAGTTGCCTTATGAGCTGAAAAAAACTTGACTTTTTTTTTGGAATATCGATTTCACCATTAACCTTACTCTTGCACAACATTTTTGAACCTAAACTGTGTGAAAAAATGGGTCCTGTTTTTGGCTTGTTTTCAATTTTTTGCAACTATACCACTCTAAACTTCATGTTTATGAGGTTTAGATTGCTAGAGAACAATCCTTCATAGTTCTCAACATGTTTTGATGCTTGTAGAGAGAGCTAAGTGTTAAAATTGGAAGTTATGACCAACTTGCAAGAATTGCATAATCCTTTTTTTTTTGCAAAATTAGCACTTTTATTATTTTTTTGGTGGCTTTCTTGATATCCAAATTCAATTTTGATTGTGTAAGTATAATGTATAACATAAAGCTAATCTTCCTTGAGTTTTGGGGGACCTAATATTCTATATAGCATATTATATGATGATGGTTGAGTTTTTTTAATTGTTGAAGAATACGAGACATTTTAGAGTAGCAAGTATAACTTTCTCAATATTGCTAGTTTCTTAGGCCAATTGTGTATATTTTGTAGGTAGTAACCATATCTAATCATAAACTACAAACTTGGCTGGATATTGAGTAGTTTCTATGGGTTTCTAGAGGTCATAATGCTAAACCCAGTTTTTTCATGTTTGCTGTATTTAGCACTTTATCATTGCCCCCAAGGCTCCACTTAGTAAGAGATTCATTATCCTTTTGACATGCTCCATGGATCCTTTTGAATCCAAAGGCCCAAAGGGAACTAAGAAAACATGTATATAGTATCTGTATTGAGCATGACTATAGAAACTTTGATGATAGGTCCGCAGAATGACAAAAATGCAACTTTTTAATACTTATTATTTTTGCCCAAAAAGAAAATTAGTGAGGTCAAAGCAACCATATGTTTTGATCGCCAACCCATTGAAGTTAACGGGGCATTTTATCTCATGTCTTAAAAAAATCCCCACTCTTATTTATATGCAATCAACCGTAAAAAAAAATGTTGTTTTGGCCAAAATGCAGTGGTCCATCAACTTTAGAGGCTTGTAGTGACCAACGGATGATAAATCTTAGAAGTTTCTCATTTTTTCCATATGTAGTAGTCCTTGAACTATAAGCTCATGAAAGGATTTTTCAAAATGCGTGGATCTACCATGGTTTGGGAATTTTTTTCCAAAACCCTGAAAGGACACTTTTATGTCCTGTTAGGTTACCAGTCTAGTATTAAGCATTGGGCTCAAGCCACATAAACAAATGATCTTGGAGTTTTTTGCATGGCACCACCCATGTGGACTCACATATGCACTATGGTTTTCTTTTCTTGAGGTTGTCTTAGACTACTAAGATGGCCTTAAAATTGTCAAGCCAAATATATTGTTATCATGCTTGGGGTGTGTGTGTGTGTGTGTGTGTGTGTGTGTGTGTGTGTGTGTGTGTGTGTGTGTGTGTGTGTGTGTGTGTGTGTGTGAGTGAGAGAGAGAGAGAGAGAGAGAGAGAAGAAGAAGAAAAGAAAGAGAAGTTTTGATCACACCAGCAATCCCAAGAGTTCTCGAGCATCTATTCAAGGAGTCTTGAACTCAAGCCAGATTATTCAAGAGGAAACTAGGACAACCAAGTAGATAATCAATTGAAGGATTGCAATGTGCATGATGCTAAGGGACTAACATTCACTAAGCTCAACTCAAAAGAGAGAATCAACACTCTAGCATGCAATGTGGGAGTTTTGCATGTGCTAAAGGCAAGGAGTAGATACCTTGTAACTTTAACATGACTTATTCAAAGTGGACAAGTTATAATCCTAACTCCATGCAAACATGAGTTAATACTCTCACTGTTTATAAAGTGAACATTTAACCTTTTCAATATCTTGCCCGTTTTTACATAGCAACTCTTCCTTTGGAGGTAATCAAAAGGCATATCTTGCAAGAAGGATACAAATCTTGCTTGCAATCCCATTTATTGTCATTGATTGCACACTCTTTAGTGTTCTCAAGGAAAAAGAGATCTTAAAAATACTGTCAGATGTATTTGTCATTGTTAAGGATGAGAGAGAGAGAGATATATATATAATTTTTGTCAATCGTGCCTGTATGATACACAAAGAGAGCATTGGAAAGTCTTCATCATGTCTTGTTACAAGAATGAAGCATTTATTTTTTTTGCCGTAGCATTGTGCGGGTCACATACTAGTCTTGACTAATCAAGACACACAGTTTTTTGTGGATGATACAACCTGTAACCTTTGCTTTCTAAATTTTAACCCAAAAAGTGCATTTTGTAGTCTTAACATCCAATTGTTTGCATTGCTACGAAGGCACTACAACATAAGTGAAGCATCCAAAAGAATAGTAGATGACTTCTTGCCATGCCATAGGCTACAACACTTTAGCGGACACCTATGTAGTCATTTTCCTTTCCACCATGCCATTTCAATGAGGGGTATATGGAACTGTACATAGGTGTTTTATCCCATGACTAGCCTAAAATGCATCGAACTCTTTACACATATAGTCCCCCTTGGATTAAAACAAAGGGTGCCCACACTACAGCCACAAACATTTTTAACATTTTTACTTGAAGCACATAAATAATTTGGACTTTGCATTAAATGAATACACCCATGCAAACCTAGAGTATATAAATAGATATATTTTTAGTCTTAAACAAAAATTTCTTGAAGCACATAAATACTTTGGACCGCAAACATCATTATGTACAAGCTGTAATTTACAAGTAGCCTTCACAAAAACTTTGAAAACTAAGAATGCTTCATTTTCCCAAAATATATGTTTCAATGCTACCTCAAGAAAGGGACACGAAGAAACCATTTGTCATTCTTTATTCCCTGTTGTTGATTGCTATCCATCGTTTTTTGTTGCTGCCATTTAGGGTGGAACTGATGTGGGATAAGTTGTCATTGTGTAGAACTCTTTTTTTGTATTTGTATAGCGTTTTACTTATTGTGATAACATTTTCTCCCATGCTATAGTCAAATATCTTTTTTCTTTGTGAAAATTGAGTTGGTCGATGCATTCTTTTTTGTCGTAACACACAATCCTTATGTACATCTTCAAACGCAATGAAATATACCAAGTGTTTTAGGTATCAATTCTACAATCCTTTTATGAATAACAATGTAATTTTTAACTCTACGATTGGAAAATGATTGAGGCATGACCTCATCTACCCTATGCTTGATGGGCAGGCTCTACCACCCAAAAAGTTATATGCATACAATATTGGTGTAGACATCGATGTGCGTATACCAATTGTGAAATCAGCATTTTTATCAATGCCCTAACATTAATACTAATGCCATCTTTATTGTGACACCAAGGAAATAACTGGCACTGTGTTAAGTAGATGGCAATGCCACAAGTTAGAAGAGTAGCATGTACTGCTCAAAAGAGTCACTTAGATATGGTCGACTATAGAGATGCATGGAAATGCCATCACATACAATAGTTTACTTTAACTTAGAGTCTATGATCAAAAAATCTTATTTTTGTGCTCACTTTAATCTTGATTCTTGTATATGCCTCTAAGCTGCACCTCAATTAAAATTTTATCTTGATTCTAGTATATGCCTCTACATTGCACCTCACAAAGAATTATCATATAAGGTAAGCATGAATTTAAGATAACAAGGAATTTTATCAAACAAAATCCAAATTCTTTGTCTTGATAACATATGGTAAGTTATTTAGAATTGAGATGTAGCCATTGTATTTTTTGTGTGCATTCCCATCTGTCTCATTGAATCCTAACACATTTGTTGATTGTAGACAAAGAAGGCTAATTAATGTGGAATTTTTTTCTCTTTGTCTTCAAGTTAGGAAACGTGGACAATTCAATCGGCATCATGTTTCATTGGACAGATAGATGTGTTTTCAATTAAAGTTGCAAAATCATTTGAGTTAATCCCAAATAATAAAATAACATGGTTCATGCAATAGATTCCAACAATCCACCTACTTTGTGGGGATTATGCTTTTGCTTTGCTTTTGTTTAAAGATGATGGTTTAGATCCCACCTTCAATTTACCTTCTTTGTTGGGATTATGCTTTTGCCTAGCTTTTGTTTTTAGAATGCTTGGTTTTTATAGTTGCCAACTTAACTTACCTATTTTTCCTTTAGCATGATTGTTAAAATTATAGTAAACTTTAATATTCCTAATTTCCACTATGGATTATGCTATTACCTTGTTCAAAATTCTTCATAAAAAGAAACTTTCAACTCACTTTCTAGTCAATTACACTTGCTTTCATGACGCCGATAGAATCTACATGATTTGATAGGTGCATATGTCTCCTTTTGTAGTTATTGTTAACACTAGCAATAAACTTGATCTAGAAGAGAAAGTTTAATATTCTAAATTGACATGGCCTTGAGGCAACCTTTCAAGGACTTTCACATAGTTTTCTTTTGTATGAAAGAGGTGGTGTACATGTGTAGATGCCTTTTCTGAAGGTTAATGTACATATTTGGAACAATATAATGTGCATATTTTAGGGTTGAATGTGCATGCTATCTGAGTTTTAATGATTTTAATTTGAAAACACATAGGTGATTGGAATCCTACACTACACAAATATCTTTGCTAAGAGACTTAATGAGTATCATATTTATCACCCATGGCTTTGAGAAACCATTTGTATTCAAAGAAGGCTAGGTATATATTACATATAAGTGGGGAACAGGAGAAGCCCATGGGATGTCTAGGCTTTGGTTAAAACAATGTCCTCCAGAGAGAATGGTGCAGTTATCAAGTAACCATGATATGTTTAAACATAGCTTCTCTTCATTGAAGTGCAAGGGGTGGGATGAGTGTGTTCTTTTGATCCATCTAGGTTTTTTGGATAGAGAAATGCAGAAGAAACCCTTCTTCCTAGCATTAATAAAAGATAATTTGATAACCTATGACAGGACATCCTTAAGACCAAGATCTCCTTCTAAGGGAATATTCTCATAGCATTGAGTAATATTTGTTGTAAAAAGATGAAAAATCTATTTAGGGAGGTTAAGAGTAACCTCTGCATCCATCTAAACAAGACAACATATATGTTATCCTTGGATGTGTTTTACAGGTATCAATGGACTATACCAGTTGTTATCCATGTCCATCTTACAACTTTTTTTACTTAAAAGCACTGTCCAAAGTACTCGTGTGTTCCAGATTTTATGTAAAATGTATCCTTGGATGTGTTTTACAGGTATCAATGGACTATACCAGTTGTTATCCATGTCCATCTTACAACTTTTTTTACTTAAAAGCACTGTCCAAAGTACTCATGTGTTCCAGATTTTATGTAAAAACATTTTATTATCCCAAAGATTCTATTTCTCAAAATCCTTATCATCATAATAGCATACATATTATTCTGATCAGAAGGCCACTACCCCTTCTGATCCAAGTGTCTTATCCCCTATAACAGCTCATTAGCCTTTTGAGTTTTACTTTGCCATATTAGTCAATCTCCACTTCCTCTTGCTTTTTAAGGACATGAATCCATAAAGTAACAAAAAACTTTAGATATCAAAAAAATTCGTTAACGTATAGCTGGAAGTGCCACAAGTTAGAAGAGTAGCATGTACTGCTCAAAAGAGCCACTTAGAGTTGGTCGACTATAGAGATGCATGCAAATGCCATCACATACAATAGTTTACTTTAACTTAGAGTTTATGATCAAAAAATCTTGTTTTTGTGCTTAAATTTAATCTTGATTCTTGTATATGCCTCTAAGTTGCACCTCACAGAAAATTTAATCTTGATTCTAGTATATTCCTCTACATTGCACCTCACAGAGAATTATCATATAAGGTAAACATGAATTTAAGATAACAAGGCATTTTATCAATCAAAATCCAAATTCTTTGTCTTGATAACATATGGTAAGTTATTTAGAATTGAGATGTAGCCATTGAATTTTTTGTGTGCATTCCCATCTGCCTCATTGAATCCTAACACATTTGTAAATTGTAAACAAAGAAGGCTAATTAATGTGGAGAAATTTTCTCTCTGTCTTCAAGTTGGGAAAAGTGGACAATTCAATCGGCATCATGTTTCATTGGACAGATAGATATGTTCTCAATTAAATTTGCAAAATCATTTGAATTAATCCCAAATAATAAAATAACATGATTGATGCAATACATTCCAACAATTTACCTACTTTGTGGGGATTATGCTTTTGCTTTGCTTTTGTTTAAAGATGATGGTTTCAAATAGATCCCACTTTAGATCTACCTACTTTGTTGGGATTATGCTTTTGCCTAGCTTTTGTTTTTAGCTTTCTTGGTTTTAATAGTTCCCAACTTATTTTACCTATTTTTCCTTTAGCATGATTGTTAGAAATATAGTCAAGTTTAATTTTCCTAATTGCCACTATGAATTATGCTATTACCTTGTTCAAAAGTCTTCATAAAAAGAAACTTTCAACTCACTTTTTAGTCAACTACACGTGCTTTCATGACGCCGATAGAATCTACATGATTTGATAGGTGCATGTGTCTCCTTTTCTAGTTATTGTTAACACTAGCAACAAACTTGATCTAGAAGAGAAAGTTTAATATTCTAAATTGACATGGCCTTGAGGCAACCTTTCAAGGACTTCTACATAGTTTTCTTTTGTGTGAAAGAGGTGGTGTACATGTGTAGATGCCTTTTCTGAAGGTTAATGTACATATTTGGAACAATATAATGTGCATATTTTAGAGTTGAATGTGCATGCTATTTGAGTTTTAATGATTTTAGTTTGAAAACACATAGGTGATTGGAATCTTACACTACACAAATATCTTTGCAGAGAGACTTAATGAGTAATGGTTAAGAACTACACATTCATGGATAAAAGGCCAAGATCTTGTCCCGAACATGTATTTATCAATGTAAATTCCTTTTAGAGCACTATTATATATATAATTTTAAAATTTATTGAGTATATTTTTTGAAGGCAATGTAGATAATTGAGTAGACACTTTGAATGTTAATGTATTTGACTAATTTTGGAAGATAAAATAGGTGATTGGATCCTCATTGGGTCCATAGAATTTTTGTGCAAGACATGATTGTTGGTGGCTAAGGAGTCCATATATTGATTGATAAAAAGCCAACATATAGCCACAAAGAAGCTCCCTTTTGGAGAATTGAGTGCACTGAGAAAATCTTTCTAGAGTGAATTCTTAAGTATAAATGTCAATCAATTTGTGAATGTGATTGATATATTGACATTACAATTTTTTGGGGAGGGCAAAAAACTTATTCTTTCTCTTGTAAAGAGGACCATTAAAGAGGGAAAACACAAAGGACTTGTTACAACTTAAAAGGAAAAGTGACCCTAGAATCTTGACTTTGAAAGTATGACCAGTGGCTTTGCCCCCTTTGGTTCCTAGCAAGGGGCTCCCACAAGGACAAGAGGTCATGTCTTTAGTCAAGTTAAGAGAAAGAACAAAGAGAGCATGCATGTGTTTTCTTCTAATTTAGTGATAAATTATTTTTTTATCAATATTTATTCAACTTAAATTATAGTGATTTATTCAAAAAATCAAATGTCAACTTTCCATTGATTTATCTCTACATAATTCCCACTAGTTGTCTCAATGATGTGAAAGTGAAAGAGAAACAGGGATGCCTACATCTAAGCTTAAGTTAAGAAAAGAGAGCATGCATGTGTTTTCTCCTAATATATAGTATTTATGAATTTTTAATCAACATTTACATAATTTATAATGATTTACACAAAGAAAAAAATTATATATCAACTTTTAATTGATTTAGCTCTACAATACTCCCATTAGTTGTCTCATTGATGTGAAGAGAAGCATGGATGCCCACACCTAAGCTTTTGACAAGTCTTCCAATCTTATCAACAGAGAAAAAGCAAAGAATTAATGGCTATTAAATATGACTACTTTTCAATGGATTCTAGAGTGGCACACAAAAACATGTAGCCACTTATGATGCATACACCTCCTCCTCCTCCTACTACTACTACTATTGCTAGATTCTAGAATGGGCACATTCAACTTGACTCAAGCATGTCTCTAAAGAGAGGACAAGAAGGAGGCCTACAGCAAATTTCTTAGCCACTATAAAGATTCAAATTCAAATACACTGGTGATGACTCTACCTAAGTCCAAGCTAGTGATCTCTCTCTCTCTCTCTCTCTCTCTCTCTCTCTCTCTCTCTCTCTCTCTCTCTGTAAATCTACTAATGGACAAACCTCTCTCACACACACAAAAGCCATATCTCTCTCTCTCTCTCTCTCTCTCTCTCTCTCTCTCTCTCTCTCAAGAGCCCTTAATCCCATGGTCTCTCTCTCTCTCTCTCTCTCTCTCTCAACGGTTTGAAAATTCATCTTCCTCCTCCCTCTCTCTCCTTTAGTATTGAATAGCCCTGAACATGCTCTCTCTCTCTCTCTCTCTCTCTCTCTCTCTCTCTCTTCCATGTAGTTTAAGGATTGTGGAAGTCAGTGCCTACCAATGCCTGTCTTATCAGAGCTCGCTCACCGAGAGAGAGAGAGAGAGAGAGAGATGTTTCCGGTACCTAGGGAGCACGCGTGCGTCTCTTTGTAATGGACTGGCTGACGGGCGACACAGCTCGGTAGAGAGAGAGAGAGAGAGAGAGAGAGAGAGACCTCAGCCCACCTACACACACGGTAGAGAGAGTGGCTGACGGGCGATGGGCGAGAGAGAGAGAGAGAGAGAGAGAGAGAGAGAGTGTTGAAGTTGCTAACCTACACTCACTTACTGAGAGTATAGGCTAGAAAGAGTCTGCATGGAAGTGCGGGATGCTTTTCGTCCTGGTGTTGAAATTGCTCCGCATGTCAACTAGCCTAAGCGGCCTGCCTCCTAAGATTTCCAAGTTCCAACTTCCAACCGCTAAGGAGACCATAGGCCTAATTTACACATGGCAAGAAGAAAGAGAGTTTGTTCCCCAAGTTGCTCAAGTGCTATTGAGCAATGTATGTACTATGGGGAACATAGTTTAAGTGGATCAGTTAGAGCAAAGGATGTTGTCCGTACGGCGTAGGGCCAAAGTTGTCGGTTGTTGCACATCACCACCTTATCCTCATCAACGCATTATAGGTAACTTTTTAAGTCAGTGGTTCAAATCCGTTCCTACATTCTAAGTTCTAACACGTTATAAAAACACAAAATTATAAATATTAGAAGTCACCCTCATGTATACGAGAGTAGTGTATACCGTAAATTTTTGGGTGTAATTTCATCGTCAAGGTTAATCTTGGTGCTAACTTCAAAACCCAATTCCTCTTTGTTGATCCCTATCCTCACTCTATACCATGTGTGTGAGCCACCAAACTAGCATCCACAACATTGCTAGTTATCAAGATAGTTTTAAGGATACTATACTATGCTATGGGGAGAAAACCATGGAAAGAAAGTATTAAAAGCTCTCTTCACATTGCTACATTGATCACACTAGTGACCTAAAACTGCCCTATCACCAAGTCTACTAGTGGTCTACACGAATCTATCAGTCAATCCATCCCAAAGACATTTTTTTTGTAGACAGAGAGGAATGGAGGGGGAGATGTGTGCTCATACAAACATTTTGAAATCAAGTTCAATATATATATTGAGCACAATGTCGTATTATCTTCATCCTCTCCAATGAGAACATGCTGCTATGGACCCTCTATATATCTATCAATACAAAAAAAAACTAGAGCAACCATAGTCACCTTCTCTAAAATCAAATAAGAATATAATGATGGGCTATTCTATGGATTACCAAGCTTGTAAATCAATGCTTTTGCATTTGGAGTTACACCAGTTAGAATTTTAGTATTTGTTGTTACACCAATTAGAACTTTAGCAAGAGGAAGAACCCTACAATGTTCCACTACCTTGGGACAACCCTGAGTTGCATTTGGAGTTACACCAATTAGAACTTTAGTATTTGTTGTTACACCAATTAGAAATTTAGCAAGAGGAAGAACCCTACAATGTTCCACTACCTTGGGACAAGCCATAGGATGTTCATATGTGCGCACATATTTGAAAGCTATAGGGATCCCAATGGGGAGGGGTAACATGTGGTGGCACAACCTCCCTGTAACCACTTATCCTTCCTTTTCTTTTGTTGAACTCTCTCAGCACTTGTTAAGGCTTTCTGTCTCTTAAGAGCCAAATGAGCTCTATGTCGCCCAGAGTTCAAAACTTTCAAGCTTTCACCTTCCATTCCAAGGCCTCACATACCACGTTTTTAATATCACTTCAAAGTACTCACTAGCTCAACTTGTCTCTCCAAGGTTGAATGCTTAAGATAGTTCTTGCATCAACAAGGACAACTGAGAAAGATCCTCTCCCTTTGTTGTTCAATTTATCCTTCTAGCTGTAGAAAACTTTACAAGTTCTAAATTTTTGATAGGCTTTTTGTAGCAGTTTGCCTCTTGAGGACTAAATGCTACTACTACAGGAGTGTCCTTGTTGGTGATCTCTCTCTCTCTCTCTCTCTCTCTCTCTCTCTCTCTCTCTCTCTCTCTCTCTCTCTCTCTCTCTCTCTCTCTCTCTCTCTCTCCTTCCTTCCTTTTTTAACATTATCTATCCTCCCTCTCTCTTTTGTTCTTTCCATAACTTTCCCTTTCTCCCTCTGTATCTAAATGTATCTATTCTTTTCTCCCTCTCTCTTTATATATGTCCCTGACTCGCTATTTCTAGCTCTTTCTTTCCCATTTTTTCTTCCTCTCCTCTCCTCTCTCTCTCTCTCTCTCTCTCTCTCTCTCTCTCTCTCTCTCTCACACACACACACACACACACACACACACACACACACACACAGGTGGGGTCAAAGTATGGGGTGGTAGCATTTGTAATCCACCTAGAAAGAATGAAAATATCCAAGTGTTTCCTTTAGAAACTTTCTCCAAGTGAAGATACAAACGCCATGTACACTGATTTTACTTAAGTCATGATCACTTCCGATGAAAGTTATGGACATGGAGATAGTTGTGGAGTGCATGAAAAAGATTTATCAAAGCTTTGTACATTGGTTTACTAAGATTTTTTGAAAGCCAAGAAAAAAAGTTAAAAAGATGTATAGAAATAAAATATTGAGCTTCAGGTCGATCGACATCAAGTAGTGGCTTGGAAAATTCCCTGCATTCTTGATGCATCACTAGAACACATAGTGACTTAAGGCTTTCCCACAACATCAATGTATCACAATGTGGAAAGATTTTGAGGTTTGCCCTCCATAAGTTACACAATCCACATTGTTCCCAGTTACAAAAATCTATTCTTCTGTGAGAGAGGCTTAGACAATAATTCCATAAAATCTATTCTTCTGTGAGAGAGGCTTAGGCAATAATTCCATAAAATTTGCATAGACGATGACTGGATAGTCAACTTCTTGACCAAAATTTTGATCAAATATACATTGGATCAAATAATATACAACCTAATCGTTTTAATTTTTGGAATGCTTATTTTTATATAGTTTGTATCCAAAATTTATTGTCATGGATCTATAGAACTACATGTTTTGTCTATTCGTCAACCTACCTATTTATTGTCTATAGATGTGTCTTTCTATCTATTTCTTTAATCATCTCTCTATCTATAGAACTATATGTTTTTCTATTTGTCAGCCTACCTATTTATTGTCTATATATGTGTCTTTCTATCTATAGATATATAGTTCTATGTATCTCTAGACCTATATGTTTGTCTATTTTTCACACTACCTATTTATTGTCTATATATGTGTCTTTCTATCTATCTCTTTAATCATCTCTCTATCTATGTATATGTTTGTATGTCTAGATTTCTAATCTACCTGCTTATTCATCTTTTTGTCAATCTACCTACCCATCTATGTATGATCGTATCTTTCCTTGTCTTTTTATTTGCCTCCATATCATGTATTTGTCCATCCATTTACTCATCCTTTTTATGTCTTGCATTACTTACCTCTCTCTCTCTCTCTCTCTCTCTCTCTCTCTCTCTCTCTCATAGACATATATACATACATATATATATATATATATATATATATATATATATATATATATATATATATATATATATATATGTGTGTGTGTGTGTGTGTGTGTGTGTGTGTGTGTGTGTGTAGAGAGAGAGATTACTTTCCTTCAATCTACCTCACAAACACACACACACTGTTACCTAGAGCTCACAACTCCCAAGTTATGCAACACAACAAAAATGAGAGATAAGCTACTCATAGGCAATTTTATAAGAGAGACAACTGAAGAGACCGCCATGAAAACACTCTGTTAATTAACGTGACTTTACATTTTTTGTAATGACAAGAATGGCGAACTGTAACTCACGCTGAAAAATGAGATATATATATATATATATATACTTTTTTACAAAAGTGGAAATTTTTTGAAAAGAGATGAACTTTGTTGTGGACTCTAGAGTGTTGTGTGCTAATTACTTTGACAACTTGCAGATTGCTATGGTATCATTCTTTGGCTCATACAAGGGCCTTCACAGGTAAGTTGCAATGAGCCCAATGTGTCGTACAAAGTAGCTACCATTGATGATTCATGCAATCTTTGTTGATTGCTTTGACACCTTGAAGCCTATCGTGGCATCACTCCTCAGCTCATGCAAGGGCCCTCACAAATGCATGCATGTTGAAGCCCCACCCAATGTCTTGTGCAAATAGGTGTCGTTTATTTGCACACCCTCTAGCTACAAGAAAAAAATGAGATTTGGTTATTTTCTTCCAGCTAGCAAAGAGCAGCAATGGCCTGTAACTATGTTCTCCTTGCTTTCGCAGTCTTCCCCTCCTTTGCGGGCTAAGCCTAATTGACATGTTCCTACCGTCACAAACAAACTGTGAATTTACGAAGTGCTCCTAAAGAGTTTCTCTGATATGCCAAAGAACACATTGAATTTTTTGTGGAAATTGGAGAGAGACAACCCCATCTACCTCCACATAACTTTGCATGGTCATTCTAACCATTTCATACGCACCTATTGCCACAAATCTTTGCATGCTCAATTTACACTATCATGTTTGAGCATGATGACGTGCATAGCATCTCTCTATGACATAGTTATTTAAAGCTTAGAGTAACATTCCAAATATATAGTGTGACAATGTGCATACTTTACCTCTATGACAAACTTATTGAAAATCAAACATTTAAAGCCACCCAAAGAAGTTACTTAATTTAAGACATAATGCAATGTAGATTAAGATATGTAAAATCTATTCAGCCATCCTTAAGTACCTAAGGTTGAGGTCACCAACCAAGGCATGTCTTTGATGAAAAGATAGTGCAGCTCAATGTGTGTTGCCCTCATGTGGAACACTAGGTTTTGAACCAAATTTATGCTACTAAGGTTCTCATATTAAGTGAAAAACAAGCTCGCAAACATGCATGGACCAACTCTCCCAAACCTTAAATGCATATTTTTCTCCCATCCTTCTATCCACGTGCCAAAGATCTAACCACTTGCTTTAGCCCAAAAAAAATTATTTCACCTTAAATGCATATTTACACAACGAAAATGCTTCCTCGACAAGACTACCTCCAACAATCAAATGATCCAAATAGACACAAACTATTACAGTATATGCCTCCTTCCCCTGCATATGAAGTGAGTGATCTATGTCAACCATAGGAAACCCAACCGTAGCAGAACATACTAAAATTTTTCAATGCAAAGATCTAGCCACTTGCTTTAGCCCAAAAATTTATCACCTTACATGCATATTTTTCGCTCATCCTTGTATCCATGTGGCTGCTCCATGTGCATTTCATCTTACAATTCATCATGTGAGAACACAAATAAAAACTCAACTTTTCAATGTCGTCACTGCAATAATGGCACAAAAGGTGCAATGCTAAAACAAATATCATAATCAATCCCGTAAGTATGTGCAAAGCATTTTACTACCAATCTAGCTGGGAACCTACTCAATATCTCATCCACTTTATGTGTCGCAAACCCGCTGATAGCCAATCCTTTTTTCCTTGTGGCAATTGCAACAAATCCCAAGCCTCAATCTTTATAAAAGAGCATTTGTCTCTTTATCCATAGCCTACTCCTGCTTGCATCGATAGCATCCTCAAATTGCGTCAATTCCATATTGCGCATAATTAGCCGCACATGCACAATGGCAAGCCACATGATTGTCATCCAAACATGGTTACAAGTACACCTCCAAGACTCCTTTTAACCCAATGTTAAGTTTTGCTTATGATGTTAGTGGCTATTTTGTATCTAAGCTAAACACCCCTAGTATGGGATTGGATCAATTCCCCCATTGAGTCACATATGCATTTGTAGCCTCTACATATATGTGATTCAATTGCCAAAAAAAAAATTCTCTTCCTTCTCTTGCAACTTGTGCAATGTTGTTTTACATTTTTTGTTATCTAATTTTGATGATTGCCAACTTCACTTGTTTAGCTACATAGTAGATGGTACTCCATGGCAATCAAAGTCACTTTTTTTTGTACATTTCTAAAATTCTCTTTCAAGAATTCCTAACCACAAAATTTTCACGAGGTACTTTGGTGAACTTTTCTACTCTTTCACGGCGACATCCACCAGTACATTTGGGGCAGCCATAGGAGTCCTCAGGATCGTCTTCATCAAAGCTGAAATCTGCAGCAGCATGGGGAAAGCTCTGGCACCTTCTGTTCTCTGTCCCTAAGAGAGAGAGTAGTTTCTTTTATAGCTCCTGGCAACTGGTAACAATAGAGAAGAGCTGGGTTGCTTTTTTCTGCAAAAAATAGGGCAGAGGTGGGCAGCTACAGATGAAGAGAGAAAGTCTGCTTTTTTCTACTAAAAAAAAAGAGAGAGGGTCAATTTTATTTGCTAGAATAGGGGAAAAAAGGGGACGCCCAGTTTTTGGCCTACTTTTTATGGAAGTGGCTGCCGACTAATAAGTTGGGTGGCCGGACCCACTTAAAAATAGTCGCAATCTGCAATCTCATCTGTTAACCTTATGCTTTCACTCTCTCTCACACACACACACACACCATCCAAGCGTCACCGGAGGCAATCTCATGGACATATGCAGTGCTGACACATACTCCTTTGCAGACAGAAAAGCACTTGCTTTTCCGGAATGCAACCAAAAAGTAACTTTTTCGAAAAGCAACTGCATTTCATCAGAGCTACTAAGAACCCATCTTCATTCAAGTGCTTGCCTCTTGCGTGCAATTGTAACTCAGTTTGGAATCTACTCAAATGTCAGCTGCAATGGAAGGGTTTAAGGATTTCAACTCATATCTAGTACTTCGCACAAATGCTGAATACTGAGCGCCAATGGTTCATGTGGATGAATTGCAAAATGCTAGAGCTGATCTGATGCAAGATGCTATGCTGATCTGATGCAAGATGCTATGCTGATCTGGTGCAAAAACGTTGGGCTGATCTGATGCAAAACGCTGGGCTGAACTCATGCAAAAATGCGAGGCTGATTTGATGCAAAATGTTGGGCTGAACTGATTCAAAAATGCTGATGATGCTGGGGTGCAGGCGATGGAAACGCTAAGTATTGAGGTGCTGAGGTGTTGTGGGCGCTGGATGCCCCTGCGGGTACTGGGTTCTGATTTCTAAAAATTGAAGGGCAAGTGACTCTTGTATAGGTTTTTAGCCATTTGCCCCACCTACTTTTTATGTATGTCATGACCTAAGTATTTGTTTATATATCTATATGCTTAAGTGACTGTACTACGCAAGTGAGGGTATGCAGCTATGACTCCTTCTAGAGGCTCACAAAATGCCAGGCTAAATCCTAAGCTAACTAAGATGTTGATATGTAGCAGTAGCTTGTCCACGTGGCTCAAGTGCAATGCGCACGTGACACCAGACTATGGAATATTTCCTACTCGATGCTCCCGTCACCCACCATGTGACGCATCAGGAATTCCCATCTCGATGCTTCAAAATTGTGGTGATGAATGTCACAATGGAAAGCGCACATTGTGGCTGGAAGGGGAAAGTGTGTAGACCTAAGTCATGGCTAAAAATGTGAGGGAAGCAAGTTCGGATGTGACCAAAAGCTGAGCCCTCTAGTAGTGTGTGATACTCAGACTCTCGAACTTGCAGTGAGCATAATATGCACAATCAATTTGTCTCTTCTCCATTGCCCCCAACGTTTCGTCTCGCATCCAATAGAGAGGTAGCTAAGTTGAATGGCTGCGAAAGTGTATTGCTAACAAGGGGATAGGCTCAAGCACATAAGGGTGAGTACGGTTTCCTCTTTCAGTAAAGAACATGGTTTTGTAGTTGAGGGCAATATGGGTGATGTAATGTATGAAGCGTGTCCCACCGGATTCCTCCCAAGTCGTTATACATTGGCATTGTAGAAAATATTCATTCACTTAAGAGTCTATCAAGGCATTATGTAGCAAGTGTAATGCATTCCATCTTCCAAACCACTTCTTTATGTCTTGCATCGATCCTGTGCTCAAGATCTTGCTTTTATACGTCTTTTGAACTTTTTTGCTTGCTTCCCATGCAATTGTAGAAAGTCAATGTGAGTGGTTTTGTCGCATCTTTATCATGTACTCCAAAACAGATCCCGACTTATGTAGGAGCATATCTGGTGTTTGTGTTTTAACTTGGAGAAAGTTTGTAAGAAAACGCTTTTGGACATTCTCAAACTCTTTCCAAGTAGACTTTGAGATGCTCCCGCCCCATACTTCAACTCCATAAAGAAGAACCGGTTATCAATGTGTCAAAAAGGTACTTCTTGAGAACCCAACATCTGACATTTCCCACAACACATGTTCTCAAATGCATAGTACGCTCTTTTCCCAGCTTCCAAACGATACATAGCACATTCATGCCACTTGTGATTGGCCAGAACCTCAAGGCCAAGGTACTTAAAGCTCTTAACAGCTTCAAGTGTCTTATTGTTGTACACAATGCATGGCTTCTCCTTATGGTTGGTTTTCACAAGCATAACTTCTGTTTTGTATTCATTCACAATCCGCCGACTATGCAAGTAAAAGTTCTCAAGAACAACCATAAGCTTTTGTGCATCCTTTGAAGTGTCTACTAGAAACACCACATCATCCGCATATAACAAAAGCATGATTACCGCATATAACAATAGCATGATAATTGCAAATAGTGACGCCTTCTTCTCGCATAAAGTCAATTATCATTTGTTTCAATTGATTGATGTATAGATCAAAGAGAGTTGGTGACAATGGACATCCTTGTTTAACCCCAATAGTGCTTTCAAAAATTTCTAATATTCCTCTTCCTATGCACAATTGACATATCACCTTTTCATAGATTCGAGAAACCGTAAACATAAACTCACTTGGCACTTGGAGTTCTTTCATCCTTCTCCACAAATTGTTACACGGAATCATATTAAAGGCTTTCTTGAAGTCCACAAAGCAACAGTACAATCGCTTGCCTTTCAATGACTTTCCTCCATGAGAACATGAAGAGTGACAAGATGGCCAATGATGCTATGGCGTCGACAAAAACCCATTTATCCTCTTGCACGCTTGCCATTCTTTTCAGCAGAATCACTCAATTTTATCTCCATTATGCACCTAAACAACTTTTCCATAAGAGACCAAATCATTACATTCCAGTAGTTATTTACATTCTTTACATCCCTTCCTTTATGCAAAGGCTTGACCCAATTAGTCATCCAATCACAAAGCATACCATGTTGAAGTGCAAGGCTAAACATATCACACATCCAATCATCTGTAAAATCTTCACTCCATTTAATCATTTCCAGCTTGATACCTTGAAGATCTTCCGCTTTGCGAGTGACCAACTTTTCAAGCCCATCGCACAAATCCTCGATAGTGAAAAAAAGAGGGCATACATGGAAGTAAACCATAAAATGGCATCATTCCAACATTTGGTTGCTCATATAGTTACCTGCAATGTGTATATATATCCATAAGACTCAAGTTACCAAAACTCTCAACCCGCTTACCCTTCAAGTTTCTCCAAAATCTTCCACATGCACGTACCTTTTCTTAAACATGAAAATTGATGCTCGACTTCCCATGTTCTTCTCTTCTTTTGAACCAATGCCTTGTATGTATGCCAATGACTTTGATAGTTGTCTTTGTCTATAGTTACATCGAGCTTTATCAAGGACTTTCAAGCATCTTGACATTCTTTATCAAGCCACCTTTTGCGTGATCTACCTTCGTTGATACCATGGGTATACTTTATGGCAAAGCATTCTTCAGCACAAGAACAAATAACTTTCTTGAAAGCTTCCCATTAGTTTTCAATGATGCGTCATATGACTATAAGTCATATGAAGCTTTGTCATCCATAAATTTTGCTTAAGTATTTCATACACATTGATGCCCATTTGAAATCCATATGAAGAGATAACTTTTCATCCTTTTGGATCAAATTATCATGCTTCGTTGTTTCTCCACGCGTAAGGTCAATAAATAAGGTTCGAGTGCTCTGATCCAGGCATTGTGTTCTCTACATGTAAATCCATCGGTTCCATCCATAAAGATACACCATTGGCAATGAGCATTCCCGTGCTATTGCACATGAGTAAAAGCAGCTTTCCATAGTGATCTGGCTCTTTCTCATCCATTGAAGTACGATCATACATTTGAACTTTCTCCAACTCCCTTGAAATATATGGCATATCAAATTGTTGAGTGTCATGATGCAATGTTTTTGTGCAAGCATCCGTATCCCCAAAGACAATAACATCACCTTTGCCCTTACAATAAGCAATCTCCTCCTCTAAATCAACAAATGGCTTATCTCTATCCATGCAATCATAAAAGGGAGAATCAAGATAAGGAATGTAGCAACCGGCTACAAAATGAGTATTCTTTTTGGTGTCATAACCTTCAGTCATACATATAACGTTTGTGCTTGTCATCTTTCACAATCGATACAAAATCTTCTAGTCCTTTCTTAATCATGCATGCTACCCCTCCTTGACCTCTTCATTGCTTGAGATTCTTTGATCACATCAATGAATGTACATAGTAATCCTCCAACCAATTAATCCTTTGTGTAATATGCTTCCACATTTCAATAAGAAGTACAACATCGGCTTTGCTTAATAGTTCATCTATGCCAACCTCTGCATTCCATGGCTATCCATTGCAATTCCAAAAGCATACTTTTAATTGTAACTCGGTCCCATAGGTCGTGCATTTCTATTTGCTTAAGGGACTTGTCTCGTCCTTGGACATATTCTCTTCATGAGATAACTCCTTTTTTTTCTTTTTTTTTTCCTCATATGCCTTGTGATGCTCATTTTGTTGCTTAATAGTGCGATCTTCAATACAAAACATTTTGACTCTCTCAAGTAAATCCAACTATTATCAAGGATAATCTTTCGCTTGGTTTCATCCGCCATGGTGCATACAATTGGCAGCTCTTCCAAGTGAGAAGCTCCTTGCTTACCCACTCTATGTGCCCTATAAACCATAATTGACATACCAAAGAGAGTTTCGAAAAAATCTTCAATAACGATGGCACGAGAAGGAGGTGTTCTTCTCTTCGGAAATTCCACAAATAACAATGTTCTTGGAACGTCGCTCCCACTGCTTCAACTCCTCTATATCCATATTCTGAACATTCTTTGTTTGGGTCATAACTTGCATGAGAGAGAAATTTGAAACCACATTGCTACCACATACATCATCCCAAGACTTGTTTGTGCATACATTTTCCATCTCGCATACATCACGACTCATGGTGTCAAATTTCTCCTCTATCAATACATAATCACACTAGAGCTCGAGACTCAAAGATAATCACACCATTGATAAACTTCGACTGTTACGAATAGGAAAACCTGAAAGGTCGTCACAGATCATGCTTGCCAAAGAAGCCATCAGGGTCTAAAAAAAAGAACCTAGCTACTTGAGCAAACTCCTTGAGATTAAACCAAATGTCCGCCGCTCCTCTGCATCTGCCAAGGTCAAACCTGTAGGTACAATCTAATACAATACGCCAAACTACATGCAGACTCACAAGAGCACATATACTCCCACTGTTGTAACTTGCTACCTTAAAATCTTCGCCAAAACTGTCTTTTGTATTTATGTTGAAGAGAACATACTCACAACTAAACTGTGCAATCCATATCCAATACACATAACACCAATACTCAAGGAAAGAGTAAAGGAACCGCCTAGGGCAACTGTCACAAACGGGAGCGCATAACAATATAAAATACATTTGGATAAATAGAATTTATCACTTAATACTGAAGCCAGAGTATGTAGAGAGAAATAGATAAAGGGAGAGAGATAGAGAGTGAGAAGATCGACACAATACTGGGGACCAGAAGATGGGCTGGTCCCCTCCCTTAAAGAGAATTCTTTATTAGGGAGAATCTTTTTACAAGCACAAGAACCAGAGAAAACCCCTCCGTTCTAATTCTCTCACTCGATGGTCGTTCCTTCCCGTCAGGAAAATCCCAGAGACGAGCTCTCAATCCTTTTTCCGTCTGTACTCGGAGTTGAGACTCCGCAGACAATTTCCGAATTCCGTTTCCGGAATTCCCAAGCGTAGGCCGAAGCCTTCTCGCTTCTCCTTCGCGATGAAGTACCTGCAAACACCCACGCAAACACGCAACAACAGTTCGCATGGCGAATCGACAATAGATACCTGTCGCTCTTGCGCGGGAAAAGCGACTTTCGTGCTTCGTAGTCTCGCGCGATCTCTCGCGTCTTCTGGTGGCAGAGTCTTCTCTTGCTGGCGTTGGTAACCTTTTTTCAGTGAGGGCATGTGGTGCTTTTATAGCTTCTTCGCCACGGCACGAATAGCTGCTTGCGTAGAGATCGCGGCCTTTTTTTTTTTTATGTTCTACCCGAAATACGGAGAGAGAATTCGCTAGCTGGTTTTGTTGCTTTATTTTCGAAGTGGCTACCCATTTATTAAGTGGGCGGCCGGCATATTTTAAAATTGGTTTGAACCTGCCCAAAAACTCAATAAAACCTTGTAAGTTAAAAACAATGCCTTTCACAACACTTCCCGGGCGTCCCTGGATGCAACCACATGCACGAATGCAATGCAAACATAGATTCCTCGCGGAAAAGCGTCTGCTCTTCCCGGAAAACTCGTTAAAATTTTCCACTTTTTAAGAAAAGCTTCTTAGAACCCATCTTTATTCTTGTGCTTGCGTCTTTACACGTATTCCTCTTTTCCAGTTCGGATTTCCTCTCGACTATGGATATTCCCTTTCCGATGCACCCGTCACCCACTTTGTGACGCATCAGGAATACCCATCACCTAGTCCTTTCCTACCGAACTTACGGTACAATCCCCTTCATGATGCTCTATGTCACCCATCCTATGACGCATCAGAGATGTCCGTTCCCAGATGGTCGGATACTTCTTTCCGATGCTCCCTGTCACCCATCCGATGTGACGCATCAGAAGTACCCGTTCCTGGTGGCCTTATAGATATTCCCGTTCTTAGTGCTCCCGTCATTACTTTCAATGACGCACTAGGAATACTCTGTACTCCGATGTCTCCCGTAAGAAAAACCCTCTCACTTAATTATTTTTCTTGTTGTTCCAAGCGAGAAAACCCTCTCGCTTATAAATCCAATAATTCATTTAGAATTATTTTTCTGTCAGATAAAGCCAATTTAGCAACATCCCTCTCACTTATAAACAGTTGTCCTCAACTGTAGAGGTCCAACTGAACTGCCGAGGAGAAATCGGAAAATTTCCAAATCTTGCTCAATGGTGAGTTGAGCTGGTCCTTTCTCAACAGAGAACTTTAAAATTAAATTAAACAGAAATTCAATAATTCAATACTTACCTTACCGGTTCATGTTCTTCCTCTAGTACCTCGAGGATATCCTTCACCAATCATCAAACTTAAGAGCCATGTAAGAACTCGTCATTCGCGTCTTTCCAACAGATCGGAAGTTTCTTCGTCCGAGAACCTGTTAACTCAATTCCACCGTCTCAATCCCGAGAAGACTCATCCTCTTAGAAATCAATCTAGGTATCTGTCCTTGCGCATAATCCTGCGCTGTTAGTCCAGAGGGTATTAAACCTCTTGTGTCCTCCCACATAGGGAATGCCCAAATCATAAGAGTATTAATCTCGATGTCTTCCTTCACAAACAAAGTCTGCGATCACCTTAAAGAAAGTTCTTGTTTCGGGCCGTCGCCCAACGTAGACAGACGGTTCCAATCCGAAGATTCCTTGTGCACGGCGGCACTTCCTCCCAATCTTTTCCTCCTGCTAGTTATTACCACCCGCAGTGTTTTTCCCAACGCCCATTAGCGTCTCTTCCTTCAAAAATGATTCACCTTGTGAGCATCAATGACGTCTTGCAAAATCTCAAGCAGATAGAATTCTAGCCATAGCATTTTCTGAACGTATGTTCAAACCCGATTCACAATACAGCGAACCCTCTTTGATTCTTACCATTTTGAAACGGTAGGCGAACTATATTCTTATGAACATACTAGTTCGAATTTATTCTAGCAACGTGTAAATGCTACTTGACCTGCTCGTAGAGAAACATATATCGCAACCAAAAGTTGCTACTGTAATTTTAAAAGCACATAGTGTACTCAATGATCAACGACCATAAGAAAACCTCTTCTCTGTAAAGAAACTCAAATTCCTTCTACCGAACACACCTCAAATAGAGATTCTCGTGTCGGAATATCCTTGCACGCAAAAAGACGCTCAAGAGAGTATAACAAACTCTCATCCAGTTCCTTGGCATAGGTCTGCATCTTCCTGTGTTATCCATGTACCAAAGGTGTACATAATTCTTAAGCTGTGTTAGAGTTTCGGTGAACCTGGGAAATTTCCTTCCCTTCGTAAGATCCTTAGACCGAAGACGCTCAACCTGACGATCCCTTGGCTCGATCTTAGAGCAAAACCCGCTCATCAAATAAACTAGGATTTCAATCCTTGGATTCCTCGAGCACAGGCCGTAGTCGTCACTTGTTCCTTCCCTCGAAAGAGAGTGTTCACTTGTGCGAAAAGCACTACCATGTCTTCCCTGACCGGGTAGAGGGTGTTGGTTCATAAGTTTAGTGAAAGCTTTTCTTGGTTGAAAGCTCGGAATGGTTCCTTCCTTTCTGCCGTCCTACCCGCAATAGCAGGTAATTTGTTTGTGAATTACCGGATACGAGATCAATAGTTGACCTTCCGGATGGTTGAGCAAACAAATCCATCTCTGAAAACAATGTTTCAAATTGATCCTACTCTCATAAATACTCGAGAGTGATTGTCGTGGTTAGACACATGCATATCTTGTGCCTAAAAGCAGTACGCATTTTATGAGTTCCTCAAAGATTTAACTTTGACCAAAAACCTGCCCTCTCACTTAAAGTTTGAGGATCAAAAACTCAGGAGTTAGATTGAATTCCCTTACTCCAAACTTTCTCCGGATAGCAATGTATCCTTCGAGGAGAGGTAACAAAAATTCGTTGTTTCTGTGTTCAATGGTTCTCGTCCCACTGCGGGGACTGTATTCTATGTACATCAAGGTGTACACTTTCAGCTTTTATTGCTGACTCCACCATCTGCTGCAAAGTATCTTGCAGATGGGTTTACAAAATTCGGGCAAAAGTCCTTCGTTAAATTTGTTCATCTTTCCTTCCTCAAAGAGGGTCAAGAATGGAGCTACCTTGGCAAGAGTGAACCACTACTTGCTTTGACTCGCTCGTGTTCCTATTGGGCAAACCAATCCCAATCTTCTTGAATGCCTTCCTCAAAGCGTAAAGGAAAAAAAAAATTGTCCGAAAATTTAGCCTTGAATTGAATCCAAGTCTTGTTGTAATTCCTTGCAGAGCTTTGGTATACTACCAAGTACTTGCAATCCCCTTGAGGTGTTTGGTCACATGCCTCACCTTCGACGCTTTTTCATAAATTGCCGTTTGCAAAGGCAACTTCAAACTTGTCGAATGAAAGCGGTAGCTTTCGGGGCATCTTCCCTTCCGTCAAAAGTATCAAACTTGACCGGAGTGTTCTGAGGTCTAAAGACCTTCTTCATATCCTTCCCGAAATGACGGGATTTCTTGGCTATGGTTCTGGATTGATGTTCATGGATATCTTCTGGGTTCTGAAGTATCTTGAGCATTCCGCTCCTCAAATTCTCTAGGTTCTTGAGCATCATGCTCTTGTCACCTTCTCAGAGAATTCCAAGTCTTGTGTCGACTTCTTGCAGAGAGGAAAAAAAATTTCCAACTCTGCGAGTTCTTTTTTTTTTTCCTGCACGACTTAGGGTTCCGCCTACTGACATCTCTCTTGGCTTGTCGTGGCTTCTTCCCGTATCTTCCCAAAGTCGTCCTCCTTTACAGAAAAAGAGAGGAGACCATGCTCTGATACCACTATCACAAACGGGAGCGCATAACAATGTAAAATACATTTGGATAAATAGAATTTATCACTTAATACTGAAGCAAGAGTATGTAGAGAGAAATAGATAAAGGGAGAGAGATAGAGAGTGAGAAGATCGACACAGTACTGGGGACCAGAAGATGGGCTAGTCCCCCCCCTTAAAGAGAATTCTTTATTACGGAGAATCTTTTTACAAGCACAAGAACCGGAGAAAACCCCTCCGTTCTAATTCTCTCACTCGATGGTCATTCCTTCCAGTAAGGGAAATCCGAGAGACGAGCTCTCAATCCTTTTTCCGTCTACACTCGGAGTTGAGACTCCGCAGACAATTTCCGAATTCCGTTTCCGGAATTCCCAAGCGTAGGCCGAAGCCTTCTCGCTTCTCCTTCGCGATGAAGTACCTGCAAACACACACGCAAACACGCGACAACAATTCGTATGGCGAATCCACAATAGATACCTGTCGCTCTTGCCTGGGAAAAGCGACTTTCGTGCTTCGTAGTCTCGCACGATCTCTCACCTCTTCTGGCGGCAGAGTCTTCTCTTGCTGGCGCTGGTAACTTTTTTTCAATGAGGGCATGTGGTGCTTTTATAGCTTCTTCGCCACGGCACGAATAGCTGCTCGCGTAGAGATCGTGGCCTTTTTTTTTTTTCTATTCTACCTGAAATAGGGTAAAACAGGAAAAAAAAAAAAAAGGCCACTTATTAAGTGGGCGGCCGGCATATTTTAAAATTGGTCTGAACCTGCCCAAAAACTCAATAAAACCTTATAAGTTAAAAACAATGCCTTTCACAACACTTCCCAGGCGTCCCTGGATGCAACCACATGCACGAATGCAATGCAAACATAGATTCCTCGCAGGAAATCGTCTGCTCTTCCCGGAAAACTCGTTAAAATTTTCTGCTTTTTAAGAAAAGCTTCTCAGAACCCATCTTTATTCTTGTGCTTGCGTCTTTACACGTATTCCTCTTTTCCAGTTCGGATTTCCTCTCGACTATGGATATCCCCTTTCCGATGCACCCGTCACCCACCTTGTGACGTATCAGGAATACCCATCACCTAGTCCTTTCCTACCGAACTTACGGTACAATCCCCTCCATGATGCTCTATGTCACCCATCCTATGACGCATCAAAGATGTCCGTTCTCGGATGGTCGGATACTTCTTTCCGATGCTCCCTGTCACCCATCCGATGTGACGCATCAGAAGAACCCGTTCCTGGTGGCCTTACAGATATTCCCGTTCTTAGTGCTCCCGTCATTACTTTCAATGACGCACTAGGAATACTCTGTACTCGGATGTCTCCAGTGAGAAAAACCCGCTCACTTAATTATTTTTCTTGTTGTTCCAAGCGAGAAAACCCTCTCGCTTATAAATCCAATAATTCATTTAGAATTATTTTTCTGTCAGATAAAGCCAATTTAGCAACAACAACATGCCCATGAAGAACGCGAGGGCTGGTCTGTAACATGCCAAGAAGCTGGGCAAAGACTGCAAGGGGAAAGAACCTGCTATACTTGCTGGCCGTGACCAAATCTGCATCCGAAGAATTGTCGGTGCTTGCAAGCTCACAAAAGAGAAAAGGAATGACCAAATTTGTAGGGCCACACTACCACAGGGGAAGGAGAGAACATGGAGATAGGAGAAGTCCACACTCCAACAACACCTCCTCGAGTTGTCGTCATTGTCGGCTACACGTCTGGCACCACATGCTCTAGCTCTAAACCTCAGCCACTAGGAAGTCGGAAGATCAAACAAGAAATGGTTTTAGAGATAGAAGTATCGGCCTCTCCCTATCAAAGCTAGCTCCAACACATGCACTGGAACATGCACTTGATTTGTTGCATACAGGATGAACAAGAGACTACTGAAGTCGAAACCAGAACTTCCATCCTTGGATGGAAAAGAGAATATCAAAGAACATCAAATGCTTCAAGAAAGAAAGCAATCTCCCGCTGCCATCCATAACCCACAATCTGATACAAAAGTGAAATTGAATGATCAATCTGCTACCCATTGGATAGGTAAATCCCTCAACAACTCCAAGAAAGACGTGCATAAGGCACAGCAAATCTGCCAATCCGTCTCCTCAAAGAAAAAATAGCCATAGAAACCTACTCCAAAAGTGTTGAAGAAGATCCTACTGCTGTCCAAACACTTCTCTCTGAAGAAGAAGCTGGAAATGAATAGCTCCCCCTCTGGATCCAACAACAGCATGCTTGCTCCCCTTGCACGAAGACACCACAACAAGACTCCATCTAGGAAAACCAAAGCAATCCAGCACTGCTACACATCCTGTAAACTCCATCAGGTTCCCCAAGGTGAAGAGAGGACGGAGAGTGTAAAGACGGGGAAGTCATAGACGAGGGTCCATAGCCTCCACATACCCAAATCTACCCCAAATTGGAGAAAAACCAGGAAAAAACAACAAGTTTCTTCTCTCTCAATCAAGTACAAAACAGCACCAAATCAGCCAAATCCGAGGATCCAAGGTGGTCGTGTCGCCGAGGGCTGTGAGAGAATTGGCTTGTGGTCCGGTGGACACCTCGACTCTGATCTAGAACATTTGCAATGCCACACACATGAACAAGGCGCTTGTGGAGAAGAGAGATCACTGAGGTAGCAAGAGACGGGCCAGGGTATCTCAAATGAGAGAGAGAGAGAGAGAGAGAGAGAGAGAGAGAGAGAGAGAGAGATAGATCTAGGAAAGGCTCTCCATGCTGATAACAAGCCGCTCATACAAGTCACAAAGGGTATGGTCCAGCATAGAACTGACATGCCCAATGGACCCGAGGTACACTAAACTTGAAACTGCGGACACTGCCAACTGCTCCTGCACAAGAGACCATTGACACGGTCTCCACATGGGCTGCCCTCCCCTCCTGAGAAAGCGAGGCTCTTCCGGGATCTCTCAAGGCAAGAAGGATGATCTGGAGGAAGAAGAAACAGGATCAAGGCTACCCTATGGTGTGGCTGCCCCTTGGATAACATGAATATCCTCCTCTTGAATGCTTGCACCAAGATGGAGGTGCTCTGAATCTGCAAGATCAAGGTGCCTCTTGAATATGCCCTGAGACAGTAAAACGCAGGGGTGATCCCCTACCGTCCATCATCACCACCGGTGTGCTGCCCTCATGCTGCTGAGTGTCGAAGATGGGATGTAAAAACGCTGGGAAGCCCTGCTTAAAAACGTCAGTCTGGCTGCCCTCCCACTGCACATAGCAACACCTAGGGTTGTCCCAAGGGGCGCCCTTGCACCCAAGGGCCTGTGCACTACATCCTCCCCTAGTGCCCTACCCTCTAATATATACACCCAAAGATGTGGGTTGGGCACCTATCCACAAGCCACGACCTCACAACAGAGGGGGAAGAGCAGAGAAAAAAGCACTAGTGGCTAGTAGGGCCAGAGGAAAAAAATATGGCAAGGCTGGGAAAAAATTTCCCAGCCTGCAGGACTAATGGCCATGGAACAAAGCCAAAACCCTGAGCTAAACATGGCTAAACATAACCTGACATGAGAAAACAATCTCACACTGGCCAGACACAGCCATAAAACAGCCCTCACTCCCTAACACCTGTCACTAGGAGAAACTAGGACGCACTAGACCAATCCAGAGAGATGCCTAAGCTCTAGCAGGAATAGCTATCAAGTGACCAGCTCATTCCAATTTGGCGATCACGGTGGTGAGCTAAAGCTCTTGACAGGGACCAGTCTTCTATTTAGAATTCGGAGTCAGCCAGATATTCGCAATGGCACCAAGACGTTTAGCGAGAGGAAAAAGGCCCACTACAATGTTTGTTGAGGACCAGAACCACATCATCACAGTTGCTGAAGAATCGGAGCAGAGCTCTGATAAAGGACCCAAGCCCCACAATGAGAAAACTGATGTAAATCCTCACAGGGGCCTAGGGTTTCTCAACATTCAGTTCAATCAAGGAGACGCCATTCACAGAGAGTTGAAAGATGCTCTCATTTGCATGGGTCTCGGAAGTCTTGATGCTCTATGGGCAATGTGGTGTTCCCTTCTTCACCTTCACAATAATCACCAACTTTGTTTATAGGAAGTGGCTTTGCATCCTTTTTGGGTTGTCTCCAATCCTTCATTTCTCAACCTATTGTCTCAACACGATTTTTGATTCGCATTTTCTCAAGACGTCTACTGACATCCCTCCACATTTGAGGTCTAACTTTTAGTAGCTCATCTTCCGTTACTATGCATGTCACTAGTGTTGACATAAGTTCTTGCAATCCTTGAGAATCTATGACTGGCTTATAATTCTTTTCTAAGATGGCAAAACCATAACATCAAATTTTTCCTCATATGGTCCTAAGTAGGAAGGCAACTCCTTAAGGGTTTCCTCGCTACTACAGTAGGCATAGCAGAAGAACAACGTCACATGCAAAAGCCGATCAAGGATGAACCTGATACTATCACTGGCATGGATGATAATTATAATGGCAGATGGGATGTTGATACAGATCATCACAGCAAGCACAGGTAGAGGAAAGAAATTTGATAGCAAGGAAAAACCATGACGTAGAGAGCGAGAATTGGATCATCATAGATCCAAACATGGGGAAATATATCCAAGCACAGGTAGAGGAAAGAAATTTGATAGCAAGGAAAAACCATGACGTAGAGAGCGAGAATTGGATCATCATAGATCCAAACATGGGAAAAACCATGACGTAGAGAGCGAGAATTGGATCATCATAGATCCAAACATGGGGAAATATCAAGTGACCTTAAGATTGCTTTTCCAACGTTCAAAGATAGTAGGAAGGACGCCCCAAATGTGCACATCCAAGCCTTTGAACATTGCTGACCCGAAGGATATTGATAAGGATGAGTGAGATGAATACTTCCCACAAACTTTGAAGGATGTAACCACGGAGTGGTATTACCATTGTCCCGCTTGCAAGCTTCAAACCTACAGCAAGTTGAAAAAGGCATTTCTTCTAGAGTACAGTGAGAACCATGGGGATGAAGATATCCCTCTACGAGCTAGATAAGATCAAGCATGGCAAGCTGTCGGTTAGAAGCTATGTGGAGAAGATCAAGGAGCTAACCAGACAACTGAATGAACCTCCTTAAGAGAAGAGAATGTGTGCATGGTTTTTTAGCAGATTCAAAAGTAAGAAACTAAGGTAGCAAAAGGTGTCAGCACCGACTAGAAAATTCAATCCCCTGATATAGAGAGCTTTGAAATTGGAGCAGCGGGCAAAGAAGGAGAAGAGCCATAAGGGAAGAGAGAGTTCAAGCGACAGAGAATCTTCCATTGAAGGGTCTAGTTCCAATTCCACTTCCGGTTGTTTGAATAGTGAATTAGAGGACCAGTTCGAGACTAAGAAGAAGGGATCTTAGACAAAGAAGATAGAGGCAATGTCGAAGCAAATATCTAAAATGTCAAAGACCAGACCTGCAGTTGGAAAGGTGGAGACCTAGTGTACTAAGTGCAAATCGAAAGAGCACAGGTTTGATGAGTGTTTACAATGTACCTACTAGAAAGCTCTTGGACATTTGTGGAGCAACTGCAAAAGCAAAATGCACCATTTTAAAGAAGGCAAAGATGTGTTCTTGCTAGCTCTCACAAATCCAAAACCGGCAAGTACTGACACTTTGTAGCTCAATGTCCAAATAATGTTAAGAGTTGAAGTGACCGAAGGTAAGATGGCAGACCCAATTCCGGCGCCAGTGATCACCAGGAGTGTTGGGGTTGTCATCGAGGAGCTACCAGATGAGGTGGATGAATGGCAAGAGCAGAGGACACCGACCGCCAAGATCATTAAGGATCTAGCGAAGAAGATACCAGAGAGGCCTAAATGCTCCGAAGCCAAGACCATTCAACGGCTTTCCTCGAAGGCTCTGGACAAGGAACTCCGAGAGAAAGAATCTCGTGAGGGAGATGCTGGGAAAGAAGTTGCACGACCAGAAAAGGGCTTAGAGGAGCACCTAGAGAAGGATGTCCGGCATGTCAAGATAGACTTGACCAAGATTGATAAGTCGGATCTAGGGACGGAAAATGTTCATAAGCATAGATCTGATTCTCCACAAAGGGATCCATCAGTTAGAAGACGCAGGAGGCCAGTAAAGCATGGCACTGCGAAGATGGTTATCCAAAAGAAAGATCATCGAGTTCAAATAGTAGCTCGGGAAATGAACAGGACCAGGTCTATGTCAAGGTCTTTGAGCGAATTGAGAGGCTAATTATTGAACTAGATGACATCAGAAGACCCTTGCCAAAGGCTGCCAATTTTATCAGAAAGCAAAGAATCAGATGCAAAGATTGTGGATTTGTCTGAGATCAAAGATGACGAAGTGTTGGTCATCCACATTGATCATAAGATCAAGAAATAGTGGGAGCCACTATCAAGGGTCATACTAGATGGCGGTGTTGGTGTCAACATTCTGAGGGAGCATGTTAAACAGAGATTGGGAATTCAAGAAATGAAATCGGCTCCTCTCAGAATCCGAACAATAGACCAGCGGATAGTCTAGGCCAACTGTCTAGTTGAAAATCTTTGAATCAGGGTAGGCTTTGAGAAGTTCAAAGCTAATTTCTTGGTATTAGATGTGCAAGGGGCATATAATGTGCGAAGTCCATGGCTCAGAAGTGCAAGAGCCATACACGACTATGCAGGCCAAACACTGACAATCCAAGGACCCAATAGAAGAATTCAAGTTAAGACAAATAATACCAGAAGCTGAAAAAGAGGCTATGTAGGAAATGTGGAACATCGAAATAATGCTGGCATCCATGAACATATTTAAAATGCAGTACTTATGCATTGCACAAGGGCAAAGAGCCAAAGACAGCAGTATCCCAAAAAATCACTAAGTCAAATCCAGGTGAAAGACCACTGAATCTCGATGGTAGGCCGTCTGAGAACACCTAAGCCAGACTACAGGGAATGCCAAACCAGATGAAGAGCACATGGATAATAGGCAACAAAACCCAGCTATACCTGGGCGTAGTAGAACACAATCTAACCAAAAGGAAAATTCAGCTGATATGGATAATCCTTTCAATGAATATGCAGCAGGTATGCGTACGAAGAAGGAAGGTGAATCATTGGCAAAATGAAAAGGGAGTTGTTTCAAAAATATCAGGTTGTATTTGCTTGGGAGCATACAGATCTAAAGGGTGTAGATCCGGAGGTACGCCAGTTTTGGATATCACTGAAACCAGATGCATGACCAATACGGCTTCAGAGGTACATAATGAGTCCAAACTATGCCAAGAAGGCTAAGAAAGAAATGGACAATTTACTGAAGGCAGGATTCGTTAAGAGGTGGTAAGTAGCGATTGGTTGTTTCCTATAGAGGTAGTCCCAAAAAAAATATGGGAAACTAAGGGTCTGTGTGGACTATAGGAAGTTGGATGCTCAGACCATCAAAGATCTGTTTCCTTTGCCATTCATAGATATGATGCTAGATGAGATAGCAGGCCATCATCCATGAAATGTATAGCTCATGGATGGGTACAGTGGGTACAATCAGCTGAAGTTAGCATCAGAAGATCGGGTGAAAACAGCATTCATCTCTCAATGGAGAGCTTTCATGTTTCTAGCAATGCCATTTGGGTTATTTAACGTTCCAACAACCTTTCAGAGGAGATCTTCAATGAATTTTTTCACAAATTTCTGGCGATATTTGTGAACAATTTTAGAGTGTTCTCAACTGAAGACAAGCATCTCCTATTTCTGGAGATGGTATTTGAGAGATGCAGAGACAAAAGGATTTGTCCGAATCCCTTCAAATCAGCATTCATGGTCTAAAATAGATAGCTATTAGGACATAGTGTGTCCAGAAATAATATTGAAATGATTGAAGACAAGATCCGGAGTGTCCAACAAGCCAGATCACCAATGAATGTATCTAAATTAAGTTCATTCTTGGGGTGCATTAACTTTTACAAAAGGTTTATTCATGTGTTTGCAACAAAGGCATTCCACTATATGAATTAACCCAGAAGAAAGTTAAATTGATCTCGACCCCACAATGTGAGACAAATTTTAAATTAGTATGAAGCCAATCCTTCACAAGCAGATTGTTATTTTCCATGTTCATGTAGATGCTTCCGGTATGGCGATAGGGGCTATTCTGGCACAACCTCATGAGAAAACGGAGTATCCAGTCTACTTTGCCAGTCGAAGATTCAACACGGCAGAGCGAGGCTATTCCACAACAAGTGCGCACACACACACAGGCACTGGGAATGGTTTTTAGTGCGACAAAATTCAAGCATTATCAGTTGGGAATGTTGTTTCACTTCTATGTAGACCATCGCACGTTACTCTTTTTTATTAACACAGTGGTGATTCAAGCATGATTAATCAGACAGATGATGTTCGTGTTGGAATTTAAATTCAAGATTTTCCACAAGCCAGGCAAGACTCACTGCAGGACCAATTTTCCTTTCCAGAAGGACCAAAGGAATTTCAGCAATATCATTAAGAGACGAACCAATTGATGCTGAATTATTTCAGACAATGGCAAGACGGAATGGGTCAGATCCCAAATGGCAAGATGTATATGAATTTTTACAATATAGAGGTTTTCCAGAAGATTTGTCTCACTCCAGTAAAAAAGCCCTTATAATCAGAAGTCTAAAATTTACTATTGTAGTTGGATCTTTGTACAGATTCGGTATTGATGGGGTCTTGAGAAGTGCAAGAAAGGATGCAAGTCATTACTGAAGCTCACAGTGAATCGTTTTTGTGCAAGAAGCTTTATGGTGGTAGAGCATGTTGTCAGATATCACAGCCTTTTGTAAAACATGTGATATTTTCTATAGAATGGGCAAACCCACTGAAGCAAACATGACACCTCTTACCACAATACAACGGTCATTAAAAATCTTCATAAAATGGGGTCTGGATTTCATGGGACCGTTCAAGAAGGTCACTCCCAGAAAGAATAAGTGTATAATCATGGCCACATGTTATGTGAGTAAATGAGTGTAGGTGTCACAAACTGCTGACGTGGTTGTCCAGTGCACACACACACACACACCCCTGTGGCGGGCTGAAATGCTGACCTGGCTGGCAGCGGCAATGCTGGCGGGGCACTGTACTCCCAGAAATTGCGGCGCAATCTACGGACCAGCCACGTGGCAGTGTACGGACTGTACGTAAAAGCAGGGCTAGTTTTTCGACGGATTTTTGACTGCTTTTGTTACGCAATGGGCTGCTTTAGCATGGGTATTTTCTACGCAATTGATGAGAGAGAGAAAAGCTCTGCTTTATTTTATTAAAGACAGAGAACTTTTGCTTTATTTTTATTAAAGCCTAAGGGAGAGAAAGAGCCTTTGCTTTATTTTTATGAAGGCTTTTAGAAACCTAAGCTTTTGATTTTTATCAGCTTTTGGGGCTCTGCTTTTGACATCCTTTTGTTAGATTTATGAAGTCTTATATCTCGGATCAGAAGACTCAATGGGAAACGTATCTACCTTTGGTGGAATTTGCCTACAACACCACGATACACTCTTCGACGGGGAAGGCGCCATTTGAGATTGTTGAAGGTGTTGCGAAGGTTCCACCCTTCCTAAGCACGAAAGGTAAGATTTTTGAAGACGATGAGTATACGCGCGACTTAGACACGGCTTTTGCCAAGGTCCTCGAGGCTTTGCAGAAATCTCAGGAAAGACAGAAAAAGGCAGCGGATCGCCATCGTCGCGATTTGAAATTGAAGGAGGATGATTGGGTGCTCTTACGTTTTGGGAAGGCACGCCTGAGAAAGAAAAAGGGAAAGGAGAGGCTTTTTCCAAAGCTTAGTATGAGATGCTATGGACCTTTCCAAATCTCCGAAAAGATCAATGATGTCTCCTTCCGACTGAAACTGCCTGACACTTCGAGGATTCACAATGCATTTCATGTGAGTCTCTTGAAACCTTTCAAAGGTGATGTGCCTGAAGATGGGGAGCCTGATGAGCAACCCGAAGTGAAGGAAAACGAGGAGATCCTTGTTCCTGAACAAATTTTGGCACATAAGGACACAAAGAATGAGGGTAAAGTAAGAAGGTGGTTCTTGGTTAAGTTCAAGAACTATCCTGCATTGGATGCGAAGTGGATGGAGGAGGAGGACCTAGCAGATACTCCTCAGATTGTGAACCTTTACCTTGAAGCTTTTGGTTTAGCATAGTCTATTCCAAATGGAACCCAGAATTCAGCTTGGCCGGAGATCTGGTGCAATGGGATGCACAAGAGGGGTATTACTCCGCTCCTTTGTCAACAGATGCCTTCATTTAGAATACTAGAGTCACTGATGTCTCTTTGAGCTTCAAGGATACTAAGAGCTGACAGTATTCTGTTGTATGACTTTATGAAATGGAATTCCTGAATATGAAACTGATTTGTTCTTGACTTGTTTTTTAATGCAAGAACTGATAGACGAAATGACTGCAGCATTTTGGTCTGAATGATCTCAAATAGACATGGTTGCAATAGGGGTTAGTCAATCGAGCATCGATGAGGTCCTGAGTGGATCTAGATGTGATTGCTAATTGCATTGCCGATAAATCATGGTCTAAGATCCGAATGAATGTTGTATGTGATTTATCATGTGATGTCTAGTTATGTCGTGTGATGTGACTGTCGATTGGTATATGTGCTAGATGTGTGTTCCTAGTGCGTAGGTACTAACAATCAGTGCCTCCTTGGGCAGTTTATGGCTTTTGTCTGTTTTGCATGCGTAATCGAGGGCGATTACAATGCTTTCAAGAGGGGGCTATGTCACAAACTGATGACCTGGCTGCCCAATGCACACACACACACCCACCCCTGTGGCGGGCTGAAATGCTGACCTAGCTGGTAGCGACAGTGCTGACGTGGCACTGTACTCCCAGAAATTGCGGCGCAGCCTGCGGACCAACCACGTGGCAGTGTACGGACTGTACGTAAAAGCAGGGCCAGTTTTTCGACGGATTTTTGGTTGCTTTTGTACGCAATGGGCTGCTTTAGCGTGGGAATTTTCTACGCAATTGATGAGAGAGAGAAAAGCTCTACTTTATTTTATTAAAGATAGAGAACTTTTGCTTTATTTTTATTAAAGCCTAAGAGAGAGAGAAAGAGCCTTTACTTTATTTTTATGGAGGCTTTTAGAAACCTAAGCTTTTGATTTTTATCAGCTTTTGGGGCTCTGCTTTTGGCATCCTTTGTACTCTTTAAATAAGCTGGCATGCCCGCAATCTTGTACTTTGAACTCAGATTAATACAAAAAAAAAAACCGAAAGGGGAGCCAGTCCTTGGGGCCAATATCTCTAGGCACAGAACTCCGTCGGGCTAGTGTCGAATCAATTGTGAACTGTGAACTGTTTTGAAGTGGTTATTTGTGTTGTCGCGGTGGGAGATTCTCGACTTGGAATGTCCAAGTCTGTTACAGTAGGCTAAGACATTACCCAATAACACAGCCAAGTCTACACTTTGGGTTTTATATGAATACATTGTATGTCGATATGGTTGTCCGATTGAGATAGTTTCAAATCAGAGGACTCGTTTCATCAATGAAACTATTCAAATTATGACTAAAATCTTCTCAATCAAGCATGGAAAGTCTACACCATACTATCTGTCAAGTGCAGCAGAATTGAAATGGTGAAGATCTAGGTTTTACACTTCCACAAAATCCTTTTCTTTCTTTCCTTGCGTTAATGGTTCCTTTTAGCTTGAATGATGGTTCCTTTTACCTTTCCCTAAAGAGAAGGAATGAGAGAGTGCGGTAGAGATGTGTAAGGGAGAGAGAGACAAAATGACACCCGATGGGGTCCCAACCTACCCTCTCAAGGGGCCCCCACACTGTTGCTGATGTGGTATTTGCTTTAGATTGCGTAAATGAAATGTATACACAATGCAATACCTCAAGTGCAAACTATATTGACTCGAACGATGACTATCGCCACCGTAACACGGCACCTCCGGGGCTGATTTGATGCACCTTTGGATCCTTCTCGATGTGGGATTGCGGATGGCCACCAAGGGGAAGATCTGGGGATGAATTGCACTCCCGATGTGAGAGGAATGAAGGGCTGAAAGCTGGCTGCAAAAACACAGATCTATAGCATAAAATGCAGCAAATCTCTCACGTAAAGCAGGGCTGAAAATGTTGATCTCGATGATGCTGTTGATGGACAGTAGTGGAGCACTATATGCCGGTGAGAAAATGCCCGAGGGGAGGCTCAATGGGCTGCCGAAGTACCGGCATCTGAATGGTTGGCGTGAGCAGATCTCGCACATCTCTCGCGCAAGAATGGGCTGAAAACTGAGAACGCTGGCTGATCTGCAAGCTGAGAGCTAGCGCTAGAGCTGGATTTGCAAAACGCTGGGTTGTTTGCTCCAAAAGCACTAGCCTGGGCTGATTCTAAAAAACGCTAGGCTTGGTCTGCTCCTCCTTCTAGCACTCTCCTCACTGATGCCCAATTGATGGCTCAAGGGTTCTCTTTATAAGCCAAGTTGCAGTCTATAAATTAGCTAAGGCTTAGGTAGGGTAAACTGTCCGCCAAACCCCACAAAATAAATCAGGTTCAGTTTTGGGTGAAACTATTACATATCTGCCTACCCGGGAATCCGATCAACGCAGGGAATGGCTGGTTGGATTCCTCTAACCTAGAACTACATGCATGTCATGCCAGATGTCCACTGTAGTGTAATAACATCTGTCAAAACGCGTGTACAAACCATTTGAGCAAGTGGGTTCCGAACTGGAAAACCTAATCTAATGGACTCATCCCAACATGCAGGTCCTGCGAACAGGCTCACAAAATTGCAGGTACTAATCCTCCTAGGATCTAGACACTCCTATCTAGGAAGAAGGGAAAAACTAGCTCTGGAAGTCGATGAAGCATTTCCAAGTGGCACACAAAGCCATGTACACGTGGCATCCTCTCCTGAGGTACAAGTACCAATCTGCATGGCCTCCTTGTATAAGGCTAGCAAATCTAGGTAGATGAAAAATTCCTCATCCACCCACGCAGCTTCATGTATCCCTCAATTCTTGAATTTGAGGAAATATTGCTCTGCTTCCTTCTTCTTATTGCCACACTGTAATGGAAGCATTCAAAAAAGCTTCCACTTGGTGAACAATGATCTCCGATGGTTCTTCTTTGGGATTGCTCCTTGGAAGTCCACCTTTGTGGCGGCAACTCAACAAGTCCACTTTGGAAACTTGTTGTGCCTCCTGTAGACGCTCTAAAGGAATGGCCATGTGATCATCCTTATCCCGAGTGCCCTAAAATCCACACAAAACTGAAATGAGTTTGGTTTATTACGAACAAAGAGAACTGGCAACCCAAAAGACCATACCTTAAGAGGGCGAAGCCTCCTACACAATAAGTCACCTAGTTTTGGCTTCTCTCTATCTAGTTGAGAGAAAATTTTATCTACGTGTTCCGCGTCATGCAATTGGTCGGAGGGATGGTGTGTAGGGGAATGATGATCTTGGGAAGCACAGAATTAACCTTGAGAAAACCTTCACTATATCTGTCAGAAATACCCAAGTTTCTTAATGTGGGGTTGACATAGATGACCACCACTTAGGCTCCTTGATATAGCTCTCTATTTTCCTAGACGTGAGAGATGAGAGGGAGAGGGGGAATACCACTCTTGCCTCGAATGAGGACGAGTTGTGACACATTATCTTTGATGAGAATCGTGAGCTTCTCCCAATCGATAATGGGCTTAAACCTGCGAAACCACTTAATGCCCAAAATGATATCACATCCTGCAAGTTTAGATACTACGAAACAACGAGTTAGTTGGGTTTGTTGAATGATTAATTTGACATCATCACATTCTTGAAATTTCAAAGCGTCCATGCCTTCAACGAACCTGTGCACCAAGAGGGTGGACATAGGAGAAGTCTGAAGACATGCGCATTTCACAAGAGATTCACTTATGACATCATGAGAACTTCCAGAATCAAATAACACGATAACCCTTTTGAACATTCAAATGTCCATAACATTTTATGAGTTCATTCTCTTTGAAAGCCCCCTCTTGCTTAGCTTCTTACTCTACCACACTCATAGCATACACTTGAGGAGTAGAGTTAGAAGTCGACGCAATAGTGGGTTCATTTTTAGATTAGGACACTCCCTTTTCATGTGACTTACTACGGGACAATGTAAACACCTATGTTCCTTTGCATACAACACCTGATCTTCCTCACTTAATTGACCACCTAAAACTCCTTAAGCAATTGTCACAAACTGCTGACGTGTCAATGCCCTGAAGAATGGAGCCAACTTGCAGATCCTGGCCGAGGGGCCTAAACCCTAAGAAGAACAAGTAACAGAAGAATAAGTCCTACCAACTTATGGGGACCCCATCCGATGGGGCCCCAGTGACATAAAGTAAGTAAAATAAAGCAAGACCCACACACACACACACAAAAACTGATGACGTAGCAGCTGTACAGACGCTCCGCATTTTGTGCCGACTGCTGACGTGGCGACGTGGTGGTTGTACGGAATTCCGCAAAACGCACTGGCAGCTTTGTGGCATTGTTTTTGGACCAGAAGCTTTTGAGTTTTGAAGGCTTTTCACTGTAACTGCTTTTCAGGCCAAGGGCCTTTAAATATGAGATTAGGGCTCATTCTCTGGCATGCTTCCTGGAGAAGGTGTAGAGTCTGGAGTACCGGCTTGTAGTGTGTTGATGTAATATAAAGAAATACCAAAAGGGGCACCAAGGTTTGGGGCCAATACTCTTTAGGGTGGAGATCCGCCACTCTGTGTCGCGTGTCGTCTCTCCCTTTCAGTTCAGTTGTTATTGAAGTGCTAAAAGTTTGTTCAGTCTGTTCTTTTCTATTGGCACGTGGTGTCCGTCTTGTGACAACAATCTTTTCATCAGGTGTGAGTTTAGGTTTATCAGATTTTCCTTTACCGTTATCCTTAGACTTATCGCTCTTTGCTTGAGATTAATATGGAGAATTAGATTGAGAAGAAGAACTAGAAGAGTTCTTTTTATTGTTACCTTTCCCATTAGAATTCTTGTCCTTGTCCTTCGATGAATCATGAGAGGAAGAGTTACCATTACGTGAGGCCGTCTTAAGCTTACCTTTGTTATGCTTTATCTCTTGATGTTGAGCCCGCGTATCGTTCACCGGCTTTCACATCAAACTTGATCTAGTGGTCCAATTCAAAGAGAAAAGCCTCCAACCTTTCCTCATTCAATTTCCTCAATTGTCCACCTAACTCAGACACACGGTTAGCATACAACATCATAGGTTTACCTTGTTGAGAGAAAGCCCCAAAATCCTTGCTTTAGGTACTGTGGAGGCAAGAAACGAGTCTTTAGATCCTCCTCGAACTTCTCCCAACTAAGCTCGAGAGGGGGAACGAGGAGAGACTCGGCATGGGCTGCCTTATGAGCCTCCTCCTCCTTCGTCCACTCGTCCTTCCAGGTAATGGCATCCCTTGAGAGATGCATGGAAACCAAGAGAACTTTGTTATTATCAGACTTTTTAACCACCGCATAATAGGACATAAATTGATGCAACCAAGAATAAATGACAATAGCATCTATCTTACCGTCATACTTACTGAACGTAATCTTCTCAGAAATTGGTTCATTGGCCGTCCATGTAGCATTGGTCAGCTCCGTGATGGTCTTGGCAAGCTTTTCATAATCGGGCCCCGAGGATGGGATATCGGATCGGACCACCAAAGTCGTGATAAGATCACGCATGACTGCCCTTTCTAGCCTACGAGCCTCGGCTTCGGCGGCCAATCGACGTTCCTTTCGCTCCGCCGCTTCCTCACGCTCTAATCGACGTGCTTCTTCTCATCATCTCCATCATCATGCGCATCATAGCATCCATGGGATTTGGTGGCAAAGGAGGAGGGTAGGGGGAGGACTCATGGAAGGATCCGTAGGTGGAACTTGCTCGCCTTCTTGATTGGTGGTCTCCATACCGCTACGAGTCTTGACCATGCAAGGATTTCCGCTCTTGGTTCAAAGAAGGTCGCAGACTAATCTTCAAGAGACTATCTACCCCCTCGTCAGTGCACCCTGCATGCAACACCCGGTATACAATTAGTTGCTATTTTCCAACACTCAAGGCGTATGATCCTACACGCAATGGCAGACCTGCAGTTCCAAGAGAGGGAGGAGTATACATCGAAGGGCTGCCAACACAACCAAAAACACAAGAGAGTAAAGAACTTTTAGGGGATTAGCAAATTAGTTCAAAATCTTCAAAGCTTTGATAACAATGTCAGGTGCAGCGGAATCCATCTAGGTAAACACTTCCACAAAATCCTTTTCCGTTAATGGTTCCTTTTAGCTTGAATGATGTTTTTTTTGTTACCTTTCCTTGAAGAGAGGGAATGAGAGAGTGCAGTAGAGATGTGTAGAGGGAGAGAGAAAGAGAGAGTGACACTTGATGGGGTCCCAAACAACCCTCTCAAGGGCCCCCCACACCGTTGCCGATGTGGTATTTGCCTTAGATTGTGTAAATAAAATATACACGCAATGCAATACCTCGAGTGGCGACTCTACAGACTTGAATGATGACTATCGCCGCGGTACCTCCTCAAAATGAGGCACCTCTGGGGCTGATTTGATGCACCTTTGAATCCTTCTCGATGTGGGATTGCAGATGGCCACCAAGGGGAAGATCTGGGGTTGAATTGCACTCTTGATGTGAGAGGAATGAAGGGCTGAAAGCTGGCTGCAAAAACACAAGTTTGTAGCATAAAACGCAGCAGATCTCTCGTGTAAAGCAAGGCTGAATATGCAGATCTCAATGATGCCGATGATGGACAGCAGTGGAGCACTAGATGCCGAAGAGGAAATGGCCAAGGGGAGGCTCAATGGGCTGCCAAAGTACTAGACCGCATTTGCATGGCTAGCATTAGCAGATCTCGCACATTTCTCGCAAGAACACTGGCTGATCTGCAAGCTGAGAGCTAGCGCTAGAGCTGGATTTGTAAAACGCTGGGTTGCTGGAACCGGCCCGTAGGGCGGTAGACTTAGGTTTTCACCCGAAACTTTACTTGAACTTTAGGACACAGAGAAACTTCACACTTAAACCTGTGATTGGAATTAACACTTCAAATGAACACGACCTAGAAGATAGAGCGCTCCAAGCAGACGCCGACAACCTATTGGCCCCAAAGACTGGCGTCCCTTTCGGTATTTCTTTATTCTTATCAAAAAGGGAATAAAACCTGCAATTTCCTACGAGCTGTCCCGCATAATCCGGGCTGAAAAAGACCTGTTCTGGCCCGATATCGACAGCATAACCATACTAGAAAACTTCACAAACAAAATCCCCAAGCATTGGATGACTTTCCCGGTGCATACGAGCACTTTCCCAAACCTAGCAAGAATCTGCAGCAGGCTGAATCTCTATTTTCTGCCCCGAAAATGCACCGGATCGCATGTACAACGATCCCCTCAGTTCCTCGACCTCCTGGGGGTATTAGGGATTGATTAGGGCCAAAACCCTAAACCTGCAAAAATACACAACAGGCTGTAATTCACTGTTTCGGACTCCGTTTCATGTGCCGGTCGCATCCGTAGCAAACTCTTGAGCTCCCGCACCTGTAGGGCTACCTGCACTTTGAATCGGACGAGATTTCTGGCGTGAAATTTCTATGAATTCACCTGTACCTACGGGGGATTAGCAACTAGCTAATCCAATACTTGTGCAAGAGGCTCTTGCCTTAGCAATCGCGCATGAACCCACACAATTGTACATACAGATGAAAAGCCCTCAAGCGGAATCATCGTGCTACATTGAGCAAGGGAGAAGGCAAGCTTTCCATTAAAGCTGTGATCACCTGCACCCACTACTCACACACACAATAGTCCACATTGATGTCAAATTAGTCCCCTCTCTCGATTTGAGTGCCCCCTCTTCAGCTGGACTTGGCAAAGTCATCTGGAGCCGCCAAGTGTCCCTTATGCCTCTTTTGAGTTAATTTCCTAGTAACCACCAATATATAAGCGTAGCGAAGGGCCTAAATGACTTTGAACTGAGCCTAGACACCCTTTTACTCCTCGGATTAAAGTGCCGAGGACTGGCCCGACCATCTCATGGCGACCTACCCTTCCTGACTGCGGATGAAACTCTCGGCCGTCAACCGTTTCACACTGGTCACACAATGTCCGGCCATTTGTGACTTCAAAAAGAGGGTCCCAAAAATTAAATAAAAATCAAGGGAAAGAAACCAACAACTAAGGTTAGTGGTTGCCACAGCCTCGTGACATACCCCCTTCTTGAAATCGCAAACGTCCTCGATTGCATGCCAAATATACATGTCATAGATGATTTAGTGTGATCAGCACCCTTTTACCATCACGTGTATCCGCAGGAAAGGTCATGAAGCATAGATACAAATGACTTAATGAGACCTTCAGACTTTTGTTATTTCATCTACAATAGAAGTGAGCATAATACCTTTAGCATTTATAAAACAGTGTCCACTTCTATTGCACCGAATCCGTATGTACATTTAATGTGCTAGCTCCGTCATTACCCCTCTTTCGAACACGTTGGGTTGAGGCATACGTAAGTTGTAACCCAAAGTCCTCAAGGTAAAGCTGCAATACATTCGGTGACTCTAGCACAGGGTGGTCTCGTACGGTCACGCACGTTTTGTCCACGTACCAAGACGTACGGTACTCATCGAACTAGAAAATTTTGTGTCGTACGACATGGTTACGTACGTTCAAAAATAAAAACATGCAATTCTTAAGCCTAGATTTTACACTTGAGACAGTTAGACAATTGATTATCACATTGGAGAGGAAGGCAACTTGCAAGTGCCAAGTGCCGACACTCAAGAGTCGAGAATCAAGAGAATGAGACACAATGGGCATGAACCGCAATTCACATTACATATGTCATAAATCAAAAAGCTAAGTTGATGTTTGATAATCGAGATAATACAAAAAAGTAGGCCTTTTAAGCCTCAATCGTGCAAAAAGTGGAAGTAGGGGCAAAAAAGATATGAGAGACACTAAAGTCTAAGAGCTTCCTCCGCAATATATGAGAGACAGAGAGAGAGAGAGAGAGAGAGAGAGAGAGAGAGAGAGAGGAGCCTAATGGAATCCAAGGTGAAGGACTAAAGCAATGAGAGAGAGAGAGAGAGAGAGAGAGAGAGGAAGAGAGAGAGAAGCCTAATGGAATCCAAGGTTGAAGGACCAAGGTCCAAAGCAATGAGAGAGAGAGAGAGAGAGATGAGGCTCAAGGCATGTGGGAGGTGGGGGGGGGGGGGGGGGGGGGGGGGGGGGATCCTAGGCTAGGTGGGAGGGATCCTATGCCAAAAGGCAACCCAAAAACCTCCCCAAAAAAAGTGCAGTAAAAAATTCTCAAAACTGTCGAACTGACCGTTGATTGGTCAAACGGACTAAAAAAGCCATAGGATGGATCGGACGCCTTGACCGAACGAGATGCCACCGGACGCCTCGTTCCGTCCGACGAACAAGAACAACCCTGCTCTAGCAGTTCACACTATTCCATCCACTTTGCATCCATAGGTGAATAGTTCCTGAACTTCACCAAATACCGTCGTGCAACTTTTCTCTTAACTTTTATTTCTTTTGGCATGTGCTCCACAAGACTCGGTTGAATCTTTAGCTCTCTCTTCTCTTTCAGACTCCTGAGAAGCTTCAGGAGCCACTTTTGCAAAGGACTTCTTTGTTGGTCTTTTCATTGACGTACCCCCTTTCACGTTGCCTGAAACCCACTATCTTCTCTTCAACAAGGTATGACCAGTGTTGGCAACTTCCATAAGCTGAGTAAGGGTAGCCACTTTGTTCTTTGTACGGTAATTTATGAGCCCTTTAGGGCCTAGGCAACCCACAACAATACTTGTCAATCTGCTCTGTCAATGGCACAAACCTGTAGGAGGTTACTGAGAGCAACGCTTTACAAAACCTCCAATTGCACTCCTTCAGGCTCTTGCAAGTAGCCGCAGTGAGTTGGTGCCAATCCGTCATGACATCGGCTTCAAATTCATTTGACAGCCACACACATGCAAACATTTGCTTGAAGTATACCCATGTGGCGGGTGCCTGTCCTTGCATCAATAGTGTCGTCCACGATGTAAGCGCATTGCCTCTGAAGGAAGTGGCAGCTTTCCTGACCTTAGAGGCCTCTGTAAAATTCCCCCCTGCATAAGCTGTATCAAACTACCGGAGGAAAGTAAGAGCCTTTTCCTTATCCTCAAAGCCGCTAAAGACTGAAAGTATCAAACTTTACATTTGCACCACCTTCTTTGTAGGCTTTTGGCTTTTCCAATGCTCCCAAATTGTCATAGGGAAGCGTTTGCAACATGGGCACTGTAATAGGGATCATCAACGTTCCTTGGCCATTGACGTTTTGCGTCATTGGTGCCATACGTGGCTGCTGGTCGAAAAAACCAGCCATGCTAAACTTGCCCTGTGGCACCCCAAACTGGCCCTGGTTGCTCTAAAAGCCTTGTTGCATGCCGATATTACCATACATGGGGTTTGGCATCATGCCTTGCATACCCCCAAAGATGTTCTTGGCATACATTGTTGGTTTCCAGGTGCATAACCAACCATACTTTGGCACACAAATCCACCCCGAAAATACCCAGGATGTACCGTGGCTGGTGGAAAACCCTAATGCATTGCTTGGAAATTGGTTCCCTCTCCATTTAATGCAACATGTGGACTCTGAAAGGTGGCAGGCTGAACTGTCAAAACCTGCGGAATTGGCGTCCTAGCCACTTGTTCATGGACGGAAGGAACCTGTCTTTGAGCCCCAGCAGCCTCCGCAACGTGCAAGTGCTCCCTATCCTGCTTGGACGCATGAAGGACCTGGGCTTGAGCCTCAACGGGCTGTACTGACTGTGTGAGTTGCCTTGTCTTTTGTGGCACTGGTGGCGCTTGTAAAAACTCCATAAACTTTGGGTTCTGCACCAGTCGAGTGAAAACATTCACAACGGCAACCAACTGAGTCATGGGACCTGAATGCATCATCTTCAAGTTGCCAACGCCCTGAACCGGTGGAGCATTCAAATCAACAAAAGGTACAGACAAAGGTACAGACAGGGTGGGCGTGAACTCTTGCCAACCTCAAACACAATAGGTATTGCCTGCCTGTCCTACGAGGAGGAACCCTCTTCCATGATGCATTTTCCTTTGTCGGCCATAGTGTAATCCAGTGTTCCTGTACTCTGTGTCCTCACCAAAAACCAACCGAGGCTCACTTCTTGAGGTAAAAGTGATTCTATCCCGGCAATGGAACCATGGAACCGGCCCGTAGGGCGGTAGACTTTCGTTTTGTCACGTGACACATCCAACCCTATGTGTCCGTCGACAAGCTCCAACATGACCAGGGTTCAGTTCAGTCAAGTCAGTCTAGAATAGGAAGTGATCTGGCACTTTTGTGAGTCTGTTCGCAGACCGTGCATGTCCAGACACTTAGATTAGATGCACATCCTCTGGTTGCACACAGCATGACCATTTGATTCCAGTCAGAACCCATCAGGAGCATTTTTACAGTGTAATAGACCTATTTTCCCTATTTTTGACATTTTTCACTTATTATTTTTAAGTGACTTTTGTTGGGAACTAGGTAGGGCAAATTTACTAAGTTTGTATATATAGACACCTAGCGCTAGCACTTTCTGGCAAAAGAGGCAGCAGCAGCTCCGGTTCAACGGGCACCTTCTCGGCAGGACCCCCCAAGACCAACCTAGCATTTTTGCCCAACAGTAGAGCCTAGCGTTTTCATTCCGAGATCAGCCCTTGGCGTTTTTGCATTGCAGATCAGCCTCCGCAACCACAAGACACGGCATATCAGCCCTACCGATAGCAGATCCCCCAGTGACAACAGACCAGCCCTAGCGTTAGCAGTTTCCTCAGCAAAGACAGATTTCAGCCCCTAGCGTTTTTGGTTTGCAGATCAACCTCAGCGTTTTTGCAGATCTTCGCGACGGAATCAACCCTAGACTCAGCGTTTTCAGTTTTCAGCAGTCAGATTCCGTAGTAGAACTCCCAAACTTCGCAGATCTCACCTTCCCGAAGCAGATCCTCGCCGCACGGTCAGATCCCATGAAGTTTGCAGATTCAGCCCGGAAAACGCAGATTTCAGCATCTGCGTTTTCAGCGCGTCATCGTCATACCATTGTCATCGACATCGTCACCGACATTCACGCCCGCTGCACCTTACAAGTTTTCACTCGAAACTTTACTTTCCTTGAACTTTAGGACACGCGATCTTTGGTTCTTAAGTTCACGAGGAACTTGGGTTCTTGAGGGTCTTGGATTCTTGGGTTCTTGAGGGTCTTGAGGTTTTCTTTTGCTTGCAATCTGTGTTTGAGAAGGATCTTCTCTTCACCCGAGTTCTGCTCTTTTCCACGGGCGCACCCCTTGGCGGCCTTGCGCTCACACCAAGGTTGCTTTTTCCCACCTCACGTCGATTGGCCGGCCGCTAAGTGCATGGTCCGCTCTCAATGAGTGAAAAGAGGCACAAGGGGAGGCTGGACCAGCCCTTCTTTCCTAGGATTCCTATCACTCTTCAAAAACACAATTAGGAATCGACACGCCCAAGCGAACTTGGGTTCGTGCGACCGCAACAAGCAAAAAAATCCTTGTGATTCTTGTGGTTCTTTCCTTGAGTGATACAGAACACTGCCAAAGCTCTGATACCAATGTAAGGTGCAGCGGAACGAATGTTGTTCTTTCTCAAGATGAGTGCTCCATAATGTGCTCAAGGTTCCTTTTGGTTCTTATGGAAGGGAGAGCCTTCCGTCTTTAATAAGGGAGTGCAATAATCACGAACAAAGTGAGTGGACACTGTGCGTGCAAGTGTATGAGACTGAGAGATAGAGAGAGAAGAGAATACGACACTAGAGACGTAAAACCCTCCTCCAAAGGCCCCACTCTCGTTGGCGAGAGTGGTCTACGATTGATTGCACAAACTGGTACAAAGTGTATGCATGAAACTGATGCAAGTCTAGGCTATGTCGGTGTCATCGACGGGGGTGACGAGGCCGACGCTAGGGCTGAAAAACTGAAGCTACTTATCTGCTGTCCAAAGCCGCTCAAGGCTGAAATCTGCTGCAAATCAAAACGCTGAATTGGGGCTGATTTCTGCTGCTGAAAAAACACTGCTTTGGGGCTGTTGAAAACGCTGATTCTCTGTTGCTGTGTGGTGCTGAAAACGCTAGGAGAAGTTGGACGATGAAGGGAATCTGGAAACGCTAGGCTGCTGGTACATGGCGATAGTGTGACTGCTGAAAACGCCAAGGGATGGGGTCTGCAGGCGATGGTGATTGGCTGGAAACGCCAAGCAAAGAGAGGCTACGGCGATGATGACCAAAAACGCTAGGGACTTGCTTGAGAGGGAATCGCCCAAGTCAGGGAGTCTTGCTGAGAGAGAGGGGGAACCTATCGCTGAAGGCCCGTGTTCTCCTTGCTCATATGCCAAATAGTGCTAACCTTGGTTTGCTTATATATTATCTTACCCAATTTGCCCTACCTACTTCCCAACAAAAGTCACTTAAATTAATAAGTGAAAAATGTCAAAAATATGTAAAATAGGCTAAATGCACTGGAAAATTCCCCTGAAAGATTCTGATGGATTCTGATGGGAATGCTTATGATCATGTTGTGTGCAACCAAAGGATATGCATCTACACTAAGTGTCTGGGCATGCACGATCTGCGAACAGACTCACAAAAGTGCCATAACACAAACTGACTGGATTGACGGAACCCTTGTTATGAAGTAGCTTGTCCATGGACACATAGGGTTGGATGTGTCACGTGACAAAGAGGGTTCCAAAACTGGAAAACCTAACCTAATGGACTCGTCTGGACATCCAGGCTCTACGAACAGGCTCATAAAATTGCCGGTACTAATCCTCCTAGGATTCTAGACACTCCTATCTAGGAAGGAGGAGAAAACTGGCTAAGGAAGTCGATTGAACATGTCCACGTGGCACACAGAGCCATGTACATGTGACTCTATCCCAGATCCAATGGCTGAAAGTAACAACAAAACTATTAAGACCGTTCTAACTAAGATAGTTCAGAAGAAGCCTCACATCTGGGATGACAAGCTTCACAAAGCACTCTTCAGCATACAAAACAGCCTGTAAGATTACAAGTAGTATAACACGATTCAAAATGGTGTATGGAGCTAAAACAGTGATACCCATGGAATTCGTCGTTCCCAGTCTCGGGTTGGCTATAGAGCATGATATGGATTACAACTCAACATTGCAAAAGAGATTGGATGAGCTACTTTAGTTGGATAAAATCAGACAAAGAGCAATGTTGGAACAAGAAGTATTACAGCAACGAAGGAAATACTAGCATGATAGTAAGTTGAAAGTAAAGGAGTTTAGAAAAAATGATTTGGTTTTGCTATATCAGCCAAAGTTAGGCTCAAAGAAACCCAATCTAAAGATAGCATGGTCACAACCATATGAAGTAGACTCGGTTATCTCTAATGGCACAGTCATACTAAAGGACTTGTCTAGACTAATGCTATCGAGGGTCTATAATGGGGTAAAGATTAAGTTGTACTATTCCAAATCAGCGGAACCTCCAACACCAAATCCTCAAGGCAATGACACATTTGATTTTGAAAGTCCTCCACTGGATCTATGTTTTATCAAACCAAAAGGGGTCAGAGTAGCTGATGACATTCATCCAGAGAATGATATGAGAATTGCCACAATCCAGTCTCCGTCACCAGATAATCAAAAGAGATCTAAAGTCGATAACAGTCACTCACCGGTAATGATGAGAAGGCATTGGGCAAGATCAATGCATGAATGCCACCTCAATAACCGCTGCTATAGTCCCAAGGCGCACGAAGAGTGAAGGATTCATGGCTCAAATTAAAATAACTATGAGGAGCGTGCGCAACCCCAAGAGCATTCCTTCACCTCATGCGCCCACACAGCCTTCTGCTCTACAGAACCTCTCACTGCAACGCCTTCGCCTCCAACTGCTACACGTCAGTGTAACAGGGAACAGGGGGAACACGGCCCAAACGTTCCGAAATGGCGTTGCGGACGAGTCCGGTTCCCGAAATGGAGATGGGAACGGAAGGCCGTTCCGGAAAGGGGTGTAACCGGAACGGTGTTCCGGCGGTGTTCCGGAATGGGGGGAACGAGGCGAAACATGAGGTGGAACAATGAAACGGGCAAAAGTAGACACTTGGGGGGAAAAAAGTGGGCTTTAGGGGACAGATTTGGGGTTATTCGGGGAACATATTTTGTCACAAAAATACGGAAGCGTAAACTGACTTTTAATTGTACTTCAAATACTCAACAGAATTTGAGAGAGAGAGAGAGAGAGAGAGAGAAAAAGCTTGACACTTCATTGGGGACCAGAAGATGGGCTGGTCCCCCCCCATAAAGAGAATATCTTTATTACTAAGGGAGAATCTTTACAAGCACAGGAACGGGACGCAAGCCCGTCCTCTATTCTTTCTTGGCTTTTTTCTGCTTCTGACTGAGAGAGTAGAAGAACTGCTCTCTGGCTACTGAGAGGATCTATCCTCTTCTGCGAGATTTTGGGAAGCTCTCGTAGGGGAGAGTCTACCTTCCACAAAACTCATCGGAAGCTCCCACGAATGAGGGTCTATCTTCCGCTAACTGTGCCACTTTGGACGTAATCATTCCTGCAATTAACCAACCACAAAAACATGCAAAACACACACACACACGCTTGCTGTAATTTTCTGCACATAACCAGAAATTGTTACCTGAGCGCGTTCCAATACCAAAATGGAGGTCCTTTTCGCGATGGAAATGCTCCAAATTTGGTGTATGTGTAGAGTAGGTAGTGGGGAATGAGATTCTAATAAGACTTTGCTGAAATTCACCCTAATACAAGTGATTAGGGTCTGAAAACAGGGAATTTGCAGCAGCTAGACAAGGGAGAAAGAGAGTTTTCTACTACTTTACGCGATGAAACTTCTCCCAAAGCTGCAAGCAACCATGAGAGTCCTTGTTCTAGGTGATGGGTGCTCAGAGGCTCCACATACACCACAAGGTGCTGCTCTCAAGCTTCAATGGAGAGCTTCATTGCGTAGAGGATGATCAACTTGGGAGGGGGGGGGTAGTGCACTGCCAACCTGGCAAGAGGGGGAGGGGCTGCTCTCTTATAGCCTCCCAGAAGAGGAGACGCTAGCATGAAGAGAGGGAGTGAGAGAGAGAGAGAGAGATTGCATGGGAAAGTGTGCCAAGTGGCACACTTACTTTAAAATTTAAAAACCATTCAACTTTTGACTTTAAAAATCCTATGCTAGTCAATGAAATGTGCAATTAAGTGCACAACTGCACACATAGATGCAACAAATGAAAACGTTAGCTACTCCCTAACGCATTGCCATGCCAGCAATGCTCTGGCATTACCTGTTCGCACTCGTCCGACCATTTGGTCTAGCGCAAATTATTGAAGAATACTTTTAACTAACTTATCCTAAGGCCGTAAAATAATCAAGCCTTGGGGTTAATAGTCTAAGGACCCCATCTCATTCCTGTGCTTGCACTAGCGCGCGTAATTTTATGAGCCTGAAATCTGCGGCTTCTATCTACCCCTTCATTGAAGACCCGATTTCCCAATCGCTAGGGCTTCAAGGTATTTTCTGCTAGGGTCTCCCTGAGGTGCACTGGCCCAAACTTGGGTGCACCTGAGGCCCCAGAAACTGCTAGATCTATTCTGATGTGCACACAACTAATTAGATAATTCTTTTCTCGTAAATAAATTAATTATTTACAAAGTCTTACATAGTTACATCCCTCTTGGTTCTAAACAGTTGACCTCAACTGTAGATCGTCAACATAACTGTGCAAGATGTCTGGGTAGTCCTTAAGATCGGACTCAGTCATCCACTTTACATCTAAAGGAGTGTAATTCTTGAACTTGACTAAATAGTTTCGATGTAAACTCCCCGACTTGAGTTGTCTGTCCGAGTAGTGTATTATCTGTTCAGGTTGAAGGATTTCCTCAGTCTCTTCGACTTCTGGAGGATCTTCTTGTACTGGCGCCACTGGAGGAGATCCAACATATGGTCGGAGGAGACTGACATGAAAAGCATTATGGATGCGCAAGTTAGAAGGCAAATCCAATCTGAAAGTCACGTCATTGACTTTATCTGTAATTTTGAAAGGGCCGTAAAATCTATGGGAAAGTTTGACAACTTTTCCTTTGCCGACCCGCTTTTTCAATCTAGCTTTCTCAAACCAAAGCAGGACATATTGTCCTTTTTCAAGATTGAGATTCCTTCTGTGCTTGTCTGCTTTTCTCTTTTGTTGCTCTTGAGTACGAAGAATCGCTTGCTTTACTTGTTGATGGGCAATATCAATATTGCGCACAAATTCATCTGCGGCGCGAAGATGTTTTCTTTGGTAACCATAACAGGAAGTAAGAGTGGCTTTCCATAAATAATTTCGAAGAGAGCTTTACCAGTTGAGGAATGTATGGTATTATTATACGCAAACTCAACTATTGGTAAGTATTGTTCCCATTCGGATTGTCGTTCCGAAACATAGCCCTTGAGGAGATCTAAAATAGTGGCATTAGCGATTTCGCTTTGACCATCTGTTTGAGGATGATAAGCTGATGACAAATCAAGCTTAGTTCCCAAGTTTTCAAACAATGCCTGCCAAAATAGACTAGTCATGCAGGGATCTCTATCGCTGACAATAGTCTTTGACAATCCATGGTGTTTAAAAATCTGAGCTAGAAATATTCTAGCCATGTGATCAGCTTTGATCGTCTTCTTTAATGGAAGGAAATGTGCTTGCTTACTGAATCTGTCAATTATAGTCCAGATTGCATCATTTCCATTCTTGGACCTAGGAAAATCCGTAATAAAATCCATGGCAATACTTTCCCATGGCGTGTTAGGCACAGGGAGCGGCTGAAGCTTGCCATAAACTTTATGTCGGTCACATTTTACTTTTTGGCAGACTAAACACTCACGTACATGTTTTTCAATGTCCGCACGCAGTGTTGGCCAAAAGAAATACCTTTCGAGAGCACTAGTGGTGGAAGAAATTCCCCGATGCCCGGCATAAGAAGAATTATGTGCTTCATCCATCACCTTCTGTCGTAAGGGCTGAGCTATGCATATTGCTTGTTGACGATAGAGTGTATTATCTCTAATGGAATAAGGTGGCCTTGAGTGACCAGCTTGAAGATCTGCCCAAATTGTGGCGAAGTCTGGATCTTGAGGATACATCTCGCTGAGAGATTCTAGTTCCTCATGATAAATTGTTGTTAGTGCATTGATCTTTGGACGCCTGGAGAGAGCATCTGCAACTGCATTCTTCGTTCCAGAAGTGTGTAAAATCTGAAAATGGAACATTGAAAGAAAGTTTGCCCATCTCATCTGCTTTTCTGATAACTTTCTCTGTGTGAGAAAGTAGCGAAGACTTTGATGATCTTTCTTGATAATAAAATCAGCTCCTAATAGATACTGTTTTCAAATGGAAAGAGCATGAATTACTGCCATTAGCTCTTTCTTGTATATGGAGACATGCAACTCTACATCTTTAAGGCGCCGACTTTCATAGGCTATCGCGTGACCCTCCTGGTTCAAAACTGCTCCTACACAATCTCCAGATGCATCGCAGTATATCTCGAAAGGTTTGCGAAGATCAAGCACGGTGAGAACAGGTCCGTGACTGAGTAGATACTTAAGCTTTTCAAAAGCTTGTTTTTGTCCAGACCCCCAATGGAATGGAATCCGCTTCTTTGTCAGGTCAAGGAGGGGACTTGCTATCGCGGCAAAAGCTCGAATGAAACGCCGATAATACGAACAGAGGCCAAGGAAACTTCGTACATCATGTACTGTAGTTGGCGTAGGCCATTCTACAACTGCTTGAATCTTATCAAGGTCCATTCTCACCTAATTGTGAGATACTATATGGCCCAAATAGTGGATTTCTTTTAGAAAGAACTCACTCTTCTTAGCATTCACAAATAATTTGTGTTTGCGTAATTCTTCAAACACTAAGGCGAGATGCTTATAGTATTCATCTTCCGTCTCTGAGAAGATTAAGACGTCATCAAAGAAAACGCCTGTGAAGCTTCTACATGAGTGGAAGATTCTATCCATCATTCTGTTGAATGTGGCTGGTGCATTAGTGAGTCCAAAAGGCATCACTAAGAATTCATACAACCCGAAGGTTGTTCTAAATGAAGTCTTATGCACATCCTGAGGAGCTATGCGGATTTGATGATAACCGCTCTTCAAGTCTATACGACTAAAGACACTTGCTCCTTGTAACTTGTCAAGAATGTCGTCAATCCGAGGGATTGGAAATCGATTCTTGATTGTGATCTTGTTTAGAGATCTATAGTCTATGCACATGCGGAATGTGCCATCCTTTTTCTGTAATAGCAAGACAGGTGAACAATATGGAGAAGTACTAGGCCTTATTAAGCCCTTCTCCAAAAGTTCGTTAACCTGCTTGAGAATTTCCTCTTGCTGCATTAGACTCACACGATAAGGGGGCTAATTTGGAGGAGAACTTCCTAGGATCAAATCAATTGTATGATCCTCAGGTCGTGCAGGTGGGAGTTCATTTGGAAGTTCATCTGCAAAACAATCTTTATAACTTTCTAGTAACTTAAGTCTTTTTTGCTCTAAAGAGGAAGAAAGTTGTGAAACAGACACATCTCTCTCTCTTGCAAAAATCAAGTACGCTGAAACACACTTTTTCATTTCTTTCTTGATGGCAATGTGATTGGCGATAGGAATACGCCAATCACCTGCATCTGCAAGTACAAGATACTCCTTTCCTTTATGAGCAAAGGATAAGGTTTTCTGAACATAGTCCAGAATGGGATGCATCTTGTAGTGCCAAGGCATTCCCAAGATAACATCGCATCCTTCAAGTGAAGCTAGTAAGAAAGACTCTTGATCTTTGTAGTCGTCGACCTTTAGATTCAACTTCCCTATGATTGGAGTAGAGTTTGAGTTCTGCCCTTTGAAAGCAGATTGTGCTTGAATAGAAACTCCAAAACGATTGGGCTGCAAGTTCAGGTCGTCAGCTAGCTTGGTAGAGATGAAGTTTTCTGTACTACCAGGGTCAAACAGAATAAGAGCCCGTTGGTTGTTGATACTACCCCATGCTTTGAGAAGAGCTCTTTCTTTTCCATCCTTGGTTGTATTTCCCTGTACATCTGGGACTGCATTGGAAGAGGGTGGTTGCGGAGGTTTGGTAGGACAATCACCCTTCATATGACCAACTTGTCCGCACTTGAAGCATCTTCCTTCACTAATGTAAGTTCGCAGCTCAGCAAGAGAGAGATATCTCCCTTTCTTGGGCTGATTTGGCTCTGCTTCTGCTTCGGAGGCGGTTCTTTTCTTCTTCTGAGAAGAAGAAGTAGAGGTAGGCGGCTGATGGAGAGCCTTCTGCTTGGCATGGTAAGTGCTTTGCTCCATCTTCCTAGGAGTACCTTTGTCATGTATTCCATCAGCTATGCGGGCTGATTCCATAAGTATCTGCAAGTTACCACGAGGGTAAAGCTTCATAGCCTTTTGCAAGGCTTCATGCAAACCTGCTTCAAACTTGCGCATCTTTTCCGAATCGTCAATCTTCTTGAATGGAGTGACTTTCAAGAGAACGTCCCAAAACCTATCCACATAGCGTGGAACAGTTTCGTTCTCTGACTGTGAAAGTCGATCCCATTCTTTCTTTACCTCTTCCTCATAGTCTAGAGGAAGGAACTATGCGTAGAACTCCTTCTTGAAAGCAGTCCAATCTTGGGGTTTGCGATCTTCCAGGATAAGGGTTAACCACCAACTGTTGGCGGTGCCTTTCAGGTACATACTGACATGGCGAAGCTTGGATCTTTCTTTAAAATTTCCTTCAGCGAATGCAACTTCGAATTGGAGGATGAAAGCCAAAGCTTTGTCATTATCACGCCGTCCATTGTAGGTGTCGAATTTCACATCCTTGTCTCCAAACTTGAATGTTTTCTGTCTGTGGTGCTCCTTCTTTCTATGCTTAGACTCCTTATGGACAGGAGTCTTTTCCCTGGAATGCACTTCTTGCTGCGACGGATCGTCAAGAAACATGTCTTCCGGAGCAACGATGTCATCCAGATCCTTCATGAAAGAGAACTGAGGGGAATCAGGGGGATCCTGCTCTTCAACCTTTCGGTTAAACCGCACATGATGTTTTGGAGGTTTCCTCTGCCTCTCATGCATGCAAGAGGTTCCAATCAAAGGATCTTTCCTTGGTTCTGGCGCCTTTAGGTTCTGCGGGATTTCTCCCGACCCCATCGGCATTTTCTCCTTCCCTTTCTCAAGAGTATGGAGAATCTTTTGGACTTCTGGATGGGAGTTCTCCTTCCGTGATAAAATCAGACAAAGAGCAATGTTGAAACAAGAAGTATTACAGCAACGAAGGAAATACTGGCATCATAGTAAGTTGAAAGTAAAGGAGTTTAGAAAAAATGATTTGGTTTTGCTATATCAGCCAAAGTTAGGCTCGAAGAAACCCAATCTGAAGATAGCATGGTCACAACCATATGAAGTAGACTCGGTTATCTCTAATGGCACAGTCATACTAAAGGACTTGTCTAGACTAATGCTATCGAGGGTCTATAATGGGGTAAAGATTAAGTTGTACTATTCCAGATCAGCGGAACCTCCAACACCAAATCCTCAAGGCAATGACACATTTGATTTTGAAAGTCCTCCACTGGATCTATGTTTTATCAAACCAAAAGGGGTCAGAGTAGCTGATGACATTCATCCAGAGAATGATATGAGAATTGCCACAATCCAGTCTCAGTCACCAGATAATCAAAAGAGATCTAAAGTCGTTAACAGTCACTCACCGGTAATGATGAGAAGGCATTGGGCAAGATCAATGCATGAATGCCACCTCAATAACCGCTGCTATAGTCCCAAGGCGCACGAAGAGTGAAGGATTCATGGCTCAAATTAAAATAACTATGAGGAGCGTGCGCAACCCCAAGAGCATTCCTTCACCTCATGCGCCCACAGAGCCTTCTGCTCTACAGAACCTCTCACTGCAACGTCTTCGCCTCCAACTGCTACACGTTAGTGTAACAGGGAACAGGGGGAACACGGCCCAAACGTTCCAAAACGGCGTTCCGGACGAGTCCGGTTCCCAAAACGGAGATGGGAACGGAAGGCTGTTCCGGAAAGGGGTGTAACCGGAACGGTGTTCCGGCGGTGTTCCGGAATGGGGGGAACGAGGCGAAACATGAGGTGGAACAGTGAAACGGGCAAAAGTAGACACTTGGGGGGAAAAAAAGTGGGCTTTAGGGGACAGATTTGGGGTTGTTCGGGGACCATATTTTGTCACAAAAATACGGAAGCGTAAACTGACTTTTAATTGTACTTCAAATACTCAACAGAATTTGAGAGAGAGAGAAAAAGCTTTGACACTTCATTAGGGACCAGAAGATGGGCTGGTCCCCCCCATAAAGAGAATATCTTTATTACTAAGGGAGAATCTTTAGAAGCACAGGAATGGGGCGCAAGCCCGTCCTCTATTCTTTCTTGGCTTTTTTCTGCTTCTGACTGAGAGAGTAGAAGAACTGCTCTCTGGCTACTGAGAGGATCTATCCTCTTCTGCGAGATTTTGGGAAGCTCTCGTAGGGGAGAGTCTACCTTCCACAAAACTCATCGGAAGCTCCCACGAATGAGGGTCTATCTTCCGCTAACTGTGCCACTTTGGACGTAATCATTCCTGCAATTAACCAACCATAGAAACATGCAAAACACACACACACACGCTTGCTGTAATTTTCTGCACATAACCAGAAATTGTTACCTGAGCGCGTTCCAATACCAAAATGGAGGTCCTTTTCGCGATGAAAATGCTCCAAACTTGGTGTATGTGTAGAGTAGGTAGTGGGGAATGAGATTCTAATAAGACTTTGCTGAAATTCACCCTAATACAAGTGATTAGGGGCTGAAAACAGGGAATTTGCAACAGCTAGACAAGGGAGAAAGAGAGTTTTCTACTACTTTACGCGATGAAACTTCTCCCAAAGCTGCAAGCAACCATGAGAGGCCTTGTTCTAGGTGATGGGTGCTCAGAGGCTCCACATACACCACAAGGTGCTGCTCTCAAGCTTCAATGGAGAGCTTCACTGCGTAGAGGATGATCAACTTGGGGGGGGGGGGGGGTAGTGCACTGCAACCTGGCGAGAGGGAGAGGGGTTGCTCTCTTATAGCCTCCCAGAAGAGGGGACGCTAGCATGAAGAGAGAGAGAGAGAGAGAGAGAGAGAGAGAGAGAGAGAGAGAGAGAGATTGCATGGGAAAGTGTGCCAAGTGGCACACTTACTTTAAAATTTAAAAACCATTCAACTTTTGACTTTAAAACTCCTATGCTAGTTAAGGAAATGTGCAATTAAGTGCACAATTGCACACAGATGCAACAAATGAAAACGTTAGCTGCTCCCTAGCGCATTGCCGTGCCAGCAATGCTCTGGCATTACCTGTTCGCACTTGTCCGGCCATTTGGTCCAGCGCAAATTATTGAAGAATACTTTTAACTAACTTATCCTAAGGCCGTAAAATAATCAAGCCTTGGGGTTAATAGTCTAAGGACCCCATCTCATTCTTGTGCTTGCACTAGCGCGCGTAATTTTCTGAGCCTGAAATCTGAGGCTACTATCTACCCCTTCATTGAAGACCCGATTTCCCAATCGCTAGGGCTTCAGGGTATTTTCTGCTAGGGTCTCCCTGAGGTGCACTGGCCAAACTTGAGCGCACTTGAGGCCCCAGAAACTGCTAGATCTATTCTAATGTGCACACAACAAATTAGATAATTCTTTTCTCGTAAATAAATTAATTATTTACAAAGTCTGATATAGTTAGATATTTGGTGCAGTTTGAGGGCAGGTTAGGGAGCAGATTTGGGAGCAGTTTTGGGGTTGTTTAGGAGTTTATTTAGGACTAAGCTGAATGGAGGTAATACAAGCCTTACTCTAGGTGGACCGTACCGGCCCCGTTCCCGTTTCGCCCCCCCCTCCTCCTCTCCGTTCCCGTCCCGTTCCCGTTCCCGTTCCCCGTTCCCGTTCCGGGTAACTATGCTACACGTGTGGAGACACCTGTGCATTCTTGGTTTCCTTCACCTTCCTCATCAAGTGAGTTCTCCTTCTCTGCCCGACCATTTTCGTAGAGTTCAAAGATGGAGAAGTCCAGAACAGTGTCTGCACAAGCCATGCAGGCGGTGCTTGATGAGCAGAACCAAGCCATAGCTGAACTCAAGCAAGGGTTAGTATCAGAGCCATCTCAATTGACAATCTCCTATCCAACAATTAGCAAGTATATCTTCCTTAATAGGAAAAGGAAACTATTGCACAACTGGGGAATGATGGTTTTGTTGGAAGCTACCGAATTACGTATCGATTCCAACATCAAACAGTGGTGGACATATGTGATGCTAAGACAAGAACAGCTAAAGTTAATGGTCGGAATCTCTAGATTACGGCTGCTACAATTCCACACACCTTAGGGCTGCCATTTTATCAGAAGGCACAGCCATGCAGTGCTGATACAATCAGCAGCTTTCTAAATGAAACAGTCCAAACCAGGAAGAAGAGAAAGACGGGGGGGGGGGGGGGGGGCATTCCAATATCTGCAATGGAGAAAAGAGCAGAATACAGATTTGCTGCAGAGGCCATCAACTTCAAAAACATTCCTACTTATGTTTAAGAAAAATTGTTCAGTATGCTTTTGACAAGGGCAGTTAACAGCAAAACGCCTATTAACCTCAATTCAGTTCTGTTTAGCAGTGTGGTGACGCAAACGGCAAAGATTAAAACCCAGAACTGATTTAAAGCCTGGTATGCATAGCAATACTTCTACTGGGTCACGAGCATTCTAGAACATGTGAATGTGAAAAGTGTACTACTAAAGTTGAGTGGGACTTCAAACGACCAGACGACAACTCTGAAAATCCAGGCAGAGCAGACAGCCTTGGTCACACGAGAAACATAAAGAGATTTGGAAAAAAATGCAGCAGGTACATCTAAACCAACAACTAAAAAGCAAAAACTTACTAAAGGATTATGGGACCAGCTCAATGCTAGGACGAAGAGATCAGCAATGGCTCCGGTTGAGAAGAAGCCAGATTCAGCAACTGGGGAGGCAGTAGACACTTCAGAGGCCACGGCCATTGTTCTGCCTGGTATGACGCCAGACTCAGTAATAGAGCTCCAAAAGAGCCCAGAACAACAAGCACCTCTAAACAAGCTAAAACTGTTGCTGCTACTACATAAAGAGATCAGTTGATAGGCTGCAAGCTCTCCAAAAGAACAGACTGCTCAGAAGTTTGGTCATCAACTCATCAAAAACACTGGCAGTACCACAATGTTCATGTGCTCAGATACCAAACAAATCGAACTGATGCTGACACCATCATTGATGGTTGCGTTGCCACCATCCAAACTAGGAGGAACACAATCGTCAATGCTCTTGGCCAGATGATGGAATTCAGAGCTCCATCAAACAAGCTGTGTAACCAAGCTGGAGCAAGAATTGGAAAGAGAAAAAGTTAAATCAGAAAGTCAAAGAAAATAAATACTTCAGTTTAAAGAATATCTGATTGGAGAAGAATGTTCGATGTAGCAGAGCGCAAACACCATCAAAGAGCTCCAACAACAACAGGTTGACCAACTGAAAGTTCAATATTCAAGCGTAAATGCTGAAAAATAGAGGTTCACAAACGATATGACTGCACAGGTCTTATTGGGTCAAAAGACCACAGCACTAAGCAGTTTAAAAGAGGTTCGCGGTGTACTTAAACAGTCAATTCTTGACAAGTGCATTTATCAATCATTAGTGGACATATTTGACTCCGAGGGGAACTCAACTCTGAATCTGGAAGATCTACAGACCCTGGTAACCACTATAAAGGATGATCGGGAAGACAAAAGCTCCACACCTACCAGTGCTTTAGCAAACCAAGCGCTCATAGAGCATTTGACTAAAAATCTAGATTATGAGTATGAAGATGAGAACGATGATAAAGATAAAGACCATGATGCAGATGGGGGACCGTCAGACAAAAAAGACGATGATGATGATGATGATGATGATGATGACGAGGACCCCGCTCCTGGGTCTAATCAAGGAGGACACTCAACACAGTCAAAACCCTGGCAGCTCTCAAGGTCCATCGGACCAAATATCTAGCAAACCATTAGATCAGACTAAGGGAGGACAAGACCAGGTACCTTTAGAGCAGCAACCTGACAACCAGCAGCAGCAACAGAAAATGTTTACCAGTAAAGACAAAGGAAAAGCTGTGCTGACAGAGCCAGACTCAGACTGCAGCTCCAAATACTCTAACCAATGTCTGAGTCTGGGCAAGATCCTGCGTCAAGAGAAGACAACTCTAGATCCGAACTTTTCTACAAGATGATGATGTATACTCGCAAATGGAGAAGTACCAAATGTTATACGTCGGGGGCCAATTAAGCAGTGGAAGATCATTAGTTATCATGAACAGAAAACCTGCAGTTTACCAGCGCATCCCAATGTTATTCAGGTGCTGAATAGAATACCAGAGTTTGTTCTGACGCAGGATGATTTGCTAGTGAATCCCCACACCAAGCAACTCACCCCAAGGTCCATCAAGTGTTATCGTGGCATCTGCTTAAATGCTCATAATTCAACTTCTAACCTAGGCATTTGGCTCTTGTAGATCCAACAAATGCTTAGAGTTCACCACAATGCATGAATCCTGTAGATCTACAAACACTCATCAATTCTAGACATTCAATTTGACCAAATCTTTTTAAATGTCATTGATTTAGATATGACATTTGAATTTCAGGTCCATAAAATATACAAGTCACATGATTGGCTCAAAAGAATCCAACAAATGTTCACTAACGATTTTAGCCTTTGGCTCAAAGGATCCATCAAATGCACCTCTATGTAACCTCTTTGTGGTTCTCACTCAGATACCCATCCTCGGAATGTGCGAGTTCTTACATACAGATACGTGATCGTTCATGTACCCACTCTCGTTTATACAATCTATGCACACTTGCTGATTTTCTATTTCCTATACACATAACCAACAGTGAATATTCAAGAAGACAATAAGAGTGGGCATACAATGCAAAACCCTCTTTTGAACAGAAGTGACTTGTCTAACTCAAATCTGGTTAGAGAAACCAATTATCCACCATATCAACTTGAGAAATGTCATTCTCAACGATCCAACAACTTGGAAAGCAAATACAACAGAGTGATCCAAAAAGCACAGTTTACAATTTAAGAACAACATTCCAAAATTGTGCAACAAGTAATGGTCAAAAATGCAAGACTCCATCAATGGATAATAAAAGTCTCTCTCGAAAACAAGTAAGATGAGGGAGGAACCTTTTTGCTTTGTTCTCTTTCATTTTGGGAGGAAAGGGGATCATTTTCTACATTGGCAAACATGACAGGAGAAATAAATGAGACGGTTTTAAAAAAAACTGTAGATTCCCTTACCAAGGGAGATTGCAGAGGCTCGAGAGACAAGACCTACATCCCTAATGGCTTCCACAAATTGCTCAAAAACAGAGCCATTCTTTTCCAAACCCACAAAGAGAAGAAACAATTCTTGAATTCCAAAGATAAGCTATACTCTAAAACTTGAGTCTACACCTTGAAGACCTGGGTTGAAGAATTACACTGTACCAGCTCTCAAAATTGCTCAACCAAGGTACACTGCAGACCACTTTCTCTTGCTGCAGATTGGCATCTTCATTCTTAAGCTCCAAAATATGCAGCAGCAAGGTGTAATGCAGACCACTTTCTCTAGCTGCAGATTGCCATATCATATACATCTTGCTGTATATGGATGGAAGAGAGTATGCAACAGTCTCTTCATTTGTAGGTGTGCCTTCGTGTTGCATACACTGAGCATTCCCAGCATGTGTAGATTTAGTTTCGAGCATTCCAGCACATTTGGCCAAACATTTGAGGTTATATGTCCATGATAAGAGTAGCAATGGCCATGTTCCAAAACTCCCACCCTCTTCCTCGAAGCCGCACAATAACAATGACTCAAACTGCCATAGAAAACCCCACTTGAAACTGATGAAAGCAAGTACAGGACAAACCCAAATTGCAGCACGAGAAGGCGTCTTAATTTAATTCAATAAATTCAGCATGGACCTCCCTCTCCACAGATTTCTAATTGACCACAATGCACATCTATAACCATTAATGGCTCCTCACCCATATCATCTTCAAAAGGCATAACACATTGCTCAAAGTCCAAATCCATGCGGCTCCCATCAACAAGATGAACAACAATAGAACCCTTTAAGATGTCCACTGCATTGCAGACTAGATTGAAAAATGGACCTTCTACTTCACAAATTTGACCAGTTGAGTCTAAAACGATTCAGAAATCCTCATCCATATCATCTTCACAAGGCATAACAAATTTCTCAAAGTCCGCAACCATGAAGATCCCATCAACAAGATGAAAATAATAGGCCCCTTTATGATGTCCACTGTACTATATGCATGGGCCCGCCTCTCCACAGATTTCTTCAATTGAGCACAATGCACATCCAAAACTATTCACGGCTCTTCATCCACATCATCTTGAAAAGGCATAACAGATTGCTCAAAATCGGCATCCATGAGGATCCCATCAACAAGATGAACAACAATAGGACCCTTCATAATGTCCATTACACTGCAAGCTAAATTGTTCACCATAAGAGTACCTTTAGGAGGTACCCGCACCAGATTGAGCCCAAATCCAGCCACAGAATCAAAATTCCATTCAATATTCAAGGGCACCATACTCGAAAGAATACAACACGGAATGGCACTGAAGCCAAAAATCCGAGAAACGACTGCGTAAATATTGTCTTCGTCCACAACAGATGAGTTCACAGAGAGCGTGCCCGAGGTGTTGGAATTCCGGTTCGTGGACAGCAGCATGGACTCGAACAAAGAGGGTGTTGGAATGAAGAGAGTGAAAGGCAGATCTGGTCGAAGAAAGGAAAGCATGAGCTCCCCATAGCGGCCAAGGTGAGGTGCGTCAGTGGCTTGGTTGCGCAAACCAGCCGTGAGGAAAGGGCGGTGTCGTGCAGACGAGGGAGATGGAGGCAGCGAATACAGAATGAAAAGGGTGGATAAGAGGGTGGCAGCCGCCAGAAGTGCTCCTGCGGCTGGGCGTGGGGAGGCCCACTTTCTCCTTCTGTTTGTTGCCCTCGTCATCTACATTGCTAGATGGAACCTGGAGGAGCAGGCTGTCAATGCGCGCGCGCGCGCGCGAGAGAGAGAGAGAGAGAGAGTAAAAAATGAAACTTTATCACTTTCAGCAAAAATTCACTAAATTGGCAATCAAATAATTAAGTACAGATTCAATTTGTGCTTTGTAGAACGAATTTACACGGGGGGTACCTTTGATCGCCGTCGTCGCCAAGCAAATGCACTTAGAAATAGTGAAGTGTGTTATTGTGTGTGTTAAAAGGAGAAATAGAACATTTTGATCTATTAGTTTATGCTCTCCTAAACAGGAAAGCAAAAATAATATTGAAAAACCTAAACCAAGGCCAGCATTACACCCACTTACTCTTCTCAGGAAAAAAAAACTTGCTAGCGCCTCCTTGAAAACCGAATACAAAAAGGAATGTAGGCAGATAGAATGTGGACAAGTATATACTGCTACCGAGACAAAGTATGAAGCAATTTTTCCTTCATGTTACAATGCCTTTCCAAAAGAACAAGGTAAGAAGAGACTTGTTATGATATGAGAGGGGTGGATGAACTTTTACTATAAGTTGAGAGTGCTTGTTGAACACAATCTCCATTCAGACATAAACAAGAATATTGGGTTATCAAGAAAATTGCAAAAGTCCAGTGTATACTTAATGAGATTGCAAGAGTTGATTATCGTTGATCAGCTCCATAAAATCCACCAAATCACTCTATCATATGATTCCTGGCCCAGCTCATTATTCCCTTCCATGTTTGCCTTAAAACCGTATCTCCATCCTCATCAGGGCCCATATTAACGGCTTCTAGCACCCCAATATCAACTTGAGAAGTGGCCAACATGCTATTTTCAAATAAATGTAGCTTGGATTTGACATTTAGAGGGATGGACGGATCCACGGAACTCAAGTATGATTCAACGACGCACTCATGTGTTGTTGTTGCAGCTGTTGATTTTGCACAAATTTGTAGCCCCTATGGATGGATTGAGACCAAACATGTCCGTAAACGACGATGAGCTAAAATTGGGGTCAAGAAGGAACATGTTCTCTTGCTGTGAGTGCACACTTGAGCGTACCTAATTGTAAAGCTAGTTGCAAAACTTCTTCCCAAGCTCTAAGAAACATGCTTCATGGACATAAAATATGTGAGCGCAAGTTTGTAGAGCTATCGTAGGCAGCCTTGTTGGAATTTCCCTTCAAACGAATATTGTGATTTTACAATAGCCGACGGGCTCGAACCTGTTGGCTTTGCTGCCAACTCCAGCATGTGCAACAGCTTGTGTTGGCTATCACAATGCCCTACCAACTTGCACTCCCCATTGCCAATTCTCATCGCGTTCTCTAGCATCATCCATCAAATGCACACGTCACCTCTTTCATTTGTCACCTCTACCTCCAACAAGAGCATGCGCTCAAGTCATCGTACCCCACCTTTATGTGCTACTTTTGCATAGTACAACACCGCCCTATGCAGTGCTGCTTTGACCATTTTAGTGCCGCCTCCACTCCTCGTTGTTGAGCATTCCAAAGAAGTGAGCCCTACCCTTTCTAGTGGCCCAAACCTGGCTTAGAGTTGGTACTTGGTCCCTTCACCTTGGCTGCCATCCCAATCTATGCATGTCATCCTCCCCAAGTCTTGGTTGACCAAGAGCACATCCTCATTTGACTCTACACTAAACCTGTAAGCCGTGTGCTCCATGAATAGGTCATCGTTGAGTCTTGGTCCTATGTTGAATTACATGTATGTTGATGGGAGGAGAGAGAGAGAGAGAGAGAGAGATGGGAAGAGACGAGGAAAGGTATGCAGGGAACAATAGGTGATGATCAAGATAGGAGAGAGAAATTCAATATCCTATTTAGGGGCTTTTTGTGGCTGAAATTAAAATATAATACTCAAGAATACTCTCTCTCTCTCTCTCCCCTTCGGGCAACTTTTCAACCAACGATCCCTCTCGCCTTCCCCTGCGTGTGCGGGTGGGTCTCAATCGTGCAGCAACCCTCTCCGCCATGCAAGACCCTTGCGTAGTTTTCATACTTTCCTCCTCCTTCACCATGTCTCTGCAGGATGTCATATGAGAGAGAGAGAGAGAGAGTCGCATGCACTTCCTCCGTTCTACCATCTACATCAAAACCTCCTCCCTACTTTGCTCACCATCTCCATCTCCTGCCCGCCCTACTCCTCTGCCCATGGCTTAAGCACCCTTGCCATCTAGGACACCCACCTACGATGTCGGCAACAGCCGCAATCTGTCTCCTAGGACGCCTCTCATGCCTCGACTCTCCTACGATTTTTTGAGCATTGATCTCTCATGCCTCGGCTATCTGTTGACTTTGAGATCCTGAGCCCATTATTTGCATCTACTTCAACCAGCTAAAGCACAAATGTGGACTGACGGGGGTGTAAATAGAGGAAGAAAGGGGCATGTGGTTGTTGTACCTCTAGGAGAGAGAGACGGGATCCAATTTTCTGATATCTTTTTCAAAATCATGGGCCATCATTGCCTTTACAGGCTTTTCTCTCAATGAGTATTACCTCATTCAATCAATGAAAAAAATGCACATTTTTAAAAAAATAGCCTTCCCTTTTTCATTAGCAAAAAGGTGAGGCATCAGTAAGACCTTACCCCTTTGGGGCAGGCCAAAGATTTCTAAAAAATAAACTAGCACATAGTGTATATGGAAGTTGCCATGCTCTAAGTACATGATCAGTCTACAAATGGAAGTAAGCCCAAAGCTTTGAGAAAAGCGTTGAACTTCTCACATGGGAATGCCTTTGTGAAGAGATCTGCAAGGTTGTTATGTGTTGGCACATAAGCTAAGCTAATATCTCCGCTTCCTGAGGAAGGGGAGGCTTGAGCTACACAGGCCAGCCAACCATGATCTGATCATGAAAAGCGCTCATCATGTTAGCACATGCACTTGCATGCCTCAATTCAACTTTGGATGGATGAAGTAGTTGTGCTCATGCTAAGAGTTATTTAGCACACAGTAAGGCGGGGTAGAGGTGATGACATCAAAGATGTCTTCCTGAAGATGAAATTGTATCCTATGGTGGGGGTTTGTGTACTTGCGCTTCTTTTGGCAGAGTTATTGAGAGCGGGTATTGGTAGAGAACTTCAAAGGTGATGTGCACAACAAGGGGTAACCCCTGCTTAGTGTGAAATGCCTATAAGAGATAGAAAAGTTGTGGAAATAGACCTCACAAAAGAGTTTCCAATACGTAGTAGAGAGAGAAGGGGAAATACCACAATACCCCTCCAATTTGTAGAAATCTCAAATACATGTACCAAATTTTAATGGATTTGCTCCAATTTTTGCATACTTTGTTCTTTTTGATGATAGAGATCTAACTTTAATTGTCTTAGATAAAAGATTTCTAATTTTTTCCCTCTCCACACAATATCTACAAACAATGAACCGTGTCATTGCTAGTGTCCACAATACCATCTAAAGTCCTATTTCTATAATCTTCCGTTGGGAGCACCAATTTCCGATGAAAAGTTGCAAAGAAAAAATGTTTGCAAGGCTAGGGTATTATGGTAAGTGAAAAAATCCAAGTGTGTTTTTGGCAAATACAAGACATATTATGGAATTTGTAGAGTATTTGGGAATCCCCACGTGTATTTTGGTAATTTTCCCTATAGCTAACATCTGCAAAAGGCCAAAATGACCTATAAGCCCAAAAGTTACAACTCTCATATGTAGGATACCATTGTCTTGAACAAGAGTCAATGTGACCTAAACAACTTGGAAAATAAAATGCTACAGACGGATGCATGGCATCCCTACAAAATACCTCAAATAGCATGATAGAAATGATAGAACTCCGTGAATATGCATACCTGACGAATCTTGTGAGCATATAATCGAATTGTACACGAACAAAGAGAGAGAGAGAGGGGGGGGGGGGGGGGGGGAGGGGGGAGAGAGCGAGAGGGCACATGCAGGCGCACCTCTTAGAGCGGAGTGCTACACTGGCACAATGAGAGAGAAGAGAGGAGAGGAGAGAAGAAGACACAAGCTCTGGGTGCAATCTCCCCCCGTGCAAGAGTAAGCATTTCCCTCTTCCACTTATTTTATTATAGATATTTCAATGCTCAAAATGAATACACATTGGCCAGCCGGCACAAATGACCATAGCTCGTAATGAGCACTTGAGTAATAAATGTACATATCCCTTATCCATAACATACTTCGGGGTTGAAAAGCAATTGCCCTCAGTTGCGAGGTACATAAGTGCTGGAATTGAGTGTGAGGTACAAGACGCTAGGTACATGCCTGCATAGCACAATGAGTAACTAAAAACCAAAAGAGTAACAATGATTAGTAGGAAGCAATTAAAAAGTGCAAAATTGTGTAACATGTGTATGGTGTGATGGGAGTGCATAAAATGAAGTAAATGTGCATAGGTGCGGATTGCAACATTGGTCAAAAATGTTGTTCCAAATAGACCACCATCTATCACCCTTCCACCTTGCCATACCAATCCATCATATCCTTTCATATCAATCCATACCAAATGTGGTGGGCCAGTTCCACATATAATGTATCCACGGAGAGTCTTGCCATACCAAGAGTAGGCACTCTAGTACACATGTATCGACATCCATAATTTTCCATAACATTATTGCAAAGCGGAGAGTCCTGCCTCACAAGGCGTAGGCACTCTAATACACGTGTCAATAACCATAAGTATCCCCTAACATGTGTAGAAATTTTGTCATTCCCATTCAGTCTAGCCGATAAGATCCTTTCCATAACAATGTACAATGTCTCAACTAGTGTCTTGGGAGAAATTTCAAATCATTAGAAGGAAAATAGTGTTACTTAGCTTTACTTGCAAAAGTATTTCTCAAAGACAAAGCACTAAAACAATTTCTTGTTAAATTTGAGAAGACATTAAGAACTGCACATCAAATGCATTAACATTTTAAGCGCCATGAAGGACAAAATTGATGCATAGTTGGTTTGCCAAGAAAAGAGAATGAAAGTAGACAAATTGGAGTACAGACGAGCGGATAAGAGGGGTGTTATCTAAATTTACAGGGTGTTTTGCAAGATTGGGATGACCAGTGAACATCGGTCTTCAGATAAAGTGAGGCCACACTCAATGAATAAATGTTAGGATAGGTGAAAAGCAGGTCGGCTAAAGTAGTTGGCTTCAAATTTTGGCGTAGAGGTAAATATCCTTCAATAAACATAGTCCTCTGCGAAGGAGTATTAGAACCATTGGTAGGGATGTGATACATAAGCAAATAAATGGAACAATATTGAGTAAAATGCAATAACAATTTGACTGCCATATGATGTAACATTTAAGACAATTTGTAGAGCAATCAAAGCAAAAATCGAATTAATTACATCATTGCTAATGGGATAAACTTACATTATGGGGATAATGGCTCTTGCAAATAATGATGAGAGAGGGATTTTCTTGTTTTATGGTTGATAATTGCTTAATAATCCAAGTAACATTATGGGTGTTGGTAGCTAAAAGTGTATCTAGTCAAAGTGCGCCTATGGTCATCATTGCTAGAATATTAAGGCCTAATGTATCTTGAGGGTGAAAATTTTACCTTAGCACGTTATGATTATTCACGGTGTTTACAATCTACGGCATAAAAGTATCAAAAGAAACTAAGAGCCAACAAGACAAATGAGAAGCAAATTTTTGTTCTATAACTCCACATGGTCACCCATCTTCATCCCCTTTATCAGACAATCAAGAGCTCATGCAAAATTGGAGAGTTTAAGACAAAGACGATAATGTTAATTGGACGGGCATAAATGCAGATTCATGTCTATTATTTCCTATCATTGTGTCGATCATCGACAATACTTCCAAGGTGGACCTCTTCAAATGGCCATGAGAGTGATCAGAAGTTCGCATCAACTGATTAGTCCTACATTTGGTGGGGTCTTTGAAGTGTTGGGCAATAAGGAGTGGCTGGTGAGTTGGAATAGAGGATTGTAATATACACATTAATGAGGAACATTTATGCAGTTACTCTTGTGCAGAGCTGGACGCAAGACACTAGACTCAAGAGACTAGATCACAAAAGTAGATGATGCATACCTGGACTAGAATCAATCACACATCTATACAATCATAAAGAGCCACCAATGGCTAGCAAAATCTCCAAGTCCAGCTATGTCTATCTCCAAAGTGTAGTGGTGGTGGTCTTGCCACGGTGTCCACTAGATCATCAATTGCTCTCTCAATTTTGTGTGTAAGAGTTAGCACGTATAGCTGTGATGACAAGTGTACTCTGCTGTGCTCTGGGGCATTCGATAAAGAGTGTCGCTGGGTCCCCAAGAGATGGCCATACCGAACATATCCTAGGGAATGACCAGGGCTGGTATGATAACAAGCTCGCAATAGCTGCACTGTTGAGAGCTACCAACTGCTGTAAGAGAGTAGATCTATCGTAAGAGGTGCATCGACATTTTATTCTTCAATTAATTTATGTATGCACGTTTTTCTACTTTTACTTGAGCGAGAGACAGAAGCATCTCGTTTGTAATGGAAATGGCCTATGAACTTTGAGAGTAGCGGAATTAGGAAATTAGGTGAAGCACTTTTGAGAGACTACTTTGTGAGCATAGCGGGTGAACTTAAATGATGGTAGCAACATAACATGGTACTTAGTTAACTTGGCATGAACAATACTTTTGCAAGAGAGAGAGAGAGAGAGAGTTTAGAGAATATGACAATAGTTGAGGACCAGATTCATATGGAGCCTGTCCCCCCTCCAATAGGCATTTGTATTATAGTTTCTCCCATCAAGAGAGACTTGGTACAATACAATCTTTGTGTTCCTTGTGATCTACGTGATGCAATGAATATGGAAAGCTTCATGCATCACAAGCATAACATAAACTTGTAGAAAGCATTAACTATCCCAAGCCTCAGTCCCAAGGCCTCAAACACCTTCGAAGGTGGAGAGAGCTAGCGGGGAATGAGGATAGGGAAGAGGAAGAAGAAACATTCCATAGGAGAAAGAAATAGTTCCTCACTTATCATTACTATTCTTGCTAGCATACATAATAGCATAGTAATGGAGATGGAGAAGATGGCAAGATTAAGCATTGAAGCATGGCTCTTGGTTGGATTTGCATTCCATAGCCAAGAGTGTTGATGTAGGCTCTCACTTCTCACAAGCTTGGAGAAGGAGGTGATGTTCCTCAACTTTCACCGAGTGAGAATGCCCTTCCAAATGAGTGTGTGTGTGTGTGGAGTATATCCCCCTAGCACCTCCCCTCCTTGCTTTGGGCGAGTGGTAGCTTTTTCCACATGCTTCCATCTCATTGGACCCCTCTCCCCCCTAGCCAATCACATGCAGCATGCAGTCAAGTACATGGGTAGTCTTTTGACAAGTATCCTCCTTACCCCTTAGAGAGAGAGAGCTTGAAAATATCTGGATATTTGTTGGATAGAAGTAGAAGCTCATTGGACCCCTCTTTAGCCCAACCAATAGTATTCAAGCACCCCATGTGGTTAAGCTTAGTGAGAGTCTGACATGTGTCCCATGTGCCCTTTTTGAGAAAAGGGATGCCCCTTGGGTGAGTGGAAGGTTAGGTCAAAGATTTCCCTAACTTTGGGACTTTTATGCATAGGAAGCTTCTCAAGCAACTTCCTCATTAAGTGTGTAGGGTCTCTTTTTTTTCAAGCATATTACTCCCCATGCATAGGAAGCTTCTCAAGCAACTTCCTCATTAAGTGTATAGGGTCTCTTTTTGACTCAAGCATCTTACCCCCCATGCATAGGAAGCTTCTCAAGAAACTTCCTCATTAAGTGTGTAGGGTCTCTTTTTTACTCAAGCATCTTACCCCCCATGCATAGAAAGCTTCTCAAGCAACTTCCTCATTAAGTATGACAAGTACCTCGAGTACTTAGTCATCAAGCATGACAAGCACCTTAGGTGGAGTTCCCACCTCAAGCTCAACCCTATCTTGCATAAGGTCAAAGGAAAGTTTAGGTCGAGTTCCCACCTCAAGAACAGTCCTAGCTTGCTTAAGGTCAAAGACAAGTTTAGGTCGGGTTACCACCTCAAGCTCAACCCTAGCTTGTTTAAGGTCAAAGGACTTTTAACACTAACCATTTGAGGTATTTAATGAAGCTAACCCTAAGGTCTTTTAAGCTCCATTAGTTAACCTTGCTCTTTGACATACCATCTCTCATTTGGGCCCCTTTACCATTGGCCCCGTATGGAGATAGATCCGTAAGCACATGTCTATATTCTAACCCTTGTTCCCGTTTATTATCCCACATTAAATGATCAATTTAATATGAGAAAATCATTTGGGTTGGTTAGATATTAGATATTTAATGACATTACCTCTCTCCTGAGATCATGGTCGTCCTTGACTATGAGGTAAAAGAGATAAAGTCATAGTCATTCGTCAATTTGTCTTAGCGGGTAGAGGATCCCTTTTTACCCTACGACATCATTCCAAGATGGATGACTAATCCAGTTGGTGCTTGGGAGACATAGCTGCCGCAAGCATGTCTACTCTTTGGTCCATATCATACTTCCAAAGTAGAATGACAAGTTCTACTCGGTGTTTGGGAGACGTCGTCACCACAAACATGATTCTAAGCATGCATACTATTCAAATTTGTGCACAATAAAAAGAGAACTAGTCTTAAAATACAAAAATATTTTTCATTTAAAATGCATTTTCATATGCTTACTCTAGTGCAACATTGTAAGCATTGACAAGGTTCATATTATCCCTAAGCTAGGTTCCTTGCATCCATTTAGCATCTTTAAAAGGATAATTCTTTAACTTAATAAGATATTGCCAGATAATCTTACCGTTTCTTAATACCTTGTCTTCATGTCATAGGATGGACTCAGATTGAAGTACTTCTTCTTGATCTTCGATTTTTGGAGGGTCTGCAACTATTGCTTCTTTTGATGGTGCTCCTTTGTAAGGCTTATGTAGGTGCTCATGGAAAACATTGTGCATGAGCCAATGGTTGGGCAACTTCAATTGTTAAGCCATCTCATTGACTAGCTTAAGAATTTTAAGGACCATAGTATCTTTTTGCTAGTTTAGCATCATACTCTTGGTGGTCCGTAGGGCTCTTGCCCATAGTATGCCTCATATGAGCCTTGAGAAACTTTAGCAAGACCTAATCATTTTCCTTAAAGGTTAAGGCTCTTCTGTGCTTATTAGCAACAACCCTTTTTGCCTTTCCTGTGGGATGGATATAATTCCTTTAATCTTTGGAAAAGATTCTTGTAGGTCTCGGCTATATTTATCAGCAGCGAAGATCTTCCCATGTACTTTAAGTAGTAAGTGACTTTTGGATCTTCCTTTTTTAACCTTAAAAGGTACTTTCCCCATAGAAGTATGTACAATATCATTGTATGCATACTCTATAAGAGGTAGATACTTCTCTCATTGAGAACGTTGATTCACTTCCATGACATAGGCTTTTAGTAGATTAAGAATCATTAGCTTAGTTATTTCACTTTGGTCATCCGTTTGTGGATGATAAACCAAAAGAGAAACTTAATCTACTTCCTAGATTCTCAAAGAGACCCTTCTACAAATTACTAGTCATTTTAGGATCTTTCTCCGACACTATGGGTGTTGGAAATCCATGATGCTTGAAAATTTGAGATTTGAAGAGGGTTGCCATTTGATGTGCCTTAATAGTCTTTTTGATAGGTATAGAGTGTGTTTTCTTGTTAAGCTTGTCGACTGAAACAATCCAAGTTGCTTCCTTGATCAAATTTCAACTTTTGGTATACCACACATTTTGAAACATAGTCTTGTATGTTTTCTTTTAATGGTAGACCAACAGAAATGTATTTCTACTCCTTGAAGAGTAGATTATGGATTCCCTCTTTGCCCCACATAAGGAGAAGTATGGGATTCATACATTACTCCTAATTGTATGGGTGAGTAACACATAGCCTATTGCCTTTTGGAAGATAACCATCCTTCAAGGTGAATGGTTCTTTTTTCTTCCCTAATGCAAAGGCTGTAATTACATACTTAAAGTCTCGATCAGTAGCATACTCATCTATCATAAAAGATAGATCATTGTGAGTTGCTATAGACACCACGTTTACCCTTGGTCGTTGTGAAAGTGCATCGACTACTTGATTGTGCTTGCCAACAATGTGAGTAATATGAAATTTAAATTGCAAAAGAAAATTTTCCCACCTCATTTGTTTGTCGGAGAGCTTGGTTTGTGTCATGAAGTTCTTGAGGCTTTGTGATCCATTCGTAGGATGAATGGAGTCCCCAAGAGATAGTGTTTCCACGTGTTTAGGGCATATAGAATAGCTAGTAGCTCTTTTTTGTATTTGCCCAATACTCACTCATCGAAGTTGTGTCTTTGACTCTCATATGCTATGGCATGTCCTTCTTGAAGCAAAATAGCTCAAAGGCAATTACCACAAAGCATCACATTGGACCTCAAATGGCTTTGAGAGATCTAGTAGTGTGAGCACAGGTTGAGAGATAAGATTCTTCTTAAGCTTCTTCAAAAGCTTCCTGCACTTTTGCAGTCCATGAATACCTAACGTTCTTTTTTGTTAAGTCATGTAATGGGCTTGCTATTAGCGATAAATTTTTTCAATGAAGCATCTATAGTATGCACACATACCTATGAAGCTTCGTACCTCTTGTAGATTCCTTGGATTAGGCCATCCTTTTATTATCTCTAATTTATTTGCATCCATATGGGTGCCATCTTTAGAGATAATGTGACCTAAATATTGAATCTCTTGTAGAAAAAAATTCTCTTTCTTTTGATTAATGAAAAACTTATTCTCTCTCACAACTTGAAAGATTACCTGGAGGTGTCGCTTGTAGTCCTCAAGAGAATTTGAATGGCCTGAAGTTTTTTGTCCATCTTGAGTTTGAATCCGTCTGGAGAATTTATCAGGCCAAAACTTGTAAATTATCAAATAGATCTTCTACTCGCGGCACTGGAAATCTATTTTTGATAGTGATCTTATTTAGTGCTCTATAGTCGACATACATGTGATATGTGTCATCTTTCTTTTGCACTAAAAATAATGGTGAACAAAATGGAGAGGAGCTAGACCTCACCATCCCCTTTTTTTTACTGATTCATGCACTTGCCTCATGATCTCCTCTTGTTGAGCTTGTGAAACTCGATAAGGAGGCTTGTTAGGCAACGAGCTTCTTGGTAGGAGGTCAATTGCATGGCCATCATCCCTCATTTTAGAGATAGCTCACTAGGGATATCATCAATGAAAACATCTTGGAATCCATTTAGGAAATTAGACAACTCTAGTTCCTCTTGATTTCCTTTATTGGAGGGATATGTTGTTCCCCAACTCATTAGCATCTATGTACATGCTCTTTTCCCTATAGGCGAAGTAGATTCTCCTTTCAAGGAACTTCATCTTGGAAGCCATGCGGTTAAACCATGGTGTCCCAACGATAACATTCTCATGTTTGAGAGGGAAGATGAAGAAATCCTTTTTGTCCACATGGCTTTGGACATGAAGCTTTAATTTTTCAATTAAGGAAGTAACTGAGGCGTCTTGTCCCTTGATAGCTCCATTGGATTTCAATGCATCTCCCATCTTGTGGGCTTATATGCCTAGCTTAGTGGTCAACTCCGTGGATATGAAGTTGTGATTTGAACCAGGGTCAAACAAAATAAAGGCATCATGCTCTTGCATCTTTCCCCAAGCATAGGAAAGGAGAAATCCTTGGTAATGAGCATCCTCTTTTGGAGCTTCAAACATAGAGGCTCTAGGAGTCTCATTGCAGGCAATTCTCTTGGGGCAAGGACGATAACCATGGCCTTGCTCCCCACACTTAAAACATCTATGGTCCTTACCAAAAAAACTTATAGCTCTTTAGGAGGGAGTTTATATTTACCTTTGTAAAGTCCATTTTCCGTGGACCGATTGTTGTTGTTGTTGGAATAGCCTTTGTAAGAATTTTGGGCATTGGTTTTCCTCTTGGCATCATTTTTTTCTTTATTTTCCATGGGCTTGACATTCCGTCTAGCCCCTTGTTGCAATTGATGCGCGAAGCAACCATGGTGTGGTGGACTACTTTGGTGATAGAACCAGGCCGTTGAGAGTTGACATACTCAGCTATCTCTTTGGGTAATCCCGCACAGAATTGTTGCTTTTTCTTGGCAAAGTCTAGCTTTTGAAAGATAGTAGCCTTGAGATGTAAATTGTAGCAGGCTACATGTCACTTTCACAGGACAGTTAGTACAATTTGGACTTTATAGTTGGTCTTTGGTCTAGTCGGTTCACACTGGATGGACTCGCTGGGTAGTGACACGTGGCAGGGATACGTTGGTCTAGTGGACATCGTGGCCAGGTCACCACCACCACTCAGTGGAGATAGACTTAGGTGCTATCATTTATGAGCCATTGGTGGCCCTTTATGTTTGTGGTAGGGGTTTGGTTATGGGCATCTTTACGTAGTCGTCTAGAGTGAGTCTATACACGCAACACGTCTTCACCATCCCAGCACATCGGAGCCTCGACACCCCATTCTACCTAAGAGTCTCGTGCTGGAGCTGAGTGTGCTGCCACGCTAGAGTCTGCATCAGTTCTTTGAGATAGTGGAGTCATTTGTTATGGTCTACTGCTGTTGTTGTGTCTCTGTGAGCTCAGTTGTTGTCTATTGTTTCCTGTTTTCAGTTTGTTTTGAGTGAGATTATCACGCACATTGCACTGAGGAGCACCCACTGTAGAGAGCACGACACACTATCTGCGCTACAGGTGCTCTCATTTTGGCGATCACGGTGGGACCTCAACTGAAGTCTCACGCTCTGTGAGTACAAACCTTGAAGCTAGTTGAGTCTATCTAGCTTCTCCTACCTTGCCTTGCACTGTTCTCCTCTCGCCCTGGTCCAACTGGTCTAGTCCTCTCTTGCCCTAGTCATCTCTCGCTCTGGTCCAACCAGCCCTCGTCCCTGGTCTAGACCTCCTTGTCCCTGGTCTAGTCCTCCTCGACCCTGGTCTAGTCCTCCTCGTCCCTGGTCTAGCCTGGGTCTAGTCACTTGCCTGGTCTAGTAGAGTCTAGACCAGTCTTCAGCCACTTCAAGGTTTTCTTGCCCAAAGCTTGGCTAGATTGGTGGTCGCTGCATGACACATACAAGGTGGTCCGTCGAGTGTCAAAGCGCACTACTGAGTCCTTTGAACTACTACAACAGAAGACGACCTTGATACCTAGTAGGGGTCCATCAACCTCATCACCCATACCTCCACATACGACATCACCCATTCCTCCATCCGGCTCCACATCTTCCAGATCACCTTCTCCAGTAAAGCTTTCTCCTATTCGGCTACAACAGGCTATTGAGCAATGGGCTCCGGAGCAAGGGGCCATGGAGGCCTTGACAAGTGTTTTGGCCAAGGTGAACATCAAGCTCCCTACCTTCAAAGGACTCTCTTCAGAAGATGCCGACGACCATGCAAGGAGGTTTGTATCTCTCTGTAGGGGTCATGGTCTTAACAGAAAAGATGCTTATTTGGTACTCTTTCCATCTACCTTGGATGGCTTAGCAGACAAATGGTACAGCCAGTTTGCAGAGAACTATTTTGCAACTTGGGCAACCTTAAGACAATAGTTATGTGCAGCATTCAGGCCAGGTGACTACCAAGAGAAGGTTTTGGATGAGTTGGCCAACATGGTGCTCCAGCCAGAGGAGACTTTTGCAGAGCTTATGACTAAAACCAAGTCTTTGGTTGACAAGCTTCCCCAGCAACCCGGTGAATTTATGGTTAAGAAGTGGATGGAGAAGGCGCTTCCCAAAACTTCTCAGCAAAAACTCCGAGAGAGTCTCCGACCCGACGCCACTCTGGAGGAGTTTATCGCGGCTGCTACTAGGATAGAGGGAGCAAGGAAGCTGTTCACCAACTCCTCGCAAGTAGAGACCCCCTCAGTGTTTTTGAAAAGTCCTTCTGATCCATTGACTTCTTTACGCAGGGAACCTTGAAGCCCTAAAACTACAACATGCTCTTCAAGAGGAGAAATCAATCCCATTCAGGCAAGAGAAGTCCCCACATCATGAGGCTTTGGATCAAATCAAGAGAGAGCTAGACGAGCTTCGGTCACAGCAGGAGACTAACGATATGGTATGGTGCAGCTCGTGTCGCTCTCCAGGACACCCTCCACAGGATTGACCCCTTCGAGCATATTGCCACTTCTGCGAAAATTCGGGGCATGAAGACAAGGATTGCTATTATATCAAGGGACTGTGGCAAATACAACAAAGTCTAGGTCCTTCTCTCCAAAAAGGGCTAGCACCAACATCTAATATGGTCTCCCCCTATGGCCATCAAAATTACATGCCACCTTTGCTCAATACCCCTACTATCCAAAGTATGTCAAGTACGTTTCAACATCAAAAAATTTATACTCAGGCTGCTTTAGCTCCTCAGAGCTTCTACACCTCAGCCTTCAACTCCATGCAACAACAAGAGAAGCGACCACCTCGTCCCCCATTTCGTCCGTCTAATCAGCCCATCTTATGCTACAAATGTGGTGAATATGGGCATTACCAAAGTAAGTGTCCTTTATCTAAAGGGTCTCCTCCTTGCAGACATTGTCCGGAGTCTAAGGACCACTACAATAAGGATTGTCCTAAGCAAAGGGCATCCTCATCTTCAGGCCCGACTCAAAACCAACAAGAATTCACATTCCCAAAGATCAATCTAATCACAGTAAACACCATCCCTCAGCCAGCACCTACTACTCATACAGTTCGGCCACAACAAGTAGCAGAGCCCGCTGGCGTGCTCACTCGGGCACAAAGAGCAGCCCTGGGTCTAAGCTTGCCAACAGGACCATCTCGCCCATCACTTCTGCAACCTGATCAAAATGTCAAACCCTTAAGTGGTGAAAAGAGTAGGCCGGTCTCTATGCTTTCGGACATTGATGGAGCCTTCCTGACAGTAGTGGCTGACTTGCAACAGGTCAAAGTTTTCGAGGAAGCCCAGATTGTAGGAGCTAAGCCCACAGCGGAAGCAATCTTGAAGAACACCTTTCAACAAGTGTCCCTGTATGAGATGCTCCGGCTAGATGCAACCCTCAAAAGTGACACCCTCTCAGTCATTCAGTCTCTGTACCCGGGTGTGGGGCCTAGTGGCGGACATCTCCCGGTATAGCCTTTAGAGTCTTACATGATTTCTTATCCAGCTGCTCCCCTCACCGATTACAAAAGTCCTCGTCTCACTGTGTCTATTCTTGGGCATCAATTCTCAAGTGTCATAGTGGATGGTGGATCTGGGATAAATCTGATGCCGGAGTTTACTATGTTGGCTTTAGGTCTGCAGCCTACCCGCCCTGCTCCATTCACTGTTACATTGGCGGACCAGAGGACAGTATATCTAGTGGGAATAGTAGATCGGTGCTTTTGAAGATACAAGACTTCACATTTAGCTTGGATTTCGTGGTGGTCAGTCTTCCCTAGGTGGAGGGAGGGTTTCCTTTGCTTATTGGTAGACCATGGTTGAGGCATACTAACGCACTTCATGACTGGAGAAATGACGCCATGTGGATACATACACCTGGCTCTCCCATGCAACCAATTCGACTCGAAGGTGGTATGGATCCAGTGGTTCATCACAACTCATTGTCAGTACAGTCCAACCTCGCTCCCGAGCAGCCCATCCCACCTGACGGGTCGGATGAAGACCTGTTGCAGTGGCTGGAAGCTACTTCATCGATGCCGTGCTATGTGGTCTCCATTCAACCCTCACCTGTGCCTGTAACACTCTCTCTCCCAGCCCTTCAATACGACACCAGTGGCCCAAGTCCTACAGCAGAAAGTGTGTCAGTCAAAGAATCAAGTGTGTTTGTCCCTAATGACTAGGATTCAAGTGTTCCTATGATGGAAGCCGTCGGCTTGATGAGCCTATCACACATCACCGAAGGGGGAAGAAATCTCCTCTGCATGAGCTCGCAAATGTTCAACCTCTTCCTCTAACATCTCCCGGGTCTGACGCCTCGCCCACTCAAAAGCATCTCTGCTATGTCTGTGTCTGAAGACTTACCTTCCACTAGGATGGCTACAAGAGGAATATGCAGATTTTCTAATCGATCAAACCCCAACCCATGATGTCTCAAAGCTCCAAGAGGCAGCTCACTTCTCATCTTCTGAAGCACCCTCTCCAGCTACACCTCCTGACCCGGTCAAAGAAGTCAACCTAGGAGATCCTGACAACCCTCAGCACGTACTCTTAGCAGCTTGGTTATGGGAGCATCCCGTGTTAGTCAATCAGGTAGTCTCTTTTATACACTCTTTTAAAGATGTTTTTGCATGGTACTACAAGGATTTGGAGGGGATACCACCAGAATTGGGTGTCCACACTATACCTCTGGTTGAAGGGGCTAAGCCTATAAGAGGCCGAGCTTACAAGCTCAACCCAAAGTATGCTTAGGCGGTCAAGTCAGAGCTAGAAAAAATGCAAAAGGCAGGGATCATTGTACCTTTGGAGCACTCTGAGTGGTTATCACCTATGGTGATAGCACCTAAGAAGCAGTCCAATAAAATCCGGGTGTGCATGGATTACCGCACTCTGAACAAGGTAACTATCCCAGATGGCTTTCCCACACCTTTCACTAAGCGTGTGCTAGAAGATGTAGTAGGGCTTTGTATGTACAATTTCATGGATGGGTTCAGTGGATACAATCAGTTGGGCATCCATCCAGGTGATCAGCTTAAAATGGCCTTTGTGACTCCCTGGGGTATTTTTATCTACACTAGGATGTCTTTTGGGTTGAAAAATGCTCCACCTTCTTTCAATCGGGCGGTATATCTCATCTTTTGTCCTCTACTTACGGATCATCTTCGCATCTTCATGGACGATTTTTTGACCTTCTTAGGTGCTCAATGTTCAACCCCAGTGGAAAATCTAGAGGAACACCTCACTCAGCTCTCTGTTGTCTTTCTCAAGTGCAAAGAGACACGCCTAAAGCTAAATCCTAACAAATGTCATTTTTTGGTCACTAAGGGCACACTTCTAGGCCATGTGGTGTCTGCTAAAGGTTTAGCGCATGACCCAGAGAAGATCGTGGCAATCTTAAAGTTATCACCTCCCATCAACCCAAAAGGGGTGCAGAGCTTTGTACAAGCTATCATTGCAGGTTTATACGCATGTATGCACAGGTAGATCAACCCCTAACCCGCCTAACCAGTGCTACTGTTCCCTTTCAATGGTCAAATGCAGAGGTTGAAGCTTTTGCATACCTCAAAAAACGCCTCACTGAAGCACCTATCCTAGTAGCTCCCAATTGGTCTCTCCCTTTTCATGTGCATACTGATGCTTGTCAACTGGCTATGGGTGCTGTGCTGACTTAGCCTAGTAAGGAGTACAACCTGGATCTCCCTGTTCACTATGCAAGTCGCCTACTAACCAAGGCAGAATGCAACTATAGCACCACGTAAAGGGAAGGTTTAGCTATTGTGTATGCTCTGCAAAAATTTTGGCATTATTTATTAGGGGTCCACTTCACAGTTATTACTGATCACCATGCCCTGCGCTATCTGCTCAACAAGCCGCAAGTTGTAGGTCGAGTATGGCGATGGCTACTCTTATTTCAAGAATTTGATTTCGAAGTGGTACTCAGGCTCGGCAAACATCATGTCCTTACCGACCATCTCTCTCGCATTCACACGGGTGAAGAAGCAACGGGGGTTGCAAATGACTTTCCAGATAGCAGTCTCTTTAAGGTGGATACCACTCCGGAATGGTACGGCGATGTTTTGCATTTTCTTTCTACTAGCGTGTACCCAGAGAACGTTTCTCCACTGTAGAAGAGACAATTATTGTTGAAGTCTAGGCCTTTCACTCTGATTGGAGGCCAGCTTACAAGTCAGGACAGGATGGTGTTCTAAGGCGGTGTGTCTCCCCTCATGAAGTGGAGTATATTTTGGAGGATGCCAGCAGTGGTCCCTCTGGTGGCCATTACCCTGGTCATATTACTACCCAGAAGATTCTCCAGTGTGTCTTATGGTGGCCCTATGTTTTTTGGGATGCAATTGCCTATGTAAACATATGTGATGTGTGTCAGCGCTGTGGCCGTAAACCAAGCAAGCAATCAAACCGTCCTCTGCAGGTCTCTATGGCATGGCAACCCTTTGAGAGATGGGGCATTGATTTTGTGAGTCCAGTTACTCCCTCTGCCCAACCAGGCAATCGGAAGTATTTACTAGTGGCTACAGATTATGCAACAAAGTGGGCAGAGGTACTGGCAACAATGGATTGCACTGGCACTACTGTAGCCAAGTTTCTCTACGAAAATATTTTGTGCAGGTTTGGATGTCCCTTGGAAATCACCAGTGATAGGAGTAGTCACTTTGTAAATGAAATGATTTCAACCTTGCTTGCCAACTACAAGATTTTTCATCGAAAATCTTGTTCCTATTACCCTAGAGCAAACGGGCAGGCCGAGAGCACTAATAAGGTGCTGATAGCACTTCTGCGGAAAGCATGTCATCTCCATCCTACGACTTGGGCTCAAGCTATCCACGGTACCCTTTGGGTATACCGAACTTCTTTCAAAGCCACAACCAATCACACCCCATTTCAATTAGCTGTCGGTTTGGAAGCAATAGCACCCTTCGAATTCAACTCAAGATCTCCGTGAGTCGGTAGTCTGCGTGCCAATGGAGATTTGGGGTCGGCATCTGTCTCTCGTCTTTTCCTTCTGGATGAAAGTCGAAGTTTGGCTTCTCTGGCTCTGGAAGCAGAGTAGCTTTGTCTCAAAGCATGGCACGATCGCCATCTCAGAAAGCCAAAAATAATGCAAGGAGCATTGGTGCTACTTTATGAAGCTAAGTATCTGGAAAAAGCAAAGAAGTTGGTCCCAGCATGGCAAGGACCATACAAGGTGATGGAGATTCTACCCTAAGGGGCCGTACAATTAGCCACCCTTGAAGGAGTTCTGTTGCCTTTAGTCAATGGATCTAGGATCAAATGCTATCATGCTTAAGCTGACGATCAACGGTCTAAAATCAAGTGTTGATCCTCGTCGACTCCTGAACCCTTAAATGGATCTTTTGGTATCACTATCTTAGACATCCCCTCTTTCTGTGCTTCTTTTTCATCACTATCTCGTACACCCTCTCCTTATACAGCTCTCCTTCTGCTGACTCTGTTTCGTTCACGTTCATGGGCATGATTCTAGAATTGGGAAACTCTCTCCTTCACTCTCGGTTTGTATCCTATGTAACCCCTCTCCTTCCTGCTCTGGTGAGTATGATTTTAGTCTTGGGCTTAATCTACCCAATACCTCAACCCGACTAATGCCTTTTTTACAAAGAACAAACTTTTGTCGATCTCTAGCGTCTCATGTGACACTAAGTTCTTTTTGCTATGCATATAAGTCTTAGTGTTCTTCGATTGGGTATATATGAAGGTACCATGTTCATTAGCAATTTTACTTCGCATTTTTATCTACCATGGATTATTTTAGAGAGGTTAGATTACCTGATTTTTTCATTCTGTGAATCTTCCTTGCTCTTGCTAGTCCCTTTGCCTGTTTGCTTGGTGCTTCTGATGTCCTCTTACTCATGCTGCCCTCACCTTGCATCTAACTGGTTCGCCCAACAACTACCTCGATTACCTCGCCTTCTCCATGTTGACCTCGCCCTGAAACATCTCCCCGCCTTGCTGAGGTCTCACCCTCGCCCTGGCTGGCCTCGCCTTCACCTTGCTGCCCTGGCCCTCGCCACCAAGCTCTTGCCCTGGCTGGCATCACCTTCGCCTTCGCCTTGCTGCCCTCGCGCTGCTGAGGTCTCGCCCTCACCCTCGCCCTCGCCCTCGCCCTCGCCGTTGCCCTGGGTATCGCCTTCGCCATGCTGCCCCTCGCCCTCGTCACTGCAGGCCTCACCCTCGCCTCGGCTTTGAATGTCTCCACGTAAGTAAAAAACTAAAAAAAAACAACAAAATTAAAAGCATAACTTACCTGCTTTATTTTCCAACTAAGCGAAAATCAGCCTAGCGTAATAAGGATCAAAAGAAGCCGCAACCACACCGTTTTCAGCCAGGTAACTTCCATCGCCACCATCTCTCTCCATCGCAGGCGTTCAACTCCATGCTCCTTGGCCACCCATATGTGCCTCTCTCTTTGCTCCTTGGAAAACCCATACGCTGGATAGTCCTTGAGATGAAACCTTGGCCTTGCTACATGTATTTGGTTGTGGTGGAAAGCATGTATCTCAGTGTGGTTTAGGGTGCCAGCTCTCCTCAATTGCGAAGAATAGTGGTATATGTATCAGGTGAGGACTTAAGAACACAGGTTTTACAGGTTTTTAAAGATTCATCAATTGCAGATTCAGTCCAAAAGATTCTCTGGTATATTTTATCAAGATGGTTTGTACTCGGAATCGGGAGTAGCACCTCTAGTCGAAGGAAGAGTCCTGCCTCCTCTGAGGATAACATCGATAGTAAATCAGACTATGCCCCTAGTTCAGAGAAATTGTCCGGAGAATCTTTTGAAGAAGATTCACCACAATCAGTCGGCAAGGTCACCACCCTCTAGATGCCCCGCCCTTCTGGTGCCATCTCGAAGGTACCCTTATTAATGATCTATCATTTACAGGCGCCAAACCCGGCACTCAAAGATGTGTTCTCTCAACAACAAATGATACACTTGGGTCTCCAAAATTTGGCTCAGGCCGATTTGTTGTGCACAATCTCTAGAGCCAAGCTCAGTGCCCTCTTGCTTACTTTTCCAAAACTAAATGGAATTACACTTACAGTGGAGGATATCGGACATGCTATCGGAATATTGAATGTGTTGGTACCTTTTTCCACCACAAAAACCTTCTCGAATCTCTCCCCGGAGGACACTGCAAATGCGTGTCAAGAACTATTGCTGTACTCACATGGAGACTATCATAGGAGTCAGCAGTTGTACTCAATTTAATAGTATTATTTCTTACTGCGTGCACCAAAAAGAGCAGTAGTTTCATCTTCTCCAGCTTCTCCAGGAATACGTGATGCATTTTTTTGTCTCTGTCACTGCCTGCCGTATCCATTTCAACATTCGATGTTTAAGGCGCTACAGGACAGGGCAAGAATATTTCGGACTCAACATAAAGGAAAAGCGGAGAGGTTCAATTGCTATGCAGTCCCTATGATGTATCGGGTAGTGCGAATTATGAAGCAAAAAGCAGATGCAACCGCTATTCTCACTCTGCAAGATGATGTCAAACAACAAGGCCGTTCCAAAATGGCCAAAGGGAAAGGCACTTTACGCAAGAGGGCAAAAGTACAAAAGGATTCGATAGAGGAGCTAGCAACACTACCTTTCTCTGAATCATAGGTTAAAATCTCTGACGTCAATATAGCAAACCCAAGAGTGAGCATGACTACTTTTGTGGCCACCTCTACTATTACACCACCTCTTGTGAGTAGTGTTGCAGGCACCCAAACACACTCTCCACTGGTCTCTACTACTACTACTCCTAGTGCAGTGACACATAGGGGTACTGCAGGGGCATCTAGCTCTGGCACACCTAGCTCTGGGCAACCGGACATGTTTGCCAATTTTGTGCCTCAAGCCGACAGACTTCTAGAGGCAGACAGAAGAGCAATTTCAACGATTATGGATGCAACCATCTCATTGCAAGGTGCCAATGGTCTGCATCGTGCTGTCTATGACAGCATGCAAAGGGAAGTGCGCAGCCACCTTCAATGATCGATGGATAGGGACATGTTAATTGCTCATGCTCAAAATCGCATAAAGATTCTCACTCAACAGGTAATGGACCTCAAGCATATTGTCCGCACTCAACAAATACAGTTAAAAGAGGCAAATGATATGGCCACAGTTCAAGACCTTTCTCCTGTGGTACATGCAGTGTGTCCCTCATGTGCCAAATACCAATCTTTATCCATTTCACAAACAGCTACAACTGCAGCTACAACTCCGAGTTCTATGCAAGTTCCTGCTATGGTGCCACAGATACAGACGGACGTTTCCAAAGCTCATTCAGGGGATTCTCAAGCAGCTAAAGCTCATTTAGGGGATTCTCAAGCAGTAGAGAAAACAAATCCTACTACTATGGAGTCTAAGCTAGTAGGATCAGCTTCTTCACAGTTTCATGGATCCTCTTTGGCCTCCCCCTACCAATCCCATCTTTCCCACAGTCCTTCTACAGCTTCCCTGGATTCCCACCAACTGTTCCACCTTCTCAGCCTACTCAATCTTTTTCTGTGTTTGCACCTGTCCCACCTTCTCAGCCTACTCAATCTTTTCCTGGGTTTGCACCTGTCCCACCTTCTCAGCCTACTCAGTCTTTTCTTGTGTTTCCACCTGCCCCTACTCAGTCTGCTGCTGTTCATGGGATGGCCACTCAATATCCAATGTACCCTCCTCATGGCCACTACCCCCCACCTTACACATGGCCTCCATCTCCTTATCCACCTTTCTACCAGCCTCCCCCTCCCCCTCCATCATCCGACCACCAATAAATATCACCTTTTGGAGTTTTTTACCAGTAGTAGACCTGGTTGCAGATCTTTCAGTTCTTCAGCTTCCTCTCTCTGCGATGGGGAGCGGTCTTGTGGTGGGCAACCTGTAGTAGGCTACATGTCACTTTCACAAGACAGTTAGTACAGTTTGGACTTTACAGTTGGTCTTTGGTCTGGTCGGTTTACACTGGACGGACTCGTTGGGTAGTGACACGTGGTAGGGATACGGTGGTCTAGTGGACATCGTGGCTAGGTCACCACCACCACTCAGTGGAGATAGACTTAGGTGCTGTCATTTATGAGCCGTTGGTGGCCCTTTATGGTTGTAGTAGCGGTTTGGTTATGGGCATCTTTACGTAGTCGTCTAGAGTGAGTCTATACACAGAGCACGTCTTCACCATCCCAGCACATCGGATCCTCGACACCCCATTGTACCTGAGAGTCCTGGGTTGGAGCTGAGTGTGCTGCCACGCCAGAGTCTGTATCAGTTCTTTGAGATAGTTGAGTCATTTGTTGTGGTCTACTGCTGTTGTTGTGTCTCTGTGAGCTCAATTGTTGTCTATTGTTTCATGTTTTCAATCTGTTTTGAGTGAGATTGTCACACACATTGCACTGAGGAGCACCCACTGTAGAGAGCACGACACACTATCTGCGCTACATAAATCCCAAAACTTGTCCACAAATTTGTGGATAGACTCATAAGAGAGAAACTTTAAACTTCACCATTTGGTAAGCACTTTGTCCTTTGCATCACTTGCAAGGAATTGCTTCATGATGGAAACTCGTAGAGTTTTCTATGTCTTTGGGGCTTCACCGTTGCTACGAAGGCTAGCCCACCATTGACGAGCCGATTTTTGGAAGTGCATAGCTACATGGTGTAGCTTAGAGGACTCATTGAAGCCCTTGTCTCCAAAGGCCGCATCAAATTGTTGGATGAAGGCCAATACTTTGTCGGTAGCACCAAAGGTGGCATCATAGGTGAGAAAAGAGATACTCTTTCCTCCCTCTTTGAACTTCTTTAGCTTTTGTGACCTTCGCCATGCAGAGCAAGATTTGCGATGTCCTCCCCTCTTGTATTCTCTAGGAGAATAACTATTGCTTTCATCGAAAGAGGAGGAAGGTGAAGAAGAAGGAGAAGAGGGTGACCTCTCTCTTGTCCTTTTCTTCCTTTGTTTCCTCTCTTCCCTTTTTGAAGTGATGAGGAGAAGGACTATGGGTTAACCGTTTCCTCTTGGAAGGAGTTGGCGATCGTTTAGTCCGCCATCTTCGTGGAGCCACATCTTCGGAGGAACTTAGGGATTCGTTATTTTCTTGTTCTTTGGATTCCTCCTCTTGTATGGGGGAGAGTCTTCTTTTGGGGGTCTCATCAAGAGGCCTCCTAAGCTCTCTCTCCTCTTGGAGAGGAAAGGAAATCCCATAAGCACGAAGTTGTTGAGTAACTTCGGCTTGCAAAATGGGGTTGCCCATAGTTTGTTGCAACCTAGTGACAAGATAATTAACAAACATGGGGCATTATCATTGGTACCTTCATGTGAAAAATCAAAGTTATTAATGTTCATTTTACTCTCTTGGTTATTGTCAGCCATGTTAATTAAACTTATGTGTTTACTTAGTGTATGCTTTGGCAAATCAAAACCTTAGTTGCTACTCCTCTTAGCCTTTGAAAATAGGCACTTAAGTATCTACACCCACGGCTCGAATTGGTTAATTATAGAGAGTAGTGGAGTGAGTCTAACATAGCGAAGTTGCGAGGATAGCTCCTTTCAGACTTCTTATGGCTGAATAATGGTAAAGCCGTTGGCAAGTCTAAAAAGAATCCATTATTAAGACCAAAGCTCCCGAGGTGTGCACCATATCCCACATAGTGGGCTCAACAAAACCGATAATAGATCCTAGTCCCACTTACCCTAATATAATTAACAAAATCAACCATTAATAGGCTACTTAAGGACCTCTCTTCTTAAGCAAGAAAAGAGAAACCAAATGCTCTGATACCAATGTAATGGAAATGGCCTATGAACTTTGAGAGTAGCGGAATTAGGAAATTAGGTGAAGCACTTTTGAGAGATTACTTTGTGAGCATAGCGGGGGAACTTAATTGATGGTAGCAACATAAACATGGTACTTAGTTAACTTGGCATGAACAATACTTTTGCGAGAGAGAGAGAGTTTAGAGAACATGACAATAGTTGAGGACCGGATTCATATGGAGCCGGTCCCCCCTCCAATAGGCATTTGTATTATATTTCTCCCATCAAGAGAGACTTGGTACAATACAATCTTTGTGTTCCTCGTGACCTACGTGATGCAATGAAGATGGAAAGCTTCATGTATCACAAGCATAACATAAACTTGTAGAAAGCATGAGGCCTTAAACACCTTCGAAGGTGGAGAGAGCTAGCGGGGAATGAGGATAGGAAAGAGGAAGAAGAAACATTCCATAGGAGAAAGAAATAGTTCCTCACTTATCATTACTCTTCTTGCTAGCATACATAATAGCATAGTAATGAAGATGGAGAAGATGACAAGCTTAAGCATTGAAGCATGGATCTTGGTTGGATTTGCATTCCATAGCCAAGAGTGTTGATGTAGGCTCTCACTTCTCACAAGCTTGGAGAAGGAGGTGATGTTCCTCAACTTTCACCAAGTGAGAATGCCCTTCCAAATGAGTGTGTGTGTGTGTGTGTGTGGAGTATATTCCCCTAGCACCCCCCCTCCTTGCTGTGGGCGAGTGGTAGCTTTTCCACATGCTTCCATCTCAATGGACCCCTCTCCCCCCTAGCCAATCACATGCAGCATGCAGTCAAGTACATGGGTAGTCTTTTGACAAGTATCCTCCTTACCCCTTAGAGAGAGAGAGATCTAGAAAATATCTAGATATTTTTTGGATGGAAGTAGAAGCTCATTGGACCCCTCTTTAGCCCAACCAATAGCATTCAAGCACCCCATGTGGTTAAGCTTAGTGAGAGTCTGACATGTGTCCCATGTGCCCTTTTTGAAAAGTGGTGCCCCTTGGGTGAGTGGAAGGTTAGGTCAAAGATTCCCATAACTTTGGGACTTTTATGCATAGGAAGCTTCTCAAGCAACTTCCTCATTAAGTGTGTAGGGTCTCTTTTTGACTCAAGCATCTTACCCCCCATGCATAGGAAGCTTCTCAAGCAACTTCTTCATTAAGTATGACAAGTACCTCAAGTACCTTAATCATCAAGCATGACAAGCACCTTAGGTGGAGTTCCCACCTCAAGCTCAGCCCTAGCTTGCCTAAGGTCAAAGGCAAGTTTAGGTTGGGTTCCCACCTCAAGAACAGCCCTACCTTGCTTAAGGTCAAAGACAAGTTTAGGTCGGGTTCCCACCTCAAGTTCAGCCCTAGCTTGTTTAAGGTCAAAGGACTTTTAACACTAACCATTGGAGGTATTTAATGAAGCTAACCCTAATGTCTTTTAAGCTCCATTAGTTAACCTTGCTCTTTGACATCATTTGGGCCCCTTTACCATTGGCCCCGTGTTGAGATAGATCCATAAGCACATGTCTATTTTGAACCCTTGTTCTCGTTTATTATCCCACAATCAATGATCAGTTTAATATGAGAAAATCATTTGGGTTGGTTAGATATTAGATATTTAATGACATCGTTTAGAATGTTGTACGCACTCGCATACATATATGATCAAAGTTCCTCTCAAATGTGAAAATTGCCCAGTCCATCACTAAATCCTGTAGGAAATTGATTATATGATCGTCTTAATTCATATTGAGAGAGGGGACGTGTGTGAGGGTGGTGACAGACACATGAGCCGGCTTCTTTACATAGATTGATGCAATGATTTGATTAGAGAATTTTCTCAAAGAAAATGTCTAATGCTGATGAACTTTCTAAGTCGTGAGAACACTGGCACTTTTTCATACTTTTGTTGTAGGAGGTTGCTTTTGGAAGATTTTGACATAATGTTCAGCGTCTACAATTTCCCCTCATAAGATCACTAATAACATCTCGTTGATCAGGGATTTAAACCTGGCCTTGTAATTGAGCTCGCCTTGGTCCATAGTTGATGATCTTTGAGAAGTTATCGCATTTGTCAAAAAATTTAAATCTAGGACCCTTTCTCTCTGAGGACCGAGCAGTGGCATGCCAGATTCATCTTCCAAACCATAAAGGATAAGTAGCAGCTTGGCTCTGATACCACTGCTACAAACGGATGCATGGCGTCCTTGCAAAATATCTCAAATAACATGATAGAAATGATAGAACACCACGAATATCCATACTTGACGAATCCTGTGAGCATATAATCGAATCATACACGAACAAAGAGAGATAGAGAGAGCAAGAGGGTACGTGCAGGTGCACCTCCTAGAGAGGAGTGCTTCGCCGACGCGGTGAGAGAGAAGAGAGGAGAGGAGAGAAGAAGACACAAGCGCCGGGTGCAATGTCCCCCCGTGCAAGAGTGAGCATTTCCCTCTTTCACGTATTTTATTTATAGATTCTTCAATGCTCAAAATGAATACACATTGGCCAACCGATGAAAATGACAATAGCTCGTAATGAGCACTTAGTAATAAATGTACATATTCCTTATTATAACATAAAATACATGCCGTGGGCATAACAAGGTGCACCAAAAATACTAGGAGCCACAATACTAGGGATCAACATGTAAAAAGAGAGAGAGAGAGAGAGAGAGAGAGAGAGAGAGAGAGAGAGAGAGAGAGAGAGAGAGAGAGAGAGAGAGAGAGAGAGTACAAGGAGGGGTGGAAGAGGAATCGTCTCAAGAATTATCTCATGGATCTATGAAATATGATATTATCTCATCCCCAACAAAGAAGTGAGTAGGCCTCGTGTGATAATTGAGTAATGATAGCCTTGATTCTCCTTTATAAGTGTTGTCTCTATAGTGATCCCCCTTGGAATGGGAGAGAGAAGAAGAAAACTTTTTGCCTTGATTACTTAAGAGACAATGTTGGCTTCACAATAATCCCCATGAAGATGTATCAACATGAAGCTGATGTTGAATTTACACTAACAAAGATGAAAAGCTATACTGCTATGAACATGAAAAGCCAGGTCTTCATGCCTTAAATCCACCTTGATTTCCTCAAGATCCTCTGTAAACAAGAGGGAAACAAGCTAAACAAGAAGCTAAAGTAGTGCAAACAGGGGTTGTTATGGTAGATAGTTGTTGTTGATGTATGCCTTCTATAGGAGCGTAGCAACAACAGTGCCATTAGTTAGGGACCATTCTATTATTGTCTACTTTAGTTGAATTTTCTTCTTTGTACAATGAACCTGGTCTTCTAGAAGCTATGTAATGTCATTCTATCAACAAAAACCTTACTTTCTAGAAAACAAACATTAGTGGGGTGCATCCATGGAGCGATCCAAGAGCAATGAGCCTAGAGAAAAACTGAGGAATCAATTGAGCAAATAGAGGCGAGCACATAGTAGCTTGAGACAACCCCACTGTAGTAAAATCAAGCCCCATGTATTTAGGGTTTAAGACTTCTATGAACAATAATCCATTGGATCCAAACAAAGCATTAACAATGACATCTAATTTTCAAAAAAGAAACTTTAACATTTTTATAGACATTCATGAATGTTAATACTCCCCGAGCATATATTGCTAGGGCCATGGAAAATTTGCATGCACCATGATTTCTTTTATATCATGGGAAAAAATTATAGGGAGGAAAATTGGTAGAGAGCTTGTGTGTGTGTGTGTGTGTGTGTGTGTGTGAGAGAGAGAGAGAGAGAGAGAGAGAGAGAGAGAGAGAGAGAGAGAGAGTTGTTTTGAGGTGTACTATTAGCGTATGCAAAAGGCCCAAATGATCTATGAGACAAAAACATACAATTATCATACAATTATTTGGAACATGAATGAAATGAAAGAAAAAACCTAAAAAATTATTAGTGGTGGGTACAAAATGAGGTAGTGACAAGCTAAAGGGGGTTTGAAGGGTGTGTGTGTGTGTGTGTGTGAGTGAATAAGTGAGTGAGTGAGAGAGGGAGAGAGAGCATGCCATTCAACATTGATCATTGGAGAGCAATGGAGATTGATTGCAATATAGACTAGAGAGAGTGCCATGGTTGAGTTTCAAAGATTTCAAAACTCTTCAAATATGTTATGGATGGAATCTATCATATTCTTGAAGGAATAACTTAGAAAAAAAAACGTTTTAGTACCTACCTCTTACAAAAAGTTTATGCTAATTCATTTCAAAAAACCTTATGAGTGGGTTACAAAATGGACTAAATAACTGCAGTGATCTATAGATTATACGTTTAGTTATCTTGTCTACCCCTCCAAAAGGAGTCCAACAAAATAAGACATTACCCAGGCTATAGCCCTTATAATTGAGTTGGTTGGATTTTGACTGCCTTTGTTAGCACATCCTTAAGAACGGCCTTTGGAATTCGTGCTTGATGGATATGCATGTTGTTGAAATCTTGTCCAAGTACAATCAAGTACACAAAATAAAGATACTTGCCAGCAAGAAAGGAAGCCTTCTTTGCCAATCTGCCTTGAAAATCAATGCACGAACAAGATGCGACATTCTGAATTATAACTTCTATGCATGATGTAGGGGCTCTACTCAACCTGTCAGTAGCTCTATGGTAAAAATCTCTTTCTCTCTTTCCACTTCTACATGGCTTCCAATCAATTTTGCTAGGATTTCTAATGTTGCATTAATTTGAGCATAGGCAGCAGCCTTTGATACCCCTGGTGGATAGGGATAATTTTGATCTTCATTTTTGTTGGCATGTGGCTCTCTCTGATGCATTTCTTTGGGGAGCAATGATTCCATTGACACTCCAATCTCAAATCCTGCCTTCACAAGTGCACAAGCTTCTTGGATATTGAGTTTGGTGCCCTTCACAATAGGCCATACATGAGGAGTGCACTCTAGTGGGTGTATGATGACCGTGACCATTCTCCATGTATGCCTCACATCTGCGTTGCAAAAGTAGAAAAACTTATGCTTCTGCCAAGAAGATAATTGACAATCACTCCAAAAACACGGAGCTCGGTCTCCCGGTCTCTACCTCAACCCACACTTCTTACCAGCTATCGAATGGTTACACTCCACTCTACTTGATGTTGGTATCCTGCGAATAGCCCACTTTGTGTCATGGACGTTTTGATCAAGAGCTTGCAACAATTCACTGCACGTAAACAACAGAGCATAACATAGTATAAGAGAGAGGAAGGGAAAAATTGAGAGTATCTACACAAGAAAAGCCTAAAGATTGTAGGCCCAAACTCCACGGCACCTCTTGTGGAGTTTGGTATTTAATATTTGATATTACTTTTTGGTGCCAAAAATTGGAGGACCCTCTTTTACACTTTGTCCACTTTAGCTATAAGTGGAGCATATCACCTATTGCATGACCCTCTTAGAGTGAGTTCTCACTATCCTATTTACAAAGCATCCATAGTGGCTTATTGATAAAAGATCTAAAACATTGTGCAAATATAAAACGATCGATGAATTTATTTATTGCGGACGCCTTCTCCTCAACTCGCAGGACTCAATCTACGAATCATCAACTCACTGTTAGTGACAAAATAGAAAGACAACATAGTAATTACACATTACGCTCCAGCTATCCGAATTGTAGTTAACCACATATAACATGAGGGTGTCCACTCTTGTATCAAGAACATATGTGGATGTCTCACGTGCATATGTGTCTAGACTAAAAATCCCCTCTAATTTAACTATACCAAGACTAGAAACACGAAGTAATATTCAAAATTAATATTTGAGAATATACATTAAAATAATTTTAACTATAAACAAAAAAAATATTATAATCATGAACAACTTCAAAATACAATAAAGAGTTACAATAATTCTCAACGGCTAAATAAAAACATTATGTTATTGACAAATTACAAGAATAACAAAGTTGTTTGTTATTGAAGTATGAACTAGCCATAGATAGTTCTCAATAGCTAAACAAAAACATTATGTTTGGTTTGTAGTTCCCCTAACACCTCGAGGGAGAACCATTTTTGCCACTAATGAAGTGGAGACCATCTTCGACCCTCTCCCACCTACTACTTTGGATGAGGGGGAGACAGAGGAGAGAGAGATAGACGATTCAAGTCCCACGGCTGCTAGTCTTAGCAAGGATGATTTCCATGATGATGATGATGATGATGAGATGCATGATGATGAGTTTGAAGATGATGAAGCCAAAACATTCACAAATGACAATTCTATTTCTCTCTTTATTGATTTAGGAGCCATGGGCTTAGAATTGGATGATGCTTCTTGTAGAGATCTTTTGGAAGATGATTCATAAACATTATGTATAGTTTAAGTTATGGATTTTGTTTGTCGTGTTGTCCATTCATCTCTCTCTCTCTCTCTCTCTCTCTCTCTCTCTCTCTCTCTCATAAACACTACCATGATAACCTTCAAGGTGAGGATGCTTTGTTGAACGAAGGGCTTTTTGGTTCATCACAAGACAGACCATCCCCAAGCTTGTAGGGTGTAGGTAGAAGACGAGGTGTTCCACTTCTAAAACAGACTTGATTGTGTTTTGCTATAACGAGATGAATCGGTTGCCTCAGTTTGTGAGAGCCAATCCAAAACATGATGGATGGATGCCATGGAGCTCACTCCTATGGACATATGCAAAGTCTGAGAAAGTAGTGTCCATGCTTCGATAGAAGATGTCATCCATGTTTGGCTTCACATCTCTGACGGTGATTGCTTTACCTCTGCTTTACATGGAGGTGCTTGCATAACTCTAGGATGCAGCTTCCTCTTTGTAGTTTCATGTTTATCCACATAGCCATTGTTTCATGTTTTTATATTGAGGAAACATGTAAATATATATTTCTTGCATAGATCCCTGTCAAGGGGGCCGATCTCTCAGCTTTCCTAAGCATTAATGATTTAACAAATGTGTGATGTTTGTATTATAGAATCGAGCTGGTGAAGGAGGCTTGTGATGTAGTTTGTCTCTCAAATAATTAGCAATTATGATTGCCTCTCAATAATTTACTTTTTACATGGAGTACACTAGGCAATTACTTTTCAAAATGTGTATCATATCACGGGAAATTAATTGGAGAGGATTATAAATACTTCAAAACTGATCCTTTATGTAAAAATTAGAGGGGGTGTGGGGTTTTTCAAATAGACATGTATATTGGGATATTATTATTATTATTATTGTCATGAAGCTTGAAATGATTACAGCTAGGTCAATCGATTTCCGATCGTTGAGTCAACAAAGCGGGGTTCAGGGGGAGACCACCGCTTGGCCGTAGCGCCCGGGTGGTCGGACCAATGTGGATGGCATGCCACACATCTGTATATGGTCCGAGAATGAGGGGTAACCTCATTCTCTCAAAGGGTGGGTGGTTGAGCATCAAGACTTGACCCTCTCGGGTAGCATTCCCATTGCGGCATTACTAGGCTGTATCATTAGTATCAAAGCCATGCCAGATCATTGTGTGGGAGCGGGCCGCATCACATTAAGCTAATCATTATTGGTTAATAGAGGTTGAGTGGATAAGGGGGAATTGACAAGCTATGAGGGGGATGAAGATAGAGCTTGGAAGTGCCATAGATAAAGGAAGGATTCTCAAGTGCTCTCTATTAGGGTGGTTACAGACTAGAGCTTCGCCTGCTATTACTATAAACTGCAACCAATAGCTTGTATCCACCTAGAAAATGGCGGCAACGCTGCATACACATCGCCAATGGAGCTGCACACCATGTCCTTGTTGGCAACTAGCTCGACACCATTTTGAGTATGCTTTTGGATGGGGGTTTTGCTTGCCCAAATATGGCGGAGGCATGCCCATCCCATTTCAACCAATGAGAGCTTCGCTTTTGACGTCTTATGAAATGGAGATGTGTAAACAATTCTCTTCCTACCAGCCCACCATGTTCAAAGAGTTCGCCATGTTTTGGACATATGCTCGCTTGAAAATGGCTATTTGTAAACACCCTTACGTTGGGTTCAAACGTTGCGGCGGTAGAGAGAGCTGTAGGGGAGAAGGTCCTCATTGGCATGCATGCATTGAGCAAGAAAAGAATTCTCCTTTTCCGGACCCCCCCCCCCCCCCCCCCCCCCCCCCCCCCCCCCCTCCCTCTATAAGTGACACGGGGTATCACTCGAGGGATCTACGGCAGGGGAAAATTAACGGCGGGGCACACGATCTGGGATGTTGGATCGATGTAGCAGGGGGGCAGGTATTTGATTGCGCAAAGGCACAACGCTTTCATCGATGTGCGGCAACACGGGTGGGTAAAGCTCCGGGCTGTGGAGGGGGAGGTTGTGGGTTCAAAGGGTCGACATGACGCCATGGACGCTTAATTTTTTATCGGCATTGGGGGCCGATCAACGGCTGATCCATCTCCAGCCGTTTATCCCTCTAGTCCACCTTGTGACGCTTATAGACGAGCCCCCCTCCCCCCCCTTCGAAAGAGGGGCACTACCGTGTGATTTTGCACTGCAAAAGGCAGTCATCCAGAATTGAGCCCGTAAAAGCCTGTGTGAGATAGTGCTGAGGGTCCGTAGCGCCTTCTGAGGGTCCAATGATTACGCTAACTCCATTGCCTGGAAGACGTGCAACACATTTAATATTAGGGTGGTTACAGACTGCCCTTGAGTGCCCAGCGCCTGCCCAACATTGAGCAGCTTTTAAAAAACTTGTCCACCCAATATTGGGCACTGGTGTTTACACACACAAGTTTGGACATTGAAATTATATAATAAAAAATATAAATCTGTTATGCGCAACAGCAAAACCAAGCATGTATTTCACGCATCGGCTAGATCAGCTATCAACAGAAAGTTATTAGTACGCGCAGCAACAAATTAGCTATCAGCTCCAACAGCAAGACATATGACTACGTTAAAAAGTGCTCCGCCAGTATGACAAGACTGTTGTTGCAAAATAAGAATACACTTTGAAGACTAGAAAGAATCAAAACACCAGCAAACCATAGAGACTAAACCATGCACAACACAAAATCATACATTTGACGTACAAGACAAATTGATTTGTCATTCACGACCAGCAAGACGACCACTGCAAGACCTACAAGACATTGATTTGTACTTAACGACCTGCCAAATAAAAAATGTACATTCGACTCATCAAAATGATTCTTGACTGCATTAACAACAAATCATGAGTGAAGACATAACCTTGCAAAACAACAGTACACGGATTTGTACTTGATGACTTGCAACAGAACTGCGTTAACAATAGCATTATCAAAGCAAGTACATAAAAATTGTACATTCAACTCATTGAAATGATTCTCGAATGCATTAACAACCAAACATGAGTGAAGACATAACCTTGCAAAACAGTAGTACACGGATTTGTACTTGATGACCTGCAACACAACCTTGATTGCTTAAGATGGGATCCTAAGTAATAGAACTGCGTTAACAATAGCATTATCAAGCAAGTACTCTCCAACACAAATTAAGCCTCGACTCTCCAATACATAAAAGATAATTGAGCTACTCGCTCTCAAAACTCTCATCAGCAGAATCATTGTCGTCTCCAAAAACCGCAATAGCATTTTTTCGCTCTCTCTCCTTAAACATCACTCTAGCAATGTTATCTCGTCTATTGCCCCATTTACAACAATATCGGAATAAACATTGCCTCCATTTTGTGCCCTCTCTACTGCTTGTGAAGAGTCAGAGTCCATCAAGCAAGAGACTTCTGCAAGAGCGTCATTTAATCTGCTACGAACTATTGTATCCAAGCTGGTGGCATCCAATTGAGCTTGGGCCCGTTGTAGCTCACCTTGGGCTTCTCGAATCCACCCTTCATCAAATGAATTTGCGTGAACAATACACATGTTATGGAGGACCAAGCATGTTTGGATCATCTTTGGCACATTCTGCAAAAGCATGTCACAACACTTTAGAAGGATTGTGAACCGAGCTTTGAGCATTCCAAAAGCGTGCTCCACATGCATTCTCAAACTGGATTGGATGTAGTTCCAAAAGTACCGCTCGAAAGATAAGACATCTTTACTACCTTTGAAAGGTGGAAGCATCCAGAATCTTGCTGGATACGCACAATCCCCCAAGAGACAATAATTGCATAGGCAACCTGCTTCACATTTTTGACCTAGCTGACTGCGTTGAGATACATTCCAATCATGCATGGACCATATCCACCCTATGTTGTAATCCCAAACAACGCAATTTGTGGCCACTGTCATCTGCAAGATAATTGAGTGGAAGCCCTTTCTGTTGAAGTAGTCCTCATGATTGGCTCGAGGTGCAATGATTGGCACATGGCTACCATCTACTGCTCCTATCACAAAAGGAATACCGTGGATTGCCTCAAAATCCTTGGCAAGGCTTTGCATCGTGTCAGTCGAAGGCCATTTGACAAAAAGATCATGCAGACCGGAAGAAGACACTGCATTACAAAATTGGATGACAATCTCTTGTGCTGCGGTTGTGGAGATCGAGTACAAGTCTGCAATAATTTGGAGACTCACCCCTGAAGCCAAGCGATGTAAAGCTACACAGACTCTTTTCTCAACGATGATTGCCTTGCGACAATTTGTGTCAGAGCGGCACATCTTTGGAGCTAACCATGCTGTCAGAAATTGAAGGTGTCTCTGCTTACTCGAAGCCTGCTCTTGAACATCTTGTCAGAGTAGCTACCATTCAAGCACTGCTCCATGAATGTGTGTGGTCGGGGATATGCCCAACATGCTCTATTTTCATGCCTTCTCCTCCCTGTGCGTGCTGCTTTGACTGGGATTACTTGACCAATGAAACAAGTAAGAACATGAACTTGGTACGTGTAGTCAACCATGCCAACATCGTCATATTCTACAAGCTCTAGAGTTGCGATTGCACCAATAATTAATGCAAAGAAGCAAGCAAGAAACACTAGCTCATCCTCCATAGCCTGTGACAGAAGTATATATCACTTTTCAAACTCAACCAAAAGAAGACATTGATACATATGATTATTTGGATTAATGAACAACAAATAGAGACAATAAAGCTCGAGAGAGAGAAGAAGAACCAAAAAAAAAAGTCACATGTCACATCATTAAATATCAAAATATGTCATTGCACAAAGCATCGCTACAAAGGGATCATTTTATCAATGTTTTTTGAAATTTTCAATACATCCAAGAATCCAGCAAATGCATTATTGAGAGAACCCAAAAGTTTAATCTTCTCAGCCTGCTCAGCCTTGTGAGCTGCTTCTGATTCCTTTTGTTGAGCTCCCCATGATCTTGGCGGTATTTGCCATATTAACAAGGGAGTCCCCAAAATTTTTTGTCCTTTCGTTGGCGCTGGTCTCGAGCAGGGCCTAAGACTCTTTCTTTTGCAGCTGATGATGCACCTTCTCCTACGTCCTCTGTTGTCTGTGCCTGCGAGGGACTCACTGAATCCTGCTGATCAATGTTGTTGGAGTCGCCAAGTGCCGAAGCATGAGACTCACTGACTACATTCGCTCTGTTATGCATGTACTCATCCACTATATCGTACCAATCATAGGTTATCCTACGATCATTACCCGATATACAATTGTGAGCTTTGTCTTTCTTATACGCATCGTACACGCATCCCCATTTTTTCTTGCAAGCTTGGCCATCTTTGTCACATTCTGAAAAACGTGAAGCAAGCTGTGTCGCAACCTTTGACCAAAGATCTACACCCTGTTTGGGAGGTTTCCCAAAGTCATCATGCATAGTGCCATGAATGTGAATGAGTTGCACAACCCAAGCATCCTTCCAGTTCTCTCTCCCCTTCATGTCTTTGCTGCCTTCATCTGGACTAGCCATGCTGGCTTGATTCTTCTTTCTTCCTTTCCCTCCACGCTTGTAGTGTTCATCATTGGTACCACTTCGCTTGTTACTGCTTGAATCCTTCGCTTGGCCTACAATTTGGGTAGCCTACCTTCGTTCCCATTTATGCCCTTGCTGGTATCTCCATCCATTGTTATTTTTGCTGTGTCAGCCTGCAGAGGAGAAGGAAAAGGACTCCATTTTGCGATGTGTTGAGTCACTGGTCGTATGGGTGGATGAAATGGCCTGCAGCCAAATGGAGATCCTCCAAAAGGGGAGATGGGAAAGTTTCCTTGACCAAGTGAAGGAGAGTATGGTCTTTGAGAATACTGGGACAATAGGGGAGTGTATCACAATCCTGACTCACTTGGGAGTAGCTAGAAGGATTTTGTGAATCCATTTCCTAAGAAAACAATATAAGACCAATGAACAACAATTTAGAGATTTTTTGGCATCGCAAATAATTTAGCGAAGCATTTTCAACTTCTTGTAAGCAAACATGTGTATGGACTAGAAATCACATCAGATTTGTCGACTCTTACAAAAATCCAAGTGATAAATGCTAGTCGGTTTTAGCTCAAGCCAAGGTACAAGGCATCATGCAAAAATTCAACTACTCTACATCCATGGATGTGTACAAGCTGAATCGCAACCAACATGTCGAAAACGCTTAATCATGCAACAAAACTAGATCACAATCGCACAATTCTATAGCCAGCACGCATGTGGAGCTGTGTCGATGACAAATATGCACATTGAGCTTAATGTATACAATCACATCGACCTGCGGTGAATAATTACTGAAGCTGAACAATTGCCGATCATTGAGGATTCTTAGCAAACCTCTGAAAATAATATCTTCTAAACTTAGGCTAAGCAATAGACAAGTGACTCTAAACCAAGCCCGACATAAGCAAACATTAGCCTTTTTCAGCTGAAGCAGGACTATATAAAATGCACTAAACTTGAAATACCTGGACTGTCAGGGCTGCAGAGATGAAGAGCAAGTAATGGTGAGAGGTGAAGGCTCTCTCAGAGCTTCTTGTAGGATGCAAAAAAAAGAGCTCTCATCTCCTTTTCAAATGACGTGCAGGCTGCAGAAGCCCGCGAATGCGATAAGCGGGAAAGAGGTGCTTGGCAATGATTGGTCCTCATCATGTGTGCCCATCCTTGGACAACTGTGGCTGGCTGCTCGATTTCATTTGAAGCATGGACATGCGTTGGAAGATGACTCAGCTCATGCGCATGATGTCCATCACTCAGTGTGTAAGGGCCTAGGGCGTACAACGCTATTGGTCAAGCGTTAAAAAAATGGGTTGTCCACTTCCAATGTGTAAGCAGCCTTAATCAGCTACCACCTTGCTGTATGAACCATCTATGCGGTCGATAGGGAAAACTGCTTCTCTTGATCGCTTGTAGTTGCGACTTGCGCTCGTTCCTCGTGCTGCCAACACCAGCCCCCTGCCACCTGTTTGTGCGCCATCGTCACTTGTTGTGGCCATTACTCGCAAGCGCCACCCATCGGCCTCGCTCCCTGTTGCAAATATTTAGGCGTCGCCCCTCGTCACTAAATGACACGTCCCCAGGGAGGTGGGATCAATGGCCCACAGTAGGCGTCACGAGGTAGGTGCAATTCGGGCTGTCTGGTCCACATTGGAACTAGGTGTGAACTAAGCGTGAACTCAGAGATATGTGCACCACACCAAATTTGGTGTGAACTCGACGTGAACACGGTGTGAACTAGGGAGGGCCTGCACACCACATCAAATTTGGTGTGAACTCAGTGCGAACTCGGTATGAACTAGGTGTAAACTTGTCCGCGACGCCGTGATTTATAAACTTATCCCATACACAGCTTCCAACGAGCGCGCATTAGCCTAGTGGTTATAGTCAATCCCGTGGGGGAGAGGGTAGTGGGTTCAAGTCCCGGATCCGAGAAAGCGGGAATCTTTTGCAGTCCGTAGGCAATCCAACGATCACGATCAACAATCGGTGTTGTGCAGCTCCGCTTCTATGATGGGAAAAAGAGAAAACAAATACGAGCTAAGCTTCTTTGAAGCCTAAACCTTTAGTGAACAGTGATCAGGGCTTGGTAACATGCCAAGTTTAATGCTGAATGTATGCTAGATGCGGCTTAAAAGGGTCAACAAATGCCTTAATGATGGAAAAAATGAGTACACTTGCAATGAGCATAGATGGGAGATTATGATCTACAACTATAGTGCTTGAAGTGCACTACCGGCCTGTCTTTACGGCTCGTCGATTGGAGCTACGGGGAAGAAGTTATGGTAGTTCGAAGTTTAAGTCGATTGAAGATCTGTACCGGATTGGGCAATTGTAGCTGAGGGGAGAAAAATGAAATGAATGCATGGGCCTGAAGTGCTCACTTTGTTGAGTGCGTCGGTCTTTTCAGATCAGTGATCGGAGTTCCGGTTGCCAAAATATTGGCCATAACAGATCCACCGGGGGCCAGTTCCGTACTGGTTCAGTCGGCTCGGTCGGTGTCTCAGCTGGGAGTTTTTGTCTATCGTCCAGGTTTTGGAATGCGAGAGCACTAATAGCTTGATGAGTCTCATGTCTAGGATGCCATTTCATGCAGTGCTTGACTGACAGTGGTCGTGATTGGCAATACCCGGCTAGCAGGAATAAAACTCTGACATTTTTTATCGGATGTGATGGGAAGGCCTTACTTCAATGCAATCACTCATACTTGTATCTAGCAGGCTAGTGGCACTGTTGGAGGCCATTTACGGGCATAAAAATTCACGGTAATATTACTAGTCAGGGGATGTTGGAAATAATGATGTTAAGCTAGGCATTGCATTGGTCGGCATTTGTGCCAAATGTTATGCCCTTACAATGATTACGGCCGCCAAATGGAGAAGCTTGGCAAGCCTCGGCTGATAGGTATGCCAAATGAGATGCTTTTCGATGGTGCCCTTTAAGGGCCAATGCCCGCCCAATGTGAAGCCATTGGGAGTTTTGGCCACCCGTTGTAAAGGGGCCACCCTAAATTTCATGTATTGTGAAGCCAATAGGAGAAAAAGAGGTTGGGCGATGGTGAAGCCAGAAAACGACAGCGCATGGGCCCGAAGGTGTGCCCGCGCAGGCCCCATGGGTGATCAGACAGAAGTGGCCAGGAGTCGAAAGTTCGTCAGCTCGTTATGGTGCACCTTTTTGGTGTCAAAAGCGGCAAATTTCGTGATGCTCCAAAATTGGCCCTGCCACGTCATAGGAAGGGTACCCATTAGCGACATCGCTAATGGGTAGGCCCTTATTTAGAAAAGGGAAAAAACCATGCAAGAGAAAAAGGAGGAAGGGGCTCTCAGGAGCACACACTCTGATGTTTTTTAGGATCTCTCCTCTTCTTTTTGAGCGCTCTCTAAGAGCAGGCCATAAGGAGGATTCCATAAAAAGCTCTTAAGCAAGCAATTAAGCCGGGATTTACTTCCTAAACTCATAATCTTAAGCTCTCTCATCGATTTCTTTAGCCCCATAGCCATGCTAAGCTTCATAAGCTTGATAAGCCAAGCTTTCAATCCTATCTCGAGCTCCTAAATTTAAGCCTGATCTCTTAAGCCGAGACTAATCTTTCATTAACCAAGCATAAGATTGATTTCATTAATCACCCATTAGCGGAGACAAATCTTGCACTCATTAATCTCTTAACCCAAGCCTAATCCTAATCTCGCCTAAGCCATAATCCTAAGCTCGCCAAGCCATAATCTCCAAGCCGTTAACCCGGAATTAATCCGGTAACCATAAACTGGATTGGACCACCCAAGGCTTTGGAAGTTGAAGGCAGAAGATAGTCCAAGGCAGTTTCTACTGATCGTCTTGATTAGCACCTGGATTAAGATAGGTTAAGCTTTGTAAAATGCATAAACTTTCCATTAATATTTGATTAAAGCAGGGATACTGTGGCTTATTTGGTGGAAAGCGAACTGTCTGTTTTGAGCTCTGTTTTCATTAATTGTGTTTGCTGCACCTCTTTTCCCCGCACCTCTCACAACCAGGGGCCCTGTGCCTTCCCGGCTCACCTTTCGAATACAAATCCCCCGACATTCTTGGTGAACCCGACGTGAAACGAGCCAGGGTGGGAGGTAAAGATGGAGAATTTAGAGCAGATGATGAAGATGATTGCAGAGTTAGGCGCAAACGGTTTGGATGATAAGTCAACATTTCCAGATTTTTTGAAAATGCTTCAATTGGTTCAAGGATATCTGCTTGAAATAGAGACCATAAAGAAGAAAAATCAAATGGATGAAGCTTTGGATGCAGCTTTAGATGCAGTATACGACGAGAGATGACTCTTTGATGGACACGATCCAGAGGGCTATCTAGAGTGCTATGAGCTGGAGACCAAGGTAAGAGGGATACCAGAAGAGTTGATGATCAAATCTTTTGAGCAGTTAGTGAGTTTAGATGTGAAGGAGCAGATTCAAGAGGTTACCAGAGCTTGCAGCGGCAACTGGGAGTATTTCAAAGAAGCTATTGTGCAAGTAAGTTATGAGCAGTATGAAAGCTATCAAGAACAGAGTACAAGTCTACCGGACTACGCAGATATCCGAAGAAGTTGTGATTGATGAGTTTATTGTGCAGGATGCTACCTTCTTACAGGCAAATGATGAAGACATAGTCAAAGCTGTGTATGAAAAGTTGGGGTTTGCAGATGCCTTGCATGAAGGAGAAGTCTTTGAGGGCGAGGCTTTACAACTTCAAGATATACATGGTAAATTTTGCAAAGAACCTATACATGCAGTGCAGGAGGAAAGGAAATCAGAGGACCAAAACAACAAAGCGGTTAAAGCTCATGAAGAAATTGTGCAGGTGAATGAGTGCAGCCATATTCAAGTAGACATGTAGGAAGGTTCGGTTACAACAACTCACACTTTTTCTACTAACTTGGAAAATGAGCAATTTTTTTTGGATACAGATTCTTCCATAGGGTTGATTGATAATACTAGTACAGACTCTACCATAGAGTTGAATGAGGATACGGATGTTATAGGTCAAAGCAGGGCTGCTGTTAAGAACAACAGGACCGTAGATTTTGGTATACCAGATTTACCGAATTTGGATGTACCAGATTTTGAGGACTTGGCTAAGTAAGAGTATGTGCTTGATTCAGAGGGGGTGCAGACTCCTTCATTGACAAGATTTTGTGAAGCACAACTACCAAATTGGAAAACTGATCTTGGGCGTGATTATGATGATTCAGAGGGGGTGCAGACTCCTTTGACACGCTTCTATGACCTAGAGCTACCTGATCCTGAATTTGCTGATGATTTAGAAGGGGAGCAAACCTCTTCTCTATAAAGAATTTGTGACACAGGGCTCACACTATGGCATAATAATCATGAACTTGATGATGCTGATTCAAAGGGGGTGCATATTGAAGTGCAATCTCTTGGTGTAGGATATGATTGGTTTCATTGTGCTGATGATACAGACAGGGCAGTAGGTGAAATTTTCAATGGGCATGCTGAACTTTGTGCTACAGAAGTGCAAAGATATTTGGATGAGGATGAAAGACTTGAAGAGCAGTTTACTGCAGATACGTTTAGCATGCATGTCATATGTGGAAATCTTGGTTTAGTTCAGCAACCTGATATGTGTAAGATGGAGGAACCTTCTGAAGCAGTGGACCTAGATCTTATATGCTTATTGGATGAAGCTTTGGAAGGGTTCTCAAATACAGATGCTAAGGATACCAATCAATCCAGATTCATGCATGAGAAAGTTTGTTCAGGTGCAGTAGATGATGACCTTATGTAGTTGTTAGATGATGCACTACTTGATTTTGAGCCTCTACGAGATAGAGGATTGTTTTCAGATGCATCTTTTGAGCCTAATGAAGAGGATTTTACCAGAGACTTGATGTATTCAGATATGCATGATTGGGATTCCAATACTAGTGAGAGTGAACCTGTGATTGATGATCGATTATTGGATGAGCCAGTTGCACAAGGAATATGGCAGTATCTAGGGCTACCTGATGCTATATGGGATTTGATATTACCCTACGATGTAGAAGATTTTGAGCTAGCTTTTGACCCAAGAGGTGATAGATATATGCATGGTCCAGGGCAATTGACTTATATGCCATATGATCCATGCGGTTTGCATGAAGATTTATGGGTTAATATATGTTTATGCTATACTGATTGGAAATTCTTGTATTTCCCTATGATCCTGGAGGATGGTGCAATTTTTTTAAAGGAACGCTCACAGTGGGATAGATGATTGGGTTCCCGTTTGATCCCGGGCGCTATTAAAGTGCAAAGTTGTAACTTTGAAGAGTACTAGTTATTTGTTGTAGCAGGTTGCATGGTACAATGTTTTTTTCCTAGATCTCTACTAAGTTAGAAGAGTTTTTTGTTATGCGTTCAATAAGAGTACATGGCTGGCTTCCAGTTGACTTCTCTGGACAATTGATGAGGTATCTTCACATCTTTTGAGTTGGTTCTGCTACCAGAACTTGAGGTAAAGGACTTGATGGCCTTTCCGTGTGCAGACAGAGTAAGGCATACTTGAGCTTGACAGGGTTCCTTAAAGCGAGCTTAATGGTCATGTCCTGTGCATCATTAACTGGAGCACTTGAGTTTGACGGGGTTCACTAAAAAGGTTTTTCATAACTGAATGCTTTGAAGATATGACAGATACGGTTTAGAGATTTTTGATGGGCAGCTACCTAATGGTTAAGCTAGAAAATTGATAATAGGATATAAACCTTATTTCATTTCTCATATGTTTACCAATAATGTGAGTCTGATGATGGAAAGAGCTTAAGGTACCTGTAGCAGATGTAGATTGAAGTGCAGTTGGCACAAACCGGAGGCTGTGCAGGTTCAGAGGGGGTGGATGTCGTGCAACTCTGCTTCCATGATGGGAAAAAGAGCAGACAAATGCGAGCTAAGCTTCTTTGAAGCCTACACATTTAGTGAACAGTGATCAGGGCTTGGTAACATGCCAAGTTTAATGCTGAATGTATGCCAGATGCGGCTTAAAAGGGTCAACATATGCCTTAATGATGCCAAAAATGAGTACACTTGTAGTGAGAATAGATGGGAGATTATGATCTACAACTACAGTGCTTGAAGTGCTCTACCGGCCTGTCTTTACGGCTCGTCAATTGGAGCTACGGGGAAGAAGTTATGGTAGTTCGAAGTTTAAGTCGATTGAAGATCTATACCGGATTGGGCAATTGTAGCTGAGGAGACAAAAATGAAATGAATGCATGGGCCTGAAGTGCTCACTTTGTTGAGTGCGTCGTTCTTTTCAGATCAGCGAACGATCGGAGTTCCGGTTGCCAAGATATTGGCCATAACAGATCCACCGGGGGCCAGTTCCGTACTGGTTCAGTCGGCTCGGTAGGTGTCTCAGCTGGGAGTTTTTGTCTATCATCCAGGTTTTGGAATGCGAGAGCAGTAATAGCTTGATGAGTCTCATGTCCAAGATGCCATTTTATGCAGTGCTGGACCGGCAGTGGTCGTGATTGGCAATACCCAGCTAGCAGGAATAAAACTCTGACATTTTTTATCGGATGTGATGGGAAGGCCTTACTTCAATGCAATCACTCATACTTGTATTTAGCAGGCTAGTGGCACTGTTGGAGGCCATTTATGGGCACAAAAATTCACGGTAATATTACTAGTCAGGGGATGTTGGAAAAAATGCTGTTAAGCTAGGCATTGCATTGGTCGGCATTTGTGCCAAATGTTATGCCCTTACAATGATTACGGCCGCCCAATGGAGAAGCTTGGCAAGCCTCGACCGATAGGTATGCCAAATGAGATGCTTTTCCGCGGTGCCCTTTAAGGGCCAGTGCCCACCCAATGTGAAGCCATTGGGAGTTTTGGCCGCCCGTTGTAAAGGGGCCACCCTAAATTTCATGTATTGTGAAGTCAAAAGGAGAAAAAGAGGCTGGGCAATGGCGAAGCCAGAAAAGGGCAGCGCATGGGCCCGAAGATGTGCTCGCGCAGGCCGCATGGGTGATCAGACGGAGGTGGCCAGGAGTCGAAAGTTCGTCAGCTCATTGAGGTGCACCTTTTTGGTGTCGAAAGCGGCAAATTCAGTGATGCTCCAAAATCGGCCCTGCCACGTCATAGGAAGGGTACCCATTAGCGACATCGCTAATGGGTAGGCCCTTATTTAGAAAAGGGACAAAACCATGCAAGAGGAAAAAGGAGGAAGGGGCTCGTTGGAGCACACACTCCGATGTTTTTTAGGATATCTCCTCTTCTTTTTGAGCGCTCTCTAAGAGCAGGCCATAAGGAGGATTCCATAAAAAGATCTAAGCAAGCAATTAAGCCGGGATTTACTTCCTAAACTCATAATCTTAAGCTCTCTCATCGATTTCTTTAGCCCCATAGCCATGCTAAGCTTCATAAGCTTGATAAGCCAAGCTTTCAATCCTATCTCAAGCTCCTAATTCTAAGCCTAATCTCTTAAGCCGAGACTAATCTTTCATTAACCAAGCATAAGCTTGATTTCATTAATCACCCATTAGCCGAGACAAATCATGCACTCATTAATCTCTTAACCCAAGCCTAATCCTAATCTCGCCTAAGCCATAATCCTAAGCTCGCCAAGCCATAATCTCCAAGCCGTTAACCCGAAATTAATCCGGTAACCATAAACTAGATTGGACCACCCAAGGCTTTGGAAGTTGAAGGCAGAAGACAGTCCAAGCCAGTTTCTACTGATCGTCTTGATTAGCACATGGATTAAGACAGATTAAGCTTTGTAAAGTGCATAAACGTTTCCATTTAAAGCAGGGATACTGTGGCTTATTTGGTGTAAAGCAAACTGTCTGTTTTGAGATCTGTTTCCGCTAATTGTGTCTGCTGCACCTGTTTTCCCCGCATGTCTCACAGCCAGGGGCCCTGTGCCTTCCCGACTCACCTTTCGAATACAAATCCCCCGACACCGGTGATTGTGAGCCATTGATCCTACCTCCCAAATGGAGGTGTCAATTAGTAACGAGGGGCGTTGCCCGCCGACCACTTTTTGTGCTTGTCTTCTTATTGCAGCACAGAGCTCCATTGTGTGCCACGGGTCCGTCGCCACTGTAGATGGCGGACAGGGGTGCTATGGGCATTGCAGAGGTGGCGGTAGTGGCACAACCAGGGGACGGCGGAGTGGCGCAGTAGGGACTGTTGTGGAGACATTCCAGGGCGGTGACTGGTGGCTCGCCCCCACAGATAGAAAATGGTTACTACCAAAATATTGTGGAAGAACACGTCTGCCTTTACACCTGCAGAGCATCTATTTATAATTTTACATTATAGCGAGAGCTACATCAAGATTTGGTCAGTTACTGGCTTGCGTGGAGTTGGTTGCGGGACTACTTTACACCTCCCGCCTTAAACAAAACTTGAGCAGTACAAATTTCATGCAGAGATGTAGGATGATAGGGTTTCATTCAAATCACGTGAGTTGTGGTGGTGGTGTTGTAGGTATTTTTCCACAATCTTTGCAGGACTTTGTAAGGGCCCACCCATCGATGCAATAGTGACTCACTTAATCCAGGACATTGAGTGGGAAAATAAACAACACTAAAGCTTTTTCAGGGTATTCCACTGCATGTCTACCATCATCGTAAGCTCGTTTCTGACGGGCTTGTGCTACCTGGAGATTTCGGAGAAGAGCTTGTCTCAGAAGGGGTTGATTTTGTTGGAGATAAAGCATCCAATCCATCGCCCAGACTTAGCAGGTTGAAGCTGCAGTGTATTGATGTCTGGAGGGAGGCGGGGGTCGTGCCCATCCAAGGCATGGAATCGGTTGATGCGAGTAGAAGCTTGTACATATGTATTGTATGCATGTACTGTAAAAGGAAGTACCTCATCCCAATTTTGATGTAAAGGGTCTACGAATGCAGCAATTACCTGCTTGATCGTCCGATTCATTCGCTCTGTTAAACCATTTCTTTGTGGATGATAGGAAGAGGAAATTATTTGCTTAACCCCCAAACTTTGGGTAAGCACCTGCAAGACTTTGACTTGAATTGCTGGCCTTGGTCTGACAAGAGTTGCCTGGGACATCCATGGCTAAAGATTAGTTTCTATAGGGAAGCATCATCGATTGTGGAGGCGGTCGCGTTCGGTAGTGCGATTGCTCTACACCAATGGGTTAGGTATTCTGTGATGACAAGGATGTGACGATTTCCAGATTTGGACGTTGGAAATGGGCCCAACAAATCCCATCCAACCAGTTCCAATGCTTCCTAGGCTTAGATTGGTGATAAATGACCTGTATTCTGTGGTGGGACTTGATGCTTTGACAAATATCACATTCTTGAAGGTATTGGGATACTGTTATCCTCATATTTGGCCAATAGAAGTGTGAGTGCAACTTCTGCAAACTTTGTGAAAACCTAAGTGACCTGACAAAGGATGATCATGATAAAATTGTATATAATTAAAGTGGTTGTAATGCTTTTGGCACATAAATTTGAGGAGGCTGACCAAGAGAAACATAGTGCAAAACATTATCTAATATGACAAACCTTCTTTGTTGTTCTGTGGAATGAGGGGACATCAACTGTAACACAATGTGTTTGATGTCCGAATCTCGCTATTGAAAAAGTGCCATGTGATGCATGTCGATAGGGAGATCGAATGGTGTCAGGGTGAACTGTGCTGATTGATGCTCAGCTCGGAAGAGCCCATCAACTATGAAATTCTGGTACCTTTGTGATAGCTAATTGAGAACCAATATTCTTGTAAAGCCAAGGCCCATCTCGATAATCTACTATAAGGATGCTGTTTTTACATGAGTGGAACGAGAGGCTGGTGATCGGTTTCGACCATGACCTGAGCACCATGCACGTAAGGATGGAACTTTTGGAGGCCCACACATGGCCAAGAATTCCTTCTCAAACGTGGAATAGTTAGTCTCGGCTTGTGTAAGGGACTGATTGATGAAGGATATTGGCTGCCATTGTGTCAATTCATCCTGCTGCTATAGTAATACCGCCCCTATTCCCTGATTAGATGCATCTCTCTGTAGTTTAAATGGCTTATGGAAATCTGGGTGGGCCAGCAGGGCTGCCTCCTTGATAACTTGCTTAAGTTTATCAAAACTTTGTTGACAAGCTGAGGTCCAATTGTATTTAGCTCCTTTCCTAAGGGGATAACTGATGGATGCTAAATTTGGTTTGAACCGAAGGGAAAAATTAGCCATTCCCAGAAAGCTTTGCAGTGTCTTAACAGTAGAGGGAGGAGGGTAATCTTGAACCGCTATGATTTTAGCAGGATCCATCTGTATGCCTTTTGCAAGGATAATAAACTCGAGAAACTTGAGATTTGTTGTATCTCATTTACACTTTTTGAATTGCAGCTGTAAATTATATTCTTGGATCCTCTTCAAACTTCCTGATATATTTTAAGTGTTGCTCCCAACTGTGTGTATGAATAAGGATGCCATCTAAATACACAAGTAGGACCCCCTTTGAGATGTGATAATGGAAAATGGCATTGGCTACTTGGCTGAGAGGTACTTTCGCCATTGGACAGGTCGAAAGGCATCCTTGTAAACTAATACAATCCTCTAGGACTGCGAAAGGAAGTCTTGTGTGCATCTGATGCGTTTAAAGGGATATGCCAATAGCCCGAGGCGAGGTCAAGGGACGTGAAATATTTAGATTTGTCCAACTGATCTAATAGGTCATCTATTCGAGGGAGAGGGTACATGTCATGGATTGTGACTTTATTAAGGGGCCTGAAATCAATGCAGAACCTATAGTTGCCATCTTCCTTTTTGACCATATGGGTTCAGAGACCCAATCACTACAGGAGGACTGAATAACCCCCTTCTTAAGCATATCCCTGACTGCATGATCAATGCGCTCTTGCTCTAGGGGTGATCTTTGGTGGGATGCCATGTGTATAGGAGGGGCTGCACTAGTGTTAATGGAACGCTGTGTTGGGAAATTTATCTGAGAAGTTTGTGTTCTTAGGTTGAAGATATTTGGGAACTTGTGCAGAAGTGTTCGCATGTCGTGAAGATGTGTGTGTTGATCTAGCATAGTATATTGTGTGTGAATAAAATTTGGACCCTTGTGGGAATTGAATATTGCAATTGGAAGTGTGTTCGATGAAACCAATTGATACGTATCAAAGTGTAAACGAGCTTTTGTTTTCACAAACCAATCACAACCGAGAGTACATTAGGAAAAATATGAACCCTCTAGGGGCCCTTTGGGATTAAGGTTAATTAGAGGCCAACCAATGAAGAGAGGGTGGTGGACACACTCTATGCCCTCAAAAATGTAGGGGGACAAAGTAGTCTTACACTTCTTAATGGGCTCTTATCTAGTGAGAAGGTGGGGTGGGGGGAGGGGATGGGCCATATGGAACCTCCAATTTCCTTCCTTTTTGATCCGGTTTTGAAAAAGTCTCAAAATTTTGAAAAGTTTTAAAACTCAAATCTTATCTTCTTAAAATCCCCCTAAATATATTTTATGGTCAAAGAAGCATTTTTTGACCTCAAAAAGTCAAAACCTGCACCCAAAAACCCTAAAATTCATTTTTTTTTTAAATTTTGAAAAATATTTTTTTACTATCCTGAGCCCCCCAAAAGTAGTCCTTTGGCAAATAGTGATTTTCTCTCTCTAGAATCCCTTTTCTAACCCCTCTTTGGTTGTAACCATCACACTCACCCTCTACTCCAACACTCTCTCTCTACACAATCTCCATTGTTGTAGCAAGGAAGCTCCTCTCTCCTGCCCTACCACCTTCCATTTGCCACACCAAGCAAGGGTTATCCACCTTGTCCTCTCATTGCCACACCAAGCAAGGGTTAACCACCTTCTCCTATCACTTTATCCCACCTACATTGTAGCAACAAGCAAGGTCCTTCTCCTCCTCCTAATTTTCTTTGTTCAACCACGGCCAACTCTATTTCTTAAAGGCGGCCAAAGGATGAAGTCACAACACTTGCATGCCACAACACAAGAGGTATAGATGATGAGTGGGTGTCACAAGAGTTCACCAAAGGTGCTTGGGTATACATGCAACCATATGTTATTGGTCCTCACCATGTGCGGAATAGTGAAAACTTGGATCATCATTGGAAAGGAAAGCTCCTTGGCTTCAAGAATCGCAAAGAGAAGGGAACTTTAGCCACTATGCAATATGTTTTCTCAATGTCAAGCATGCAATTGCAACAACCACCTCGATTTCCAACACATTGTAAGTACATGTTTTGAGAATACAAAGCTAAGTGTGAAATCACAGTGTAATGTTATTATCGATTCATACTTAAGATTTGCTATGCATTTATAGTCATATTTCCATCCACATTGGTGGAGGAGTAGCCACTACATAGTCTCTCCGGCACATTCAATGCTATACATACGGATATTGGAGCAACAATGTTTGCACATCTTTGCCCAACCAAACTGGTTCAAAGAAGGATTTTCTTCTATTGTCACTCTTATATTGTGCCTACTTCTACACAAGAGTTTGGAACGCTTGAACCCATCAAAGTAACTTCCTTATTAAGTATGGAGTGGCCGGTGCCAGATTTGTGGTCGGTAGCATCTTTCAAGCAAAAGATAATAATAGATGTCCAAAACTACCCTAAAGCTTCTATAGCTAGGTCTGTGGGCTTGAGTTGGTATTTCTATTCATTGTTTTATGCACATTTTTAAAGAATTTGGATTTGTGGAGACTACCACAATGCTTGTATGTAAAGATGTGCATTATGAGGAATTAGGAAGGCTTTTAAAAGAGAAATGGGGTTTTGTGGAGGGCATGCACAATGGGGACCGGTACCGTTGTAAGGTTGGAGCTTCAGGTATTGGAATGCGCTATTTGAAATCCTGCACCTCCTTGTACATACGAGTCCACTATGATCGTTGGATGTGCAAGCTTGGAGTGTGGACTCCTTTATGGAGTGTAGACGGCGCTATTGCAAGCTTTGACATTGCAGTGAGGATGCCCAACAATGCTTTGGAGGCAGTTCAAGTGAACAAGCATTGGACTCTCAGTAATGTGCGAGAAAATTTGGCTATTATGGGTTTTGGGGCCCTTCAACAAGCGCAATTTTGTTTACAAGGTCACAATGTGAGAATCCTTCCTCCACATTTTCAATACATCATAGTTTGTCGATCATTGGATACTTATTGTAATGAATGTCTGTAGATTGGAAAGAGAATGGAAGACAAATTGAAGGTCAAGGACGACTGGGTATGGATGGAACTATGCTATCACTCTTATAACTTTGTAACTCTTGAAATTTTGAAAACAATCCCCAATGTAATCAACATGATTTGCTTCGACAAATCATGTCTTTGAATATAATTTTTTGCATTGAGATGAGAGATCATTTTTTGGTGAAAGTGTCTTTTTTTATAAAAAAAATGTCTTTAAAAAAGGGACCATTATAAAAGGGGGGCCGCATAACTCAATTACACTTTTCACTTTCACAACTCTTGAGCTCCTCCACTCTCTATCTGCACCCAGGCTAGACATGGACACCTCCACACTCTCTGCATCTGCACCCACATCCACCCCTTTGTCACGCTTCATCCTCTTCCTTGAGGACACCGAATAAAAAGGGAAGTTGGACCTCCACACCTTCTTTACTCGTCTCCCTGACCTTGATGCCACAATTGCCCTTCACATGGATGCATTTGCCGAGATTTCTGTGTTCATGGAGGAGGACATCATAAAATATTCTATATCTATCTCCCCACATGCAGGGATCTGGGTGTCTTGCGATTTTTTGCGCTACATACACAAAGGTGATCGCCCATTCTCCAAGCGGTTGCGACGGTTCCAAGAAACTGCCGTCGACGCAGGCCTTTTCTTGGACGAGCAAGCCCCAGGGGTGTCAACGCTCAAAAAGCGCAAGTTGGGGGTGGAGTACCTTTATCGGTTGGCAACATTCATCTTCTTGGTGAGCAAGGAACCTGATATGGAGGAGCTCCGCCTACCACACCTTCAAGTTGGGTCCTTCATCAAGGACACCAGGGAGCAGGTGGTTGACCCCATGAACCTTGCAGCAGAAGGACAAACACTTCAGCTCGAGTACCCCAAGGGGCTCGAGGAGGTGGTAGAGAAATACATCGTCGTGGCTGGCCCTAGTGACATTATAGTTCCATTGCCATTGATGGATGAGGCTATCCCAGAGGTGGAAATAAACCACTTCTCCTCAGTGGTAGTGGATGGGGAGGAGTATGTGTTTATGCATGATTTGGAGAAGGCATTTGGCCTGTGAATGGATGAATGCTTGAGCGTGCTATGCAACAACACCAAATTTCCCTTAGACAATACACCAGATTCCCTTAGACAATACACCAGATTCCCTTGAAAGCAAGCTCTTGCCACTTAGGGACTATGTTGCTGACACTATTGCAGTTGTGTGTGCAGAGGTCATGGCAGCAGAGCAGTTGCACGTGGTTGAGGAAGAATTCCAAGCCACGCAAGCCAAGGTTGAGGCCGCTAGGATGCCTATGCCACTACTCAATCCCCCCTCTGATAATCCAAATCTCGTAGCTGTGATGCATGGGAGCATTGACTTGGATGGAATGGGCAATAGGGAGGAGGACGACAAGGAGCAGAGGTAAACTCTATCCTAATTTTCATGTTATTTTTTAATCCTTCATTGTCTTTTTTCTCAATCTTGATTGGTTTATGATAGGACGTCGTGGAGGTTGATGATTTTGCAGCAAGAACGGGTGGCAGGCGGATGGGCTTTGGACCTCAGTCTTCCCTTGCGCATTACCTAGGACAACTCCCCGCTGTCGATGTTGCCATTGTCCATAATCCCCAAGGCCATTTTATGACGTGGTCGTTGAAAGCTTTGAGCAAGGTTTTGTGTTTGAGCACCATTGCTCAAACTGCGCATCTTGTGTTCCTAGTGCGTAGATCCCTTGTATGCATAGCATTTGGCACTGGCTTCCGTGGTAAAGTGCTTGCCTAGATAGGGATACATGCTTCCATTGTCCCTCTTGACTGGGGAGTTGCCTTAGCGCAAGAGAGGTGCTAGGAAATGGTCAAGAAAATTATGAACTCCTCAGATGTATGATTTAAAATCAAAATTTGGATGTAATAAAAATATTTCGAATTGTCTCTCTATCTTGTACATTCTTCTAAATGTGATCTGTCAATCTTGAAATTGTTGTTATTGGTGATATGTTTCAATAAGCTGTGTCTTTTTTGCTCGAAGTAACAACACAACGGAAGTTGGATGCACATGGTAGTCCTTTCAACTTACCTTAATTCTGGGGAAAGTATAAAACACATCTGAGTGAAAAGAAGTGGTATCTCTACAGTAATGTTGCAAAAACAATTGCTTTCACTTAATCTATATTTTTAAAGTATCTGGGGGGCAAAGAAGCCTACCTAGTGCAAAAAAAAGGGTGGCCACAAGGGCGTGCAAATGGCCCATCCATCAGTTTTGGATGGCCAATTTGCGCGCCCTTGTGGCCACCCTTTTTTTGCATATGGAACCTATGTTTGCACTCAATGATACTAGAAAAGGTGAGATCAACTCAGAATTTAAGTTTTCAAGCACATTATCACCTCCTTCAGCTCTACCTAATAGTTCCCTGCACCAAAAGGCCCAGTTACATTGGACAATTGAAAAATCTAGTTTAATGTTGCATAAACACTTGGTTTCACTATATGTTGACTTTTTTGGTATCCTATGGGGTAAACAAAGTACACAGTGCAAAAGAAAAGGTGGCCACAAGGGCGTGCAAATTGGTCATCCAAAACTGATGGATGGGCAATTTGCGCGCCCTTGTGGCCACCCATTTTTTTGCATATGGAACCTATGTTTGCACTCAAGGACACTAGAAAAGGTGAGATCAACTCAGAATTTAAGTTTTCAAGGACACTATCACCTCCTTCAACTCTACCTAATAGTTCCCTGCATCAAAAGACCCAATTACTTGGACAGTTGAAAAATCTAGTTTAATGTTGCATAAACACTTGGTTTCACTTTATGTTAACTTTTTTGATATCCTATGGGGTAAACAAAGCTAGAAAGTGCAATAGAAATGGTGGCCACAAGGGCGCACAAATAGGTCATCCAAAACTGATGGATGGGCCATTTGCGCGCCCTTGTGGCCACCATTTTTTTCGCACTTTCTAGGCTTGTCTGTCCCATAGGATACCCAAAAAGTTAATATTTGATTTATATTTAACTCTTCATGTTCAGAAGCAATAAACTCAAAACACATGGATAATAGACACAGTAGACACAACTGTTAATCATTTTGTCATTGCAAAGTCATCTCATTACGAAGATAAGGGTGTGCAATACAAAAAGAGGGGTAACTTCGGCTAATGCTCGAAGTCCCGTCGCAATCAACGTGCAAGCTGTATATCTTTGGCCTGTATTGTCACTCGCTTTGCATGAATGGCGCATACGTTGGTATCTTCCAACACCGAAATGATGTGCGCCGCTGTAGCTTCTTGAATAGCCTCTAGCAGTATTGCTTGCATTCTATACTGATTTCCATAGCTTTGAAGCACCTCCTTCACTGTGTGAGCAAAGGGGGTGCGTCGAATTAAAAGCTCTGTAGTCTTCTGGTAGTGCCGGATTTTTGCAAATGCCCTTGCTATTTTTCGGCGCGGCTGAGGTTGTCTTGGGGGTACTTGTAAATTTGTTGGCTGGCGGCATTTAGGCTTCTTGAAAAACTTTGACTTGCACCTGTTTACATGCTTAGGGGTTGGATTTGCAGCCTCTTTTGATTCATCCTCTTTCCTTGGCTCCCAATCTTATGGTGTGGAGAAAGATCCCTGGCCTCGAGGCAGTGTCTTCCTCCCAATGGGCACCCAATGTGTACGCGGTATATCAGCTCGCTGCCATGGTGGCTCTGTCTCTGATTCAATGTCTGTATGGACCACCCGAGTTCTTGATGGTCCTGCTTGTGATTTGTGGTGCGGTGGCTCCTCCCTATCAGACTCTGGTGTTTGCTGGGCCTCTTCTTCTCTCCAGCCCTGGGCGTGTTGCTTCATTCTTCGTCTAGGTGTTTCTTTTTGTGGACATAAAGATTCTTCATCCCTCGATGACTCTTGTGCCCTACTACCATGCCCACTGCTAGAAGAGTGCCTGAACGGCCAGGTATTCATATATGTTTTCTTGTGCCGTTAAGCCATGCCGGCTTCTCACATCCTTGGAGGGTGTTTTTGTTGGCAAGCGAATGCTCTTTTGTGATTTGTTTGGTGCGTGCCATTTGGTATGGTAAGAGGTCACTTTTGCTTAAGAAATGAGTGGTTTATGAGAGCATGCAACATTTATAAGGGCCCATATAAAAAGGGGCCTGTTCACACTAATTTTGAAAAAAAGTATTATTTTTTAATTGAACATGTCGTTAAGAGTAGTCACTCACACAGACCCTTGTCGCACTCTGCATTGGCGCCATGCAACATGCTTGGCGGAGCCTTGTGACATTTGCCACTTGTTGCTATGCTCTTGACGATTCCATTTCTGCACTTCAATAGCAATCTTGGATTGTCGCGCACGCTCCATTGTGAGCTTACAAGCAAATGTTGTGCAAAAAAACCAGTGAACATCTCCTATAAATAATTGGATTGCACCATTCCACCACCATGTCAAGTATGTTTGAAGTACACCCCCCTTGCTCGATAATGGGACTTCTCCATGCCTTGAGTGCTAAAAATTTCAAGTGATCCATATTTGTGCATAAAAAATGCACCATGCGCAAACAAGATATGCTGTTCACATGAGTAAACGATCCACATTATTTAATGAAAACATTTCCTTGTAATAAGTTCACCACGTAACATGGCTTACCATGTAATGTGTGATGTTATTTTCACCCGAAGAAAGGGTAAAGACCTTGGTAAAATCCGCCAAGGCTTCTTGAAATGATTGGCATTGTTCTTCTGTTGTGTTGTTAAGGCCCATAAGCTTGACCATTTTATCAAAATGTGTCTAAACTTGCTTGCACTTGTTTGCAAGCTCGCCATTTGAATCATTGTCAGTAGTAGCTTTGCATAGCTCCTTCCAAAGCTCCCAAAGGTTACCTACCTACTGGTTGGAGCTGTTTTGAGCAGCATATCGACTTGGCTTTCCTTGGGAAACTTTCTTCAAAAAGTAGCTAGCTTATTGTACACTCATTGACACTTGTTGAGCAATTTCATGGGCCTCCCCTGTGTTCTTTGCAACAATGATAGACACATTTCCACCGTGATATCCAATGGAATTCAAGAGTGCCTCCACTCTTTTGATCGCTTCCTTGGACTTTTCCAATGGTTTCATTGTGAAAGCATAGTCAATGTGGAGCTTCAATAGCCTATCAAAATTGCGCATGAATGCGTGTAATGTACAAAATGGAAAGATTGGATTCCAAGCGTGGTCCTTTTGAGCACGATCTGGGGCATTGAGCATGGGACATCTCAAAATAGACGCTTCCCATTCTCTACCTTCATCTCTGACATCACAACAATCCAACCATGCCCTTGCCATGGAAGCATGGAACCGACCTTTGCAGTGCTCTTGTGTGATTTTTGTCCGTTAGGTTTTTACCCTCGAGTGCAAAATGGACAAGGCATGAGAGAAGAATCCCCTTGTTTGCAGCCAAGCAAACACTTTATGGTCTTCAAGTCCCCACCTAAGTGACACTCCATATCATAGCTAGCAAAACCCTCAACCTCCACCTTCTTACCTGCAATTTGGGAGTGTATTACTTCTGTGATCCATGGAGTTCTCTCAAAAATCCATGAAAGTACTCCATTGGTCTCTTTGGGCACCTCAATAGCACCCAACCACCAAATGTCTTTCTCTGATTGTACGCTAAAAGATGGGGTGGGAGATGGCTCGACTGAATCCCTTTGCTTAGTTTGCAAAAGGGCCTCATTCATTAGAGTGACACTTAGCCTCTCTGACCTTTGACCTTTTACTATTTGACACTCATCGAGTTTCAGCACAAAAGCAACCTTTGTGCCAAGCATTGCTAAATAAATAGTGCCAAGACCTTATACTTAAAAGTCTATGATAAGAACACAACCAAAAGAAAAACATATAGTGTGTATAGTGTGTCACCTTCTTTAGGTAACTTATAAAATCTAAGCATGGCTTGTTGAAGTCTTCTAAGGTCCACAAAAATATTGTTCCACATTGTGTAAGGAAAGCCCTTCTCCAAAGGTCTTATGGATTCTTTCTTACCTTGCCTTTGTTGTGCATGAAGCATAAAGGGAAGTTGGCATTGTGTACTCAATGTGTAGGTATGTCCCAATGTGGGAGAACACATCTTCATTTGTGACCTTCTTTGCGAGGTTGACCTTGTGCGGAACGAGAAATAGGTTTTCCAGAATGCCATGCTCTTTGAAGGCATCCTTTAGGAGTTGGAAAATAGCATGATAGGTTTTGGTGCTGATTCCAGCCTCATCACAAGCTTGTTGCACGTCATCATCACCAACCACATTTCTCAATTTATGCATAAGGTCCTTGGTGACTGCATCCTTAATGTGCTACCTCCAGGTGATTGTAAGATAGAAATCACATCTTGAGTGAGAAGATTGACTCGATCATCTTGGCTTGTTCCACCGCATGCCTCCTGGATGAAGTTTCTAGCAACCAATAAAAGTAAATGTTAGAAAATAGTGTGAAGTAAGAATGTATCATGCAAGTAAAGAACAAATCACCTTGTGGCTGTCACTCGTTGTTTGCGTGCTCCACCCAAATGTGCAAGAGTTTCAATGGATGAATATGTGCGTTTGTGTTCCCCTGCACCAAGGGGTGTTTCTTTCAAGTATGTGAAGGTGTTGTCAAGCTTCATAATGTGGGATTCCTTTTCTTGCATTTGTTGTTGAAGAGTTTCAGCCACCCTCTCTGAAGAGACAATAGTCTAATGCCGCTATCTTGAGGTGAAGAGCTTGACATTCGTGCATCCACATATGCAAAGAAGCACCTGCACCCATACACAACCGCTTGCAATAGCCTAACAAGCATGCTTCTCCCCTCCCAAGATCTTGAAGAAATGTCAAAAGGCTATCATAATGGGTGTTCTTTTATTGTCTCTGTTACTGTCTCTGCAACACTCTCAGTCTCTGCTATGCCTGTAGACGTTTCCACATTTCCTCCTAAGGTATCCTTTCTCCACTTAGTATTGGGGTACTTGTCTTGAACTTCTTAAAATCCAATCATTCTTTCTCTAAGTGTTTCTATCATCAGTGTTGTTTGACGTTCTTACTGGGGTCTCTCAAGTTGAACTCCTCACCTGGTCTCTTCTGTGATAGTTTCTCTAAGTTCCCACGCCTCTCTCTGTAGCATGGAGTTGTCAGTCTCTAGTGTCTGCCCTTGCCTCTCTACTGCCCCCACCCCCTACCGTGTGGTCTTGGTGTTTGGACGCACATCCTTTGCTGTCTTTAAGACAAACTTGACCCCTAATTATTTCAAGGTGCTGTAGTTGCAGTCTCCTTATGGATCCCAACTCCAAGCCAAAGCTTTCCTATGCTCTACAACTTATCAGTATAAGCCATGTTGATCTCTGTTAGTACTGCAATGAGCCTGAACGAGCTTGTGATGCTGAGACATATGCTGTCCATGCTGTTGCACTATCCATGCTTATGCTTTTGCATAGTCAGAGGCTTTGATTGATATGGATGCCAAATGTTGGTTTGACTCCTTGCTTGAATAACGTGTGTTGAATTTACGCCATGGCCCTCTCTATCCCCAACTCACCCTTTTTCCACTCTCTCCCAATTTGCCCCTCTCTCCCAATTCGTCCCCCTAGCCCTCACCAATTCGCCCCCCCCCCCGCCCCCCCCTTCAAAATTCCCAATTCGGTTTTTCCCCCTCTCCCAATCCCCCCCCCCGCCCCCCAATCCCAACTCGCCCTACTACCCCCTACCAATTTGTCCCCCTCCTTCTCACCAATTCGCCCCCCCTCCCAAATCCCAATTCGCCTTGTTCTCACTTTTCCCAAATTCGTCCCCCTTCCCAATCCCAACTCGCCCTCTCTCCCAATTCATCCCGCTTTTCCCCTCTCCCAATTCAACCCCGCCCCCCCCCCCCCCCCCCCCATCCCCCCCAATCCCAATTCACCCTACTCCCCCTTTGAGAATTCATGCCCCTTCCCCTCACCAATGCTCCCCCCCCAATCCCAATTCGGCCTTTGTCCCCCCTCTCCCAATTCGCCCTACTCCCCCTCTCCCAATTCGTCCCCTTCCTATCTTCCCCAATTTGTCCCCCTTTCCCCAACTCGCCCTTTTTTTTAAAAACTTTGGCCCAATTCGTCCCCTCACCTCTCCCAATTCGCCTCCCTCCCCCTCTTCCCCAATTCGTCCCCCCCTCCCCCAACTCGCCTTTTCTCCTCTGCCCAATTCGTTCCCCCCTCTACCCCAATTTGCCTCCTCCTCCCTCTCTCCCAATTTGTCACTCTACTAGTTCTTCCCTCCTCCTCCAAACTTTCCCTTTCCCCCCTACCCAACTGGTCCCCCTCACCAATTCGCCCTATCCCTCCCCTTTACAAACTCGGCCGTCCGGGTTCGTCAAACACAAACTCGACCTCTGCTTTCTTTTTTTAGTGGTTTTATTCGTGAGCCTTCCCTCCAAAGTAACCCTAATCACGCACATCTCTTGCCGCTCTTCCCAATTTGACATCTTGCCTCTTTGACTTCTTTCAGCAGTTCTTCTTTCAGCAGTTCGGCTTCTTCGCTTCCGCTCCTTCAAAAGCAGTATACAATAATTGAAGAGTTATCACATGTATGCAAGTGTGGATATGTATGCAATTATGGATAAGCTTTTGAGTCTGTTCAGTGTCTGACATTCTTATGGTTCTTCTGGCTGTGCATTGGAACAACTTCAGTCACTCAGCAGGGAGTCAACAGTGCGTGCACATCAGTTAGTGTCGGAAGTTTTGCAATTATCATGGCGGGTAGCAGCAAACCCTCCAGAAAAGCAGTCAAGAAGCCACCACCTCAGCAGCTGAGTTTTGCTGAAGAGGAGGAAGACTCAAAAACTAGTGGCCAAGATCTGGATGACTTCACTTCTAGTGATGCCAGCGATGAAAGTTACAAAGCATCCCCAACTTCGGAGTCGGATTCAGAATCTGTCTCTGAATTGGACGCGTCAAAAGAAACAAATATGAAAACAACAAGTAAAAAGAAACGCAATCAAGAAATCATCCATCATGAGATAGTAGGCGGCCTACATCTAAAAGTTGCACACCATTCTCCTTGGCGGTTTATCTACAGCAGCCTCGACCATCTCTCAGCCAAATCCTCTCCAAGGACCAGCTATAGACTATGGGTCTCACAGCACTGGCCGTAGATCTGCCAACCACTGTTCCTGTTGACATGATTCATGATCTTTTGAAGAACTTTCCTAAGGTCAGGGGCCATAAACTCACTGCTACAAGGTTAGGCCATGCTATGGGTATGACCACTTTTCCATCTGTGAAGCCTGCTACCCAAACCTTCTCTCAACTTTCTAAGAGGCCACCATTCAGGCATGTGAGGAAATGCTCAGTACGGATCACCCGAATTATGAAAGAAACAAACAGCTCTTGGCAATCTTTAGATACTACTTTCTAGCTAGAGATGCCAAAGAAGATAAAGGGAAATGTGAACTGCCCACTACATTATCCCATTGGGACGGCCTTTACTGTTTGCTCCACGCCCAACCCTGTGGATTTCACCAGATCCTTTTTTCATCGTTATAGTCTAGGGCAAAAAGGTTTTGGACCCAGGTGAGGTCTGTCCAACTTAGCTTGAAATGTTTCGCAGCCCCTCTCTTGACGTGGGTCATATGTATACATGTTACACCAGACAAAGTAGACGAGGATACACGAAGTGTGCAAGGGAAAATAAAATCCTTAAACATTCACGCTGATCCTAAAATCAAGAAGAAAAAGAAGATCAAAGCAAAGGTGGCGAAAGATACATCAGAGTCTCTACTATCTTTGCCAATATTTGAGAGCCAACAGACTAAGGTGACACATCATCCGCGGCGCTCTCTATCTTCCACCCCTCTCTGTACTAGGCCAGTGTCCACTTTCGAATTTCATGACAAATCGACGGCTTCTCCCTCGGAGATTCCTCTACCTTCTTCCTTAATATTCACCCATACTGATGCCAATATATCACTGACTCCACCTGCAACCACCATCTCAGCTCCCATCTTGGCTCCTACTCCACCAGTAGTACCTACTCCCAGCGAGCCTCCTATGCCACTTGGGAGTCCTCCAGTATCATCTTCAGGGGTGGCCGACTCTACTTCTCTGTTACACCTTTTGGAGAAAGTATTACAAGACTCCAGGAATGCTATCGCCACCATAGAGCTTGGAGTGGAACAGTTAGCTACCACGCACCAATGCCACTCTGCCATATACGCAGCTATGGAGGGATCTCTGAAGGTGGCTGAAAGTGCCATCTCGGATCGGGATGCTACGATTTTCACTCTCCAACAAGCTTTGAAAATAAAGTCAGACATCCTTGAAGACCTTAAAGCACAAGTACAAGGATTTCGGGAAATGCTTCTACATGGAGATAGGTCTACTCAGGCTCAGGCTCAAGCTCAGGTTGGCGTGGGGTTTGGATGGACTGGATCCGGGCCACCATTGCATACTGCAGGTCCTTCTCAGCACTTTATGGGACTCTACACACAACCTCCGGTTCAATACTATAGGCAACATGGGTTTCATTTATCGCCATTGTCCCATATGCATAGCGTTCCTTGCTGCGACTGTTAAGTATGGAGCCTGATTTACCCCTTGTAATTTTCTGTGGTAAAAACGCACATTTGTAAGGCCCCCATTATGAGGAGAAGCCATCATGCGTGAAGGAAAATCACTCGCCAGAAACCAAAATTTTCACGGCCAAAATTCAGGGTCAACTTCGGAATATTCCTTTTCGTCGGAATATTATGGCCGGACGACGGCCGAAAAGTGGTCGGAAAACGACCGGTCGGTTGGTCGGTGTCCGATAGTCAATGGCCGGTGGCCGGTGGTAGGAAGTCAATGGCCGGTGGCCGAATTCAAAAGTGGACTTGTCTTCTCAAGGGCGGCCAAACATGGGTGGATTGAAGGGTCCGATTTGGACTTATCTACACAAGGGCGGCTACACATGGCTGCCTCTCATGAGAGAGGGCAACCCTTTTGGCCTATAAAAGGAGGCCATTTCTACACAGATTTTATAGTGTGAGTTGATGCAACAAGGTGAGTGTGAGGTGGTGAGAGTGAAGCAAGGCGGGAGCTCCATTAAGGGTATCATCCCTTTGTAAACTACTTCTTGTTTTGAAGTACTAAAGCCATTGAGTGGCTGCTTTCCCGTGGACGTAGTCCACATTGGGTGAACCACGTATATCGTGTGTACTCTCTCTCTCTACTTACTCTATAATCTCTTGTGTGTGAAATCTATCTCTCTCCATTGAGTAATCTACTCAAATATCTATTTAGCTACGTCATATTTCCTAACAGCGACGTTGTTGCTGATGCACACCGCCATGGCTGTGTCACTCGTCGTCCTTAGTACACTACCGGACAGGTGTTACCCTTTTCCCTGCAGAGCAGCAAGTGGATCCTTTCACAGGCGGCCAGGTTATGGACAATAGATCCCAGCATCCTCTACAAGCCAGCAACCTCTACAACAAAGTTCCACCATTGATTTAATGGCTCCACCTTCGGAGAGTGATCCTTCGGGTGCAGTTGTAGCGACTACTCTTTCTCTGGGATGATGATTGACAGTCTTTTCACCATGGCAGTAGAATAGTCATTTGTTATTGCAGTTCAATCTTTTAGCAGTTTCAGTGGTCCTCTCACCGAGACGGTGAGTGGTTTTGTGGTGGGCAACCTATAGCAGGGCTACAGTGTCACTTTCACAGGACACACAGTTAGTACAATTGGTCTGGTCTAGTTCACACTGGACGGACTCTCTGGGCTGAACAGTGACACGTGGCAGGGATACGAACGGCGGTCTAGTGGACATCGTGGCTTGGTCACCTACCACTCAGTTTGGGATAGACTTAGATGGCTGACATTTATGAGCCGTTGGTGGCTTTATGGTTGTACATATGAGGAGTAGCTGTTTGGTTATGATTATCATCTTTGAGATCTATGGTTCAACGTCATCGTTTTAGATAGCGAGTCTATACACACAGCACGTCTTCACCATCCCTGCACATATGAGCCTCGACACCCCCATTGTACCTGTGAGTCCTGGGCTGGAGCTGAGTGTGCTGCCACGCCAGAGTTTGTATCGGTCCTTTGAGATAGTCGAGTCATATGTTCTGGTCTGCTGTTGTGTCTCTATGAGCTCAATTGTCATATATTATTCCTTTGTTTTCAGTTTGTTTTGAGTGAGATTGTCACGCACATTGCACTGAGGAGCACCCACTATAGAGAGCACGACACAGTATCCGCGCTACAATCACCTACAGGGTGACCGTAGTGTACCCTCTACCCCTCTCATATCTTTGATGGAGCTACACAAAGCAGCCTGTAGAGGGGAGATAGTAGAGGTATTTTCTTGTTACCCTCATTTTAAATTTTGTTGTTTTAAATGAAAGTAATAACAATGTTTTCGTAGTTGAAACTATAAGTAATGTTTGCGTAGACAAACACACTAAAAAACATAGTGTAGATGGTGGGAACAAGCCTTAGTTGGGTGCGAGTATAGTCATTAGGGACTGGCAGATGCAAAATAGATTTACCACCAGTATTGTATAGTGTACAGTTAATCAGAGCCCAATCCAGATACCTATAAATAGGACCTCACTTCATTTTGTGGGCTAGTCATTATGGAGTCTAGAGTTACCCTCTTGTAGTCATTGAAAATTTTCTATGAGCATCATTTAGCTCTTTTGTAGCTTTATCTGGTGCCAGTTGTACACTTTCCGATATTTGAATACATATCATTTCTAATCTCTTGTCTTCATATTTCCATTTCAGTCTTTGTTTGACATTCATATCCAAGCATTTGAGTAACATGTTGAGTTGAAAGGACATCAATGAAGATGAGTGGGGAGAAAAGGATTGCTGCTATCAGAATTGTTTTGCCTACGATAGAACAAGCTGGTTGGGATATAAAGGATGCACAGGCTCATCCATTGATTGCGTTGTCTGTGAAGCGCACCATTGTTCCTCACATTCGTTCAACAGAATCTGCAAAACAGGCTTGGGATATTCTAGCAGGTCTTTATGCAAGCCTCAATGAGGCTAAAATTGCTTTGCTGCATAAAGGACTGGAATCAAAGATTATGCATGAGGAAGATGATATGGACACTTTCCTTGCTGGTGTCAAGGATATCAATGAGCAACTTATTTGTGCAGTGAAGTCATTCCAGACAGTTCCCTTGTGCAGATTGTTCTTGATGCCTTACTAGATTCATACCAAACTTTTGCTAGTACTTGGAGACTAATGACCCAAGGAAATCCTGAAGTTGTCAAGTTTGATGCATTATGCACATTGCTGTTGCAAGAGTCACTTTTCAGAAAAAACAGGACTAAGCAGCGTGTAGTTGAACATGCTTTTATTGCTTCTCAAAGAAAGGGTGGTAACAACAATGTAGCCACTTCTTATGGTTCTGCTGTGAGTAACAAAACTTTTGTTCCTAATGCTTCTGTTGGCAGCAATTCGTCTGGAAATTCTGGTGATAAGGGAAAAAAGAAGATGCGTTGCCATTATTATAGAGCTAATGATCATTTGATCAAGCAGTGTCCTAAGTTGAAGGCCAAAGAGGCTAAGCAGAAAGAGGGTGGTTCCACTGCAAATGCTGGTTCCACTACAAATGCAACCATTGTTGAGTCTTTTGTAAAAGGAGACCGTGATGCTGATGTTGATGCAGAATGGGCTTTTAGTGCAGAGTGCACTTACAATCCTGTTGTCCATGATGCATGCTTGTCAGTTGTGCTACAGATTCACATGTGTGGTATTTCGACAGCGGTGCTACAAAGCACATTACCTCACATCGTGGATTGTTCACCTCTCTTGAGTCTGTCCCTCATGGGAATTCAGTCACTTGTGTCAACAATGCCTCTTATCCGATTTAGGGGGTTGGAAAAATTGTGCTTACTGCTGAAAATGGTAGTTCTTTCACACTTGTCGATGCACTTTATGTACCTGGGATCAAGAAGAATCTTTTGTCTGTATCCGCACTTGCTAGACTTGGACTTGTAGTCAAATTTGTGGATGACAGATGTACAATTCATGATCTTAGTTTTGGTGATGAAATTGTTGCATCTGGCCTTTTGTGCCGTAGGTTGTATAAGCTCACATTGTATGACAAGTGTGGAAAAAATTTTGCAAATGCAGTTGCAAGTTGCAGATTCAAGGGCTATTTCAGATGCAAAACTTTGGCATGCATGTTTTGGGCATCTGAATTTTGCCAGTTTGCTGCGTTTGCAGAAATTTGATATGGTTGCTTCTTTGCCGCCTCTTGAAGCACCTATCAAACATGTTTGTGAAGGCTGTATTCTGGGTAAAATGCAGCGTTCTAAGTTTCCAAAGGATGGTTCAGTTAGGGCTACATGCAGGTTGCAGCTTGTGGATAGTGATGTTTGTGGGCCCATGCAAACTACGTCCTTGGGCAATTACCTGTACTTCGTGACTTTCATTGATGATTACTCCAGGCATGCATGGGTATTTCCGCCTAAAGCAAAGTCCAAAGTTTTTATGTGCTTCAAAAAATTTCTAGCTATGGTTGAAAATGTATCAAAATGTACTATGGGCACCCTTTGTTCCTATCAAGGGGGGAGTATATGTCTCATGAATTTAATGCATTTCTGGCTAGTCGTGGGATAAAACACCAATGTACAGTGCCGTATATGCCTCAGCAAAATGGTGTTGCTGAGAGGAAAAACAAATTCTCTTACACAAATGGCAAGATGTATAGTCAAGAGTCAAGCTTTACCACATTCCTTTTGGCTCGAGGCTGTCATGTGTGCCACTTATGTACTCAATAGGTGTCCTACTAAAGTGTTGCAGTCTATGACTCCATATAAAGCATAGCATGATAGAAAGACATCTATTGAGCACATGCGTGTTTTTGGCTGTTTGGCTTATGGTTTAGTGCCACAAGTGCAACGCAGAAAATTGGATGATAAGGCTGTCAAATGTATTTTTGTTGGTTATAGTGCTGAAAGCAAAGGTTATAGGTTGTATCATCCGCAAACAAAGCGTATTTTGGTTTCACGGGATGTAGTGTTTGTGGAAGATTCTGTTCAGCCCTTGCTGTCATGTACTAGAGACAGTAATGTAAGCTCACCAGATATTTATGACACTTTGTTGCCTCTTTTCAGTGGTGGAAGTTCGAATGTAAATTCCAATGAGGCAAATGTACAGCCCATGGGCATTTCCGAAAATGTTACATATCAGCCTATTACTGATGCAGATGTACATGATGTTCTTGATGAGGAAAGCGATGAGAATGAGCAGGCTAGAGGTATGCCAAATGTCTAGTGCACATTTGCGTGACAGTAAATTGGATGCACCTTTGTCTAGTCGTACTCGTTCAGGCTCTCGCCATGCATCTTATGCATAAAAGTGTTATGCTTTGGCTGTGTCTAGCTTACATGATGTTGAGGAATCTCTGTCTTTTGATGAAGCACAAAATTCAAAAAATTGGATGGCTGCCATGCAATCAGAATATGATGCACTTATAGAAAATGACACATGGAATTTCTGTGATTTGCCTCCTGGCAAAAAGGCCATTGGTACAAAGTGGGTTTACAAGTTGAAACGCAAGCCGGATGGTGAGATCGATCGCCATAAGGCTCGACTTGTTGCAAAGGGTTATGCACAGCAAAAAGGCATAGATTATGAAGAGACTTTTGCTCCCACTTGTCGTATGACTACTGTTCGTTTTCTATGTGCATTGGCAACTCATTTTGGTTGGGATATACATCAAACAGACATTGTTACTGCTTTCTTGAATGGTGACATATTTGAGGAAGTTTATGTAACACAGCCTCGCGATTTTGTCAAGAAAAACAAGAGGACAAAGTGTACAAATGTAACAAGTCTTTGTATGGGTTGAAGCAATCTCCTCGTGCTTGGTATGAGAAAGCTGACACTCATTTGGTCAAACAAGGCTTTCATAACAGTCCAACAGAAAGCACATTGTATGTAAAGTGTGAGGGTGATGTACTTCTCATTGTGGTTCTTTATGTAGATGATTTGCTGATCATTGGACCAAATGAGAGACATATTGCTGAATTTAAGGCTGATTTGAATGCTACTTTCAAGATGAAAGATTTGGGGCTGTTGCATCATTACTTGGGCATATAGTTTAAGCAGTGTGATGGTGGTATTGCCTTGTGTCAGAAAAGTCACATAGAGACATTGCTATGTAAGTTTGGACTTGAGGATTGCAAACCTATTGCCACTCCCAAAAATAGGTTTGAAATTGAGTCTACATGATGATGGTGATCCTGTAGATATCACTCTTTACCAAACTGCTGCATTTATGTATACAACACGAGGCCAGATATTCAGTTTGCAGTCTCACAGGTCAGCAGATTTATGCATAGCCCAGGGTCTAAGCATTGGCAGGCTGTCAAGAGGATTTTTCGCTACCTTAGTGGAACTTTACATCTTGGCTTGTTTTATCCCAAGGAGGATCATTGCCGCCAGACTTACATGCTTTTTCGGACTCAGATTGGGCTGGTTGTTTTGACATGCGAGTGTCCACAAGTGGTTTTTAATTCATGCTTGGCAGTTCATGTATATCATGGTTGAGCAAGAAGAAACCTACTGTGGCCACTTCGAGTTTTGAGGCTGAGCACAGGGCAGTCTTCACAGCTATGGTTAAGTGTGTACAGCTCAGACGTCTTATGGCTGATTTGGGTGTTGGACAAGACACTACCAACACTATCTACACTGACAGTCAGAGCGCATTGGCAGTTGAGAGGAACCCAGTTTTTCATGCTCACACAAAGCACATTGAGGTGCATTACCACTATGTCAGGGAGAGGCTCTCAACAGGAGAGATCAGTTTGGCTTATGTGCCAACAGAGGACAACCTTGCAGATCTTTTCACAAAGGCATTGTCTCGTGAGAAGCTTGAAGCTTTCCGCAAAGCTTTGAGCTTACTCCCCTTTGTGGACTGATCATGTCCTTAGGGTATGGCACTTCCCTTTACTCATGTGCCAGCTCTCGTTCACCGCATCACTCCAGGGGGGGTTTGTTACCTTATACATGTGGTAGTGATGTGTGTGAACACACTAGGACCGGTGGGGCATTTTTTCCCTCTTTTGGAGGTTTTTTCCCTCGAGCATTGTATATACGCCCATCACTCTAGGGCTATCTATCTTTCCATTGCACACTAAGTAACACACTCTCTATTGTGTGCCTTGAGCTTCCTTCGTCTTCTCCAAGCTGTGTGCGTTTCTCTACAACCCTAATTCCAACAGGCTCAGGATCTTCTGCCCTGTACTTCCTTTTATATACACATTTGCAAGGCAAAAGCTGTTTAGCCTCTAGCAAATCTATCAGTTTCATTGGCCAGGATCAAGTTATACTCAGGTTGCATTGCTTGCTCCCACTTCACGCTATCTTCCGTCTCAATAGCCTTTTGGTAGCAGGTAGGCTCTCTGCAATCAGTGAATAGATAGTCTAATGCTAGATCAAATCTTTTAGGGACACAAGATACATGTGTAGTTCTCCTCATTGCCTGACTGCTAGACTCTGCACTCTTAAGAGCATCACTGGCTCTCTTTGGAGCACTACTAGCGATAGGTACATCGCTAGTAGATTGAGTTGTTTAAGTAATTGGACTTGAGGCTACATCTTTGAATCTCACTTTGTGACACTCAATATCTTTCATAGGCTATCTACGCATCTTTGATTCATTAAAGATCACTTGTGAGCTACAAATAACTCACCAAGGTTTTGGGTGTTAGAGATGATAACCCATCTCTCCATCTGCACCATAGCCAATGAAGATACATTTGTATGACTTGGGGTTTAGCTTCATATGAGAATGCCTCACACCCAAACACACATAGCCTATCATAATTAAGCTTCTTGCATATCCACATCGTGTACGGAATTCTATAGTCCTAGGCTACCCATTGTTGTCATAGCAGCCCCTCCACAAAACTCTTGAGGTAAATTTGCATAGATAGCATGGAAGTGACCCTCTCCTCAACAGTCATATTCATGCACTCAACAACTCTATTATAAGTAGGTGTGTACAACATATTAAATTGCCTCTTAATGCCTCCTTTGCTACAGAAGTCCTTAAATACAGTGGCAATGTACCCTCCCCAATTGTTAGTGCACAGAGCGTTCAACTTCTTGCGTAACTGGTTCTTCACTATAGCTAGGAACATTTGGAAGACACTAAAGGATTTGTTTTTCCTTTTTAAGAGGTAGATCCACACCTTTTGAGTAGTCATCTATGAAAGTCAGGAAATATAATGTGCCCCTAGAGACTTTATGACATAGGCCCACATACATCAATATGGACCAAATCTAGAGGATTTCCTAACTTCCTATCCAATGGTGATGAAGCAAACTTAGTTTGTTTCCTGTATATGCAATGCTCACACAAATTAAAATCAGAATAGTTTAATAGGATAGAGTTTTGTTTCATAGAAGAGACAAGGAATATAATGAGCCAAACTTTTGGCCTTTGAGTATGAGTAAGTTGCCTTTCCCCAAGAACCATTGCCAAACACTATAGTGTATCCAAGATCATTAAGCTCTCTTCCTGAAATCAAGCTCTTAGTTTTGTTTGGCACATGTCTAACATCTCACAACATGAACTTAGTACCACTTTGTATACACAACTTTACATCTCTAATGCTACATATCTCACGCTGATGGGAATCATCCAACCTAATTGAAACATGTGTAGAAGCATAACTAGAGAACCACTCCTTGTGAGGAGCAACATGAAAATTGGCACTTGAGTCAATAATCCAATTCTTTGCATAGTATTCATCAAGAGCTAATAATTCCTTTGGCAAATTCTTTCCCACCTCCTTAGGGGAGTTGGAATCCTACATATGCCCAATCATAGTATTCTCTACACCGACATACAACCAATACATGACCTTTCGTGCTCCTTGGTTTCAACTTTTGATGGATTTTACCTATTGAACACGAAGGCATGAATCGGAGAATGTTATCGATGCCTTCATAGAATCCGCAAGGTCTCTATAGTACCAACCCGTGAGGGAGGAGAATGGAGGAACCCCTGGCCTCAACTGCTTCTTCCGCAACTCTTGCTTGCCAATCACAATTCTTAAGTGCAAACAATCTTTGTTTAGCACCCATGCTTAAAATGTTCCCACCTTTGGGCTCATGCTGCTATACAATTGCCTCATATCATATTGGCATTTACAATTGTAAAGAGCTTGAAGAGCTTATAATAACTTTACCAAATGATCAATTCATTCTATATTACCAATGAGTACTTGCCAATTCAATGGAAAGAGCAACCAGATTATTCAATCTCTTCAAATGGCTATAATTATATTTTGGTGCATTTAAAGGTCAAGCAGGTGCCAAAGTAGTTGCTCGGATTTGTAGAAATTGCCAAAAAAACACTATAAGCCACTTTCATGGGTCATTTTTCTCTATAAACACATTGAGTGAGTTTGATCTTTGCCTCACAAAGTTACAAAAGAAGCCCATAATTCCTTGTATGAGTACCAAACATAGCAACTACATCTTTCAAATAAATGGCATGCACATGCGAGATAAGAGGAAAAATGATGTATGCCAATTGTAGTGCCCATCCAAAGGCCACACTGTGCCACTAATAGAATACTAAAAAAGATGTACGCCAATTGTAAAGCCCATCCAAAGGCTATAGTGTGCCACCAATACTGCAACGATAGAGGACAACTAAACCATCAAAGCTTGATTAGAGAAAGAGAGATTTGCACTCTTGTCAAATAGTATCTACAATTGCATGCACAGAAACAGAGAAGCTTAGTGAGTAAGAAATAGAAATTGACAAACTATTGAGTGTTAGAATGGAGATGTACTTTGTAGCCTACGTGAAAGACTCATACTTGGTCATTCCATTCAAGTGATCTTTAGATCTTGCCAACAAAGACCTTTTGATCACACAAACAAGGAGTCATACTCCATTTACTCAAGGGTCATTTCCATCAAAAAGTGATGTTTAGTTTTTTAAAAAATAAAATAAAATGTTTGAAGGCCTATCATCAATATACAATTTCTAAGCGACATACTCATATTTATCTTTTGGATTTAACTCTCATTCTCTAGTGCTTTCATTTGGGCTGCAGATTTTTCTAAAAGCACAGTAAATCTTCAGCTGTGAAAAACAAGCACTAAACTTAACACAAATTTAACAACTAAAAGTATAATATACAAAAACACATTTGAATGCAAAGCCCTAGTAACTATTTTAGTAAAGAAAATTTCTTCCACCATACAATTTTATCAAATGTCTCCTAAATACTTAGGATAAAAGCATAATTACCGATCAATAGGTTGGGACTACATGGCAACAAAAGAACCAGTCTTTTAATTTTGTCTTCATTTACACAATATATTGCATGACATGGCCGCACTTTTCTCTATAGCTACATTTCTATGGCTAGACTGATAATGCGTGTCAATTCTTTGCATTTTTCATGCACATCTTCTCCATTCATTGTGGTACCATGTATGCCTTCATCTTTCTTCCTAACCTACATGGCTAGAAATTAAGGTCATGTGGATTTGAGATTAAAAATTCTCAAAACATGCTTAAATCCACATGTTTGCCTTATGTTAGGCACATGGAAAAAAGTATGGCAAAAAGAACATCAACATGGAAAACCTATACATTCTAACCCTTTGCATACCCATACAATGCCTGCACGTATGTAACCTTAATGACCTAGGGCTGACAGGCTTCATCATTCCTTCTCAAATAAACCCAGGATTTTATCATGCAAGTAAAATATAGAACTAGATTTCGAAGGTTAACTTGGATGTTAGGTCAATACTTCAAAGTAATAAGCAACTTAGTTTCAGCCAAAGGACTTTGTAGTGCTTCAAAGAATCAATAGAATCACATCAATTCCAAAAGAGGGGAGGGGGAGCAGGCGGACAGTCTGGTGATTGTTTGTTATAGCAAGCACCCAAAACTGATATCACATAGTGCATGTGTAATTGGATTTCTCCAGAAAATTCAAGCCAAGTAGTTGGACTAACATAAAGCTTTCTTTCTTGGATGAGCAAAGCACATGTCAAAGAATGCGTTGCAAAAACATGTTCAACATGCATGCTGCACTATTCTAGAAGACAAGAGATTGTCTTTAAGTGACAACTTTTTACCACATTTGCCAAGTGGGCCATTGGTACCACAGATCTATTGAAATACTTACCTTATGCTCCATCCTTTCATACAATGGAGGAATAAAGGTCATATTAGTTGCATTTGTAGCCTCTTGCTAAAGACCCTTGGTTTCACAGTAATGATGCTTTGACAAACTGTGTATAATCACCCCCCTTTAAATGCCTCGTTCATGACATAACTAGCAAAACATTTACTTTCTGCACATCCTGAATAGCTATATTTTTCTACCTCTAATTCGATTCGCACTCTCATGAGGTAAGCCATTTAACAATCCCAAAACAAGAACACAAGTTTTTTTTAAAAAAAACACAACTTATACAAGATAATCAAGCTGATAATACTGCTGCAAATTAGGTGCACCCATGCTTCCAAATCAAGGAATCAGTCTGGCACTCAATTTAGCGAGAATCAGATGAACTGCTTTCAATAAACTGATTAGCCATAATCATTATTTCAAGATAAAATCTCTAATATACACTGCAGTCTGCCATTATGGTTATGGTCCACATTGCAACACTGCTTTCAACAACTATGCAGTTGTGAGGGAAATTTTTTTAACGCTTTTTCCCTATACAAAAGAATCAGACATTTATCACTGAGATCTCGGTGGAGTGAGAGTGCCCCCCCTTAGCTCGTGAGGGATGATTATTAGGCGGTTCATGATTGTACAAAAGAATCGGAAAAATTCTTCTTTGTGATAGAGACTAAAGTGTTTGTTTCCTTGCTGGTGGCTTCACATCATAAGTAAGAGGTAAATCCAGGGCAGCTGGTGATAAAGCCTCATCAAAAGGTATCTGGAAGGCAAGTGCTTTATAGAGACACACCTCATCTTCTTCGCAGTAATACACCTGGATTTGGCAAACACTTGTTAAGCAAGTGCTAGCATAGGACAATGAAGATGTGGGCAAGCAAACATCCACATGAAGCTTAAATACCATGTATACGAGTGTAATGTGCATACATACACACCTTGCAATTTATTTGTACAGTTGCCACCGCATCTTGGGGCCGTGAGAATTTGATCACAGCTTGCCCACTTGCATCAAACACACCTAATGCAGGCTGTAACAACACCTTGCCATCTGGCTCGTCGTTCACTTCAAATTTGCTGGTTACTTCCTGCAAAGGGTGATCCATGGCAAAGTGACTTGTCAGGTTAATTCCATTAACGAATGAGAGCTCAGCCTGCTAGCTAGTTGGGTATCTTCCTTTTGGCTGGCCTTCCATATCAATAAACCCAAATGAAACAAAAACCCAATTTACCTTCGTAAAATGGAACCCCGGTGGTAGAGAGATTCGAATCTTGATGTTTCCGTTCATTGCTTTGATAGGATCTATCTTTATCAGGTCTGTGTCTCTTGAAGGTCTACTTCGAAGACGTCTTGGTTTTCCTGCAGTCTTCAATCGAGGAGGCTCCACACCCTTTAATTCTAATGTAGATATTGACGGGCCATCCTTTCCTTTGGTGTCTAGAACTCTTATGACACTATTGTTTGTGTCTGCAACATAGACCTTACCTGCAAACAAGGATGTGAAAAAGCCTCAATATTCAGCCCCGGGTGTGTGTGTGTGTGTGTGTGTGTGTGTGTGTGTACGCACGCACAAGCGCGTGGCGTGCGTGTGCGTGGGTGGGTGTGCATGTGTGTGCGCTGTGTGTGAGACCTCTAGGGGTGCTCAGCGGCCTATCGCTCAGAGAAGTACATAATGGGGAGTATAGCATGAGTGCTATGTATACATCAAGGTGGCATATAGGGAAAATGAGTATAAACCACTGAAGAGGTGCATAATGCCAGGTGATGTGGCCCTGATCCTAAATAAAAAGTTCTGAAGACCTCGCTCATAGCCGAAGAAAAAAGTATCTATGCCACTCCCCTGCACTGGAGGAGCCTGCTGAGGTATTTTAAACCCTTGGTGTGCATACCCTAAACCCTAGCATCATACCTATGTTACTAGAATGGGCTCTAAGATATCCCGGAACGATGTACTCAAGTAGTCACCTGCTTATTAAGGGCATTTATACAACAAATCATCTCTGATGCACACCAAGAGTTTGTAGGCATTGGAAGAGTCTGTTTTTGCAGAATCTGGAAATTTTTTGTGAAATTCCACAAAGATATAATGCAGTCTTCATTCCATGCCTTGATCTGATCAATCTACCACAGAGTCACGATGCATCAATAGTAGACAAGGCTTGTTTGGATGCCGAGCACGTAGACCCTCGTTTTCTGCATATTAGCTCAGCTCTACCTCCAATACTGGTCCATAAAGCTTGGCCAACGTGTGGCCAAATATAGTAGTTCCGTACTTTCCAAGGTCAAAAGTTTCCCTGAACTTGGGGATGGGCACAATGGTGGCATACTCCACTTTACCGGTAGGCCCTTTGAGAGTCCTGTATTAAAGAGTAGTGCAATGAAAAGAACATTCGTGGCATATATAAGGTAATTACTCTTTATATCTGTTCGATCGGCAAACCATCTTTGTAAGCGGCAAACGCCTCTACCACTGCTGTAGTAAAGAATGTCGACGTAGAAGCACACGGCTTTGGAGGCCCTAGAATCGATGGCTGTCGATGTGCATGGTAGTCTCGCTATACTCATGCCATCTATGGGGTTCCTCAAAGAGAAAGGGTGGGCGGGGCTCTTGCAACTGGCGCCATGCGATGACTGAGTCTCTACTCGTGAGTTAGTGGAATAGCTTTAGCTCATGAGCCTTCTCAAACTCAGGCATTTTACAATGGGCGAGGGTCCACCGCATCTCTCTACAAGCCAGGCACTCTGTTAATCTCCTAAAGTGCATGCTGTGAATGGAGTTATCTTTACTCTTTGCACTCAATCTAATTGTCACAGTCAAACAAAAAGCTTAAGGACCAATAATGGAGGAAAAAATGCTTCCAATGACTTTCAACATTTTTGTGACATGAATGACGTTAAGATAGAGCAAACCACACAAGTGAGTGGAGCTCTTGCAGAGCACAATATTCTGCAGCTCCCAATGTCTTATTGCACAATACTAATTTGAATGGTATAATTAGTTAGTATAGGCTCTCTATCACACTTGACGGTGACATAAAGGTTTCTAGGAAAGCTCTTTAGTTGTTTTGTCCTCCTTTGCAGTTGTCTCTTTGTATAGTTACATCTACCTTCATCATATTGAGCATGTCATGCTGAAGAACCAAGGTGAACAAATCCTATTCTTAGACTCATTGTTAAGAAATTTGCATTATTTTCTTTCGTACAAAGCTGAAGTTTTAATTTTGTCTCTGATGGTGGGTGGCTGAGCGATAGCCTCAACTACTTATCAAAGAAACGCTTCATAGGGAACCTGCATCTTTTAAACTCTCAACAAAGCAACACATGGTAAATGCCTTCGCTCTTGTCTAGTGGCTCAAATTTGGACCTTTGTTTCTATTTATGGAGAATAATGACTGGTGATCATATGCAGCCTTGTCATTGGGTCTTCGGTTACCCTTGTAGTGCCAAACCTCCTTGCCTTATATTATCTTCTTCAACATGCTTCAATTTTGGAGCTTATAGCAGTTCCTCAAATGGAGAACTTAAAATGCTTTTGCATTTGATCAGTATTAAGACCATGCATATTGCCTTCTGTATCTCCCTTTTAGTAGTTTTCCGCACACTTATTGGCTAATCTTCTCATGACAGTCCAAAGCACAGCCTTGGTGCATAACCAATCAGTCATGCCACCCCCTTTTACTCATTGATTACTCCAGATATATGTATATGTATTTATCTCGTTATTTTGTGATTTTCACAGCACTAGGCTTTCTTGAAAATCTTTTCCAAAGGAGCCATGTGCCCTTTTATTGATTCACATATGGAACAAAAATACGTTGAGAGATATACCATTAAGGCCCATTGCAAGTCCAGCAGGCTCAGATAACTGCAATTACACAAGGGAAAATTACCGTAAGTTTGAAGCCAAATCGAAGAGTAAACGCACACTTTAGAATCAAAACATTATAGGTTCTCCAAGTGCAGGTTTATGAGATAAGCGACCTAGCTATGTTAAAACGTGTACTAAGGAAAAAGAAATGACTTAAGAAGAACATTGCTGCCTATTTAGTAAATTGCATCAGAACTCGGATCAGGTGCAGAAGAAAGGTAGGTTGTATGCAATGAATCAGATTTTTCTCTTAGGCCACATTGGCCTTTCATAGATGCAAACATATCTTTCTTCTTTCTTTATGCTCGAAACTTTTGTTTGGGAGTATCGCAAATCAATTTGCAACCAAGCCATTTATAAATATCACGCACAATCTCAAGAAGAGAAGCAAGCAAGTTAACAGTACCTGACACCCAAATCTGGTTCCATCTTTAAAGCCAGCTTTTCCGGTTCCAGCAACTGTCTTGACAGTCCTGCTGCTTGGATCCATGGTCTTGATTTTGTGATTGTAAGAGTCCGCAACATAAAGAAGCCCATCAAAATTGTAAAGTACACCTAATGGGTGCTGAAATTGAGCTCCAGTACCAGTGCCATCCCTGTCACCAAACTGCAAACAATTCCAGTGCACCTTGAGTCAGAACTTCAGTCTATCTATTCTGTTAGATCAAATCCTCAAGAACCTTAACAATGAGCACAGTCATTTGCAAATAGCATTGTAAAATAAAGCACGCACTCCAGATTTCTAGTTTAGAGATGATGTTGGAATGGTAACATAAAACTCGTTTTCACTTGAGTGATAAAAATCTTTTCCAACTTTCAAGTGAAGGCTTTGACCTTTGGGAGAATTGGCAGACATTTTTAGAAGAGAAGGCAGCATCAAATGTTGAAACACCTTTTCTTTGCAGATGACCAATATTCAGAAAGCTTTTAAAAATTTGCCTATTCTCATGGTAATTTCGCAAAGCCCTCGTAGTGATGCTAGACATGCGATCACATTTTTACTAGTTTACTACAGCAGTATTGTCCTGAATTGAGCTAACCTGAAAGAGATTATCCGCAAACATGGGATCCCCTCCTGCAAGTAGGCTTGAACCACCTGTGGCTAAATCAACCTGCCTGACTGAGCTACTCTCACTGTCAGCCACAAAAAGTCCGTTCATATCTATGCATCAAGAAATTCAGAGAACCCATAAGGAGAGTCTTTCTTGCCACTGAAGATGATAGAAAAAAAAAAAAAAGTATCCCCTTGTACCTGAAGTGAAAGATAAGCCAGAAGGTTGTGCAAACGAAGTTTCTTGAGCCCTACAAGTTTGACAAGAGCAAGCATTCAGAATGATCCATCGATACGAAAACTGACAACCTTAAATCAATGAGCATAATTACGATGTGACATCTGCTCTGGTACATTAAAATAACCAAGTCCGGCTTTTAAAGAATGTATATTGCACATTTCGAATCACTCTACTTGGGTATATCGTGAGATTGGTAATGGGAAATCCTACTAAAGAAGCACTAAGTAAATGTTGAACTTGGTTACAATGTGAGATTGGTGTGTATATTAATACTCCAGCCAAAAGAGTTTTGAATAAAAGTAGAGTTCATTATCATGTGCCCTTTTTCATTAAGAGATTTCTTTGGAGACCCATCAACAAACACATCTATGTCATAAACTTAAGCAACTGAATCTATAAACAATGTACCTTTTTCCGTTGAGATTTCGTTCATAACCATCACCACTAAAAACTTTCGTAACTCCAGTAGATATCACATGCTCCCAAATCTGATGTTGCCCTGCCATGGCTATGTAAATGGCGTCTGATGCCGGATTACAGCAGACATCCCACGGGGAGTTGAGAACCTATCCACCAGAAATCGAACAACAGTTAAAATAATTGACGGCAAGTACTAACCTTCTAAGTGAAGATGTTTCAAGCTAATGAAAAAGAAAAAGAAAAGGGAGAAACTACATCAACATGCAGCATTTTGTGAGCAAGTAACTTGCTGCAAAGACTATAGCCACTTGGTCAGTCACTCCAAAGTGCACTAGGCAGAAACTGGAGCCACTTGAGGGCTCAATGATCAATACGGACACTAAAACCTCTACCATACAAAAGATGCATCTCATGCAGAATGAATGACAGAGAGAGGTTCCTTATCATGCATTGATTGATTTTTTTTTGAATTGTTTGACTGTGTATTGAGACATGCGGTTGAACTACATGTTTTATCCCCTTTCAAAACATGAGAGCGAGAGATTACTCTGCTCACAACAAATCACCACAATAGAGACTCCTTCGAGAGAGTGCTGAGTGTGTTTTCTTCCCAATCAACTCGTGGCTTAAGCTCACGAAACGACTTAATGCCAAAAATAATATCACATCCACAGAGAGGAGGCATAACAAATTGACGACGAAAACCTACCTCTTGTTTTGAGACTTGTAATCTAGAACATTCATGCGTAATTGAGACGTACATGTCCAAAGCAAATCCAGAGACCACAATGGGACACACTGGAATAGCTTCTAAACGTGCGCTCTTTACAAGAGAATCACATCATGCATACTGCCAAGATTTACCAAGATCACAATGCGCTGACCATTAACATGACCATAACATGTCATGAGAGACTCATCAAGATCATTAGAAACTCAGGGTGCTCTACTTGACTCATTTATGACACTAAGAGAAGATGTCGGTTCCGTGAGGACAATCTCTTTTCATGTGACCTTTAGTGTGACACTTAAAACATCTTTCTTCTTTTCTATACTCGGTTCTTTCTTCAAGAAATAACCAAACCCCTATTATTCCTTGAGCAGATTTCTCATCAGGTGTCAACTTAGGGGTTTCCTAATTTTTAGCCTTTCCTTTATTATCACTGTTAGGTGAACTGTTCTGTGCTCTAGGGGTAGTGAAAGATTGAGAAGAAGAGGTGTTGTGGATCTTAACATTCTGCTGATTTCTGAGGGTTCTACGAGATACTTAACGTGATCTCCTTTGTCTTACCTTTGTTGTGTTTCATTTCTTGCACGAGAGCGATTCTGATGGTGGCATTGTTGTTAGTAGGGTCAAAGACTTGCACATCGTATTTAATGTACTCGTCTGAACCAAATCGGAAAGCCTCCTTGCGATCCTCATCAGATTACGCAATTAAATACCAATCTGCAAAAGGCATAGCGGGAGTCTCATTTGCTTGAGGCCTCACCAATCCTCTTTGAACAGATCAAGGTACTACAGTGGTATAAAGCGAGCTTTTGAGCTTGTCTTGGAAGACGACCAAATTGAAAGACAAGGGCTCGCTTGCGTCGGCATGCTCAAGGTGTGCGGCCATCTATGTCCCTTGCCAAGCTTGATACCAATTTATGGCATTACCTGACAAATACATGGCAACAATTAAAACTTTACTCTTACTGTTTTTCTTGGTGTAGCAAAGTAAACATCACATTGATGCGACCATGAATAAATCACAAATGCATCTATCTTAACATCATACTTTCAGTGACTAGATTGTTGTTAATACCATAGGCTCGGTACTAATGCGACTGTATGAGAACACTTCCCAATGTCCACACCTAGCAAACACCGGCTGTGCTCATGTGCAATCAGAGGGTATGCAACTATTTGAAAGTGCCTGGACATGCATGTCCTGCGTACATGCTCAAAAAGGTGCCAGAACACTTCCTAGGTTGTCCTAAACCCTAGAAGTAGGAGATAGCTTGTCCACACGCACATAGAGTTGGATGTGCACGTGACAAACTATGTCCAATGACCTCAAAGAAAGGACCACTGACCTGAAGCTCCACCTAAGTCAGATAATAAGTCTGCCTATGAGAAACAAAGTCATGTCACTGCTCTTCATGTTCATTACTCTCTTGTCTGGCCAAGCAAGAGTCTGCAAGAGCTCTCTAGCTGTCTCTCTCGTCCTTGCTCTTGAAGCTCCAAACGTCGAGAGAGTGCGCTTCAGGGAACAATTTGCTGAACTCCGTGGTCTCAAGAGCTACTAGTTGTGCAACGTCAGTCTCCACACTCAACTAATCCTGATAAAGATCCTCCACATCCTCGGTCAAACTCTCATTACGAAAAACATTGCCTAGAACAACATCTAGCTCGCACCCCGCAATCCTGCCTCAATAGCAAGAATAATCCACGAAAACAAGAAGCCCACTAAGACAAACATGGAGGCCTCTCAATCTCCAAGGAGTTCATCAACGTAAAATCTATTAATGCACAAAAGGCCAGTGCCCCCAACATAGCTATCCGAGGGGGAGAAACCCAACTCACATGCTGGTGCACAAAAGCTTGATGGTACCGTAAGTTAGACAACCAAAGCCATACATATCCTCTCCCATGGTGCAAGCCTACTTCCATACAGCATAGTGTGGCTGCCATGAACCCTCTCAAGAGGGTCCCCAAGTGTGGCGGCTGCCCTACATATCCTCTCCCATGGTGTGGCTGCCATGAACTCTTCAACAATGTTACAAAATATGAATTTCCAGCTCACAGATAGTTAACAGAATCAATAGAGACTTAGAAGATAATATATAATAGAGATCATGAGCGAGAATGAGAGAGTATGAAAGTAAAGAGGGATGGGGAGAAATGGAAAGGCGAAGTTCCTCTCCTACATAGCATTGGCCCCTGAATTTCTTTATTCAATTAATGATAGCATAGCTAAAAAGCTCCCCAAGGGAGCTGGCCCCTTGTCCAAGAGTGTGCAGAGTCAGAGAGTGTGTAAACGAATGGCCATTCAGCCCTTTAAATAGATGTATGTGTACGTTTAAACATAGCAGGAGTGCCATTTGTCAACACCTTCTCTCTGTAACTGAGCTTGCAATGGGCTGCTTTGACAAGTGGCCACTTACTCTTTAGCTAGTGTCTGTGTATGCCATATGGGGTTGCCCTTGGCCGAAAATGGCAGATTATGGGTCACCTGGTGCATGAGACCACCTGTCATGCATGAGTTGCCACCTGCCATGCATGTCTTGTCCAAATGTCCACTTGCCATGCATGTGACGTCCACGCATCCACCTGCCTTGCATGTATCATCCATGTGTGGCCAAGCGTTCACCTGCCTTCCATGCTTTGCTATTCGAGGGTCACCCGGCTACCAAGTGTCTTCCTCCCAAGGTTGTTCGCGTTCAACGTACGGGACAACTTGTACGTTCTGTTTTGTCCCACGAACTAGTATGTTTTGGTCAGGACTCATTCAATAATTCGATAGTTTTCACTTCAACGTTGGGGCCTCTAATGACCGACCAAAGTGACCATTTTTACCCACCAGTTGACGTCAGGGATGATAGCATTTATGAAACCTCACCTAAGTCGAAAGAGACATTTAGGCGGAGGTTTTTTGAGAGCATAGTATCGCCAGGTTCTATGAGAGTAGAGAAATTGTCTAGAGTCAAAGATGACTTAATGTATGAGAAGGTACATGTGATGATTAAGGCAAAGCTGAGCCTCTTGAGGGGTGACATTGAAACAGAGATGTATGCAAGTGCGAAAACTTACAAAAAAGCTATGTATGCAGATGTGAGGAAAGAATTGGACAAAGAGATGCTTAGTAAGCGTGACGACTTGTACACATCTTTGAAAGCCGAAATGCAGACGATTGTGAGAGCAGAAGTGAATGTAATAAAATGTGTGATGCAAAAAAGATTAGAGGATGCACTCGCTATGTTTGAATCCTGGAAATAAAAAATGGAAGAACGCATGAATGAAAAGGATGCAGTGATTGAAGCACTTAAGGGAGACCTTGCAGCTTGCAAAAATACCCCCGCAAAGGAGGGAGAAAATCAACCCTCAATGATAAAGGAGCTCCAAAGCATTAAGGAGCAGGTGAAAACTCTACGGGAAGAGGAAGAGCAAAAGGCACGAACAACCTCTTCATGGGTAGAGCAACTATTCAAAACATAAGAGAAGGTTGATAAAGCTAAAAAGAGGATCGAGGACACAAAGAAAGGAAAAGATAAGATGCCTGAAGCCACAACAACATCCACTATCATCAATATGACAATTGAGGAGGAGCAAAAGCGAAAGACTAAAGCACTTCATGTGCGTGTTACAGGTCTCAAAGACACGGGAAAACTAAAGGAGGAGTGCAAGAGCTCTTAAAGCGCATGGGTATTTCTGAACCCACACACACAGGAGCTTGGAGAGTTGGCAAGAAGGGAATTCATGAGAAAGGAAGGCCCAAGGAAAGAGCACTCATTATACGTTTCCCTACACTGAAAGCAAGGAAGAAATTACTGAAGAAGAGACCAACACTCAAGGGTGATGACCTCACTCTAACACGGGTAGCACACATACAAGAACCGATGCCAAAGATCAAGGCGATGAGGGAGAAAGGGAAAATAGATTTCTATAGGGGAGGGAGAGTAGTGGTGTACCGCATGACAATGCGAGACCTATGGGACCAACCTTAAAATGGCAGCATGGAATTGTAACGGATCAATGAAGCTAGATGTACGCGCATTTGAGAAGAGCTTTAAGGGAAGAGAAATTTGTTAGGTGCAGCGGAATGAATGTTGTATTTTCTCAAGATTAGTGATCTTTATTGCTCAAGGTTCCTTTTAGTTCTTAGGGAAAGAGAGAGCTTTCCGTCTTATGGAGAGTGCTATGATCACGAACAAAGTGAGTGGATATTGTGCGTGCAAGTGAATGAGACTGAGAGAAGGAGAGAGAAGAGATACGACACCGAGAGGTTGTAAAACCCTCCTCCGAAGGCCCCACTCTCGTCGGCGAGAGTGGTCTACTTGATTGCACAAAGGTGTACAATGCGTATGCAATGGACTATGCAACTTGGTCTATGCCGATGACGACGACGGTGACGATGACGATGACGATGATGACGACGACGACCACGATGACGACGGCGACGACGACGATGGCTGAAATCTGAGATCTTCTAATCGCTGAATTTCGGGACTGTTTCGGTGGCTGAAAATGACTGTTTTGGCTGCGTTTTCTTGGCTGAAAAATGAGGTTTCTTAGGGCTGAAAACTGATGGTCTTTACGGGCTGAATCTGCTACACTTTAGGTGAATAATGCCGGTCTTAATTTGCTGCTGAAATCCAAATACGCCAGGGGCTGAAATTGGTCCTTCTGTCGCCGGGGTTTTGCAAATGCAAAAATGCTAGGCTGATCTGCTGTGTCGTGATGACGCCGGGGCTGATCTGCTGTGCACAAATCGCCAAGGCTGATCTGATGCAAAAACACTAGGTCTTCTGTGGAGAAAACGCCAGCGTAGTCGCGGGGGTTGGTCTTGCTGAGAATTTGCCTGTTGAGCAAGGTGCTCTTGCTGCCTCTTCTACCAGAAAGTGCTAACTTGGGTTTGCTTATATATTAACTTAGCAAAATTGCCCTACCTACTTTTGTTGGAAAGTCACTTAAAAATAATAAGTGAAAATACCAATAAATAGGAAAATAGGCTAAATGCACTGGAAAATCCCCTAACTGATGCTAATGGATTCTGATGGGAATTCCGATGATCATGCTGTGTGCAACCGGAGGATATGCATCTATGCTAAGTGACTGGGCATGCACGGTCTACGAATAGACTCACAAAAGTGCCAGATCACTGCTAATCTAGACTTGACTGAACTGGTTGAACCCTGCTGTGGTATAGCTTGTCCACGGACACATAGGGTTGGGATGTGTCACGTGACAACATTATTTTTTACTCGGAAACGCATCACTCCTGGTGGCACATTACCTAGAGTGATGGGATACCATCGGGAGACTACTTGTAGGCAAGAAGTGAGATCAACGCATAGGGAGGTGTGGCAGTCCTATTTGGGGAGGAGCTACAACCCCTCATTCGTATTGTTCGGAGGGATGAGCAAGCCAGATATATGTGGGTCAGAGTGAGAGCAGAGACAGAGAGGCGACTCTACATTGCAATATGCTATTTTGCCCTCAACACATCTCATTATGCATCGCCCAAGGGGGAGTCACCCTACATGATAACGGATGAGGACATATGGGAGTTATCTAGGGATGGAGATGTCATTCTTTTGGGAGACTTCAATGCCAAGATGGGCCAGTCTTAGATAGCTTTCTACAATACCTCAGAGGAAATGTTGAGAGAATTGGATGTCAGTAATATGGGACTAGCCAAGTGTTCGCAGGATGAAGAGCACACTGGATATGGGGGATATTTGACAAATTTGGGGACTGCACATGGACTGGCCATCTTGAATGGCCTCCAGAGATTTACAGCATCAAGTGGGTTCACTTGCTTTCCTCATAAACATGGGGTGAGCACAGTGGATTATGTTTTGGCTCAACCCACTTTCATACCCTCTATTGAGGACTTTATAGTTGGGCCTAGGCCTATTGGGGTAGAAGTAGATCATGCTCTCCTCACGTTTACCGTCTCATTCCAGTTCAGCACAGCCCAATTGGCAAAGACACCTATGCATACATGATATACTTTTACTTCAGACACTGATTCTATCTACATAGATGGTATCTACAGACACTTATGCACAGAGGATCCGGGGAGACCTTTAGGGGAGCTCACTTATATATTGACAGAGACACTACAGGATGCAGCAACAGAGGCATACCCCCATACTGAGCCTTGGCAGCGCCGACATTCTAGGAGCACACCCCAAAATAGCTGGTATGATGAGGAGTGCAGAGAGATGAGAGCCCGCCGACTTCAGAGGAAGGTACTTCTAGGTGTCATTACTCACACGCAATCACGGATTGCTTCTCGACATTTGGTACGACAAAAGAAGAGGAGCTCGGCTAGAGCAGGATCTATATCAATTGTTTTTGAGCCAGGATTCAGGCGAGGCATGGCGACCCTTCCATGAGCACTCCCCCCCACTGGTCATCACTTCTATGGAGGTATGGGGTCAATATGCATCATCTCTCTACACCGTCTCAGGGCAGCCACTTCTTCCAAATCCGCTAGAGCCATGCCCACACACATGTGCTTTCTTTACCGCGGATATGGTAAAGAAAGCCATTGACAGGATGAAGACTACGGGAGCATATATCACGATGGCCTGGTAGCATAGCATTTTATACATGCCAAAGATTTGCTTACAGAGCTTCTAGCAGTGATGTTCAACCGTGCCATGTGCGAGGGCCTACCTGATACTTGGAGTTTGACATTGGCACAGTTGTATGCATCCATCCTTGAGCAGCAGTTGAGTAGATGAGCAAGGGTGTACAGGCAACAGGATAGGCGGGTTTTAGGAGAGGTTTCTCTACTCTTGATCATATCCTGACACTCAAAGCCATTATTGAGGAGGGGAGATCACGTGGGAGACGGCTCTATTGTTGCTTTGTGGACTTCGATACAATGCCCAGAGCTAGATTGATGCGCAGATTGCAAGAGATGGGTTCCAAAAGAGTTAATTTGGGGGATCATGGCTCTATACAAGTCAGTAGTGGGGCATGTATGCACTCCACAGGGGATTTCTGATTTGGTTCACTCCACTATTGGGGTGAAACAGGGCTGCCTGCTATCTCCTATACTATTTGGCATGTATGTGGATGAGGTTGCTAACTACATTGTGAGAGATGGTGAAAGAGGAGCACAGTTTGCAGGGACATGGATCCCACTACTGTTATATGCTGATGATATTTGTGCTGATTTCCGGCTCCCCGGAGGAGATGCAGCGTCATTTAGATGCTTTGTACACATTTGCCCACGATAGTGGATTGTGTGTTAACCTAGGGAAAACCAAGGTTATGGTGTTTAACACCACACCACAGTGGGTCAGGAGGTCAGCACCTACTTTTACATGGCCAGGAGATGGTGGAGTATACAGATGCATACACCTTTCTTGGGGTAGTCTTCAGTGGACCGACATTTTCATTCAGGAGAGCAGCAGAGACTAGATTGACGAGAGCTTATGTAGCCTTGGGAGGTTTGGAGAAGATATGTTCGAAGGTTCAGATTCAGGAACCTTGAACAAAGCTGTGGCTTTTTGACACTCTAGTTGGCTTTAGCTACGCTCTATGGGGTTCAGATTTGGGGGCCCTTAGTGAACCACCATGGCAGACCTGGTAGCATTGATGGATGGAGATGTATGGAGAGGCCTATAGTCTCTATGATCTCTCAGATGATTCGGGCTAAGGCCTCAATGCCACATGAGATTATTTGGGCTGAGCTAGCTGCCCCTTCTCTCGTTTTGAAGCCCTTACTAAATCAATCTCCTTCACGCATAATTTATGGGACCTTCCCAGAGACAGATATGCTCAGCTAGCACTTGAGTCATCCCGACAGCTAGCGCTACAAGGGGACACAACATGTTGGTATGGACAGATGACATCATGGTTTCAATCACAAGACTTTAGCATGGATAGGCTGCCTCCATTCCAGTACTCCTTGGATGCACCCTCCCTTTCTCTCACACGGATGGAGACCATTAGACTTGTACGTCAGGATTTGATTCAACTAGATACCAGAAGCACATGGATACAGCCGGTACAAGAGTTGGGCACGAAGATGGCTTTCTATAGAGAGCATCTCCTCCAACTAATAGAGGATAGATATGTGATCAGACCGGCATATATGGACACTCATTTATCCTATGGGATACGATGTGCTATTGGTTAGATGCGCACATCGTCGCATCAGCTAGAGATCCAGACTGGCAGATTTAGGAGAGTACCAGCAGAAGCCAGGATCTGCCAGTTATGTCATATAGAGCTAGAGACAGAGTACATCACATTTGTAATTGTCCGGTATACTACGAGATACGAGGCCGCTTCCACTGTCTATTCAGAGAGGGCTTTGGAGAGTTGGCTAGAGTAATGAGATACCAGGATTAGAGTACCTTGGGTTGTTTTTGCTAGAGCTCCGCGAACACAGGGAAAGTCTCTTGAGGAGACCAGGTAGTGGGAGACATTCATAGAGGGAGATTACTGACTTCTTTAGAGTAGGCACTCAGCAGTCGGATGAACATGCTTTGCAGCAGACTTCAGTGCCCACTTCTACCAGAGGTATATTAGTGGACAGAGCCACCGAGCTCGGGAGAGCTAGATGCCCATGTCTATGGGGGTGACCACGACATCAACAGAGGCTCCACCAGAGAATCAGGACTATTCTAGCCTGACATGGGAGACGCCCAGTACGACTCTTTACAGAGGCGGACACTAACGAAGCTCTTCGGCGACCAATGCAATACTTTCTCGAACAACAACCGATGCCGGGCATCCTCGGGCACGGATGAAGATGATGATGGTTTTTAGGCCGACAATTTGAGTCTTTTAGTTTTAGTCTTTCACGTTACTTTATTTTATTTTTGTACCCAGACATTGGATTAGATCCACAAGGATTGCATCAGTTTGGTCTCATAGGTCATTTTGGCCTCTTCAAGACGTTGAATATAACATTTCATTTCATTTCATTTCTCTTTCTAGTCTTTCATTTCATTTTATTTTTGTACCCAGACATTGGATTAGATCCACAAGGATTGTATTAGTTTGGTCTCATAGGTCATTTTGGCCTTTTGAAGACGTTTAATATAGCATTTCATTTCTCTCTCTCTCTCTCTCTCTCTCTCTCTCTCTCTCTCACCATTGTAATCAGTTTGGTTTCATAGGTCATTTTGGCCTTTTGTAGACGTTAATATATCATTTCATTTCGTTTCATTTCATTCCATCTCTCTCTCTCTCTCTCTCTCTCTCTCTCTCTCTCTCTCTCTATATATATATATATATATATATATATATATATATATATATATATATATATATTCAGTTGTTTTGAAGTGCTAAAAGTTCTGTACAACTGTGTTCTTTCGAGTTGGCATGTGGTGCCCCTCCCATTACATTAGGCCCTTATCCTCGTAAGCTCTTTTCCCTTATCTTTGTTTTGTAAAGACTAGACTCTAGGCTAAAATAAAAAGTCTTCTGTTTTTATATGTAACATTCACAATTCGTTGTATTTTTTGTGGTTCGATTATTAACGCACGTCTCCGTAAGCGTCTTGGACGCCAAATAATCGTGTATTAGCAACATTGAGGCTGTGATAATCCTTTGAAAACAGCCATCTTCTAACAAGATCCCAGGTTCCACAAGTAGCACTCCATGCCTTTGCCTCAAGCCAAGAGTCCTCGTAGATACATAGACAGCTAGAGAGATTGCACCTGTCCACAGTCAACAAAATGGCACTCTCTCGCAAGAATGTGCCATCTGCTACTATTGATGCGCAAAAACGCTAAAGGCAATCACACAAACTATTTTCATTCTACATTGTCTATTGAGCTCAATCTCTAATCTACTCCTAACTATCTATTGGCTATGGTGCAACCATGAATGCTTCAATGGCCTATCCCACATAACTTTACATGTGGTATCAGAGCATGGTGTGTGTGTGATTAACGCTTCCTAATCACCCTTATATGATCCTAGTAGGTTAGAATTAGCATTAGAATGCATCTATAGACCTCAATCAAGTTGAATGTCCTTGGATATGTGCAAAGGCTAAAGACCTTTGGGCCACCACCAAGACATTCGAGGAGATTGGGCATAGGAGCATCAATCCCCCCGCTAGATCACTCGGTTTTCTCCTTGCCGTTGTGGTCGTAATAATCAATTTCATTGCATTTTACATTTACTTGCTTGATTATGTGCACGTTGCCGTCTTTCTCCAGCTGAAATTGACCGTTTGAATGGAACAATTGGAGTTTGACTTTTATTCTATTGGATGATTAAATTTGAAGCTTGAAAAGCTTTCTTGCGTTGCTAATCGTTTGTTCATTTAGCCTTCCATTTAGGTGTATGTTTCTGTCTGAGTTTATGAGTGTGCCTTTAAGTGAATGTGTGTATGTGCGTGGCTTAAAAGCCAAACCGAGTCAGTTTTTTTTTGGTGGGACCTTGGCTTCACTAAGCTCTAGAAAACCCAACAGAGGCTACTACCCGTTGCCTTGTCATAAACTGTAAAGCTATTGGATGATTAAATTTGAAGCTTTTGAAAGACTTTCTTGTATTGCTAATTATTTTTTCATTTTAGCCTTCCATTTAGGTGCGTGTGTCTGAGTTCATGAGTGTGCTTTTAAGTGAATGTGTGTATTACTGTGGAATTTTTCCTCTCGTTTTGGGATGCTCTTAAACAACCCCTGATCTTCATGATAAATGTGGCATGGGAAAAACAGGATCTACCACTTTCATGGAAAGAGGGCTTACTTAAGTTGTTGCCCAAGCAAGCGCTTTGCAAGCAGTTCTCTCATTGGCGGCCCATAACTTTGATGCCGATGATATACAAGATTTTGGCTAAAATGTTGGTCCATCGCATCAAGGACTATTTGTTTACAGGACTTCATCAGGCTCAGTATGGTTTCATTCCTCGTCGTCAAATCATGGACAATTTGGCCAATCTTATTATTGGCATGGAATATGCTAAGTATACGCAACAAGATGTGCTAGTCATGCAAGTTGATATTGAAAAGGCCTTTCACACTGTGCACTGGGACTTCATTGCTGCCACAATGAGGTGTCTAGGATTTGGTCCTAAGTTGGCCAATGTGGTTTATTTCTTGTATGATTGTAGTACGTCTTCGGGAATCCTGGACGGGGAATTGACAGAATCGTGGCCGCTTGGTTGCTCGGTTAGGCAAGGTTGCCCTATTAGTGCTTTGTTGTATGCAATTGCTTCTAATCCTTTGTTGATGTATCTTGATCACTTGACCTCTGCGCAGCGTCTTCATGGTTTGCAGCTACCATCGGGTCATACTTTTATTGGGTAGGCTTATGCAGATGACTCGCTCTTTATGCCCCGCAATCAGCAAAATGATGTTCAAGAGATTATGAACGCTTTGGAATTGTTTGCGCTTGCGGATGGTCTTAAAGTCAATTTCCGTAAATCAAAGCTTCTGCCGCTCCGTTCTTGTGATTGGCATGCTCTCTTGTGGCCCGGAGAGATTGTTCTTCCAAATGTAATCACTAGGCATTTGGGTTATCCAATTCGATGGAATGTTACTCACACGCAGAAAGTGGATTGGGTTATGAATCGCCTGAATGTTAAATTGCATTACTAGAAGCTTTCTACTTGGCCGCTACATGTTCGCCTGCGAATTGTTCAGAGTATCCTCATGGCATATGTTCAGTTCTTTTTGCCTTTGTTGCATTGGCCACATCATTGTCTTGACTCTCTCATGTCGGCCATTTTGTCTCATTTGTGGCGAACGCGTGCTCACAAAAAAGGTTTGCGCTTGATATCGATGGCAAAACTTTGTACACCAAAGCGCTTTGGTGGTTTGAATATTTTGGACCTGCATAGGCATGTCATTGCTAGGAAGGCTATGCTTTTGCCTACACTTGTGCAACAATCTCAGCCTTGGACTCTTATGTTTGCACACTTGAGTCAGCATGTGGTTACATCCTCATTTGGTCACTGGCAATCATCCATGTGGGAGGTAGTATTTGGTAAGATGGAGGGTCGTCTTCTTGGATGCCCTCTTTCTTCCACCTTGCTTTCTGCATGGAAACAAGTTACGATTCATCTCTCATGGAATGCTCGGAGGGAAGGAAACTCACTTCGTGCGGAGAGCCTTCATTGGAGTCGGGCTTTTTCTCTTACTTTGGTCGACCGCTTGCCTCGCCAGGCGTATTTCCTTTCCTGCCGTGGCATTCGAGTGGTTGAGGATGTGGTGGATGCAGCTGGTTTCACTTTCGAGTTTCCATTTGCCGCTCGCCGCTTTGGATTGGGCATGCACTATCGCCAGTTTTGGAGAGAATTACAGCAAATGTTGACAGGTTTCTTACCTGTTTCACCTTTGGTTGATGGTATCGCATGTCTGACTGGAAGCTTGGGGAAATGCCATTTCAAGATATTTCTGCTGGCCGGAAGTATGCTCTTCTTCTGCCTCGTCCATGGATTGCTGATCATTGCAATGCTATTTGGCACATGCATAAATCAAATATTTGGTGGCGCAGGATTATATCTGCAACATGGGAAAGTCGTTTGCCGTTGAAAGAGCGTTTGTTTCTTTGGCGGTGTTTGCTTGGTGTGCTCCCAGTGGGTACCTTTCTTCGGATGCGCTGTATCCGCTCTTCATCATGTGTCTGTTGCTTGTCTGCGAGGAGGATGTTTGTCACCTCTTGTGGGATTGCTGTGTCACTCGAGAATTCCTTCGTCGGGTTTCTGCGTGTATGCGGCTACGTTTTCCCACGATGGTCTTCCATAAGCGGTTTTGGATTTTTGGTATCTTCTCGCCGGCGTTGCAGTGGTTTGCAGCCTTCTTCATGTGGGTCAGGTTTTGGGCATACTGGAGCCTGTGGCGACAGCGTAATGGCTATATGTTCCATCGCATTCATACGGATCCACTACCTTTCTTCAAGATTTCCCTTCGACAGTCTTTGCGGTTTGCCTTGGAAGTTGGTGACATCACGGCAGAGATACATCAGCTTTCTTATGAATGCTTTTAGATATTTTACACAGCCGAACACTGTTGTGTTCCTTTCCTTGTACATCTTTTTGGTGGGTTTTCCTCTCTTTGAGGTTTCCCACACATAGTTAAATCAAATTGATTTACAAAAAAAAGAAAAAAGAATGTGTGTGTGTGTAGCTGAAAAGCCAAAACAAGTCTCTTTTTTGGTGGGATCTCGGCTTCACTAAGCTCCAGAAAACCCAACAGAGGCTACTACCTATTGCCTTGTCATAAACTGTGAAGCTCTCGGACTGTCGATGACTCTCCCTCGGGCCCTGGCTGGCTCTTACCTTTTCATCACCTATTGGAGCCCACACACTTTTCGGCCCCGTTAACGGTTACTTGCTCGAAACTGCATCTGCTTGGCACTCTAAACAGCCTGCAATTGCCGCCATGTCATCCACATTTATTTGCTAGAGCCCATGCCTTGCAATCGATTGACCTGCCACTCCTTGTCTGCAGTGATTTTGCAGAGTGCAACCTCAACCTACTTATCTGCTCCGGAGTCCGTAGCCCATGCTATGGCTACCCTCGAAGCTGATCGCTCTCGGCTCCTCCCCCACAAACTGGCCCTGCAGTGCTCGCATTTCATAATGAATTATTGAGGCCTTGTTTCCCACGGTGATGCCAAACTCCAAAAACTCCACAGGCCATGCTCCATGCAAGGAGTTGGCTCCATAAGTTGTTGCTTTAGCGTGCATAAAAGAAGGGAAGCCTCCATGGACACGAGCCCTTTCCTTAGCCCTTATTCTCACAATGTTCCCAAGCAAGCACTTGGTGTTGTCTTTAGCCATGGCTTCACACAAAGGCCAAGCTTCCACACCGATTGGCCTCATGGCCCTTCGTTTATTGGAGCTTATTTGGCACTAAGGCCCCTACTCCAAAAGAGAAAGCAATCACATTTTGAAGCACTTCAAGGCATTAACACATTCAAGTTTTTGGGTAGAATTGTAATGTAAACTTGAGTCGTCAAAGCTCTTAGAAGAAGAAGATTGTTTTTTTAACGTCGTAGGAAACTATCCCAAGAGACCCTGAAGATCTATTTGACGAGGAGAGTTGAACTCAAGACCTGTTATTCAAGAGAAATTAGAGAAAAGTGCACCCATTTATGCTATGTATGACATACCTAATCTCAAGATTGTAAGGGGTTATAGACACTGCCAATATCTTTTGATAAGGCCACCCCATAACCAAAGCACTGATATGATCACGCATCTATCTAAAATGTGCTTCCATGATGTATATGCACCTAACACGGATCAAACCATGTGCACCCCATATGTGCACCATCATCAGAATCCTCTAGATTCTTGAAGCAAGGAAATAAAGCATAGAACATGAGGCCCTAACGAACTTACCTAAAGAAAATTGATGACCTGCATTTGTAAGTGTTTAGACATTGCCCCAAACCATATAGTTTGGAGGTAAGACCTATACTATTTTTGCATCAAATTCCATCTTATGAGCCCCATGTAGTTACGTGATGTAACCCATGCTAGACTCCCTAATCAGAATCCATGCATTCCATGTAAGCTTCAACTTACGGGGGCGTCTATTGGGGTAAGCCTTAGCTTACACTCACGATGAGAACACTCCACATGCTACTCATTTCCTACACACATGCCACTTGTGGTAGCTCACACTACCCTTGCCATTCCCACTTGTGATTAATATCCATTCAACCATTGATTACACCTCTACACGTTGAGCCTATATATGGCCATATCCAAAGCTTGTAATTTCTCTCTCCAATTTCAATCTATCAAGCAAGCTATTTTCATTCTACATTGTCCCCCATAACTTTACACCCCTATTGTTTTGGACACATTTGGGTCCATTAGGCCATATTGTCACATGGTCGATTGGCCGAGCCCCAAGGCTCAAGGGCTTGGGGCCAAAGTTCAAGCCTCGTGTGCTTCAAAGGTGTCATTTGGGCCTTTTGACTATGACATGTTGGGTTCTTTACTAGACACTCTCTTTCTCTCTATTTCCTTCATCATGCATATTGTTCTAGCTTTGGATAAGTCCATTTCGTACCTAATAACACCCGACAGTACTAGCAATGGATGCTCAGACATGTCAACCTAGAGTACATGAACCCTGAAATGAGCTGTTTTTGTATCTACATTTGTATTCCCAAGATGTCTCGTGAGAACATAATAAAAGAGCTTTCCCCTTTTGCCAACGTCAAACCTGACCACTCCTCTAGGCACAATCAAAAGATGTGTTGAAAGGAGGACAATGTCTCCCCCATTGGGATGCTCGGAACAAAGACTGCACAAGAACCGCAGCGCTATAGCGAGGATGCGAGACGATCAAGATGAAGAAGAGGGATAGACGGAGGATGGAATGTGAGAGAGGAAGAGGGGCAGAAGAAGAAGGAAAGGGGGGGAGGTGAAGATGGTGGTCTCGCAAGGTCAGCTGGAGGCCATTAAGAGGGTTGGGATACCTCCTCACATAATGGCTCCTCCTAACACATCAAAGAGCCAAAGCTGTTACTTATGAAAACCCTCTCCTAGAATTATTGTCTGCTGTCACCCCTAATCATTAATCTCGTGACTACATTATCTTGATCAGCTGAGGCCGAAGACATGGGTTAGCTTGTGGCTGTGCATGCTGTCTGAGCTGCCAGCAGCATGTTGCCCATATAAAATACTTGATGATTGTAGTCGTTGCTCTCAGATAACTCTAAAAAACTTATTTTCACATGAGCTGTATTTTGGAAAGGGAAACATAACAATATCAACCGCATTTCCAACTTCTTAGCCGGAGATATCACAACTACCCTACTTCATGTAGTTAAAAGAAGATTTTTCAAAAACTTCAACATATAGATATCCATTAGGGATATCGGCAAAGCTGATATAGTGTCAAGCCTACGATATTATTTACTGTCAATCTGCTAAAGAATAATCATCAGTGTATTAATTATATCCTTCTTTTAATCCTTATCATGGTTGTAATTCACTTCACCTGTGATGTTCCCTTCTTTCCACCCTTGTAATCAGATCCTTTTACTCCATTTCCAGCCAACGTGCGCACAATCTCATTAGCTAAGTCAATTTCCCTGCAGTCACACCATCCTCTATCGATTAAAACAATGCAAAAACATGAAAACTCAAGAGAGCACTGAATGACCTAAAGACGTGAACTGTAAAATACAGAACTTGAGTTTTGCAAAGCACAACACGTAGGAACGAAACAATCAACTAGCAATAATGAAGGTAGGCCTATTATAAGGTGGGTCCATGCATACGATACATACCATACAGTGCGGTACAATATGCAATATGGTATGCTCTCCCAGAAAGAGTACATAAAGTACGACAAGATCTTTCTATGTTAAGTAACATTGATAATATAGAACTGAAAGGACCATAGGAAATATACACTATATTCCGAGCCATTCAATCCTCAATCCAAACCAAACTTTTTTTTTTCTTCAGCAAACTCGATATCATTGCTGAATTGTGTATGTTTAATCATGAATTAGAGTTTGTGTCACAATGTGTGAGAGCGAGAATAAGTAAGCGGATGTTCTCTCTTTTGTTTTATTTATCTTGTTCTTGTGTCATTTTTATCTCTCTTGCAACGTTAAGGTCGTTCTGGGCTCTAATAGTTGTGGTCCAATGATCTTGTAGAGGTCATGACAACGGATATCTTACTTAGGCATGAAGAAAAGATCAAAAGGTACATTCAGTAAGTACAGATTCAAAAGTACAGCTCAAACCGAAAAGTACGAATACTGGACCCAACCTTGGCCTATTAGAATAGCATGCTTCTGCTGTAAGTGTATTCTAAAGCTCTTAGATTTGTGACAGCGAAACTGTCGTAGATAAAAGTCAACTCCTTGAATACTTGAAACGATGCACTCAAGAAAAAGAAAGATTATGGGCCAACAGACCTAAATTCACCACTGTCATCTTCATTCTCGGAAGTCAAGAACCCTCATTTTTTTAAGAAAGAGAGACAAAGAAAGAAATATCCTTTTACGTCTATTAGAGGCCGAAGTCGGCTAATGAGACAAATCAAATATACATGTGTGTGTCCTCCATCAATCGAGAAAGGACAAAAGTACAGAAGAACAAAATGTGGTCATGAGGTAAGGGGGGAGGGCGTAATTCATGGGAGGCGGTAGGGTTGTGATTCTCTGGAAGAATTCTATAGGCTGATGCCAATAGTGTCTCTCTATATCTATCTATCTCCATTAGAAAACGGCCAAACTTGCATTGATCTCTAGGCTCCATGATCTATCGTAGGGTGGATTGTCCTATGAAAAGAGCCTCATACCTGTCTTTGATACTCTCATATGCTATACATCCGCAGACAAAGTGCTTCTCGTCCTCAATCACCGTCTCTATGCAAAGCTGGCAGAACCTCTCAGCTCGGAGGGTTTGAGCAAATCTTTTAGTCTCTATCTCCACCCGGTGTGATAATACCCAGATATGACCAATCGCCACTCGTGAGCTTTGTGGCATGCATGTGTCCATGTAGCGTGATCTCTGAATAAACCCCTCGTCTAGCATGGTCAGCAAGTGATCACTACAATATAACATCTTTGGGGGAAGAGGCTGTCTAGGTGCGATTACTGTCTCTCTGATGTAGAGCTGCCATAAATCTTATCTGCGTATTGTTTTCCTCTCACTATGTGAAAGCTCGATAAAGGGTGACTCCGGGTCGTATGGGAAGGGTGGTAATCTATCCATGTCTAGTCCATGTGCTTCAAACCACTCTCTCACCTATGAGCACCAAGAATCCTGCTCACCTGACTTTGAAATCTGTCTAGAGGCCTCGAAGGCTCCGTTGTGAGTCCGGTTGTACCGGAAGGGTGACAATCTATGCATGTCTAGTCCATGTGTAACAAGCTGCTGACGTGTCAAAGCCTAAAGAATGGAGCCAACTTACAGATGCCGGCCGAGGGGCCTAAACCCTAAGAAGCAGTAGAAGAAGTGTCACAGAGTGAGGACGTGGTAACCCTAACTGCTGAACCCTAATTCTGGAAACCCTAACCCTAAAACCTGCAAACCCTAATTCTAGAAACCCTAAGAAGAACAAGCAACAAAAGAAGTCCTACCAACTTATGGGGACCCCGTCAGATGGGGCCCCAAGTGCCATAAAGGCATTAAAAATAAAGCAGAACACACTCAAAAGACTTTGCACATCAAAATATGATGATGTGGCTCCTGTACGGACGTCCCGGAATTCGCGGCGGATTTTTAGGGAAATCCCGAAATTTTAGAAAAGTGATTTTTTGGGGTCAGCTTTTCATATTTGATGCTTTTAGGCTTTGGGCCTTTAAATATGAGCCTTGGGAGCCCTCTCTGGCACTCTTCAGTGCGCAGATTGCAGAGGAGGTGCTCCCCGGCTGTTGTACTTTGCGAATCAGCAGTAATATAAAGAAATACTGAAAGGGGCGCCAAGGTTTGGGGCCAATACTCTCTGGGGTGGAATTCCGCCACTCCGTGTCGCGTGTCGTCTCTCTCTCTCTCTCTCTCTCTCTCCATTTCAATTCAGTTGTTATTTGAAGTGCTTAAAGTTGTTCAGTCTGTTCTTTTCTATTGGCACGTGGTGCCCGCATTTGTGACAGTGGTATCAGAGCATCAGGCGTGTGCTTTTCTGAAAGCATACCGGTCCTACAAAAGAGCAGACAGAGCTATTGGAATTGAATTATATTTGAGGTATCAGCCACTCCCACCCTTACTTCATCGCGCATCGGGCGCGCTCCCGTCTTCACCGCTCATGTCTTACATGGCATAAGCCATGCAAGAGAAGGATCCAGATTTGTTTCAAGTTACTGTTTTTCTCAGAAGCAGTGCCATGCAGATGTTGATGCCTATAGCTACCAAGCAGCATACTCCAAGTACTTGGCAAGCTTTCAAGAAAATTTTTGCCCGAAGTTATATGGTTTCTGACATCTTCCTTCGGAGTGCAACTTCTGGCAGAGTGGGGTATCCTGAAATGCTTGCCATGGAAACCCTAGCACATTATAAATTGAAATTTCTCGACATCTCTCAGTAGATGTCTCTTCACGAGCAGATGACCTTGGAGGTTCAGTGTGATTGCTATCTCTTGGGACTACCATCGCCGCCAAAGAAACACTGTCTGTCCAAGAGCTGATGGACCATGTTGTGCTCGGCTACGACCTCATGGAAGGAACCTAACCCTAATTTTTGGTGCAGGTTTCAAGATGGAAAGTCAGTCGACTTTTCGAGCTCGATTGATGTCGGGATTGCTTTTTAAGTTTAAGTTCTGTTTGATCTTGTTTGGTGATCCTGTTTGGAATTTGTTTGAAATGGATGATATCTGTTTTGAACCTGTTTTGGTGCCGATTTGAATTGTTTGACTCTGGTTTGATACTGGTTTCAATGATTGGTGATTTTACTCCTGGGTGGAGAAGTGAGAAATACTGTTTTGGTATTGTTTGAACCTCGGAACGACGCAGGCCGATGCCTGGGGAGCGTTTCGTTGTATGTTTGAAAACCTCCGAACGACGCAGGCCGATGCCTGGGGAGCGTTTGGTTGTATGCTTGTAAAATAATTGTTGGTGTGACTCCCGGCCCGGACCTGGATGGTTATGCGGGAGGAGTATTTAGAAGTCTGAGCAGTGGTTACTCTCAGCACCTCCAAACGACGCAGGCTGCGGTCTAGGGGGCGTTTGGTTGTAAAAGGCCTCTATATCTCCCGGCCCGGACCTTTTTAGGTTATGCGGGAGGAGTGATGAGGGAGTCGTTGAATATCTCCCGGCCCGGACCTTGTTAGGTTATGCGGGAGGAGTGTTCATCGGCGGCTTTATGTTTCTATGTCTTGTAACATGCATATGTGAGCATTTGTGTTGCATTGTGATGTGCCAACCACTGAATATTCCTAATTGGATGAGATTGCCTGGGTATGTAATTTTAGTGCATCAAGACACCCGAGGAAGATCAGTACGGTCTGGGTGTGATGGCTAATTTTACTACGCCAGAATATCAAGAGTTCCGATCTGCACGAAAAGAGAAGCTAACTCCTTGATCAAAACAGCCGATAGGAGCAGCTAACTCCTTGATCAAAAGAGCACAAAGGAGAAGCTAACTCCTTAATAAAAAGAGCAAATTGATGTCCCTCGGAATGTCCCTCGGAAATTTTTGAGCTAACTTGAGTTGTTTTGCAGATATGCTGTAATCGCGGACGATTACTCTCTTTCAAGAAGGGGAGATGTAACAAGCTGCTGACGTGTCAAAGCCTAAAGAATGGAGCCAACTTACAGATGCCGGCCGAGGGGCCTAAACCCTAAGAAGCAGTAGAAGAAGTGTCACAGAGTGAGGACGTGGTAACCCTAACTGCTGAACCCTAATTCTGGAAACCCTAACCCTAAAACCTGCAAACCCTAATTCTAGAAACCCTAAGAAGAACAAGCAACAAAAGAAGTTCTACCAACTTATGGGGACCCCGTCAGATGGGGCCCCAAGTGGCATAAAGGCATTAAAAATAAAGCAGAACACACTCAAAAGACTTTGCACATCAAAATATGATGATGTGGCTCCTGTACGGACGTCCCGGAATTCGCGGCGGATTTTTAGGGAAATCCCGAAATTTTAGAAAAGTGATTTTTTGGGGTCAGCTTTTCATATTTGATGCTTTTAGGCTTTGGGCCTTTAAATATGAGCCTTGGGAGCCCTTTCTGGCACTCTTCAGCGCGCAGATTGCAGAGGAGATGCTCCCCGGCTGTTGTACTTTGCGAATCAGCAGTAATATAAAGAAATACCGAAAGGGGCGCCAAGGTTTGGGGCCAATACTCTCTGGGGTGGAATTCCGCCACTCCGTGTCGCGTGTCGTCTCTCTCTCTCTCTCTCTCTCTCTCTCTCTCTCTCTCTCCATTTCAATTCAGTTGTTATTTGAAGTGCTTAAAGTTGTTCAGTCTGTTCTTTTCTATTGGCACGTGGTGCCCGCATTTGTGACACCATGTGCTCCAAACCACTCTCTCACTAAGAATCCTGCTCGCCTCACTTTGAAATTTGTCTAGAGGCCTCGAAGGCTTTGTGTGTGAGTTTATCTGATGGCATCTCTCTCCTCCTCTAAATAAGGAAAACTACTAAAAATAGCCTAGACTAGCATGGGTAGAGTAGAGAACTCTGCTCGAATAATGTCGTGTCGTACTGAGGAGAAGTAAAGTTGGACCCACACACACACACAAAAAACCTTGCGAATTTAACTATCGATGATCCGCAAGTTGCGATGAGCTGCTCACATGGGAGGCAATCCCACGAAACACGCTGCCAGTTGGTGACATGGCACTCGTCCCATAAGTTGCTTGGGAACTTTAATTATTTGGCCCACTCGACGAGGATATGTAAGTTGGTGAGAACTTCTTTGTCTCTGCTGCTTCTAGGGTTTAGGCCCCTCGGTCGGGATCTGCAAGTCAACTAGGGTTAGGTCTAAGTCTTCTGTGGCTTGACACGTCAGCAATTTGTGACATCCTCCCTTCTTGAAAGAAGAGTAATCGATCGCGATTTCAGTATATCTGCAAAACAGCTCAAGTTAGCTCAAATATATCCGAGGGTCATTCCGAGGACATTCAGTTTTCTCATTTCGTATCGGAGCTCTTCATATTCCAGCGTAGCCAAATTAGCCATCACAACCGATCTTTAACGGGTGTCTTGATGCACTAAAATTACATTGCCCATGCAATCTCACCCAATTAGGAATATTTAGTGGTTGACACATCACAATGCAACACAAATGCTCACATATGCATGTTACAAGACACAATGAACAGCGCTGCTTAGCACTCCTCCCACACAGACGGTCTTACGCATGAAGCTACTCAACAACTACCTCCTTTCCCCCCCTCAAAAAGAACCTAAAAAGGTCCGAACAATGAGCTTAAAGGACTGATATAACCAAACGCTCCCCAGACCACAGCCTGCATTGCTTGGAGGTTTCAAGCATATAACTAAACGCTCCCTGGACACCTGGTCTGCGTCGTTCAGAGGTTTTTCAGCATACAATGAAATGCTCCCTAGATACCAAGTTTGCGTCGTTCCGAGCTTCAAACACTCAAGCAGTAATTCTTGAGTACTCCACTCGGGAGCAAATCACAAATCATTGAAACCAGTAATAAAACCACAGTCAAACAATTATCCGCACCAAGATAAGTTTAAAACAAATACAATCCATTTCAAACAAATGTCAAAATGTACTTTTTCAACTAAGTTTATGGAGCTAGTTCTCGTGTGAAGTCGATGGTACAATCTGGCAGTGTAGCAGGTGCGTGAAAGACGATAGCTCTAGTGAAAGAAAGAGGGAGGTAGGAATGGTCTGCTCTAGGGATGCGTGGGATAGTGAAAGAGCTAATGAAATATGTAGCCTCCCAGGGTGCCATAATGTAACCCACTGTACCCCCCTCCCTCCCTTCTTATGTCCCCGGACATCAGGATGGGTGCATGAGCTATGTTTGGCCAAGTGTGAACATAGTCCTACGGTTAAAGCGGTTGAGGAATCTTGTAAATAGGCTCACTTGTGAGGTATTTGGTGTGATCACCACACTTAAACTTTAAGCCCTTGGCAGCTCTACCCGCACACCCATTTGATGTGGGTTTGGTGGTATGGGACACCTGCCCTTATGGTAGAGGCTAGTCCGTTAGTTGCAAGCACCTAAGCTCAGGGGTGAGCCCGTATTGGTTCTATGGCTAGGAGGTGAGTCTAATGTCCGTTCTCTACGCTTGTTATGCATGAGTATTGCTTGTGTCATGTCATGTGTGCAAAATGGATCCAACTATGGACTAACAATGATATCAGAGCCTTCTCCAACATTTGACATGGTCACGTGTGAAAAACCATTAGAGCTCATGGGACCGTGATGGTCAAGCCCGACAGGTCCTCACAACACTTCAAAAGGGCAGTCTCGGACGCTACTAGCAGTAGTAGAGGACAAGGGGGACACATGCATGCCGATGGTAGAAGTTGGTGGTAAATTTTATTTTCTTTTTCTTTCTCCGTGGATTTGGTCACATGATTGCTTGGTGTGTCTGATTGGCTTCCCGTTACCGTCGTTAAACGATGAGGATGTTTCACAACTGCCTCCCGGGGGACATGGGCAGCACCCTCCTTGTGGGTTGATGGTGGAAGCACTTTTTTCAAGTTATAGAAGTGAATATTTTGCAGGTCTAATGGAGCGAGCACATTTTCTTTTTGCAAGTCTATATGTGCAAGCTCGTGGAACGTTGCCGTATTGGGCTGCTGGGGAGTTCTCCGCAATATGATGCAGTAAACCCACTCAAGGCCTTCACGAGCCCTTGAAGGTACACAGTAGCTCCGGTCATGGGCAGCGCAACAGGAAGCTGGGCGGCTAGGCATTCGGGCTGCGGCCTCCAAAAGTTGCGTGCGGTAGCTGCATAGGGCAGCTGTACAGAGGGCGGTATGGGCAGAGTCAAGCGGTTCGCAAGGGTGGCCACCTAGTCGGCAGCGATTGGCACAGGCCAATTTTTTAAAAAGAGCGGCCCATTTTGGACCAGCCTTGACGCACGACTCGATGCTGCTCACGCTCACACTCCTCCCTTGCCATTGCTTGACCCCCCCTGTGCAGCAACTCGCACTGCCCCCTGCCCCTCGCCTTCGCTGTCCCCTGCCTTCTCCAAGCCGCCTTCTCGCAGAGGTGGGCACGATCCTTGATGTTCAGCTTCTCAGACGTGGCTACTACCAGATAGAGTTTGAGACTCCCGAGATGGCGTCCAAGGTCATTGTGATGAGCCCCCTGGCCATCCGAGCAGTTCGAGCACACTTTTAATAGTGGCGCCATGGTTTCAACCCAGGAGGTAGACATGCCCATCTCAGTTTGCTTCCCCGGCCCGAGGAGGGAGTACCTTCCGCTCCTAACCAAGATAGGCTCAGCGATTGGAACTGTCCTGGAGACACCTCACACGGCAGCCTCTGCAGCTGCCAAGGCAGCCGGCATACCCACAATACGTGTACTCTCCCGAAGGTCATCCTACTACCTCAGGTGAGTGATGGTTGGTTCCGTTAGAGCGTGGAGTATTCGGGCCTCTTGAATCAGTGTTTCATTTGCAGACAGATGGGCCATTTGGCAAAGGCATGCCCTCGTAGGAGACCTCGACCTACAACGCATGCGCATCCTCCCAAGGCTAAGTCTGCCCAGCAGCCAGCTACACAGGACGCACAGGCTGGTACCTCGACTGAGACCAGTGATCAGACAACTGACGGTTGGCAGCAGGTGCCTGGCTGCCATCCACAGGGGCGAGCTCGCCCCACTGCTCCCCTTGGTGGCCGACCTTCTGCAGCTCAGCAGCACTAGGTTTTGACTGGGAACCGTTTTGACCCCCTTGAGCAAGACCCGCCTGAGGAGGCCTCGTCCACTTCAGTTCCTCCACCTCACCACCTCCTCATCCCTCAAACGCTGCCGCTCTGCCTCCCCCACCTCCACCTTCGCCTCCCGTCTCTCCTCTCTCCCCGATGGGGCCCACAGCCTCATCTCTGGACCCCTCCTCCACTCCTCCTCAGACGTAGGGGACTCGACACGCTTCTACCACAAGGCGTTCTCTTGGTAGTGCTTTCTATACGAGCGGTGTGGCTCGAGAGGGACAACCCCACTTGAGGCCGCCTTTTTTGGTGCAGACTTCTCCCTTTGCGGCAGTCCCTAGAGGTTTGACTAGCTTTGACATTTGCAGGCGCTGAACTTCTTCGACTACAGCTTCACTCGGTTTCTGGGTGACACTTCTCCTAACCTGGAGGAGGCTAGCTTTCGAGTCAGCGTCCTCTTTCTTGCAGCTAGAGGCATTGAGGCTTTGGACACAGCGGTGGGTTTCTCCTTTCCGTTGTGTGGTAGGGATCTCACAGAGTGGACCCAGCACACAGTTCTTGACTGGCTCCAGAGTCATGCTACCGAGTTTTCCCACCACACAGGGGACTTAGGGGTGACAGACTGGTGCAGACACATTGGCCTCTTGCCAGGTTTAGCGCGACGTCTCCGGATACAGTGGGTTGTAGGCACATTGTGGTGCATTTGTTTGCTGACACTCAGAGCCCTCTTTGCTATGTATTTGTACATGAGGATTCTTGGACAGAGGATGTAGCTCTTCGGGCTGCACGCTGCCTTGGACCTGGGCGGGACAGTCACTTCTTTCACACTTGTCTAGAGGTCGTTCGGATGCGGATTACTCCCCATCCAAACCGGCCTCAAAGATAGCAAGGTTGGCTGCTGTGGCAAAAACTGTTTTCTCTCACTGACTCCATGAGGATTATCTCATGGAATGTGCAGGGATTAGGAGGGCCCCAGTTTCAGTGTCAGAGGGGTCGGCTGCGACAGGAGCTTCAAAGATGCCCTTTGGATGGTGAGATTGACATTCTTATGCTACAGGATCATCATCTTTGTGAGAGCCGCATTAGACAATGTGGTCAGATTTTGCGTGGTCACTACGAGATGTTTTGGTCAACTGTACTTGGACCTTGAGGCATCCAGGGTGGGGTATGTATGACCATTGCAGATTCTTTGCAGCAGGCCATTGTGGGCAGAGGGATTATTGTGCCAAGCAGGTCTCAATGGATAACTATGCAGGTTCAGGGTTGCCTCAAGGGCTTCCTGAACATCTATGCGCCCAATGTGGCGAGAGCACATGCAGAGTTTTGGTCTCATATTGTAGAGTCTCTGCCACACGCAAAGCAATGGTACATTGGGGGTGACTTCAACACGTTGGAGGACCTTTCTGACAGGATTGGAGGTAGCTTTGCTACTGTACATGGAGTTGAGTTGGAAGCTTGGGAGAAGTTATATATGACTCTGCAGGTTTTAGATGTGTGGCAGCACTCTAGCTTTGTGAGGCCCCAGACAGCGTGGCCTTCTCTCGTTTGGATCGTAGAGTGAGAGGAGTGAATCTATCTCAGATAGATCGCTTCTACACTAGTGACCACTTCTGTGACTTGGGTGGGTCAATTTGCATCCTGCCTGGGACCTTTTTTTCGGACCATGCACTAGTGAGGATTCCTTGTAGTCAGGATTTCATAGTGGGAGCCAGACCAGTGGTTGTAGCAGTGGATCATGCTCTTTTGACATTGTCCGTTTCATTTCAGTATAGTATAGCCCAGACATCAAGAGGCAGGTCACATACCCATTATACATTTACACCAGAGACTGACTCGGTTTATACAGAGGAGATCTATAGCCGTCTATGCACAGCTAGTCCTGGTCTCTCAGAGAAGGAGTGCACCACTTTACTGACTGAGACACTGCATGGTGCAACATGAGAGGCATACCCACACACTTAGCCGGGTCGGAGGCGACATTCTGGGAGCATGCCCTAGGATAGTTGGTATGATGAGGAGTACATAGATGAGAGCCCAGCTCCAGAGAGATCTTCTTTTAGGAGTCATCACTTACAAGCAATCTCGGATTTCTTCCTGGCGCCTTGTGCGACGGAAGAAACGATCTTATTTGGCCCAGATGGAGCAAGACTTGTTTCAACTGTTCTTGAGTAGAGACTCAGGAGAGGCATGGCGATTCTTTCATGAGCACTCCCCTCCCCCAGTGATTACTTCTCCTGATGTGTGGGGCCAGTATGCGACATCGTTATATACAGTTCCTGGATAGGACCCCCTTCTAGATCCTACAGAGCCATGCCCACCTACCAACACTTTCTTTACCATTGAGATGGTAAAGAGAGCCATTGACAGGATGAGGACCAGCACGGCATATGACCATGATGGTCTAGCAGCAGAGCACTTTATACATGCTAGAGATATGCTGGTAGAGGTTCTTGCAGTGTTGTCCAATCGTGCCATGTGTTGTTCAATCGTACCTAAAACTTGGAGGTTATCTACTATTGTGCCTATCTTCAAGGCAGGTGATCCTACAGAGCCTGTGAATTACCGCACTATTATGGTTGGGCACACATTGGCACGGTTGTACGCATCCATTCTAGAGCAGCAATTGAGTAATTGGGCAGAGGGTGAGGGTGTACGAGCAAAGGGCCGGGCCGATTTTAGGAGGGGTTCTCCACTCTTGATCATATTCTGACACTTAGAGCCATCATTGAGGAGGGCAGGTCACATGGGAGACGGATTTATTGTAGCTTTGTGGATTTCCGCAAAGCATTTGACATGGTACCGAGAGCTCGATTGATGCGCAGACTGTAGGAGATGGGGGTGCCAATAGAGTTGATTTGGGGGATTATGGCTCTATACAGGTCAGTGATGGGACATGTACACATCCCGGAGGGGATATCTAATTTAGTTCACTCCACCATTGGGTGAAATAGGGCTGCCCATTGTCTCCTACTCTCTTTGGTATGTATGTTGATGAGTTGTCCGATTACATTGACAGAGAGGGTGATAGAGGTGCCCAGCTAGCAGGGACGTGGATCCCATTGTTGTTATATGCTGATGATATTGTGTTGCTCTCTGACTCACCAGAGGATATGTAGAGACAGTTGAATGCATTACACAGTTTTGCAGAGAATAGTGGATTGTCTGTAAACCTTGGTAAAACCAAGGTTATGCTGTTTAACACCACACCACATTTGATCAGGAGATCAGCATCAACTTTCACATATGGTCAGGAGATTGTAGAGTATACAGATGCATACACTTACCTTGGGGTTGTCTTCACTGGGCCGAGTTTTCTTTAGGGAGAGCAGTAGAGACTAGACTGACTAGAGCTTATGTGGCCTTGGGAGACTTGGAGAGGATGTGTTCGCAAGTTCAGTTCCAGGAACCTCGGACAAAGTTATGGCTCTTTGATACTTTAGTAGCCTCAGCTATGTTGTATGCGGTGCAGATATGGGGACCTTCTAAAGGCCAAGATGGTTGGAGACGTATGGAGAGGCCCTTGGTATCTATGATCTCTTGACTCATCACAGTCAAGGCCTCCGTACCCCATGCTATCATTCGAGCAGAGGTAGCTGCCCCTCCTATGTAGATTGAGGCGCTTACCAGATCAGTGTCCTTTGTGCATAGCTTGTGGGATACTACTAGAGATAGATATGCTAGACTAGCCCTTGAGTCTTCCAGACAGTTAGCTCTTCAAGGGGACACTTCATGCTGATATGCACAGATGACATCATGGTTTCAGATGCATGGCTTCACCATGGACAGGCTGCCCCCTTTCCAGTACTCTCTTCAGACACCCTCGATGTCTCTTACACGGGTGGAGATTACTAGACTCATTCGTCAGAACCTGATCCAGCTAGATACCAGGAGGACATGGATAGAGCCGCCACAAGAGTTGGCCACGAAGATAGCTTTCTATAGAGAGCATCTTCTCCACCTCATAGGAGATGGGGTTGTGATCCGACCCAGCTACATGGATACACATATGTCTCATGGTTTGCGGTGTGCCATTGGTCAGATACCCAGTTCCTCACATTAGCTGGAAATTGAGACTGGTAGATTCAGAGGGACACCAACAAACAACAGAATATGCCGCTTATGCCAGTTAGAGCCAGAGACAGAGCTACATTACATGTCATTGCACAGTGTACTATGAGATTCGGGGCTGTTTCCACTGCTTATTCAGAAAGGGTTTTGGTCCTTTCTCTAGGGTCATGAGTTATGAGGATCAGAGATGTCTTGGGCTATATCTACTTGAGTTACACAGATCTAGACACACTTTACTAGGGAGAGCTAGAGAGAGACAATCCCAGAGACGGACTACAAATTTCTTTTCACTAGATATGAGACATCCAGAGGAGCAGCCATCACTACAGAGCTCCACCCACACTCATTCGACCACTACCGGCACTCTCATCGAGCGAGCACTCGAGCTACGAAGATCCAGACGACCACGATTGAGGAGAGGGGCTACACAGCATCGACGGAGACTACAACAGAGGATTCGAGCCAAACTCTCTCGACATCCAGAGTGCAAATGAGGATGGATTCTAGTAGTAGTAGTATTTTTGTTCTAGTATTTTTGTAACGAGACATGGTATCAGATTCACAATTTGGGACAATTTGGTCTCATAGGCCTTTTGAAGACGTTAATATAACATTTTATTTCATTTCTAGCAGGCAGAGTTGTAGTGGCCAACCACGTGTTGTTGGCTACTATGTGGTACATCACTTCTTGTTGGATCTTCTCGAATTCGTGCATCAACCAAGTAGAGAGGCTGATCAGGAACTTCCTTTGGTCAGGGCGCGACACTCAGATTGCTTGGGCCAAAGTGGCCTGGCAAGTCATCACTCTTCCTTATTCTAAGGGAGGGTTGGGGATCATAGACCCAACACAACAGAGTACAATCCTTCTTGCGAAGTTTGTTGTCAGAGGATTACTTTCAGGGGAGGAGCCCTAGAAGGAGTTTTTGCTTCAGTGGCTTAGAGCTAGAGTGCCTCAGGCTTAAGGCCCTTGGTGACCCTCGACCAGGTGGATTTTCACAGAGATGCGCAGAGTTGGCCTGAGCAGGAGACTGGAGGACAGTTTTGTTGTGAGTCTGCTCCGCTCTTGGGAGCAGCTGCGGAGAGGCCTGGAGCAGCATCAGCCTACTTGCATGGAGGAGCGTCTGAGACAGCCCCTTGTTTGGAACCCCATGGTTAGCACTTAGAGAGGCTACTTGGTTGGTAGTAGGCCTCATGTTTCTTGGGGTCCCATGGCAGACGGTCCAACACTCTAGGTGACTGGCCACAGTTCTCAAGCTTGTCAGAGGAGCTTCAGAGCATCCAGCTACATGGCATGAGACAGAGACAATACCCGCTAAGTGGCTCACGCCTCTCGAGTCAGCAGCACCCAGATGGATGGGGCCTTCACGTGACTAGAGGTTCTCATCGCAGTTCGGGCTTGCTCAAAGACTGAACCCTCCCTGTTGTTTGAGCTACAGGGTGAGGGTTGTCTACACCGAGTCTCAGTAGAGGCCCCTCAGGTGGCAGAGTGCTGTTTTTAGAGGATCCGAGTTGTAGGCATCTGTGGGAGGACTTGTGTCATAGATCCCGACCCAGCAACTCTTGAGACTGGCCACTGGAAGCTGTGGGCTTGGGAGAGCTTTCTATTGGCACGAGTGTAGTGGGATCCTGGAGAGTGGTTTTGGAGGGACCCTTTCTCCTCAACCGACCATCCAGGTGTCCCTTTCTTTCAGTACACTGTACAACAGGGATGTCACATACTTGCAGCATGGAGAGAGGCTCGTCCTGTTGCAGTACCTCATTGGCAAGAGGAGGGTCTCACAGCTGAGTTCTTGTCAGCTTCTTGGGCGAGGTTGTGGGACTCCAGACAACCGCAATGAGTCACTTTGTTCCAGTGGCTGGTTGCACATCGAGCTACAGTCGTTGGGAGCTGGCTTCTACATAGTGGTCTTTCATCAGCACGCGCAGCTTGTGACCATCTTGTGGAGAGTCAACATCATTGTCTTTGGGACTGTCCTTTGGCACAGCAGGTTTGGCTTCGTGTCCTTCGACTGATGCCAGCTCTTTCCACGGCACGGCAGTACACTTAGGGGGTAGCTGCTTGGTCCACTCTCACCGGCCCGGCACTTCAATTTGAGCTATCTTTCACCAGCAGGATGATAGTGATGAAGGGGGGTCGACCTACACTCCGGCCTGCTTCAGAGCTTACTTCACAAGAGTGGTGCAGTGAGAGAGGAGTATTGACAGCCCATTTGCGGCCTGACACTCTGGTTCATTTGTCGAGCTCGCTACTTCCGCATCTTTGAGGCTCGCCCTGTACCACCAACAGAGACTTCGAGATATGTGGCTAGAGCTGATCCATACTCTCAGAGGACAGTTCGAGAGACTCCAGGGCAGCTCCGACCGCATGCGGGAGCATAGAGAGGCTTTCCTTCGACTCTGGCGCCCTAGGCCCTTCTTCAACATGGTCCAATGTGTGTTGAGATGGCACTACAGTCCACCTGTGTGGCTTTCCCTCCTCCCATCTCTTGATTTAGCCTCATTGTACATATGTTGTGTTTTCATTGGGAGAGTCTCCACCTTATGATTGTTGAAGCCCTCTCTAGTAGAGGTGGTTGTAGCCCTATGGGCAGTTTCATTAACTAATAGAAGGATCTTATATTAACTTCTTCAAAAGGCCAAAATGACCTATGAGACCAATCTGTTACAAAATAGTGAATATAATACCACGTCGGGGTACCAAAGAAAGAACTAGAATAGAGAGAGAGAGAGAGAGAGAGAGAGAGAGAGAGAGAGAGAGAGAGAGAGAGAGAGAGAGAGAGAGAGAGAGAGAGAAAAGAAAGAAAGAAAGAAAGAAAGAAAGAAAGATTTTTAACGTCTATGTCAGGCCAAAATCGGCCTATGAGACAAATCAAATGTAAATGGTGTGTATGTCATCCGTCTATCGGAAAGACAAATGAAACAAAACTCATACAAAACTGAACTGAATGTAGGTAGTGGAGTATCTGAGGAGGGATGGAGCTCTATCTCTAGGGGTATATGCATGTCTATATGCTCAAGGTAGTACAATCATGAGAATGCATCAAGCTATCTAGCTCCATCCTGTACTAATGGGGGGATGTAAGATGTGGTACATCGGCGGGGCTGGTGCCAAGGCTACCCGGATGAAAGCTGTCGGATCGGCCCTCATCTGAGCTACTCGCTCCTCAGTGGCACGGCGGTGGGAGCTCGCGCCCCTGTAGCCTGTGACTCGTGGTCGTTGTCTAGCTCGGCTCACCTCCGCCTGTGGGAGTGTCACTCCCCTTTGAGTGTCTGGTGAGGGAGGGGCGGCAATCCTCTGAAAGAAGTCTGTGAGCTGCGACTGTCTCCCCTCTGTCTGTGTAGCTGTGTGTGGCTGTAGTAGTGTGTCCCGATGGCTCTGTATCTCTAGTAAGAAACGTCCGAGCTGTCTCTGATCTCGAGAGTCCATGATCTCTCGGAGAGTGGATGTCCTCTGAATAAGGCCTCATACCTGCCTCTGATCTCAGTGTATGCTCTGCATCTACATACAAAGTGCTCCTCACTCTCCACCTCCTCTGTGCAAGCTCTGCAGACTCGCTCCTCCCTGGGAACACCAGTATGTCTCCCGATCTCAATCTCTAACCTGTGTGAAGCCACTCTCAGCTGACCAATCGCCACCCGTGAGCTATGTGGCATATATGTGTCCATATAGCGTGGTCTCTGTATGAACCCCCCAGACAATATGGTGAGAAACTGGTCTCTGTAATCTGACATCCTCGTCCCCAAGCTAGGTGACTCCCAGACTCTCCTAGTGTATAGCTGCCACAGATCCTGTCTCAATACCAAGTTCCTCTCACTGCGAGAGAGGTGAACATATGGTGAGTGGGGGTCGTACTGGAATGGTGGTAGGCTCTCCATGTCAAGACCGTGTCCCTCAAACCATGCTCTGACCTGTGAGTACCATGCTCTCTCATGCCCACTCTCTGATAGCTGTATAGCTGCCTCAAATGCTCTACGAGTAAGTCTGTCAGGAGGTAGCTCTCTCATCCTCTGGATGAAGCAGACTGTCTCGAATAGTGCCTCTACAACCATAGGTGGTGTGGCGAGCTCGGCTCTAATAATGTCATGTGGCACTGTCTTCTTGCTGCGGAGCAAGCGTGAGATCATACATACCTGTGGCCTCTCAAGCTGTGTCCACTGGTCAGCTGTCAATCCTGGTGCCCATACTGCCGCCGAGTACATCAGGGCCGGGGTGACTAAGGTGTCGAAAAGCCACCCCTTCGTGCGAGGCTCCTGAAAGTGTGCCTGGTGGCATCTCCGCTCTAGCATGGTCAGAGCTGCATACCCTCGGGTGAGCCTGTCAGCAGCAGCCTGCCTCATAGTGAAGGGTCCTGGTAGGCTGGTGAATGTGATGCCAAGGTAGACATAGGAGGTGACTACATCAACCTGTCCTCCTGCTGCTGTGAAGGTGGCAGCGCTCCTCACTGCACTGGATGTGTGAAAGATCATAACCTTGGTTTTGCCAAGGTTCACAGTCAACCCCCTGTGTGTGCTGAATTCGTCCAAGGCCTCAAGATGGCGTTGCAAGCCCTCGGGTGACTCTGAAATCAACACCATATCATCAGCATATAACATGATGTGGACCGGAGTACCTGCCAAGTCGCTCCCCTCTCCCCCTGCTCGCAGTATGTAGTCGGAGATCTCGTCGATGTAGAGCCCAAAGAGTGTCGGGGAGAGTGGGCATCCTTGCTTAACACCAATGGTGCTAGCAATGGTCTCTGAAAAACCGACTGGGCAACGAACTCGACCCGTCACCCTCTCGTAGAGAGCATATATGGCCCAAATCATCTCTGTTGGTACCCCAATGCTGTGAAGGCGCTGGAAGAGTCTCTCGCGTGGGACTGTGTCAAAGGCCTTGCGGAAATCCACAAAGCAGTAGTAAAGCCTCTTCTTCCGCGCCTTTGCCCCATCAATGAGGCAGCGCAGAACGAAGATGTGATCAGTGGTGGAGAAAGCTCGTCTGAAACCTGCCTGGCCTGGAGCTCGTAAACCCTCGGTCTCTACTGAGAGAGAGAGAGAGAGAGAGAGAGAGAGAGAGAGAGAGAGAGAGAGAGAGAGAGAGAGAGAGAGAAATGAAATGTTATATTAACGTCTTCAAAAGGCCATAGTGACCTATGAGACCAGAAAATTATAAGGTGGTGGATCTGATACAAAGTCAGAGTAACAAAATAACCTAACAACAATACAAAACAAAGACATATACTATGGGATCCTAGATTGGTCGATGTGAGCTAAGCAAAAAACTAAGCAAAAATGGGCGGTTTGTTGGGATAGTTGAATCACAAAAGATCTAGCATCGGTCGTTGGCGAATCTCATCAATTTCCTCCATGGTTAGTAGTCTGACCGGGCGTCGTGCATGCCTGGCCAGCGTGCTCCGAATCTTTTGACGTAGCCTCCGTCGATGCTATGTAGTCCTTCGGAGTCGTGGGCGCCTGGATTTCCCCAGTTCAATCGCTCGGTCGATCGGCGTGCCTCTGGTGTGAGACGAGGGGGAGCTCTGCTGTGGGAGTGGCTCTTGCGGCTGTCCCGTGTCTGCTCTGAAGAAGTCTGTGATCCGTCTTTGAGACGAGCTAGCCTCGCCATTCATCAGGCTCTCTCTGTGTATGCGCAGCTCGAGCAAGAACAAACCCAGGCATCTCTGATCTTCGTATCCCATTACTCTTGAGAGTTGTCTAAAACCCTCTCTGAACAAGCAATGGAAGCGGCCTCGTATCTCGTAGTAGACGGGGCACCGGCATGTATAATGCAGCTCTCTCTCAGGTTCCATGTCACACAAGGGGCATGTCCTGGCCTCTGCTGGTACTCCGCTGTATCTCCCAGTTTCAATCCACAGCTGGTGAGACGATGTGCGTAACTGGCCAATAGCACATCGTATCCCATGAGACGAGTGCGTATCCATGTATCTTGGTCTCGTCACAAAACCATCTTCCGTAAGCTGGAGAAGGTGGTCTCTGTAGAAAGCCATCTTCGTGCCCAATTCTTGTGCTGGTTGTATCCATGTCCTCCTGGTGTCTAGCTAGGTCAAGTCTTGGCGGATGAGCTTGGTGATCTCCGACTGTGTAAGAATGAGAGATGGTGCATCCAATGCGTACTGGAATGGTGGCAGCCTGTCTATGCTGAACCCATGCGCATGAAACCATGATGTCATCTCCCCATACCAGCATGTTGTATCTCCTTGTGTGGCTAACCGTCGAGAGGACTCAAGTGCTATGTGAGCATATCTGTCTCTAGGAAGTTCCCATGTCGGATTAAGAAGGAGACTGATTTGGTGAGCGCCTCCACCACTAGTGGGGGGGGCGCTAGCTCTGCTCGGATAATGGCCCGTGGTACTGATGCCTTGGCTCTAATGAGCCGCGAGATCATAGAGACGAGAGGTTTCTCCATGTTCCCCCATCCGTCTGTGCGACCCAGCCTCCTGTGGTGATCCAATGAAGGTCCCCATATCTCAGCCCCATAGAGCAATGCTGAAGCCACCAAGGTGTCAAAGAGCCAGAGCTTCGTCCGGGGCTCCTGAAACTGAACCTGCGAACACATCCTCTCCAATCTACCCAATGCTGCGTGTGCTCTAGTCAGTCTGGTCTCTGCTGCTCTTCTGAGTGAGAATGTAGGTCCGCTAAAAACCACTCCAAGGTAAGTGTAAGCGTCTGTGTACTCCACAGTCTCCTGGCCGTATGTGAATGTAGGTGCTGACCTCCTGATCCACTGTGGGGTGGTATTAAACACCATAACCTTGGTTTTACCAAGGTTGACAGACAAACCACTTTCGTGGACAAACGTATGCAGAGCATCCAGTTGACGTTGCATTCCCTCTGGGGATTCGGAGATCAACACAATATCATCACCATATAACAAAAGTGGAATCCATGTCCCTGCCAGCTGTGCACCTTTATCCCCATTGCTGTCAATGTAGTAAGAAACCTCATCCACATACATACCGAAAAGAGTAGGAGAGAGCAAGCAGCCCTGCTTCACCCCAATAGTGGAGTGAACCGGTGTAGAAAGTGCCTCCGGGGTGCGTACATGCCCTACTACTGATCTGTATAATGCCATGATCCCCCAAATGAGCTCTGTGGGTACTCCCATTTCCTGTAATCTGCGCATCAATCTAGCTCTGGGTACTGTGTCAAAAGCTTTGCGGAAGTCCACAAAGCTACAATAGATCCGTCTCCAATGAGATCTGCCTTCCTCGATGATGGCCCTGAGTGTCAAGATATGGTCAAGAGTAGAGAAGCCTCTCCTGAACCCTGCCTGCCCAATTGCACGCATTCCTTCCCTCTCTGCCCATCTACTCGGCTGTTGCTCAAGAATGGATGCATACAACCGTGCCAGTGTGTGCCCAATCATAATAGTACGATAATTCCCAGGCTCCATGGGGTCTCCTGCCTTGAAGATAGGTACGATTGTAGATAGGCTCCAGGTGTTCGGTAGGCCCTCACACATGGCACGGTTAAACATAACTGCTAGAGGCTCTGCTAGTAGGTCTTTGGCATGCATGAAATGCTCAACGACTAAGCCATCATGATCATATGCTCTCCCAGTCCTCATCCTGTCAATAACTTTCTTCACCATCTCAGCGGTGAAAAAAGCACATGTGTGTGCGCATGGGTCTGGGGTGTTGGGGAGGGGCGGCTGTCCAGGTACTGTGTACAAAGATGATGCGTACTGACCCCGGGTCTCTGTGGAGGAAATAGTAGGGGGGAGGGGACTGCTCATGAAAGAGCCGCCACGCCTCACGCGAGTCCTGACTCAAGAATAGCTGATATAGATCCTGCTCGAGCGAGCCAAAAAAGCTCTCTTCTTCCGCTGTACCAGGCGTCGGAAGTCAATCTGTGACTGTCTGTGAGTGACGTCCCCCAAAAGCACCTCCCTTTGAAGTTTGGCTCTAGTCTGGCGGCACTCCTCATCGTACCAGCTGTTCTGAGGCATGCTTCCTGATCGGCGGCTTTGCTCAGGCTGGGTGTGTAGGTATGCTTCTGCTGCTGCCTCATGTAATGTCTGTGTCAGTATAGTAGTTAGCTCCTCTAGAGGTCGCCCTGGGTCCTCAGTGCATAGGCGTCTGTAGATCCCGTCCATGTATATAGAATCCGTCTCCCGTGTGAATGTGCAGCGAGTAAGGGCTGCTACCCGTGGCCTCTGTGCTACACTGAACTGGAAAGAGATGGTCATCGACACCAGAGCATGATCTACTGCTACCCCGACCGGTCTAGGCCCAACTGTAAGATCCTGGATACTAGAGATGAGATTCGGCTGTGCCATGACATAGTCCACTGTGTGGCTCCACGCCTATGTGGGAAGCATGTAAAACCTCCCGCAGCAAGAAATCTCTGTAGGCCGTTCAAGATGGCCAATCCATGTGCAGTGCCCATGTCTATCAGGTGTCACCCATACTCAGTATATTCCACATCGTGTGATAGTCTGGACAGGCCCGTCTCCACAACATCTAGCTCTCTTAGCATCTCCTCTGAAGTATTATAAAACACTGCCTGGTGATGGGCAGTCCTAGCATTGAAGTCCCCTAGGATGATAATGTCACCATCCCTAGAGAACTCCCATATGTCATCATCCAAAATAGAGAAAGGGGACTGTCCTCTGGGTGATGCATAAACTGATGTACTCGGGGGAAAGTAGCAAATAGCTAGGTAGAGATATCTGCCTATCTCTGCTTTCAATCTCACCCACATGTACCTAGCTTGCTCATCCCTGCGGGCTATATGTATCAGTGGCTGCATATCCTCTCTAAATAACACTGCCACTCCCCCCGAGCCCCGCCCTCTGTGCTCTGAGCGTGTCTCTTGTCTATAAGCTGTCTCCCACCTGTATCCACTGATGTGAGGCATGGATTGCCCAGGGGCCTGGTATGTCTCAGAGTAAAAGATGATGTCTCTTCCAGTAAAGCTATCCTCAAAAGCACCTACATCAAGACGCATAGATCCATTACAGTTCCAGGCAGCCACTTTGAGTGTGGTCCCATAAGTCTCACACCGTCATGTGGAGCGTCGCTCTAGTACTACCACTTTTCCATCTTGGTAAAAGGCAATCTTGCCTTTTCCCCTTGCCGCTCTAATCTCCGACATTACTTCCTGCATATGAGCGATCTGCGAGAGGGTGAGATCATCCCTGAGAAAGATGCCAGTCTCTTTAAGAGTTGGTCTTTTCTTCAAGCAGGACTTCTTCGCTTCCATGGAGGGAAAATGGAGGATGAGTGCTCTTTCTTTTGAGGTTTCTCCACTGCTTCTAACTTTCTTTATGTTGCCCACTCTCTATGCCCTTGTGTGCGTCGGCTCATGAACCCCCATCAAGGCTGTGAGTTCTTTTACTTCTTTGTCCACATTGCCTTTGTGTGCGTCGGCTCATGAACCCCCATCAAGGCTGTGAGTTCTTTTACTTCTTTGTCCACATTGCCTTTGTCTTTCAGACTGCAAATTCTCACATGTAAAGCGCGCATCCGTCTCCTTTGCTCCTCCTCTAGTGTTTGATTAATGATAGTGGGTGTGGACGTGGGCGTTATCTCCTTGCCTTTTCCTTTCTTGGCCACCTTGATCCATTTCTCGGCTTCGTCCACCTTTTGTTGAGTTTTGGTAAGAACATCCACCCAAGAAGTCGTCATTTCTTTGTGTTACTCTTCTCCCTCTTTGATGGCCCGTACTTGCTCCTTGATTGTGTTGATTTCTTCAATTACTGAGGGTTGCAGTTCGCCCTCTTCCAGTGTGTTTCTTGATCGTGCTTCGGCGAGATCTTTCTTGAGCGACGCAATCTCTGCCTCTTGAGTCGTCACTCGGTCTTCCAGCGTACTTATCTTGCTCTCTTGGATCAGCACGCGTCCTTCGAGCATGTTTATTGTGCCCAAGAGATTGCGGTTCATCTTGGTAGTGATCTCCTTCATTTCCTCTTTGCACTTTTGAATGGCATCCTCTAGGGGGTCGGCTTCATCGTTCAGCTTCCTCATGCTTGATCGCCGTCTGCCAAGGAGTCACTAAACGTACGTGTGCACCCACACTAGCAACGGGTGGGGGAGCGTGGGGCGGTACGGCAAGGGAGGGGGAGCGATAGAGTGCAGATGAGAGAGAGAGAGAGAGAGAGAGAGAGAGAGAGAGAGAGAGAGAGAGAGAGAGAGGGGGGGGGGAGTATCGAAAAGAAATAAAATGATATACTAGCGTCTTCAAAGGCCAAATTGACCTATGAGACCAAGCTGATACACCATAGTGAGTGTGATACCATGTCCAAAAAAAAATAAAAAATAAAAAAAATTTGGGGTTTCCTACGCGTAGAAGAAGGGGGGGCACATCCTATGCATAAAAGAGGGGGGGGGGGGGGGGGGGGGGGGGGGGGGGGGGGACAACCTACGTGTAGTGGAAGGGGGGGGGGGGGGGGACATCCTACGCGTAGAAGAAGTCGGGGGAGCACCTTACGCGGGGAGCACAAGGGTAGAGGCAGCAGGAGCGGGAGGGCAAGTCAGCGGGCAGGGGCGGGGGGAGCCGGGCAGCGAGCGGGAGCGGGAGTGCAGGGCAGCGATCAGTGCGTAGAGGAAGGGGGCGGGCACAACAGCGCAGAGAGGGAGGGGCAGCGTGGCGGGGCTGCAGGCGGAGCGAGGAGGGCAGGGCAGCGAGCAGCGCGAGGGGAGGCGGCAGCGAGAGGGTTAGGGAGAGAGAGAGAGAGAGAGAGAGAGAGAGAGAGAGAGAGAGAGAGAGAGAGAGAGAGAGAGAGAGAGAGAGAGAGAGAGAGAGAGAGAGAGAGAGAGAGAGAGAGAGAGAGAGAGAGATGTCATTATCGTCCTCGGAGGTCATATATGACCCATGGGACCAAAACATGCGTACAAAGGGTATCTCCTCTCATCAAGGAGAGGGTAATGGTTGTTACATTAGCATGTGCGACCAAAAAAAAGGGGTCGGTAGGGCTAGGGTAAAGCCCAAAACCCTCTTTGAATAGACAGTGAAAGCGGCCTCGTATCTCATAGTATACTGGGCAGTGACATATGTAATGTAGCTCTGTCTCGAGCTCTATCTGGCACACATGACAAATCCTGGACTCAGCGGGTATTCCTCTAAACCTGCCTGTCTCGATCCCTAGCTGATGTGAGGATGTGCGTATTTGACCAATAGCACATCGTATCCGGTGGGTTAGATGAGTATCCATGTATCCTGGTCTGATCACAAAACCATCCTCCGTGAGCTGGAGAAGATGCTCTCTATAAAAAGTCATCTTCGTACCTAGCTCATGTGTAGGCTGTATCCATGTCCTCTTCGTATCCAACTGAATCAAGTCCTGCGTGATGAGCCTGGCAATCTTTGCCCTAGTGAGGATGCATCCAGAGAGTACTGAAATGGGGGTAGCCGATCCATACTAAAGCCATGTAGCTGAAACCAAGATGTCATCTCTGCATACCAACATCATCTATCTCCCTGCAATGCTAGCTGTTGCAAAGACTCTAGTGCTAATCGAGCATATCTGTCTCTAGGGAGAGCCCAGGTGCTATGCATAAATGAAACTGATCGAGTGAGTGCCTCCACTACCAATGGAGGAGCAACGAGCTCCGCCCTAACAGTGTCATGTAGGCCTTGGTCCTAATCATCCGAGAAATCATAGACACCAAGGGCTTCTCCATACATCTCCATCCATCAGTACTGCCAGCTCTGCTATGATGATCAATTGAGAGGCCCCATATCTCCACTCCGTACAACATGGCCAAGGTGACCAAAGTGTCAAAGAGCCAAAGCTTTGTCCAAGGTTCGTGGAATTGAACCTGCGAACATATCCTCTCAAGTCTTCCCAATGCTGCATAGGCTCTGGTCAATCGCGTATCTGCTGCACGCCTCAAGGAAAATACTGGAGCATTGAAAACCGCCCCAAGATAAGTGTATGTATCTGCATACTCCACAGTCTCTCGACCATATGTGCACCTCCGCGGAAGAAATTCAAAGAGAAAGGCGAAGGTAAGGCTTTTCATGCTGAAGATCAAAAGAAGAATCGATGTGATTATTGCCATCAGAGCAGCCACTTCCGCGGCGACAAGGATTTCCCTAAACGAAGAAAGAATCCAACCATCTCCACAAGGGCAAAGACTTCAGTAAATATCATCCATGAACCAGGTACTTTGTCTTGTTTTCATGTTAATGCACGTAGATGGCAGGGTTGTTAGGTCAATAAGCCCGTGTTTGGCCTGCATGATCTTCTTCATGTGCAAGGCTAGATCAATAGCCAATGGAATCGGTTTTATTTGACAATGGCTCTATTCATAATTTTATTTCCTCTCGTGTGGTATAGAATATTAAGCTCCAGACCGCTTCCGCAAACCGACCCTACTCAATCCTATATGCGGAAACTTGAAAGTCCAATTTTGGATCGATGGAATGAGGTCATGTCCCAAATCCATCTCAGCATGCAACACTATCATGAAGCCTTTGACTTCCACACTATGAGTTTACAACATGTAGACATCATTCTAAGCATGTCGTGGTTCTATAGCAAGAAACCTTCTCTGTCGGTAGATTATGCATCTCATACCATAGTTTTTGAGCTTGATGGTGCGTATCATGTGGTCAAGGGTTCTCCATCCTCTGGCACCACTGATTCTGATGTAAACCTTTAATGAGCAAACAAGTTTGAAAATGGTGTCATGATCCTAATGTTGACGTCTCGGTTTTTTTGTCAAGGATTCTAATGTAGATTTTTCTTTTCATTGTCATTCATTAAGTTCAGATGGTAATGTCCTTTCCTCTAAGCAAGAAAGTACTTTGTCTGATCAGGATGCTACTGTAAAAGGATATTTGTATTTCAAAGAGTTTGCTAATGTTTTTCCATCGGATTTACCAGCTAGGCTTCCACCATCTCGTAGGTCCAACCTTGATCACAAGATAGAGCTTTTGCACAGTAGTCATCTCGTCTCTCACCAACCATACAGGTTTAGCCTGAAAGAGGAAGACGAGGTTGCTAGGCAGCTACAAGCCTCTTGCCAAAGGTTTTATTGAGCCTAGTAAGTCGCCCCACGCCTGTCCTTCTCGCTAAAAAGAAGGATGGCAGGATGCGTTTCTACGTAGATTTACAAGGGTCTGAATAAAGTCACCATCAAGAACAAGTATCTATTGCCTAGGATGGATAACCTCATGGATCGACTCTCGGATGCGAGATACTTCACCAAGATCAATCTTACTACCATCAAATACAAATACACTCGCGTGATGTTCCGAAAATTGCGTTTTGTATACGGTATGGACATTACCATTTTTTGGCCTGACCTTTTGGATTGACCAACGCTGTTGCAACTTTCTAGCAGATGATGAATGACCTCTTTCATCCATATCTGGGAAAGTGGTTGTCGTCGATTTATAGCCGGGAACATCTGCAACATCTTCATCTCGTCTTATGTATTTTACGACGAGAGAAGTTGTATGCCAAGCAATCCAAGTGCAAATTTTTCCGCACCAAGTTGTTGTATCTCGGCCATGTCATCTTAGTTGATGGCATCCACATTGATCACAAAAAGGTACGAGTGGTCCTACAATGGCCCCTTTTACGAACCATACGACAAGTGAAATCTTTCCTAGGTTTTACACGATTTTTTCCAAAAATTCATCAAAGACTACGCCAAGATTGTTGAACCCTTTACGCTCTTGCTAAAGGGTGTTAAAAGCAAAAAGCATAGTGTTAGTCCATCTATCACGTGTACCGATGAGCTTGTTTAATGTCTTCAAACATTGGAGTAGCTCATTACCTCTGCACCAATGTTGCGGATATTGGATCCGAATAAAACCTTTGTGGTTAAAACGGATTCCAACAATTACGCCATGGGTGTTGTTCTCTATCAAGAGGGCCGACTTGGCATTTGGAAGTCGCAAGCTCACGGACATGCAAACTTGTTACTCCACAAAAGAGAAGGAACTATTGGCAGTCATCCATGCTTTGAAAATTTGACCTCATTACCTCTATGGTATCCACTTCATAGTATGGACTGACCACCATTTGTTGAAATATCTTTGTGATCAACCTGACTTTCGAGATTGCAAGGCCTGGTGCGCCGAGCTCATGCAAGAGTTCCACTGAGATACGCTATCGTAAGGGCACTACCAATTCGGTAGTTGATGCCCTTGGTAGGATCTTGGAGGTGAATGTTCTTTCGTTCACTAAAATCTCGACTGATGTCTTATCTCTCTCAAAGGGCGTTGCCAGACAGATCCTCACTTTGGTGAGATTTGGCGACGAGTCCAAGAGAGATTATGTAGCCCAGAGGGCAATGGCAGTCCAGACACCTGTCGGCTACTACGAAGAGAAAGGTAGCAAAAAAGTATTTAATTCATGGTAGATTACTTTTCAAGCAAGGCAAAGTGTGTGCCCATTGATAAGGGTATCCGCAAGAAAATTTCGTTTGAGTGCCACGATGCTCCAAGTACCGGACACCGTGGCATACATTGTACCTTGGCCTTCCTAAGCTAGTACTTCTATTGGCCACACATGAAAGCTTTCGTTGAGAAGTATGTGCCAGAATGTGTATGCCACGGGACACCGTGGCATACATTGTACCTTGGCCTTCGTAAGCTCGTACTTCTATTGGCCACACATGAAAGCTTTCGTTGAGAAGTATGTGCCAGAATGTGTGTAATGTCAGCTCAACATAGCTGAACGTCGAAGGCGTGTTGGGCTCCTACCTCCTCTACAAATTCCCGATAAGAAATAAACTTGCATTTTTATGGATTTTGATGTTGGATTGCTCCGGACCAATAGTGGTCATGATAGCATTTGGGTCGTCGTTGATCTACTCATGAAGATGGTGTGCTTTATTCCTACTTGCACCATCGTAAAGAGCCAAGAATTAGCTCAGCTCTTTGTGGAGCACTTATAGAAGCTTTATGGTTTGCCTAAGGAAATTGTCAATGACCGTGATCCCAAGTTCACTAATAATTTCTCGCAGAAGGTCTTCCAAAAGTTGGAGACTTGTTTCTGCATGTTGTCCTCGTATCATCCTAAAACCGATGGACATACCAAACAGACGAATGAAACAATGGAGGACATGCTTCGTGCATATGTCTCCCGCCGTCAATCTAATTGGGAACGTTATTTTCGACAGAGTGAATTTGCTTAAAAAAGTACTAAGCACCCGGTTACAAGTTATAGCCATTCATGCTTATGTATGGTTATGAGTCAAAATCACCAATCGCTACTAGAATCAAAGGCGTTTAGATGTAATCCGTGGCCGATTTCTTGCACGACATGCAGCAAGTGCTCGAGATCCCTAAGGAAAGCATAAAGACCGTCCAAGATCGGGCCACCTTTTATGCTAACCAGCATCGACAACCTCATAATCTCCAAGCGGAGGTGTGGAAGTACCTTAAGGTACTGAAGAATTCTGAAACGATCCGTCCTAGTCAATGCTCAAAATTATCCTCGCGATATTGTGGACCATTCCAAATTATCAAGAAGATTAGTGATGTCTCCTACAAATTGGATCTATCCTCCAACATTACTGTCCATCCTGTGTTCTATGTTAGCCGCTTGAGGGAGCGGTTGGGACACAATGAACAAGTAGTTCCTCTAGAGGAAGTCCCAGTTTGGAGGATACCACTCCTTACGTTCCACTTGAACATGAAGTGGTTCTTGATCAAAGGGTCAAGCAATCTCTACCCCGAGTATTTGATCAAGTGGAAGGATCGACCTGAGTCAACTGCTACTTGGGAATCACTACACTCGTTGAAGAGTCGTTTCTCCAGTTTCATAGCCGAGGATATTGCTAAGGACAATAATTAAAAATAAGAGATGAAGTGTTACGTCCCCAGACATAAGGATGGGCGCCTGAGCTATGTCCGTTCAAGTGTGAACATAGCCCTATGGTTAGGGCAGTTAAGGAATCCTATAAATAGGACCCTACACTCATTTGTGAGCTTTCTAGAGTGATCACCACACTTGGACTCTAAGCCCTTGGTAGCTCTACCCGCACACCCGTCTGGTGTGGGTTTGGTGGTATGGGACAACGGACCTTGTGGTAGAGGCTAGGCCGTTAACTGCAGGCTCCCAAGCTCAGGGGTGAGCCTATATTGGCTCTATGGCTGTGAGGTGAGTTTGATGTCTGCTCTCTACGCTCGTTACGCGTGAGTATGGCTTGTGTCATGTCATGTGTGCAGGATAGATCCGCCGGATAGGGACTAACACACTCCCCCCCGGCCCCGGTTTGTGACTCCATGTAGCATGCATGTCAGACCTCCAGACGTAGGCCAAAGTGTCATCCCGTTATATATAACGAGACAGTGCTGAGAGCCCAATCTGAGAGAGGGAGAAAGAACGAAAGGAGATTTTGCTAGTCTCTCATACAAGCCAACAATACAAACATATAACTGTCTGCATTATGCGGATGGCATAAGGTACAGTAGAAAGTATCCACCGTAAAGTGGCTATGGATGTGCAAGGTAAGTGTGTAAAGTATGTCTGTTGTGGGGGAGGGGGGGGAGTGTGGGGCCGCTGTGGAAGAAGCTTGAAGCAATGTACTGCTAGACCCATATCTTTAATGCCTGGGAAACTGCAACAGCATGAGAGTGCAGCCCTAGTCAGCTCCATCCTGTGGCAAAGGATACAGGTAGAACCGTGGGACCCATTTTTGCCAATGCACGAAGGATCTTGATGTTAGCAGGAGACTTCAACAAATCACCCGAGGATCATGGGAATGACTGACAAAGACCAGGATGGATCTTAACACCATTATGCATCCCCGATGAGAAAAAGAGAACAGTGAAATAAATTTCAGTGTCTCTTTTGTTTTTTTTATGCTCTTTAATAAAAGCTCAAAGTTTGTCTGAGTGCATCAGGCCTATTGAGCCCATAAGATACCCATGAGCCACCTGCTAGTGATCTTTATTCTGGAAGGACAAACCAATAAGTCGACCGCCCAGGACATACTAAGCCAATCCATTAGCTATTGTACCACCTGCTATTTGCTCTAATACATGTTAAAGGACAACACAATAATTTCAATTGCACACAGATGAACACACAGTTATGTAAGAAGCAAACCTTAAGGCATGATTCTCTGTATCAGCCACGTACAAGACGTTTCTATTTGAGTTATACGATACACCCTGCATATGAAACATGGGCTTCGTCAGAAAAATCAAAAAGTATTTCCAAGACCAGAAGATGAATGTGAAAGTTAGCAGATTGAAAACTACAGACACCAGTTCTTGTATGCAGACACCAGAGCTAAACAGGAGGTATAAAAAGTACCAAAAGACCTAAGAATGCTAGTTCACTCCATAGTTTATCTAAGCAAGTTTTTTTCAGATACTTATTACATCACCTTCACAGTTTCAACTTAGTCAACTCAAAGCTGGCTCCCTTATCAGGCAACATAAAAATTAGTTGTAAGAACAGTCAGATATGCTTGTGATGGGCACTATCTAGGCTGACCATTCTTTATCTCCTAAAAAAAGAAGTGTGTCAATTAAATCTTTGTAAATTGCTCTCTTCAGCTTTACCCGCTATCAAGAGCATGTCACAAGGTAGCCGTGCAGTTTTGCCCTAGGGCAAACAATACAGCAAACACATACAGGTATGGAAGTGTGGAAAAATTATACTTCAAATACTCAAGAAGGTCTGTAAATCAAATACCATATTGGACCAAAAACATGCTACATGCAACAATTTGTACACTGTTGCAGTTCCCAAACTTGGTAGCCACTGCTTGAAAACTTGCACATGTAGTTTGCTGTTGACTAAGGTTAGACGGACAATTTTTAAATTGTCCATGTAGATAAAGCATGCCAAGTATGTCTGATCATATCTTACGCATATCCTACCAAATGCCATAAACGTACGAAAGTATGGACAACAAAGGAGTAGAGGCCCATGTGTTGCATCAGCCAAAGCAAAGAGTTAAAAGTCTTGAGATTTTGAACCCGATATATTTTGCAAAGTGGACTATCTGAGACATTATCTGCCAGATTTGCTGCTATTTGACTCATTTGATGCACAAAAGACCGAACAGAATTGGCTGATAAGGCCTTTGAAAGTTCTCCAATTTTCGTGAGAAAATTCCCTTCGTTTTTTCTGTTCTTCATAGTCCACTTACAGTCTTGTTCATTGCGTGGCTCTGCAGTAGGTTGGCTGGCACTTGTTGTAGATGTGAACTACACCACCAAAGAGAGCTCACTGCGCACACATTGGGTCATTTCATGTGCAGATAGTGTGGAAGCATCAGAAATCAAATGCACATGTCCCACAGTATGGAGAACTTCCTTTACGTAAAATAAAATTGCTGCTATTGCAGAAGCATCATCTTCTAGTCCTGTATTTTCTACAGTATAAGAAGACTCATAAGCATTGAGATTCGTACATATTGGGAGGCTACGATTTTGAAAATGGCCGAAGCAAAGGTGAATAAGCTTCTGTGGGAAAAATGGTTTTCTACTGTGTCATGGGAGCACTGTGCGAGGTAGGACGATGTAGAATGCTTCCCATATAGGAGACACCCATGTGGGGGTCCTCGATGAAGACCGCCCAAAGGACGGATGAGATATGACTTCTGAAAAGGTGTCACAGGCGCCTTGTCTGATGTGAATGCTTTGATGTTTGGAGGAGAAAAACATTGCATTTTGAACTTAGGGTGGACCTTGTGCATTAGATGATATTGATAGCATTCCACTAACTGGTTGGATAGACTCAAGGACTTAGACCTATTGTGTATTTGGAATGCAAGGTGTGCTATCAAGAGCAATTGGAAAATATGTAGTGGATCAAGCTTGACACATTCCAAGAACATACTCTGGCAAACAGGGGAAACAGAAATTGATGATACTTGCTTTACACATCCAACCTTTGGAGATCTGAGAAATGGTTATCCTTGATGAAATAACAAGATGTGTTTCTTGTAGAGAAAATTCAAGAAGTTAGAACCTTGCTTCACCCATATAGGCTGATCACAAAACCCGGTAGGGTGCATACACTCCTTATCCTGGTATCAGAACAATATCAAATGATTTACAAAAGGTAGGAAACAGAAGTCTATTCTTCAGCTTCATGCCCTCCTTAATAAGAGCTCCAAGAGTGAGTATATTTTTCAATGTGGTGTTTTGCCCTAAAACTCACCTATCTGTGCTAAGTGTCTATGCCTCTCTGCCAGGTGAAGGTGGATATGTAAAGCTTTGCCAGAAAATGGCAAATCACAACCATGCTATAATTTCCTGCTCTTCAACAAAGGCACAATAGCATAACGTCTAGCTACCAGGAAACCCCTCCCATACAGCTTTATGCCAAGAAAAGATTCAGAGAAAAGAGTGAGTGAGTCAGAACAGCATCCATACTTGAGGTCTATTGAAGGCAGCTTCATCAAATTTTCCATCTTGAAGACCTTCACCATTTGCACCGCCTATCTGTTGTATGAAGTTCCCCTCAAGATCCGTGATAACCTAGCACATACAGAATTAAAGATAAAATAAACTGCCATTCAAAAGATAAAATAAACTGCCATTCAAAAGAAAGCAGGTTGAGCTTATCTTTCATTTTCAGCTTACTATTCTGTGATGATTGCTGTCAGAGATGAAGAGCCTTCCATTGGCGAGGTCAGTGGTGAGCTTGCCTGGAAACTTGAGTGGTGAAGAAACTAACCGTGTATCCTTGTCTTTTTCCAAAAGCACTGGTAAAGACCGATCATCTAAAAGGTTCTTGTTGCCATAGTACTGGAGTGCAGCACTTACGAAATCATCAAGGTCCTGATTACCATGAGAAGGCCATTCACAGACAGAACCTTTCTTTGAGTACATACTAAACTTGTGAGTCAATGAGGACCAAGCACCATCGGTTTGATGACGTGGAAATTAATAAATGAGCAGTTTTATAGCATATTTAGCACCTTGCGATGGCCCTCTCCTGACAGTACAGCAAGAGACTTTCCCCGAGGGCTTACTACTACAAGAGTAGGCCATGAGTTTATACCCAGCTTCCGCCACAGCACCATATCATCATCATTCACCACCTGAAACCAACATCTAGGGAATAAGGAGAAACTTATTACATAACACTAGAGTGAAAGGCTACAAAACCAAACTAACAGCAGACTTTGAGGGCCACATCTTAAGTTGATTCTGCATTTCTACTAAGTTCACACTAAGACATACTCAACTTAAATCAATACATAGCTCCTTCAACCATAGTTCAGCTGACTAGGTGAACAAATGGCATAAAAATCCCCGATGCCAAGTTCTCTATTCTTTACTGTTGCACTAATGCCAAAATGCAATTTTATCAAAAATCTTACAATCTCTCTTTACTGTTGCACTTAAATGAAAATATTAGTCTCCCAGCTTTTGTTAATAAAAAAAAATTGCACCAGCCTACTCAGTGCTCAAGGGACATCATCTGCCACAAGTGTTTTCTCTTAGTCATACAGCCCTTACACCATGTCACCGTAAATGAGGGAGGCGACCCATAAACTTAAGATCCTTGAGAGAGTATTGTTAGATGAGAGTCTCACTAGGGCAATGGAGGGAAACTGGCAAACAATGATGTGCATGGAGGTTGATGCCATGGAGCTGGCAGCGACACAGAAAGCAGAGCTGAAGCCTGAGCAGGATTTTTCATGGAGTTCCCATGCTAGACTGTTCTAGATTCAAGAGCATGATGTTTGCGGCTGGGCCTGGCCTCACTTCATAGGATGCAGGAGAGGTAACTAGAGAGTGCATGGATACAGAACCACTTAGAACAAGCTACACATGAGGTCTTTAAGCTGAGAAGTGGAGACAAGATATTTCTTGTAATAGACATGCATCTCAATAGACTCATGTTGATGATCCGGTTACAAGAAATTTTTTTCTATTGACGAGCCCTAGACACCCTTGTTCCGGGGGTCGTCAGCTTCACGGGAAAGATGGATCTTTGGCCTAGGGGCCGAGAGATATCAAAGAGATGGACGCAGCTTCTTATAGCGACCTCCTCGCAACAAAAAAGCCTTCAGAGCGCAGGGACGCTTGTCAGGAAGAGGATTGAGGGCTCATGTTGGACATAAGGTCACAGATGGTATGGGTGCCAAGTTGACGAGGCATTCTATTGAATGAACCATTGATGACCTTACTCCTACTTTCTCCCTGAGGTATCGGGAGTTGATTGGCCCTGGTTTATGCGAGGGTTTCCAGCATGTGATGAATTTAGGCATGATGCCACAAAGCTTATCAGAGGGACTAATTTATCTCATCCCCATGGAGGAGGGGCACTCGATGACATTAGACAGTGGAGACCGATCATGATTGTAGACTCAACCCACAAAATTGTAGAGAAGACTCTAAGTTTGAGGGTCTAGCCTCTCCTTGGAGCGTAGTATCCTTGCCTTGTATATAAGATGAGAAGTTGCTGATTTGGCTCTTGGACTTTGAGAAGGCTTATGATCAAGTATATTGGAGCTTTCTTGAGGAGACTAAGGTAAGGACCGGCTTTTCTTAGGCTTGGATCAGGAAGTCGCAACAGTTTACTCCACTGCCCACAGCGTTATATTGATTGCAGAAGGGCGAGAGGCGAGGTTTGCATTGACTAGGTCAATCAGACAAGGCTGCCCTCTTGTGCCTTTCTGCTTTTGTTCTTTGGGGAGGCCATGACTTGCTATCTCGCTACTCAAGAAATAGGGTTTAGAGGGTTACACACGCCTAATCGTGAGAAATAGCTTTTGAATGCGGAGTTTGTTGATGATCCTGCACTATGTGTTTGGATGGCCTAGGGGCCAATCTTTAGAGAGGAGAGACAGTTAGAGAGGCGTCAGGTTCCCTAATCAATTGGAAAAAAAAGACGGTTGCTTTTTTGATTAGTCCGTCACCCACTCCTTATTGGTTAGTATCTTCACACCAGCTAGAGATTAAGGCAGGGAGAGCTGCACATGTTCTGAAGGCAGAGAGAATTTGCCGCCTTTGCACAACAGAGACTGAGAGCAAGGAGCACTATGTATAAAATGTAGAGCATATGAGGAATTCAGAGGCAGATATCAGACCTTGTTTCTAGGGAAGTCCACCAGCAACAGATGGGCCGTTTCCTTTTAGAGGCACAACTGCATCGGGACTCTCTCCTATGTACACTATCTACTACGAGAGATGAACAACAAACACAGCTCAGACTTTTTTCAGCGGACCACTACAACACCACCCCCAACCACACAGAGGAATCACTCTACAGCAGGTTGAGGAGATCCGAGCTCGCAGATGCCCACGTGCCCATGGACGCAGGGCACCACAACTATACCAGAGAGAGATCCAGGAGATCTAGGAGCGCTACTACAGATCTCTGGAGGAGAGGTTTATCCGAGCCTTCGCAGATACACCATCTTGTGCGGATTGTTCGCACCTTACCCACCCATGCCTCATGTCTTACACCCTGACTATAGTACCGGATTGCGCTAGAGTTATGATGACAATTTTTCATGATTGTCCTTCCCCTTAGCATACATGATTGCATCTTCCCCCTAGATCTTGAGCTTCAGTCCCCCACTCCATGTATCACTCTCCTCATCCCCCAGCCATCACATAAGATACTATCTTTACTTTTGTACCTTTTATTTTTCATGGATGCACAGAGGACACCTACCTCATGTATTTTGATTTGACTCATAGGCCGATTTCGGCCTCTAGTAGACGTTAAGAATATTTCTTTCCGGCTAAGTATTTTATACATGCCAGGGATCGGCTCGCAGAGCGTCTAGCAGTTATGTTCAACTGTACCATGTGTGAGGGCTTGCCTGATACTTGGAGCTTATCTGCTATCGTACCTATCTTCAAGTCAGGCGACCCTATGGAGCTTGGGAATTATCGCACTATCATGATTGGACACACATTGGCACGGTTGTATGCATCCATTCTTGAGCAGCAGCTGAGTAGATGGGCAGAGAGGAAGGGTATATGCACAACCGGGCAGGCAGGGTTCAAGAGAGGTTTTTCTACTCTTGACCACATCGTGACACTCAAAGCCATTATTGAGGAGGGCAAATCACATGGGAGATGGATTTATTGTAGCTTTGTAGACTTCCACAAAGCATTTGACACAGTACCCACAGCTAGATTGATGCTCAGACTACAGGAAATGGGAGTATCCACAAAGCTGATATGGGGGATCATGGCATTATACAAGTCAGTAGTGGAGCATGTACGCACTTCAGAGGGGCTATTTACATTAGTTCACTCCACTATCGGAGTGAAGCAGGGCTGCCCGCTCTCTCCTACTCTATTTGGTATGTATGTGGATGACTATATTGAGAAAGATGGTGATAGAGGTGCACAACTGGCAGGGACATGGATTCCCCTATTGTTATATGATGATGATATTGTGTTGATCTCCAACTCTCCGGAGGGGATGCAATGTCACTTGGATGCTTTGCATAGGTTTGCCCATGAAAGTGGTTTGTCTGTCAACCTTGGTAAAACCAAGGTTATGGTGTTTAATACCACCCCACTGGATCAGGAGGTCAACACCGGCATTCACATACGGCCAAGAGACAATGGAGTACACAAATGCTTACACTTACCCTGGGGTGGTCTTTAGTTAACCAACTTTTTCATTGAGGAGAGCAACAGAGGCTAGATTGATCAGAGCCTACGCAGCATTGGGTAGATTGGAGAGGATGTGCTCACACGTTCAGTTTCAGGAGCCTCGGACGAAGCTCTGGCTCTTTGACACTTTGGTGGCTTCCGCATTGCTCTATGGAGCTAAGATATGGGCACCTTTATTGGACCATCATGGGAGGTCGGGTCGCACTGATGGATGGGGGGACATGGAGAAGCCTCTGGTCTCTATGACCTCGTGGCTTAGTAGAGCCAAGGGCTTCAGTACCACTGAAATTATTTGAGCAGAGCTAGCTACCCCTCCACTACTGGTTGAGGCGCTCACCAGACCAATCTCCTTTATACACTGCCTATGGGACCTTCCCAGAGACAGATATGCCCGCCTAGCGCTTGAGTCCTCTCGACAGTTAGCCATGTAGGAAGATACGACATGCTGATATGGAGAGATGACATCATGGTTTTAGGCACATGGGTTCAGCATGGATAGATTCCACCCTTTTCGACTATTACAGGCTCGTCTACCAGGACTTGATTGAGCTAGACCCAGGAGGACATGGATACACCCGACACAAGAGCTGGGCATGAAGATGGCTTTCTATAGAGAGCATCTTCTCCTACTTACAGAGGACTGCTTTGTGACGAGACTTAGATACATGGACACCCACTTGTCTCATGGGATAAGATGTGCTATTGGCCAGATACGCACATCTTCACACCGGCTTCAGGTCGAGACTGGGAGATACAATGGGGTGCCAACAGAGGCCAAGACATGTCTCCTGTGTCACATGGAGCCTGAGACAGAGTTGCACTACACATGCCACTGCCCAGTTTACTATGAGATACGAGGCCGCTTTCACTGCTTGTTCAGATAGGGCTTTGGACCACCCTCTAGAGTCATGGGGTATGAGGACCAGAGATGTCGGGGTCTGTTTTTTCTCGAGCTGCGCAGACACACAGAGAGCCTGATGAGAGGAGAGGCTAGCCAGTCTCAGAGATGGATCACAGACTTCTTTAGAGTGGACACTGGGCAGCCAAAGGAGCAACTACCACAACAGAGCTCACATTCTCCTCACACCAGAGGCACGTTGATCGATCGAGCGACCGAGCTAGGGAGATCTAGATGCCCACGACTACGGAGAACTACACAGCATCGACGGAGGCTGCATCAGAGGATTCGGATCACTTTGGCCCGACATGCATGATGCCCGGTCAGACTATTGACCATGGAGGAGATTGATGAGATCCGCCAGCGATCGATGATGGATCTCCTATGATTTAGCACTTTCGAGGATTTGACACCTTGCTCATCTTGTATCAGCCTTTGTATCACCTCTAACCCATTATATTCCCACACGCATACCCACATTGTGTTGTATTAGCCCCCAGTCACTACTTTCACCCCCCTACTCATATCCTACACAGTTCCAACTAGTTGGTTAGTTTTTTTTCCTGAGAAAAAGATCCTTCTATTAGTTAATAAAATTGCCCATAGGGCTACAACCACCTCTACTAGAATGGCCAAATCAACCATAAGGGGAGACTCTCCCAATGAAAAACAGCATATGTACAATGAGGGCTAAATCAAGAGATGGGAGGAGGGAAAAGCCACAAAGGTAGACAGTAGTGCCATCTAAGCTCACCCCGGACCATGGTGAAGAAAACCCCAGGGCGCCAGAGTCGAAGGAACTCCTCTCTGCGCTCGCGCATGTTGTCGAAGCCTCCCTAAAGTCTCTCGAGCTGTCCTCTGAGAGTATGGATCACTCCAGCTAAAAATCTCGAACAGACCTTGCTGGTGGCACAAGGCGAGCCTCGAAGATGCGGAAGCAGCGGGCCCGCCAAATGAACCAGAGTGTGAGGCCACAGACGAGCTCCCAACACACCTCTCTTAGATCTCAGAGCCCACCTATACTAGAGGTTCGTTGATTGACCTAGCCATTGAGCTAGGCAGATCCAGACGCCCACGACCTCGAGGGGTCTCCCACCATCGACGAAGGCTGCAACAGAAGATACAGATCACTCTAGCTCGACATGCAAGACGCCCAACCAAAATACTGACCATGGAGGATGTTGATGATATTCGACAGTGACCGATGAGAGATTTCATTTGAACCCACCAAACCTTCCCCTCCCCCCCTCGCCCCCCCACCTCTATCCCGTTTCAATTCCGAATCAACTTCACATTCATCCCCTTAGTGTTTTAGTGTTAGTTAGTTAGTTCTTTGTACTTTCCGTACTCAGACAGGGTATCAGATTCACCAATTGTAACTTTTTGGTCTCATAAGTCATTTTGGCCTTTCGAAGACGTTAAGATGTTAGCTCTGTAGTAGGCTGGAGTGTAGGTGTACCCCCCTGTATCACTATCATCCTGCTGGTGGAGGATAGCTCAAACTGTAGTGCAGGCCCGTGAGAGTGGACCAAGCAACTGCCCCCCAAGTGTATTGTCGTGTTGTGGAAAGAGCTGGCATCAGCCGAAGGACCCGAAGCCAAACCTGCTCTGCCATAGGGTAGTCCCACAAACAATGACGCTGACTTTCCAAAGGATGGTCACAAGTTGCGCATGCTGCCGAAAGGCCACTATGTACTAGCCAACTCCCCACTGCTGTAGCTCTATGTGCAACTAGCCACTCGAACAGAGTAACTCGCCATGGCTGTCTAGCGTCTCACAACCTCGCCCAAAAGGCTGACAAGAACTCAGTTGTGAGACCCTCCTCTTGCCAATGAGGTGCTGCAGCAGGCCGAGCCTCTCTCCCTACTGCTAGAATGTGACGTCCCAATTTGACAGTGTACTGTAAGAAAGGGACCCCTGGGTGGTATGCTGAGGAGAAAGGGTCCCTCCAAAACGACTCTCCAGGATCCCATTGCGCTCATGCCAGTGGACAGCTCTCCCAAGCCCAGAGCCTCCAGTGGCCTGTCTCAAGAGCTACTGGGTCAAGATCGATGACACAAGTCCTCCCGCAGATGCCCACTACTCGGATCCTCAAAAAACAACACTCTGCAAGCTGGGGAGCCACTACAAAGACTTTGTGAAGTCGACCCTCGCTCTCTATCTCGAAGAACATGGAGGGTACAATCTCTGAGTAAGCTCGAACTGCGATGAGGACCTCCAGTTGCGTGAAGGCCCCCATCCATCTAGGAGCTGTTGTCTCTAGAGGTGTGAGACACTCAGCTGGTATTGCCTCTGTGATGTCTTGACACATGCTCTGCACCCCTCTCATGCACTGCAACTCGATGCTCTGTAACTCCTCTCGCAAACCTGAGAATTGAAGCGAGTCACCTAGAGTGCGTGATGGACCCTCTGCCATGGGACCCCAAGAAACATGAGGCCTACTACCAACCAAGTGGCTTCTCTGAGTGCTGACCATGGGGTTCCAAACAAGGGGCTGTCTCAAGCACTCCTCCGTGCAGGTGGGCTGGTGCTGCTCCAGGCCTCGCCACAGCTGCTCCTAAGAGCGAAGCAGACTCAGAGCGAAACGATCCTCTAGACTCCTGCTCAGACCAATTCAGCGCATCTCTGTAAAGATCCATCTGATGGAAGGTCTCCAAGCGCCTCCTGCCTGAGGCACTCGAGCTCTAAGCCGTTGAAGCAAAAATTCCTTCCAGGGCTCCTTCCCTCGAAGCAATCCTCTGACCACAAACTTCCCAAGGAGGGCTCTGCTGTGCTGTGCTGGGTCTATGATCCCCAACCCCCCCTTGAGAACAAGGTAGAGTGATGACTTGCCATGCTACTTTGGCCCGGGCTATCTGAGTGTCACGCCCTGACCAAAGAAAATTCATGATCAACCTCTCTACCAGGCTGATGCAGGAGCTCGAGAAGATCCAACAAGATGTAATGTACCACATAGTAGCCAACACCTGGTTGGCCACTACAACTCTGCCTGCCAAAGAGAGTCGTGACGAACTCCAATGCAGCAACTTCCTCCTGATGGATAGGAGGGGAGGAATCTGCTGCTCAGGAGACAAGTCCAAGCCAACCTAAAAGCTCAAGTAGCGAACTGCAGTCCCTGGGGGGATCCATCTAAAACCCTGACTTGGCAGCCAGTCAGTCGTAGGAGCACCGCCAACCGAGAAAGCCATTGTCTTCCTCCAGTTAAAGGGGCCTGATGCACAACAAAACGTCTCAAGAGCCTGCTCACACCTATGCAAGTTGGCCTCCTCGCCCTCCAAGTATAGAGTTGAGTCGTCTTCAAACTCAACATCCAGTAGCTCCTCGCCCCGAATAGGGAGCGCTAAGCCACGTAGACCAGCGTGCACCAAAAATCTGCTAATCGCCTCAGCATAGAATAGTAAGAGAAAGGGGGCAAGAGGGCATCCCTGTTTGACCAAGCATGTGAGCATGAAACGGTCTCCTCTACCTCTTGCCCGAAGCACTAGATTGTGTGCACGTCTGTAGAGAGCTCACACACCTCTGATCCAAGCATCTAAGAAGCCCATACTACGTAGAGTACCCTCCAAGAAGTCCCAGTCAACTATGTTGTAGGCCTTCTCAAATCGAGAAGAAGTATCACCAGATCCTCACCCCAGAGGCACGTGAGGACAGACGCCTCCCAAAAAGTGGAGATGTTATCAAGGATACTGCGCTCCATACTTGTCTGGGTCCCATGTATAATGCTCTCTAGAAGTGGCTGAATCCTCAAACTCGGAGCCTTGGCTAGAATTTTGTAGGCCGAGTTGAGGATGGTGATGGGCCGCCACTGCCGAATCTCATCCAAGGAGCCACCCTCCTTGGGAATGCGGTAGATCAAGCCCTCACTCATGCTGTCAAGCATCTCTCATGTGTGCAAGATGTACTGAAAACTGCTACAGAGGTCTGAGCCAAGCAGACCCCAACAACATAAGATGGTCAATGATCAATCTCTCCGCCCACAAGACAGCACTGAAGCTCCTGATGCAATAGGCCCCGTTGGCGCTGAAAGTGGGTTCCACTTAATCCCTGCACATTCCATGAGACAATCCTCATGGGGAACGAGAGAGAACTGATGCTGCAGCAATAGCTAACAGCGTTATCTTCGAGGCTGGCTTGGATAGGGAGTAATCCGTATCCGAGCGTCCACGAGATAGGCGTGACTGTAAAGATTGTCTAGCCCAGACCCAAGAAGAGCGTGCCGTGCGCAAGGCAACCTCCTTTGTGCAAGAGTCCTCATGTATGTATACATAGCATGGTGAGCTCTGCGTGTCAGCAAAGAAATGTACCACAATGTGTCTACATCCTATCGAGTTTGGAGGTATCACTGAGAACTTGGCCAGCGGCCATAGTCTGTACTAGGTCTGTAAACCCCAGGTCTCCCATGTGGTGAGAGGACTCGAGGGCCTATGCCTGAAGCCACTCTAGCACCGAGTCTAGAGTCCACTCAGACTGGTCCCTTCCACAAAAGGGAAAAGAGAAGCCAACTGCCAAGTCCATGGCCTCTATCCCTCTAGCTGCAAGGGACAGTACATGAAACAAGCTATCTCAAGGTCTGGTGAAGGGTCGTCGAGAAACCGCGTGAAGTCGTAGGCAAAGAAATCCCATCTACGACGAATGTCGAAACTCGTCAGTCCATGAGGAACTGCTGCAAAGGGAGAGGTCTGCACTAGAAGGGGGGTACGCAAGAAGGGTTCTGCCTCCCTTGCCAAGCGACTCGTGGCAATAGTGTTGCCAAGAGATCTCCTAGCAGTCGAGGAAGGTCCTGCCCCATGGGTCGGAACGGGGGGAGATGTGGAAGCAAGAGGGCTAGTGGGAGATGGAGGAGTGGGGGGCAGGGTGCGGCAGAAGAAGAGGAAGGGCGAGGCGGGCAGGGGAGAGAAGGCGAGGGAGGGGAACTCGGGGTGAGGAGGGACTGTCAAAGGTGAGGCTGAGGTGGAGGGTGGAGCTGGGACCTTGTCCTGCTGAAGAGGGTCGAAACGATTCCCTGTGGGGACCCACTGCTGCTGAGCTGGAGCTTGGTGACCACTCGGAGGGCCAAGCTGACGTGGTGGCCTCTGTCGACATCGACCATGAACCTGCTACCAGCCCTCCTCTGCTTGAGCCCCAGGCTACAAGAGTGAGTCTGCCTGAGTACCCTGTGACTCCGTCTGCTGCTGCTGGCAAGCCTTAGGAGGCTCGGGTTGAACCTGAGATGAAGGTCGAGGCCTCCTCCATGGACGGCCTTTGCAAGATGGCCCATTTGACGACAAATGAAACACTAATTCGGGAGGCCGGAATAATCCATGCTCTAGCAGAGCTAACCACCACTCACCCGAGGTAGTAGAATGACCTTCAGGAGGGTGTGAGTGTCCCGAGCTAGAACACGTACTGTGGGAATGCCAGCTGCATTGGCAGCTACAGAGACTATCGTGCAAGGTGTCTCCAGAACAGTCCCAATCTCTGAGCCTATCCTGGAAAAGAGCGGAAGGTAATCCTCCTCACGCCGGGGAAGCAAACTAAGATGGGAAGGTCCACCTCATCGACAAGAACGTCGGTAGCTGGGTCCAAACCATGGCCCACTGTCGTAAATGAGCTCGAAATGCTCAGATGGCCAGGGGGCTCATCGCAATGACCTTGAACGCCATCTCGATGGTATCAAACTCTATCTAGTAGTAGCCAAGCCCGAGAAGTTGAACGTCGAGGATCTTGCTGGGCCAATCACAAGGGACGCATTCAGGGACGGGGAACGAGGGACCGGGGACGGAGACGGGGCTCAAATGGATTGTGTTAAAAAGAGGGCGGGACGGCAAGTGGGTACGGAAAAGTGGAGACGGGAATCCCGAAAAAGGGCGTCCCCTGTGACTATGTCTTGTCCACTTTTGCTAAAAGGTGGGCATGGAGGAGATCACGCACCTCTCCTCTCTTGGATCTGGTGCCATGAATCTTACAGATAACGAAGGTGGCCAAAAGGCGTGCCACCTCTACCTCTAAGCTCGCTTGCTCTGTCGGCAAAAGAGCGAGTCGAATGGTAGGTTCCACAGGGTCAGGCGAGCGGGCTTCTGTCGAGTCCCTCTGTGGCGGGGCAGAATCTTCAATTTGTGTTTGCTGCTAAACAGGAATACGGGAGTAATAAAGGCGAGACCAAGCGCTGCTGGAGAGAGCGAACCAACAACGGGTGAGCAGTTGGGTGAATCCGACAAGCAAAACTCGGAGGGGGGGGGGGGGGGGGGGGGGGGGGGGGGGGCAGTGGGGTGTGTGGGAGAGCGGGCTGGACAGTGCATTCTCTGAGCGCAGGCAAAGCAGCGCGTAGGCTGGGACAGCGCCCAAGAAGGGGCTAGTGTGCGGCGAGGGTTGGTGCGCATCGCGAGGGCGGAAGAAGGGAGAGGAGAACGATGGCGTGGGGAGGGAGGCAGGTGCACGCGAGGGGGGAGCGTGCTGGAGCAGCAGCGAGCTCTCTACGAAAGCCCAGCTAGTTGCTTATTTCACAATGCACATCTAGCACTTAAGATTTTAGTTTTTCATATTTTATTTTTGTACCCAGACATTATATTAGATCTACCAAGATTGTATCAGTTTGGCCTCATAGGTCATTTTGGCCTTTTGAAGACGTTTAATATATAGTTTCATTTAATTTAATCTCTCTCTCTCTCTCTCTCTCTTCAGACACCCTTGATGTCTCTTACACGGGTGGAGATTACTAGACTCATTCGTCAGGACCTGATCCAGCTGGATATCAGGAGGACATGGATAGAGCCGCCACAGGAGTTGGGCATGAAGATGGCTTTCTATAGAGAGCATCTTCTCCACCTCACAGGAGATGGGTTTGTGATTCAACCCACCTACATGGATACATACGTCTCATGGTTTGTGGTGTGCCATTGGTCGAGTACGCACATCCTCACATCAACTGGAGATTGAGACTTGGAAGATTTAGAGGGATACCAGCAGACAACAGGATATGCCGCTTATGCCAGCTAGAGCCAGAGACAGAGCTACATTACATATGTCATTGCACAGTGTACTATGAGATTCGGAGTCGTTTCCACTGCTTATTCAAAGAGGGTTTCGGTCCTTTCTCTAGGGTCATGAGCTATATCTACTTGAGTTACATAGATATAGAGATACTTTACTGGGGAGAGCTAGAGAGAGACAGTCCCAGAGACAGATTATAGATTTCTTTTCACTAGATATGGGACAGCCAGAGGAGCAGCCATCACTGAAGAGCTCGGCCAACACTCATTCGACCACTACCGGCACTCTCATCGATCGAGAACTGGAGCTACGGAGATCAAGACGACCACGATTGAGGAGAGGGGCTACACTGCATCGACGGAGACTACAGCAGAGGATTCGAGCCATACTCTCTCGACATCCAGAGTGCAGATGAGGATGGATTCTAGTAGTAGTAGTTATTTTGTTCTAGTCTTTTTGTACCCAGACATGGTTCAGATTCACAATTTTGTAACAGTTTGGTCTCATAGTCCATTTTGGCCTTTTGAGGACGCCAATATAACATTTCATTTCATTTCATTTCTCTCTCTCTCTCTCTCTCTCCACCAGATGTCCTTCTCTCTTTTATTTTGTATCAGTCTGAACTATGGTCTTTTCCGATAGCTAGAACACATACACACATGTAGACTTAATTTGTCTCATAGGCCGACTTCGGCCTCACATAGAAGTTAAAAAGCTTTCTTTCTTTCTCAGCTCTCGAAGTGAATGAAGCTCAGCTCAGGGCATGCACGCAGCCAAGGTTTTACTTGCAGGAGGGCACACAGTCCACACCATGCAAGAAATTTGTGCGAGCTACTGAACTCCAATATAGAGACGCAGTCTGGTGCAAGCTGTCTATAGCTCGGCACGCAACTGTTGTAGGGTATACACACCAAATGTTGCAAGTTGCCCATTGTAGGTGTGGCAAGTGTTGGAACAACAGAGGCAACAGAGTGCGCAACAGTGACTGAACACGAAGAGAAGGTGTGGCTGTTCCGTCGCTACCTCGAAGCAGTCCTATTATGTAAGGGGCCCGTGCAACTAAGAGTGCTTTTTGGTGGTTCAATACTTTAAAGAGCTTGCAAAATATGAATCTCAACACAAGAAAGAGACATGACACAGAATGAGGGTTGAAGATGGGCGACACCCCCCCCGGGAAGGAAATATATTTATGCTCAATCCAAGTACCTTAAGATTAAGCTCAGTTACAATCAACCCAAGAGTGCGTTTAAGACCCACACTCGTAGATCATGCAAGATGTCATGTGCACATGCATTAAAGCAAACTTGAACATAAGTAGACTTCTCAAATATGTACAAACAGAAAATTGAACAGCTATGTATGATAGTGGATAGAGCCAGCACCTTGGTTGCTTGTAGGGTGAGTAGAAGAGCGCAAAATTGAAGATGAAAGCATAAATTTCAGAATTTACAGGTATGATGTCTTAAAAAGCAGCGAGCTAGAGGGAGAGAGATATGTCTTTTTGAGGATGAGAATAGTAGACATAGAGAGAGGTGGTAATGGTAGTAAAGGGAGACTTGTTGGGCTAATGGTAGAGGAAAATTCAGCAACTGGGAGATGGTGCAATGAGAGGGGAAGAGACTTATTTATAGGTGAAGCGGTGTCCTTTCAAATTAAAGGTCTCCTATGAATTTCAACGTCCCCTTTGAAATTCAAGGCTTCCTTTGAAATTCGAGGCCTCCGTTGAAATTCAAGGCAATATTTGAAATTCGAGGCCTTTGTTAAAATCCGAGACCTTCTTTGAAATTCAAGGCTTCCTCCTAGAATCTTCCAGAACCTTCTAGGAGCTTCTAGAACCTTTCTTCTTTAGAAAATTGTTCACAAAAAGAAATATCAATATAGGTATCAAATGAAAACTCTTATTGTGTAGATCACGATTATAGTTTCAAAACATAAATCCAAGATTCTTGTAGAGACATAAGTATTCAACCCACATATGCACAATGAGCAATCTTTCATGATCATGTCATTTTTATTGATTGTAACTATCTTTTCTGGCGGAACAAGCCCACACTCCAAGGCATCAATCCTTTGTGTGTGCAAGTATGACCCCTATATGCATGAGCTACATGTCACAAGCGTCATTTCAAGTTATCTCGGTGGGAGTGTGTATTATCAATGTTCTAACCCACTGCGTGGGTCCATCTTAACTTGTGACTACTCATCCATGGCCATCCTAAACGCACTATTCTACCTATCTTGAATTCAAAGAGGAAAACAATTTTCAAATTTAAAACTAAGCATTATTACAAAAGGATACAATATTTGTTTTGAATTGAATTATGACAGAAGAACCTCGAGAAGTCGAAGAAACAGAGAAAATTATTGAACGTGAACAGATTCTATTCCATAAGGATGAACCCACGACAGATACAAAGTGAATAAATAAAAAATTTATGAAGGAATATTCCGACATCCTTGGACAGAATGAAGAAGATTTTGAGCTAAGGACAGTTGAATGAGAGCCGGTGGGTTGTCACAACTCAATTGAAAACAAATCTTGTATCCTTTTGTAATAATGCTTAGTTTTGCATTTGAAAATTGTTTTCGTCTTTAAATTCAAGATAGATAGAATAGTGCATTTAAGATGCCCACTGATGAGTAGTCACAAGTTAAGGTGGACCCACGCAGTGGGTTAGAACATTGATAAAACACACTCCCACCGAGATAACTTGAAATGACGCTTGTCACATGTAGCTCATGCATATCGGGGTCATATTTGTACATAGAAAGGATTGATGCCTTGGAGTGTCGGCTAGGTCCACCAGAAAAGACAGTTACAATAAATAAGATGGCATGATCATGAAAGATTTCTCATTGTGCATATGTGGGTTGAATGCTTATATGTCTCTACAAGCATCTTGGATTTATGTTTGAAGCTAGAATCGTGATCTACACAATAAGAGCTTTCATTTGATATTTCTTTTTGCGAACAGTTTTTCAAAGAAAGAAGGCCCTAGAAGCTCATAGAAGGTTCTAGAAAATTCTAGAAGTTTCTGGAGGATTCTGAAAGGAAGCCTTAAATTTTAAACAAGGCCTTGTATTTCAAAGAAGGCCTGGAATTTCAACGAAGATCTCGAATTTCAAAGGATGCCTCGAATTTCAACGAAAGCTTAGAATTTCAAAGGATGCCTCGAATTTCAAAGGAAGCCTGGAATTTCAAAGGAGAACTTAAAATTCAAAGAAGATCTTGAATTTCATAGGAGACCACTCCACCTATAACTAAGCCTCTTCCCCTCTCATTGCACCATCTCCCAGTTTCTGAATTTTCCTTTACCATCAGCCCAAGAAGTCCCCGTTCACTACCATTACCATCTCTCTCTACGTCTACTATTCTCTCATCCTCAAAAAGCCATCTCTCTCCTCTAGCTTGCTGTTTTCTAAGACACCAACTTGTAAATTATGAAATTTCAGCTTTCATCTTCAATTTCACGCTCTTCTACTCACCCTACAAGCAACCAAAGTGCAGGATCTCTCCTCTATCATACGTGGCAGCTGAATCCTCTCTTTGTACATATATTTGAGAAGTCTACTTATGTTCAAGTCTGATTTTATGCATACATACATGACATCTTGCATGATCTACGAGTGTGAGTCTTAACCGCACTCTCGGGTTGATTGTAACGGAGCTCAATCCTAACGTACTTCGATTGAGCAAAAATATATTTCCTTCGGGGGGGGGAGGGGGGGTTGCCTATCTTTAACTCTCATTCTATCTCTTGTCTCTTTCTTTTCTTGAGATTCATATTTTGCAAATTCTTTAAAGTATTGAACCACCAACAAGCACTCTTCGTTGCAATACAATTGTAAGGGCCCCGTGCAACTAAAGTGTGCTTGTTGATGGTTCAATACTTTTAAAAGGTTACAAAATATAAAGCTCAACACAAGAAAGAGACGAGACAGAATGAGAGTTGAAGATGGGCACCCCCCTCCCGAAGGAAATATATTTCTTGTCAATCCAAGTACCTTAGGATTGAGCTCAATAACAATCAACCCGAGAGTGAGTTTAAAACTCACACTCGTGATCATGCAAGATATCATGTGCACATGCATAAAAGCAAACTTGAACATAAGTAGACTTCTTAATATATGTACAAAGAGAAAATTCAACTACTATGTATGATAGTGGAGAGATCCAATGCCTTGGTTGCTTATAGGGTGAGTAGAAGAGCGCGAAATTGAAGATGAAAGTTGAAATTTCAGAGTTTACAGGTGTATTGTCCTAAAAAAACAGCAGGCTAGAGGGAGAGAGATATGACTTTTTCAAGCTAAATGGTAGACATAGAGAGAGATGGTAATGGTAGTGAACGACGACTTTTGGGCTAATGGTAGAGGAAAATTTAGCAACTGAGAGATGGTGCAATAAGAGGGGAAGAGGCTTATTTATAGGTGGAGTGGTCTCCTTTGAATTTCAAGGTTCCCTTTGCAATTCAAGGCTTCCTTTGAAATTCGACGACACCGTTGAAACTCGAGGCCTTAGTTGAAATTCAAGGCTTCCTTCTAAAATCTTCCAGAACCTTCTAGAATTTTCTAGAACCTTCTTTCTCTGGAAAACTGTTCATAAAACAAAATATCAATATAGGTATCAAATGAAAACTCTTATCATGTAGATCACGATTCTACCTTCAAAACATAAATCCAAGATGCTTGTAGAGACATATAAGCATTCAACCCACATATGCACAATGAGCAATCTTTCAAGATCATGCCATCTCATTGATTGTAACTGTCTTTTTTGGCGCACTTAGCCTGCACTCCAAGGCATCAATCCTTTCTCTGTGCAAGTATGATCCCAATATGCATGAGCTACATGTGACAAACGTCATTTCAAGTTATCTCGGTGGGAGTGTGTATTATCAATGTTCTAACCCACTGCGTGGGTCCACCTTAACTTGTGACTACTCATGGTGGCCATTCTAAATGTACTATTCTACCTATCTTGAATTCAAAGAGGAAAACAATTATCAAATGCAAAACTAAGCATTATTACAAAAGGATACAAGATTTGTTTTCAATTGAGTTGTGACAGCCCACCGGCTCTCATCACTTGTCTTCAGTTAAGAAGCTTCTTCATACTGTCGAAGGATGTCAGAATATTCCTTCATAAATTCTTTATCCACCCACTTTGCATCTATCGTGGGTAGATCTTTGAATTTGAGCAACAACTTACGCACTACAAGACCCCTTCTTGTAGTTCGATCCTTATGAAATAGAATCTGTTCAGGTTCAATAATTTGCTCTGTTTCTTTGACTTCTGGAGGGTCTTCAATGATGGGTTCTTCTGGTACTGATCCCACATAAGGTTTTAACAAGCTTCCATGAAATGCATTATGTATAGTCCAATGAGTAGGAAGCTCAAGCATGTAGCATACTTCATTGATTTTCTTGATGACTTTAAAGGGTCCAAAGTATCTTTTAGAGAGCTTTGTAAAGTTCTTTGCTTGCCTTGAATTTTGCTTCAACTTGTTTTTATCAAATTTTAGTAGGACATAGTCACGTTCTCTAAAGGCCAAATAGCTTCATCGCTTGTCTGCTTGCTTCTTTTGTCGTTCTTAAGCTACCTTGATAGCTTTTACTTGATTTACGGTTGTCTTCAAGTCTGTGACAAATTTAGTAGCTGCAAAAATTTTATCCTTTGTACAAATGATAGGAGAAGGTATTACTTTTCCTTGTATGACTTCATTTGGGGCTTTCTTTGTTGTTGAAGAGTGCACCGTATTATTCTAGTCAAACTCTAGTAAAGGAAGATAGTTTTCCCATTGTGATTGTTGTTCACTGACATAAGCTTTCAACATATCAAGAAGAGTGAGATTCGTAACCTCTGTTTGACTATCTGCTTGTGGTTGGAACGATGAGAAAAACTTTGAAGTTGTCCCGAAATGTCCCCTAACTTAGGCGCCCCTTTTGGTATTTCTTTATTGTTTAAAAGAGGGAATAAACGCTTAAAAGAGGGAATAAACGCTGTGGTTCCCTACAAGCTGCCCCGCACAAGCTTGGCTGAATTTCAACTGTTCCGGCCCGATTTCGGCAACATAACTGTACTAGGACCCTTCACAGTCAGTATTCCCACGCATTGAATGACTTTCCCGACGCATACGGGCACTTTGCAAAACTTGGCGAGAATCTGCAGCACGCTGAATTCTCTGTTTTCAGCCCCGAAAATGCGCCAGATCACCTGTACAACGGTCCCCTCGTGTCCTCGAACCTCCTGGGGGTATTAGGGTTCGTTTAGGGCCAAAACCCTAAACCTGCAAAAATTTACAGCAGGCTGTAATTCACTGTTTCGGGCTCCGTTTTGCGAGCCGGTCGCATCCGTAGCAAGCCCTCGAGCTCCCGCACCTGTAGGGCTACTTGCCCTTTGAATCGGACGAGATTTCTGACGTGAAACCTCTCCGAATTCACCTGTACCTGCGGGGGATTAGCCGCTAGCTAATCCAATACTTGTGCAAGAGGCTCTTGCCTCGGCAATCGCGCATGAACCCACATAACTGTACATTGGTCAAATGAAAAGCCCACTAGTGGGGCAGAACATACTGCCATAGGGGAGAGAGAGAGTAGTGCGTAGCGTGCAGGACATCACTCCTGGCAGCACTGTACATAAGAGGGAAAAGAAGCACTCCATTGAAGCTCTCAACCTGTGACAGCATGAGAATGAGTCTTCTCCTCTCTAAAATCAGTGCCCCCTTCTCTTGCATGAGGAAACTGCACAGAAGTGGCACATTTACAAGTCATTTCCCGTTTCGAGGTTGCCGCCTAAAAATCTCCTGACCGGTTGCCCAGTTGACTTTGCGACAAAGTTGTAAAATGTTCCCCTAGTCATACCGGAGGTAATGACGCGAACACATTTTCAGGTCCCAAAATAGCAGTTCCCTAAATTTTAGGAGATGCTGCCATTGTATCTTTCTAGGTCATCTGACCCCCTTTGTACACTGCAGCCACACCCAGAACTGAAATGTAGCCTCTGTAGCAAAGGATTCCACTTTGGCTAGTCAATGACCCCACTTTGGCTAACCATAGTCCTTGTCCAACCTTAGTGCTCTCTTGCCCTCAGGCATGGACTCCCTCTAAACAGTTCCACACTAGCTATGCAATGCAGGGCAGTTAGATTTCGCGAGGGGTGTTTCCAAAAAGTGAAAGTAAATAAATAATAAGAAAGAAATCAACAAAAAGGAGAGATAGTTGGTGCCAAAGGGCAGCCACTTCGGTTCACTTCCTTGCAAGGAATTGAACAAGTTCTATAGGGTCATGTTGGTCGTGGGAGATGGACCAATCAGCCGACCTCGGAGATGATGATATCTATGAAACCCCGCCTAAATCAAAAGCAACATTTAGGCAGAGGATTCGAGAGAGCACACTGTCGCTAGGTCCTGTGAGAGCAAAGAAACTTTCCAGAGTCAAAGATGACTTAATATTTGAGAAGGTTCAGGTGATGATTAAGATGAAGCTGAGTCTTTTGAGGGGTGACATTGGAAAAGAGATCTATGCAAATACGGAGGCTTACGAAAAAGCTAAGGGTAGAAGTGACTGTAATGTAATGTATGATGCAAAAAAGATTAGAGGATGCACTTGCTACGTTTGAATCCTAGAATAAAAAATGGAAGAATGCATGAATGAAAAAGATGCATTGATCGAAGCACTTAAGCGAGACCTCACAACTTGCAAAACTACCCCCGCAAAGGAGGGAGAAAATCAACCCTCAATGATAAAGGAGCTCGAAAGCATTAAGGAGCAGGTGAAAACTCTACGGGAAGAGGAAGATCAAAAGGCACGAACAACCTCTTCATGGACGGAGCACCTATTCAAAACATAAGAGAAGGTTGATAAAGCTGAAAAGTAGATCGAGGACGCAAAGATAGGGAAGATAAGATGTCTAAAGCCAGAACGACATCCACTATCATGAATATGACAATTGAGGAGGAGCAAAAGAGAAAGACTAGAGTCCTTCATGTGCATGTTACAGGTCTCAAAGACACTGGAAAAGTAGAAGAAGAGGTGCAAGAGCTCTTGAAGCGCATGGGTATTTCTGAACCCACACACACAAGTGCTTGGAGTGTTGGCCAAAAGAGAAGTGATGAGAAACGAAGGCACAAGGAAAGAGCACTCATTGTACGTTTCCCTACGTTGGAAGCTCCGAATTCTTGAAGAAGAGACCGACACTCGAGCAAACTGGAATATTTTTCGGTAATAACCTCACTCTAACACAAGTAGAGAGCTAATGCTAGAGATCAAGGGGGCGAGGGAGAAAGGAAAAATTGCTTTTTACATGGAGCGAGAGTAGTGGTGTTGAAAAAACACAACATGATGGTGCGAGACCTATGGGACCAACCTTAAAATGGAAGCAAGGAACTGTAATGGATCAATGAAGTTAGATGTAGGCGCATTTGAGGATAGCTTTAAGGGAAGAGACAGTATTTTTTACTTGGAAACGCATCAGACTCTTGGCGGCACATTACCTAGAGTGATGGGATACCATTGGGAGGCTAATTGTAGACATGATGTGAGATCAATGCACCGGGGACGGGGGTCATGAGGTGTGGCAGTCCTATTCAAGAGGAGCTTGAACCCCTCATTCGTATTGTCATAAGAGATGAGCAGGCCAGATATATGTGGGTTAGAGTGAGAGCGGAGACAAGGAGGCCAGTCTACATTGTACTATGCGATTTTGCCCCCAGCACATCTCATTATGCATCGCCCAAGGGGCAGTCACCCTACATATTAGTGGATGAGGAAATATGGGAGTTCTCTAGGAATGGAGATGTCATTCTTCTGGGAGACTTTAATTCCAGGTGAGCCACTCTCAGATAGCTTTCTACGATACCTAAGAGGAAATGTTGAGAGAATTGGATGTCAGTGATATGGGATTGGCCAGGTGTTCGCACGATGAGTAGCACACTAGATACGGGGGATATATGACCATCTTGGAAGGCCTCCAGAGATTTCCAACATCGAGTGGGTTTACTTACGTCCCTCATAGACATGGGGCTAGCGCAGTGGACTATGTTTCAGCTCAGCCCAGTTGCAAACCCTCTATTCACGACTTTATAGTCTACGGGGTAGCAATGGATCATGCCCTCCTCACTTGACCATCTCATTTCACTTCAACCCACTTTCATACCCTCTATTCAGGACTTTACAGTGGGGCCCAGGCCTATCGGGGCAACAGTGAATCATGCCCTCTTCACGTTTACCGTCTCATTCCAATTCAGTACAGCTCGACTGGCACAGCCATCTACGCATACTCGATACACTTTTACTTCAGAGACTGATTCGGTCTACATAGATGGTATCTACATACGCTTATGCAAAGAGGATCCGGGGAGACCTCCAGAGAAGCTCACTTATATATTGACAGAGACACTACAGGATGCAGCAGTAGAGGCATACCCACACACTGAGCCTAGGCAGCGACGACGTTCTGAAAGCATACCCCAGAATAGCTCGTATGATGAGGAGTGCAGAAAGACCAAAGCCCGACTTTAGAGGGAGGTACTTCTAGGAATCATCACTCACAGGCAGTCACGGATTGCTTCTCGGCTTTAGGTGCGACAGAAGACGAGGGAGTTTCTAGCTCAATTAGAGCAGGATTTATACCGGCTATTTTCAGCAAGGATTAAAGCGAGGCATGGCGACTCTTCTATGGACATTCTCCCCACCAGTCATCACTTCTACGGAGGTATGGGGTCAATATGCATCATCGCTCTACACAGTCTCGGGGCAGCCACCTCTTCCAAATCCGCCACAGCCATGCCCACACACATGTGCTTCCTTTACCACCGAGATGGTAGCGAAAGCCATTGACACGATGAGGACCAAGAGAGCATATAATTATGATGGCCTAGTAATAGAGCTTTTTACACATGCCACAGATTTGCTTGCAAAGCTTCTAGCAGTGATGTTCAACCGTGCCATGTGCAACATCCTACTTCATACTTGGAGTTTGTCTACAAATCATACCTATCTTCAAGTTAAGAGACCCCATGGAGCCTCGGAACTACCGCACTATCATGATTGGACACACATTGGCGTGGTTGTACGCATCCATCCTTGAGTAACAATTGAGTAGATGGGCAAAGAGAGGGGGTGTACGGGCAGCAGGACACGCAGGTTTCAAGAGAGGTTTCTCTACTCTAAATCATATTCTAGCACTCAAAGCCATTATCAAGGAGGGAAGATAACGTGGGAGATTGTTCTATTGTTGCTTTGAGGATTTTTGCAAAGCCTTCGATACCGTGCCCATAGCTAGATTGATGCGCAGAGTGTAGGAGAAGCGGGTACCCCCAGAGTTGATTTGGGGGATCATGGCTCTGTACAGGTCAGTAGTGGGGCATGCACGCACTCCAGAGGGGATTATTGATTTGGTTCACTTCACTATCGGGGTGCTCAAGGCTGCCCACTATCTCCTACACTATTTGGCATGTATGTGGATGAGGTTGCTGACAAAATTGAGAGAGATAGTGAAAGAGGAGCATAGTTGACAGGGACATGGATCCCACTATTGTTATATGTTCATGATATTGTGCTGATTTCCGACTCCCCGGAGGGGATGCAGCGCCATTTAGATTCTTTGTACACATTTGCCCATGATAGTGGATTGTTCTTTAACCTGGGGAAAACCAAGGTTATGGTGTTTAACACTACACCACAATGGGTCAAGAGGTCAGTACCCACATTTACATATGCCAGAAGACGGTGGAGTATACAGATGCACACACCTATCTTGGGGTAGTCTTCACTAGACCGGTGTTTTCATTGAGGAGAGCAGCAAACACTAGATTGATGAGAGCTTACGCAACCTTGGGAGGATTGGAGAAGATGTGTTCGCAGATTCAATTTCACGAACCTCAAACAAAGCTGTAGATTTTTGGCATTCTAGTGGCTTACGAGGTTCGGATTTGGGGGACCCTTGATGGACCACCATGGAGATTTGGTAGCACTAATGGATGGAGATGCATTGATGGCTGAATTTCTCCATCTTCAAGGCATCCTCTCTCTTTAGTTTGAGTTCCTTCCGAAGGGCTGAGATGTTACCTTTTAGAGCTTGAATTTCAGCCCGGAACTCTTTGCGCTCTAGTTCTCTCGCCAGTTCCTCCCTCCTTTTCCATTCAAGAAGTGAGTTCTTCTCTTTCTTCCACTCATTCATGTGAGATTTTCATTCTTTCAACTCTCTTTCAATGGCTGTCATCCTCTTGCTTGTGACCATGTCGTGCGCTGCCATCTTTCTTGCTTATTTGTTTAACTTCCTAAAGAGAGAAATGAAATGATATATTAACGTCTTCAAAAGGCCAAAATGACCTATGAGACCATCAGATACAAAGTGGTGAATCTAATACAATGTCTGAAGTACAAGTACAAAAATTACTGAATGTAAAATGTGAAATGTGAAATGTAGAATAGGCCCTCAATGACACTCTGGGTGTCGTGCTAGAATGCCTCTGATCCTCTGCTGGAGTCTCCGTCAATGGAGTGTGCTCCTGTGTCTCGATCGTGGTCATCTCGATCTCCCGCTCAGTCGCCCTGTCAATGAGGGTGCCTCTGGTATGAATGTGGGTACAACTCTGTGCTGGTGGTTGGTCTCCTGGCTCCCTCGATCCAAAGAAATCTGTGATCGGTCTCTGTGACTGTCGTACTCCATGTCTCCTTAGCAGACTATCTCTATGTCGATGTAGCTCAAGCAGATATAAGCCAAGGCATCTCTGATCCTGATACCTCGTGACTCTATCTAGGGGTCCAAAACCCTCCCTGAATAAGCAATGGAAGCGCCCTCGTATCTCATAATACAGAGTGCAATGGCATATGTAGTGTAGCTCTGTCTCTGACTATCTATTGCTTAGTTGGCATATCCTATACTCCGGTGGTATCCCTCTGAATCTACCCGTCTCAATCTCCAGCTAATGTGAGGATGTGCGAATCTGACCAATAGCACATCGCAGACCATGAGACAAATGAGTGTCCATGTAGCTCGGACGAATCACAAACCCATCTCCCAAAAGTTGGAGAAGATCTTTGTAGAAAGCCATCTTCGTGCCCAACTCCTGCATCGACTCTACCCATGTCCTCCTGGTGTCCAACTGTATAAGATCCTGACGAATGAGTCTAGGATCTCCGTCTGTGTGACTGGCAGTGAGTGTGCATCCAGGGAATACTGAAAAGAAGGCAATCTATCCATGCTGAAACCATGCCTCTGAAACCATGAGTTCATCTGTGCATACCAACATGATGCGTCTCCCTGCATCGCTAACTGTCTAGAGGACTTAAGAGCCAATCTAGTATATCTGCCTCTATGTGTATCCCATATACTATGCATAAAGGACACATAGACTGTGCATAAAGGACACTGATCTGATAAGAGCCTCAATCTCTATAGGAGGGGCGGCTACCTCCGCTCAAATAATCGCATGTGGTACGAAGGCCTTGGCTCTAATCATCCAAGATATCATAAATACCAAGGGTCTCTCCATGGCACATGCTCCTCCAATTGTCATGATTCACAGATGGTCCCCAAACTTGGACCCCATAAAGCATAGCCGAAGCAACCAAAGTATCAAAGAGCCATAGCTTTGTTCATGGTTCTTGAAATTGAACCTCCGAACACATCCTCTCTAGCCCTCCCAATGCCGCAGAGGCTCTGGACAGTCTAGTCTCTACTGCTCTCCTCAGAGTAAACCTCGGTCCTGCGAATACCACCCCCAGATATATGTATATGCATCTGTGTACTCCACAGTGTCCTGACCATATACGAGTGTAGGTGCCGATCTCTTGACCCACTGTGGTGTGGTGTTAAACACCATAACCTTGGTTGTACCAAGGTTCACAGACAATCCACTATCCTCTGCAAAGCTGTGCAATGCATCCAACTGTCTCTGCATGCCCTCTGATGACTCTGATATCAACACAATATCATCAGCATATAATAATAAATGGATCCATGTCCCTGCTAGCTGAGCACCTCTGTCGCCCTCTCTGTCAACGTAGTCAGAAACCTCATCTACATACATACCAAATAGTATAGGGGACAAAGGACACCCCTGTTTCACTCCAATAGTGGAATGAACAATGTCAAAAATCCCCTCAAGAGTGCGTACATGGCCAGTCATTGAGCCGTATAAAGCCATGATCCCCCATATGATCTCTGTGGGTACTCCCAACTTCAGTAGCCTGCGCATCAATCTGGCCCTCGGCAGTGTGTCAAATGCTTTGCGGAAGTCCACAAAGCAACAATACATCCGTCTCCCATGTGCCCGACCCTCCTCAATAATGGCTCTGAGTGTAAGAATATGGTCTAAAGTGGAGAAACCCCTCCTGAATCCAGCCTGTCATGCTGCTCGTATGCCCTCATTTTCTACCCATTTACTCAGTTGCTGTTCAAGAATGGATGCATACAACCGTGCCAATGTATGCCCTATCATAATAGTACGGTAGTTCCCTGGCACCGTGGGGTCCCCTGCCTTGAAGAGAGGTACAATAGTAGATAATCTCCAAGACTCCAGTAGTCCCTCACACATGACACGGTTAAACAACCGCACAAGAACCTTTGACAGTAAATCTCTAGCATGTATCAAATGCTCTGCCACCAAACCATCATGATCATATGCTCTCCTAGTCCTCATCCTGTCAATGGCGTTCTTCACCATCTCAGTGGTAAAGAAGGTACTAGTGGCTGGACATGGCTCTAGAGGGTCTGGTAATGGTGGTTGCCTAGGTACTGTATATAATGATGTTGCATACTGACCCCAAATCTCGGGAGAAGTAATCACTGGAGGAGGTGAGTGCTCATGGAAGAGACGCCAGGCCTCACCTGAATCTCGACTCAAAAAGAGCTGATACAAATCACGTTCCATCTGTGCTAAAAAGGCCCGTTTCTTCCATCGCACTAAACGCCGAAGGCCAATCCGAGACTGTCTATATGTAATGACTCCAAGTATAAGCTCGCTCTGGATCTGAACTCTCATCTCTTTGCACTCCTCATCATACCAACTATTCTGAGGCATGTTCCCAGAACGTCTTCTCTGATCTGGTTGAGTGTGTGGGTATGCCTCTGCTGCTGCCCCATGCAAGATCTCCGTCAATAGAGTGGTGATCTCCTCCACTGTATATACAGGCTCGGCTGCCCATATCCGACTGTAAATCTCCTCCACATAAACTGAGTCCGTCTCTGGTGTAAAAGTATACCGTGTGTGTGTAATCCTCCGTGGTGTCTGAGAGGCATTGTACTGGAAAGAGACTGAAAAAGTCAAGAGAGCATGGTCCACTGCTACTCCAACAGGTCTAGGTCCCACATTGAGATCCTGAATACTAGGGATGAAGCTCGGTGAAGTCATGACATAGTCCACTGTGCTGGCCCCATGTCTGTGTGGAAAGCATGTGAATCCCCCAGACGAAGGAAAAATCTCTAGACCATTAAGTATGGCCAAACCATGTGTAGTCGTCATCTCCATGAGATATCTCCCATACTCTGTGTGCTCTCTATCCTGTGAGTGTCTGTCAAGCCCCATCTCTGATATATCCATCTCTCTAAGCATCTCCTCCGAGGTATCATAAAATACCGTTTGGGAGTTGGCCGTCCTGGCATTAAAATCTCCAGAGAGAGAGAGAGAGAGAGAGAGAGAGAGAGAGAGAGAGACCTGAAAAGAAAAGGAAATATAATGTAAAATATTGATGCGTTGCGTCTGCTCAAACCCCTTCCAAAGCAATCGACCAACACTCTGAAGGTGCTATCTCGTGCCCTGCCCGTTCAGCCTTGTCCTGCACACTCTGCCCTGTACTGCGTGACCTGCTCCCCCTGCTGCTGCCACGAGGTCTGTGTCTCTATTGCCACGCGAACCCTTGCCTCTGTCTGCGGGCTGCTGCGAGACAGAGACTGCGTCCTGCTACAGAGGGAGAGAGACCTTCGTGCTGCTGCTTACAGAAACCTGCACGCGCTGCTGAGAGAAACCTGCGAGCTGTTGCTTACAGAGAGAGAAGGAGAAGAAGAAGAAGAAGAAGAAGATAATTTTTAAGGTCGTGGGAAACTATCCCAAGAGACCTCAAAGATCTATCAGACGAGAGAGAGAGAAATGAAATGAAATGAAATGTTATAATAACGTCTTCAAAAGGCCAAAGTGACCTATGAGACCAGAAAGTTACAATGTGATGGATCTGATACAAAGTCAAGAGTAACAAACTAAAAATACTATGGAATCCTGAGCTGCTCGATGTGAACTAAGCAAAGTAAGTAGCTGGCTGGGATAGCTAACTAGCTAAATCACAGGAGATGCAGCATCGATCGCTGGCAGATCTCATCAATCTCCTCCATGGTCAGTAGTCTGACCGGGCGTGAGAGAGAGAAATGAAATGAAATGTTATGATGATGATAGTGTTTTTACCCTCCTGATCCCTTGTGGGATTCTATCTTTGTTTTTGCTAGAGAGCTCCTAGTGACCCCCTCAGAGTACCCTATAGTTTTATTTTAGCTTTTTTGCTTTTAGTTTCAGTTTCTCTTAGTTTCTTCCAAACACTTAATCACATTCTCTTGAGATGTAACTTTTTGGGTCTCATACGTCATTTTGGACATTTCATATCATTTTCATAAGTAGGGCACCATCTCTCAGAATTTTTGTGCTTACATATTATGATGAAATAAAGAAATACCACAAGGGGTGCCTATTGAGGGACCAATGTTGTCTCGGAGGGGAACTCTGCCTCTCCATCTCTCCCAATCGCATCTCTACCTCTCAATCTCTGTCTGAATTATCCTGACTATTCCCTTCAACAACTACAGCTGATTTTCTGGTTTTCTACTCATTTAGTACAAGCTAAAAATTTACTGCTTATGTTGTCCAACTCCACTTGAACAGTAGGCCAGCCGGTTACACAACACCAGTTGGAGCCAACGATGTGAGGATTGATTTTCGCACTATTTAGTCAGGCCCTGGGAGAGGAAGCACCTTGGCTCGATGCATGGAAACACCTCTTGTATGGAGGAGAGACTTCAACAACCACTGATTTGGAACCCCTTGCTAAACACTGAGCCAGACAGATGCTAGGCAAAAGACCAGATGTAGGCTGGGCAGTTGGACCTGCACAGAGGTCTGGGAGTAGGTTTGGTTCTGCAGAATGCCTGGGGATGTAGAAATGAACAGCTTGAGTTTCCTATTGGAGGAGATTAGCTATGCAGCACGAAGACAATCCTCGCGACAGATTAACACACTCATTTTGATCAGACGAATCGCATTTTGTGGCCAAGGCTTGTGCACATGATTCACTATTTTTCCCGCAAAATTCAGTCCAGGAGCTACAGTTATGGATACATTGTTCTCATGGTTGGTTAGGTAGGCATCTTGGCTAACCCATTGGCTGGGATGTTTTGTTACAAGAGATCTCTTGGGTCTTGACTTGTCTTTGAATGGAAGCTCAATTATTTTTCAATCAACCATTACATGTTGTTCTACAGATTGTCCAGTCTGTAATTATGACCAACACAGTTTCATTGCCTGGAATCCAGAGCATCTTGATAGGTCAATATCCGAGGTCATGGCAATTTCGTGGCACGCACAGTCTGATTGCAAAATTTCGCATTGCTCAGAAAACTCTGTGCTCACTTACTGTGCACAAAGACATCAACATTCTTGATATTTGTAACCGTATGCTCAATTGGAAGGCCTCTTTGCTGCCAAATTTTGTTCAACAAATCAGCCTTGGAGTAAGATGTTAGCAGCTTTGGGTGGAGATATCATCTATGGGTGTCCTTTTGGTTCTCTATGGGTGTTCATTGGATAATGGATTATACAGATCTCACCTATGGGTGTGCTTCTGGCAATATACCTGATTGCCACAAGCCACTTCTTTGGTCTTTGACCTGGCAGCACATATTGTGTTATCTTCATTGGTCTGGCTGCCCGCTGCCCAAGGGAAATTCGATGCGCTCTCAGAGAACTCATTGGAGAAGGGCCTTCCTGCAGGCACCGGTGTCGCCTTACTCCACAAAAGTATATATTCACTCTGCACTTGGTATATGTCATGTTGATGATGTGGCTTCTAGGGGTGGTATGGTACTTTCTTGCTGTTAGAAAATGGCCTTTGGGTGTGCATTACCTGCCCTGTGGTTAATAATGACCTACTTATACCTTGAGCTAATACTGGGTGACTTACACCTTTTCAGCGAGTTCCTCCACAAGATTTGCAGCATCGGCGTTTTGCTCCTCCGGGCAGCACTTCTTTTAATTTTCTTTCGCTCATCGCTTCCAATGCCGCATACCCCCCCAGATTGTGGAGCATGGCAATCAATTTACACAAGCCCATTCAATGGTGGAAACATATCTTACAAACTGTTTGGAATGTAAGCTGCCTCTCAAACGAAGGGTTTCCTTTTGCATAGCATCATTGAGGTGATACCCTGTTGGGGCCCTCTTGGCACGCTCGCATTATGTTACTTCTATATGTTGTTGTTGTTGCCACCAACGCAATGAGACTGTACCTCACATGTTCTGGCTCATGCTCATTATTTTCTCAGCCCAATGCTGCACCTAGGTTTCATAAATCCAAGAAGACTAGTCGAGATAAACATACCGGATGTGTGACATTGTATCTCAAAACAGCATTCCGAATAGCATTCAGATCCTTCTCATTATCGAACTTTGCAGAGTGGACACCAATCACTGACAGCTGCACTGAATCTGTATGCATTAGATAGTTGAGAGACCAAAATTTGCATGAGAACTAATTACCATAACACATTCACAAGAAGTTATATCAAGAAACCTTACCGGTCTATCCTTGTACTTTTTTTCCAGGTACTCTAAATCTGGAAGAATATGCATGCAATTTATGCAGCAATAAGTCCAAAAATCTAAAACGACTACCTTTCCAGCCAAATCCTGCAAGCCATGACCACAATGTCTAAGTCAAATGCTTTTGCACACATTCTTCAAACCTGCACAGATATGTCATATATCGAAACTTCAAGTCGGAATATTTTAGCTGCAGATAAGTGTCAGTACATCTTGAGCCCCTATGCATGTAGCTTCACCTGCCAGAAAAAACAAGTCCGTTTGTCTGAAAGCCTCATGGGCCACGAAGTACCGTCAGCCAGAGATACAAACCTGTCTGGCTCAACAGACCACATAGCACTTTAACCATGACCTATGCAAGAGGAGAATCTCAGACAGCATACCATCCAGCAATAGAGACTGTTTTATAAATAAAGTTATAATCCTAGGCTGAGTCATAGCAAACCAGGCCAGCAGCCATCTTGGCACTACAAGGGTCCCAGCTACTCTAGCCTCTTTCCCAGAATTATGAAGACCCCCTGACCATATACTTCCAAACACGACTCCATAATAGTCAAACACACTTACAAAGTGTCCTTGCAATGACACTTCCTATAAAAGAAGTCAACAAAGACACCTAACAAAAGCATAGTCCTTGAATGTAGAGCAGCTTAGGTCACCTTCTGTAACTTTAGAGGAGCTGTGTTGAGCCATTCTAGCTGTGGCTGAAATTCTGGAACCTGCTGTCCTCCCCCACTGCACAAAAAGTTTATTCCATCCATAAGAATGAAGAACTAAACGGTATTAAATCTGAGAGAACAGTGGTTTAACAACAGTAACTTGAAATACCAAGCGTATAAGAGGATCAGGATTGGTTTTCCTTGAGAAATGCATGGATATACCTACCGCTTCTCTAAATCCTCTATGTAGCTTAAAAATCTTGCAGTACGATCAGATTCAACTGCTCCTGCATATAAGCCCAAAAAGTTATGTTACCCAGATTTGTTGTCCATAAAGAAGAGTGGGAGAACACTTTTGAGCCCACATCGGTATATTTGAATGCATATCACATTCATTAAAGGAAATTAAGAGAGACACGTACAAAAAAAAACAATTTATTAACCTAAAGCAAATAAAAGAGGAAGAGAAAATAAAGAATCTCTCTTGCATGATAGTCATGTTGTTTTTTATAAATCCTCAACTTTGAAAATATTGCACAAAGGATGTGAAAGACGGGCAATGACTTTATTCTTATGCCTAAGAAAAAACAAATTGCTCTGCAGGAAAAAGCTTACTGGCCCAATTTCATTCTATGACTTGTCCAAACATTTAGTCCCAACTGTTGTCTAAGTATTCCTCCAGGCCTCACACATGCCAAAGCCCTAAGAAACATTACTCATGTGATAGCGCCCCCCCCCCCCCCCAAAAAAAAAAAGGCCCATCCTCATTCGCTATATTCAATCATACAAAAGCCCCAACATTGTTCATACTTCCCTTCCTTTCAACGATGAAAATTTCTTTTTCAATCATCAAACTACGAGTCTTTTCAATCTATGACATGCACAAGCATTAACTACCAACTCTTGTCAAGACATTCCTCAAGCCTCATATAACATACAAAATCCCTAAACATGTGTTGTTGTGATACCAGCAGGCTGTTAAATATGCAGAAAGCCTCTACACTATTCAAAAACTCTTTTCAGTCGGTGATTTTCCCCTCCAATAGAAAGAAATCATAACATATATATGTATGTGAATATGCATAAAGATATAACACATACTATGTGAGCCATTAAGAAGCTAAAGCCCCTAATCAGGAAGTTCACAAGCATACTAATAAGCTGTTGAGTCACTGGATGTACCAATACCGCTAGCTACTGATGGTTGAAACAGGCCAATCATTGCATTGAAAAGAGCCCTTGGAGAAGTATACGACATAGCCTGCAACAACCAACACGGGATGCAACAGTTATGGATCTAATTTTCAGATCTTTTACAAAGTATGCATGTCTTTTAGCAAATTAGCACACAAAGAAGTTTAATTAGAAAAAAACTGAAAACAATGAAATAGCACAGAACACCCATGAAGACAGAGGAGGCTAACATCAAGAACAAGTCTGCAACTGTATGTCCAATAACAGAAGGCAATCACAAGCAAGCCACCTGATGAAGTTGCAAAATAAGTTACTCCATATAAAGAAGCACCTCGAACAGCCCATAAACAGAAGTACCAAACTCAATAAAAGATGGGAAGGCACCTTCCAATGGGTAAGTGCAATGTAGGAGGTCGACAATGCCACCAGAAGGCTTCCATACTTCAGAGCATCCCTACGAGTTACAGGTAAGCTGCAATCAACCAAAAAAATTTTGACTTCTTCCCACATTGTGACGAGAGGTCAGTCCTCAAGCAAACTTACTTATGAGAAAGTGCAGCTCTTCCTATGGAACAAGGCAGATAGAAGGTTAGCGGTAAGGGTTTAGCTAGTTTATGGGGGCCGACCACCACATGCCATTATTGCCAAGAGAGTCTGGTGAAAGAGACATTGGGTTTGCAAGTGCCCAGTAACAATGCAGGTATAGCCCCACCTTTGTTTGGCTCAGATACTGGTTTCTCCATCTATATACAATCTTGTTTTCTCCATATGTACAGCAATTTTTCACTTCCATGATGTTTCATGGTTTATCCAAAGAATCTACAGCAGCCTTTAAACTTTTGTCTTAAAGTTCTAGTTTTACTGTTTTTGAGGCAACCTTTAAGCTTTCTCAATGGCAGCAGTGCTCCACATAAGCAGGAGAACTCCCACTTCACATCTTCGAGTTGTACTTAAGACTGTTTGTAGCTGTTTGACTCTCCTCCCCATTTTTTGTCTTTCCAATCTTTCTGGATTTTCCCCCGCTGTGAAGATTTCAGCCAGGAAAAGAAGAAGTACTAGAGAGTTTTTTTCGGCAAGCGCACTCATGCAGGTAGATGCAATCAGATTACATGGTTCCAATCACATTCCCTTATAGGTAGCAGCTCTGAATTTTCAAAGATTGTGTCAAGCCTAGCTACCATTGCAAAAGTAGCAAGAGCATCCACCGGTACAGTACTTCCCGTCTAGCATAAAAGAAGACTCATTTGCACATGTCTTTTGTACCCAAAACTTTCAAGCCTAGAGCCATCAAATGATCCACACGTAAAAGAAAGGCTTTGTAGAAAGCCTAGGACCATTAAATGATCCACACATAAAAGCATGGAAAGAATGGCATGAAGGGCAAGGGTACTCAGAGGGCAGTGTTGCCTCACCGACCTAATAAGTGTCAGCGCTTTGTCAAGTATTTTCCAAGCAGACATTGGGCAATCTGGCATCAGAATCTGCATATTATGATATGCACAAGCTTTAAGTCATAGATGCGCGGAATTTGCAAAGTAGCAATGCTTGCGCTTAGTGTTCAGTCTAACAAGGAAAACTCGACTATCAATGGAACAAAAGGGGTAATACACTGAAGCTGAAAATCAATTTGGAGAAATACTTAAGGTAGCAAAAGGTCAAAGTCTAGAAATGGCAACAGAAACTTGTTATGTTCCTTCGGTGAATGTTTAAAGGAAACTTCCCACCAATGGAAGCGATTCACTGACTTACCAGCTATTATCTAACCTTTCTTCACAAAAGAAATTCTACATAACATATATGTTTCTGTGCCATGCCAAAACAGTTAATCTTTATTACATTTATCAGCAGGTAACTGGTCAACTTTTTATTGTGTAATGCCACGCAGCTTATCGTTTACTACTTCTGTTTAGCATTCACAGAATGTGTCATTTCAGGTCACCTGAAATTCACTTCCTCCATGAATTTTGTGTGTATAAATCTAAAGCAAGAAACAAAGGCTACACCAACAATTTTAAGTCATTCGAACAATCGCTTATGCTTTGAAGAAGCTCCTGGCTAAACTACTACTCGACTAGAAACAACAAAGGTTGCTGACATGCTATTCAAATGCGAGGTAAAGATAAACGAACAAGACAAAACACGCATCTCTTTAGCAGCAAGAAACAAAGGCTACACCAACAATTTTAAGTCATTCGAAGAATCGCTTATCCTTTGAAGAAGCTCCTGGCTAAACTACTACTCGACTAGAAACAACAAAGGTTGCTGACATGCTATTCAAATGCGAGGTAAAGATAAACGAACAAGACAAAACACGCATCTCTTTAGCAAAATCTTGACACAAGTAGCCACACGTTCATGCAGCAAAAGGTGAAACACTGAAGTGATGCTCCCGCTCCCGAATCGGTGTATTGAAGCCTAATTTCTAAGTCTAGAAACATGGCCGAGCCCCCTGCTAACAATGGCTACACAGGTCCACAGGAGGCTAATTTAATGATAAATGATTGCCCTCATAAATAGCATGTGGATACAAACCATCTTCACAAGACTGCAAACTTATCCAGCTACTAGCCGGTGTAGCCCACTGCCTGTGATGATCTATCTCAACTAGTAACTTCTCTTTCTTCTAGATTACTCATACACTAAAATAGGCCTTTTCTTCCCAGGTGCCATATCCTTTAATAGGCCCATCTATTGTGTGTACTAGCAAAATGTAGAACTGAAGAAATAAAACGAACCGAGCTGGAAGCAGAACCTCTCCATCCATGCTACCTCCATCTTGGATTGAAGATACCGAACCATCTTTCGGATCAGTATATGTCTCTGATCGGCCTGCAGACATAATGAGGCAGTCATTAACAAAGCATAACAATCTATTATTTGATAAAACCTGAAGCAATTGTTAAGATCCAGACAATTGAAGTGACTATTTAATCTGGTGCATATATCAGAAGCAAATAGATTCATGTATCCACTCAGCTTAGAAAATTCCATGTGCAGCAATAAGCAACAATCAAAATAACTTCTGAGTACACAGATTGCAAAACCTCCAAGAAAAGGAAGACCAAGGGCACCGTTGAGAAAACCCTAACGGTGACAACATCCTCACCCTCACCAAAAAGCACAGAAATGTCGAATCACCAAAACAAGACTTCCGGCACCAAGGTATATGATATGTTAGTAAATGATTGTGAATCACAAGATTGTATATTCAGAACCTGCTTCCAATCTAATTCTGCCAATACTCTGCCCCATGTTCTGTTTCCCGTGAATGATTTTCAAAAGCACTTTTCACTCATTCTATAGCTGTACTTCCAAAAGCATCACAAGTGATTTCCGCATATTAACATATTTTCTATATCCTACAGCTGTCAGGACTACAAATGCGCCTTAATAACAGAAATTTGCACAGATGCAATTTTAATTAGTCTTCACCATTGTTCAGTATGATCACCTGTTGTTCAGAAACTGCCTACAGGGTTAAAGCAGTCTCATAATGACCTCCACATAACAATAACAAAAACTATCAAACATTAATGATTCTGTGCCCAAACACATGGAGCACAGTTTGAAACACAATGCAAAAAATGAATAAGTGCTACGTGAAGCATTAAAAGCTCACCACTGCAAAAGAATGCCCAAAAGCCTCAGTTCAGTACCTTCTCTTGAAGGATATCAAGAATAAGCAAACTGAATTGCCTTCGCATAAAAGATGGGGCCCCATGAAGAAATAGATCTTGTCATCTAATAAAACAAGTGACAAGCTCTATCACCACTCTGTAAATATGATATGATAAGCTTTAACACGTTGGGCCAAGCTGTACAATGACAAGAAAGCGTAGACTTAAGAGCAACGAATCAGGCTTTCTTAGAGTTTCCAAAAATAATATGTAATCTATTTGTCTCCCCTGATCGAGCATGTCCATGCATTTTCTAGACATTGCTAGAACAATGCTTTCTGTTCCTGCTACTAGCTGCTTTGTGCATGATCTCAACTGGCTTATGATAAAACAAACACCTTCTCTCATGATCATGGATTAAGTCATCCACAAAACAGGCTCCAGGAAGCCTGCAGTTTTTTCCTTGATGCCTTTGATATCCATTGAGCAGGAACGTGTTAGGTCTCTCAGAGCTGACCAGTTCACTCCAAAGAGAGGTGAATGTAAGAAGTTCTGCGTTCTTATGGTAGAGTTGCATGCAAGGCTTACTGGGAAAGCCAAACAAAACACCAACAAAAACAAGAACTAACATCCAATCTGCCTACTATATGGAAGACCAAAAAGTCAATGAACAATTGAAGACAGAAACCGAAAAGAAAGCACGATAAACAATATTTGATGTTTTTAAAATTTCCTCTCCTGGTCTTGTACACTCTACAAGAAGCACTGTACTCTCAAGTGTGTAGAGTTTACAAAACATCTACAAAGCTTTTCTGGAAGTAGCTCGAGGCATATTAGAGTCTCAAATGTGCAGAGAAATCGACCAACTAGCATGATTGTTGTTGAAATCTGTGATTAGTTCTATAGGAAAGCAAGCAACTTAGGCCACTTCATATAATCGTTGTCTTGTTAGGCAAGCTTCAAGATTCACCAGGTCCCTCCAGTTTGAGAATTTCGTCCAGCTTAATGTCTCCTATGTCTTTCCGAATGAGTGATGGACTTTCTTGGACAAGCTTATCGCCACTTAACGTTGTGGTAACAGCAATGCATCTGAAAACAAAGGAAGCGGAGAGACTCTCAATACCTAGCTCGCTAAACCTGTTTGAACCAATAACAAAACAAAAAAAAGAGTCAAAAAATCATGTTCTTTGACAGAAAACCTCATTCCTGCTGCCTTGGAAGCCTGAAGGCCCGCTAGTGCATCTTCTATGACCACACACTGGAATAAGCACAGACATTCCATTCATAAGCTTCTTCATATAGATTCTCCTAAATCAGAATTGACAAGACTGACATGCCAAAACAAGAACCTCATTTGTTGGAACATCAAGAGCTTTTGCAGCTGCCAAAAAGATATCAGGAGCTGGCTTCAAATTTTCAAAGGCATCTGCTGACACAATGGCATCAAATCTGTGCAGCAACCAAAGGTCAAACAATTCATTAGGGCACGTTGAAGAAAACAGTTCGCAGTGAGAAGTATGAAAATATGAAAAGTTCAAGATTGAATCCTGTTTGTCAGTCGCTTCATACATGGCATTGGAGAGTAAAGAGGACTACTTTGAAAGAGAGCATGTAAGAGGACCCTTAGCCTCCATCCAGCAGCTCCAGGGATGAAATTATTGCCAGCTCTTGCTTGACAGCAATCTTGAAGGGTAGAGTCACTTTCTCCTATGGTATTCTAGATTCACGAGGACAGTATTAAAAAAAGAGATCTTTTGGGTGCAGATTGCCGCACTCAAAGTCTCTAAGGAAGTTTATTCCGCAAGTGAACATGTCTTATGTACCACGTACAAGCACAAGAACAGAAACAAAAAATATATGGATTATCGTTACGTCATGGAAGCTGGGAATACAAGCATGGAGGTGGGGTATACTCCCAAAGTTTCAGAGTATTTGAACAATTTTTTAGATCAGATAATAAGTTCAGAGTCCAGACGAAGTCATGCAAGCACAGAAATTAGTGTGGGCATACACTCCATTGAATTCTTCATGCTGTGGGTCAAAGATAGTAGAAGAACAGAAGAGAAGCTCTGCTGTGGTGGTGGTGGCTGGGGGGGGAAAGAGTAGGGGATGGAGGGGAGGAGCTAAAAGGCCCAAGGATTTTAGGCATACTAGTTCATGGTACAGAACAGAACGTAAAAGTTGTCCCGTCCATCAGACATGAACAATTGACTCGCGAAGTCAATAGATAAATATATACCCCACCGGGCACCCTGGCAGTGGCAATTCAGGGCCACCAACTCTCTTTTGTGCAGAAGCATCCCACTCCACCATCTCACTTCACTCTCTTATTCAGTTCGGTTCAGTTGTTTTGAAATTTTGATATTGAATCAAGTCGTGCAGATTTGGTAGTTTTACTATCTTTCCACTCGAGAAAACCTCCAATGCCACATACATATACAGGGCGACCGTGGAGAAGAGAAATCACTGAGGTAAAAAGAGACACGACATCTCAGGATGAGAGAGAAATAAATGAAATGAAATGAAATGTTATATTAACGTCTTTGAAAGGCCAAAGTGACCTATGAGACCAGAAAGTTACAATGTGGTGAAAGAGAGAGAGAGAGAGAGAGAGAGAGAGAGAGAGAGAGAGAGAGAGAGAGAGAGGAAGAAAGAAAGAAAGAAGAAAGAAAGATTTTTAACGTCTATGTCAGGCCGAAATCGGCCTATGAGACAAATCAAATGTACATGGTGTGTATGTCATCCGTCTATCGGAAAGACAAACGAAACAAAACCGATACAAAACTGAACTGAATGTAGGTAGTGGAGTATCTGAGGAGGGATGGAGTTCTATCTCTAGGGGTGTATGCATGTCTATATGCTCAAGGTAGTACAATCATGAGAATGCATCAAGCTATCTAGCTCCATCCTGTACTAATGGGGGGATGTAAGATGTGGTACATGGGCGGGTCTGGTGCCAAGGCTACCCGGATGAAGGCTGTCGGGTCGGCCCTCATCTGAGCCACTCGCTCCTCAGTGGCACGACGCTCCCGGGCTCGGATCTCCTCGATCTGTCGGTGGTGGGAGCTCGCGCCCCTGTAGCCTGTGACTCGTGGTCGTCGTCTAGCTCGGTTCACCTCCGCCTGTGGGAGTGTCACTCCCCTTTGAGTGTCTGGTGAGGGAGGGGCGGAAATCCTCTGAAAGAAGTCTGTGAGCTGCGACTGTCTCCCCTCTGTCTGTGTAGTTGTGTGTGGCTGTAGTAGTGTGTCCCAATGGCTCTGTATCTCTAGTAAAAAACGTCCGAGCTGTCTCTGATCTCGAGATTCCATGATCTCTCGGAGAGTGGGCTGTCCTCCGAATAAGGCCTCATACCTGCCTCTGATCTCAGTGTATGCTCTGCATCTACATACAAAGTGCTCCTCACTCTCCACCTCCTCTGTGCACGCTCTGCAGATTCGCTCCTCCCTGGGAACACCAGTATGTCTCCTGATCTCAATCTCTAACCTGTGTGAAGCCACTCTCAGCTGACCAATCGCCACCCGTGAGCTATGTGGCATATATGTGTCCATGTAGCGTGGTCTCTGTATGAACCCCCCAGACAATATGGTGAGAAACTGGTCTCTGTAATCTGACATCCTCGTCCCCAAGCCAGGTGCCTCCCAGACTCTCCTAGTGTATAGCTGCCACAGATCCTGTCTCAATGCCAAGTTCCTCTCACTGCGAGAGAGGTGAACATATGGTGAATGGGGGTCGTACTGGAATGTTGGTAGGCTCTCCATGTCATGTGGCACTGTCTTCTTGCTGCGGAGCAAGCGTGAGATCATACATACCTGTGGTCTCTCAAGCTGTGTCCATTGGTCAGCTGTCAATCCTGGTGCCCATACCGCCGCCGAGTACATCAAGGCCGGGGTGACTAAGGTGTCGAAAAGCCACCCCTTCGTGCGGGGCTCCTGAAAGTGTGCCTGGTGGCATCTCCGCTCTAGCATGGCCAGAGCTGCATATCCTCGGGTGAGCCTGTCAACAGCAGCCTGCCTCATAGTGAAGGGTCCTGGTAGGCTAGTGAATGTGATGCCAAGGTAGACATAGGAGGTGACTACATCAACCTGTCCTCCTGCTGCTGTGAAGGTGGCGGTGCTCCTCACTGCACTGGATGTGTGAAAGATCATAACCTTGGTTTTGCCAAGGTTCACAGTCAACCCCCTGTGTGTGCTGAATTCGTCCAAGGCCTCAAGATGGCGTTGCAAGCCCTCGGGTGACTCTGAAATCAACACAATATCATCAGCATATAACATGATGTGGACCGGAGTACCTGCCAAGTCGCTCCCCTCCCCCCCTGCTCGCAGTATGTAGTCGGAGATCTCGTCGATGTAGAGCCCAAAGAGTGTCGGGGAGAGTGGGCATCCTTGCTTAACACCAATGGTGCTAGCAATGGTCTCTGAAAACCCGCCTGGGCAACGAACCCGACCCGTCACCCTCTCATAGAGAGCATATATGGCCCAAATCATCTCTGTTGGTACCCCAATGCTGTGAAGGCGCTGGAAGAGTCTCTCGCGTGGGACTGTGTCAAAGGCCTTGCAGAAGTCCACAAAGCAGCAGTAAAGCCTCTTCTTCCGCGCCTTTGCCCCATCAATGAGGCAGCGCAGAACGAAGATGTGGTCAGTGGTGGAGAAAGCTCGTCTGAAACCTGCCTGGCCTGGAGCTCGTAAGCCCTCGATCTCTGCGTAGCAGCTGAGCTGTGCCTCAAGTACTGCTCCATATAGCTTGGCCATTGTGTGGCCAATCATGATAGTCCTGTAGTTCCCTGGGTTCAGGGTGTCGCCAGATTTGTGGATAGGCACTATGGTGTGCTGTGTCCACTCCTCTGGGAAGCCCTCCCCTATAGCCCGGTTGAAGACATGTGCAATCAACGGGGCTATAGTGGAGGCCGCATAAATGATGTGTTCACTCTGTAATCCAGTATGGTCAGCTGATCGTCTGTGCTGCATGCGGCGTATGGCCCTCTCTACCATCTCTGCTATAAAGAAGGAGGAGCACGTGGGGCGTGGCTCGTGTGGCTGTGGGATAGGAGGCTGCCCTGGCACCTCATATAGTCGCTCTGCATAGTCATGCCATATCTGTGGATCCTCAATAGCTGTAGTCGGACGTGGCTCGCGCAGGGTGCGCCATGCCGTCGCGCTATCCATGCTCATGAATAGGCGGTATAGCTCAAGCTCCTGTGCCTCTTCGAATGCTCGCCGCTTTTGGCGTGTCAGCGTCTTCATATGCCGTCTGGCCTCTCTCTCTGTGATCTCTCCTAAGGCTCGCCGTGCACGGAGGCGTCGGTATAGCTCTCTGCACTCATCATCATACCATCGGTTCTGAGGCATAGTCCCGGGGGGGGAGTGCGTCCTGTGTGAGTGGTGTGTGGAAAAGAGCTAATAGCTGAAGTGTGGAGAACGGAAGAGATATGTGATGTGAGAACTGAGAGTGGTGTGGATGGGTGGAGGAGGCATAGGCCATGTTCGACCTTGGCCGAGTAAAGAGAGGCTAGCTCATGTGTGAAATGGATGGTGGTGTGTGGAGTGTGTGCTGTGGAGCTGTATGGGATGGTATCTCCGGTGATGGAGAAAGAGAGGTATGTGTGGTCGGCTCCGATGGGTATGGGTGGAATGGTGAAGGATGTGATAAGGTGTGTAGCCTCCCTGGGTCCCAAAATATAGTCGACTGTACTCCCGCCTCCTTCTGCAACTCCATGTGGCATACAAGTCAGGCCCCCTGAGGTGGGCCACTGGACCATCCCGTTATAAATAACGAGACGGTGCTGGGAGCCAAGTCGAAGTAGATGTCGTCCGTAGGCTGTGACTGGAGCTCTGTCTGCTGTATCTCTCATAGTAGCCTCCTCATCTAGAGTGTGTAGTGCCTCTGGGTCCTCATGGTCATATGTCTCACACTGCTCACTGCGCGTACGAGCATTGAAGTCTCCCATAAGGAAGACTTCACCCAGTGTGGAGTACTCCATAATCTCCTCCGTGAGGCATGCGTACGGTGACTCCTGCTCAGTAGGGGCGAATCTGGAGCCTGTGGGAGCAAAGTAGCAAAGGGCAATGTAGACGATCCTGTCTCGTGAGAGCTCGAGGCGAATCCACATGTAACGGGCCTGTGGGTCCCGGGCAACAATCTGTAGTCTGCTGTGAAGCCCCTGTCTAAAGAGTATGGCCACTCCTCCTGAGCCGCGAGTGGTGTGCTGGCGCATACATCCTCGATGTAGAGACTCCCACTGGAATCCATGTATCCGAGGTAACCCTCTCTCCGGGCTCTCGTGTGTCTCTGTAAGTAGAATGATGTCTCGACCTCTCATCACCTCCTCAAGTCTCTCTGGGTGTGTCCATAGGTCTCCATTGCAATTCCAAACCGTGACATGAATCTCCTCGTGTGTCCCACAGGCCGCGAGTCCCTATGTGATGGTCTTGCCATCAATGATAACCCTACCATCTCGATATACTGCCTTCTTCCCTTCTTTGCGGGCTTGGTGGACTCGAGGCATGCACGCGCGACAGTGATCTTGTTGCATCTTTGTGAGGTCATCATCAAGATAAATCGGGGGGCCTTCTATCCATGTCAAGATGACCCTCTTTCGGAGGAAGGAAGTTCGAGACTCCTCGGAGGAGAATTGGAGGATGAGAGCTCTCTTCTTTGGATCTTTGCCGGCTCTCCAAACTTTGGAGAAAGGGATCTCTTCTTCCTTGTATCCCACTTTCTTGCATAAAGCTTTCCCATCGCTCTCGGGTGTAGACCCTTCTTCTTCTTTGATGCCGGTCACTCGCACATTGAGACGGCGAGCTTGTCGCATCTTCTCCTCTTCGATGGTTGTGTGTACGATGAGTACTTCATCTTTTTGGGCTTCCTCTCTTGCTACTTTCTTGATGTTCTTTTTGACCACTTCGACCCATCCTTCTTTGGTGGCCTCTAATTTGTCCTCAATGCTTGCGGTGAGGGCTTTGGTGATCTCCTCCTTGAGGGCTTCCTTAGCCTCCTCTTTAATCTCTCCTTCCTCGGGGGTGAGGGATGTGATGGAAGCATGAAGGAAATCGATTTGTGCCTTCATCTCTTCTTGCTCTTTCCTCCATCTGTCCCTCTCCTTCTCGTTCTCCCGTTCCCTTCTCTCCTTCTCCTCTTTGAGATTTTGGATTTCCGCTCTCATGTCCTCCTTCTCTTCGTTCCATAGCTTGATGAAGGTGGCTTTCTCCTCCTTCCATATCTCTCTCTCCATCCGCCATTCTTTCATATCCTTCTCCAGTTGTGCAATCCTCTTGTTCGTGAGCATGAAGGTTGTCTTCGTTGTCGGTGTCGGCGTCTTGATGATGGGGGAAGACATGGTTGTCTTCGTAGCTACCCTCTCTTCATATTGTGAAGAAGAGGGGAGAAGGGGAAGAGAGCACTCAACGTGTGTGTGTGGGTATGTAACCGTGTGTGTGTGTGTGTGAGAGAGAGAGAGAGATGGCTGCGGGTACGGCAATAAGCTGGGCTGGAGGTAGCGCGCTGGCCGTCTTGGCGTGCAGGGAGCAGCGCACACGGGGGGGCAGCGCGCAGGAGGGAGCAGCGCACAGGGGTGGGGCAGCGCGCAGGAGGGAGCAGCGCGCAGGGAGAGGGCAGCTCGCAGGGGAGCAGCGCGCAGGGGAGGGCAGCTCGCAGCTCGCAAAGAGAGAGAGAGAGAGAGAGAGAGAGAGAGAGAGAGAGAGAGAGAGAGAGAGAGAGAGAGAGAGAGAGAGAGAGAGAGGAGAGAGGCCGTCTTGGCGTGCAGAGAGAGAGAAATGAAATGAAATGAAATGTTATATTAACGTCTTCAAAAGGCCATAATGACCTATGAGACCCGAAAGTTACAAAGAGAGAGAGAGAGAGAGAGAGAGAGAGAGAGGAGAGAGAGAGAGAGAGAGAGAGAGAGAGAAATGAAATGAAATGTAATATTAACGTCTTCAAAAGGCCAAAATGACCTATGAGACCAAAAGGTTATGCAAGGTGCAGCGGAACAAATGTTGTATTTTCTCAAGATGAGTGATCCATATTGCTCAAGGTTCCTTTTAGTTCTTATGGAAGGGAGAGCCTTCCGTTCTTTATGGAGAGTGTTGTGATCACGAACAAAGTGAAAGGATATTGTGCGTGCAAGTGTACGAGACTGAGAGAAAGAGAGAAGAGAATACGACACCAGAGACGTTGCAAAACCCTCCTCCGAAGGCCCCACTCTCGTCGGCGAGAGTGGTCTACTTATGATTGCACAATCTGGTACAATGGGAATGCATGTGACTGATGCAAGTCTAGGCTATGTCGACAATGACGACAGGGATGACGAAGTCGACAATGCGGGCAGAATTGGGGGTGGATCTAACTGCTGCAAATCTGCTGAATCTGGGCCTGATTTGCTGCTGCTGAAAGCTGAAAACGCAGCCTTTCCTATGCTGAAAAACGCAGCGATGGAGTTGCTGAAACCGCCAAGGGGAAAGGCCGGCAAGGGTGTACTAACGCTAGGAGGATGCTGAGGGCAAAACGCCAATGGCTGTGAAAGGGAAATCGCCAAGGCTAGGGGGTTCTTGAGGGTTCTTGCTGAGAAGGTGCCTGTTGAGCGTGGAGCTCCTGCCGCCTCTTCTGCCATTTAGTGCTAACTTTGGTTTGCTTATATATTTTCTTAGCAAAATTTCCCTACCTACTTTTGTTAGGAAGTCACTTAAATTAATTAGTGAAAAATGCCAAAAATAGGTAAAATAGGCTAAATGCACTGAAAAATTTCCCTGATGGAATCTGATGGATTCTAATGGGAATGCTTATGATCATGCTGTGTGCAACCACAGGATATGCATCTACACGAAGTGACTAGGCATGCACGATCTACGAATAGACTCACAAAAGTGTCAGATCACTTCTAAATCTAGACTGACTGGACTGACTGAACCCTCATCATGCTATAGCTTGTCCACGGCCACATAGGGTTGGATGTGGCACGTGACAGGTTACATGTGGTGAATCTAATACCAAGTCTGGGTACAAAAAGTACAAAGAACTGAAAAGAAAATAGTGGGTAGGGGTGGGGTGAAAGTTGATACAAAGGAAATACAAAGGGTGAGCTGATACAATGGAGCTCTCTGACAGTAGAGGCATCATATTCATATACATTAGTATATAAAAGGCTATAGAGGTTCAATGTCCTCCAAGGTAAGCACTCTATCGGCTCCAATGTCGCGCAAGTATGGTGTGGATCCTCTGTCACAATCTGCGTCGATGTCGAGAGGGCCCCCTCATCCGTGGGCCACGGGACCGCCCCAACTCTATCGCCCGATCAAGCACTATGCCTCTGGTGCCTCTGGTACTACTATGCTATGAGGGCTGCTTGAACTCCTTTGTCTGTGACTGAAAGAAATTTGTAATCTGCCGTTGTCGCTGGATCTCTCTCATTGTGCCCCTCTTCAAGAGGTCCTCACTGTGTCTACAAATCTCCAGTAAGTATAATTTGAGGCATCTCTAATCCTGGTATCTCAAGACTCTAGAAAGTGGTCCAAAACCCTCTTTGAATAGACAGTGAAAGCAGCCTCGTATCTCACAGTATACTGGGCAGTGACATGTAATGTAGCTCTATCTCAGGCTCTATCTGGCGCACCTGACAAATCCTGGACTCAGCGGGTACTCCTTTAAATCTGTCTGTCTCGATCTCTAGCTGATGTGAGGATGTGCGTATCTAACTAATAGCACATCATATCCCGTGGGATAGATGAGTATCCATGTATCCTGGTCCGATCACAAAACCATCCTTCGTGAGCTGGAGAAGATGCTCTCTACAGAAAGCCATCTTCGTACCCACCTCATGTGTAGGCTGTATCCATGTCCTCTTTGTATTCAACTGAATCAAGTCCTGTCTGATGAGCCTAGTAATCTCTACCCTAGTGAGGGAGATGGAGGGTGTATCTAGAGAGTACTGAAATGGGGTTAGCAGATCCATACTAAAGCCATGTAACTGAAACCAAGATGCCATCTCTGCATACCAACATCTATCTCCCTGCAATGCCAGCTATCGTAAAGACTCTAGTGCTAATCAAGCATATCTGTCTCTAATGAGATCCCAGGTGCTATGCATAAATGAATTGATCGAGTGAGTGTCTCCACTACGAATGGAGGAGCAGCGAGAAATCATAGACACCAAGGGCCTGTCTGGTCAATCGTGTATCTGTTGCATGCCTCAGGGAAAATATTGGAGCATTGAAAACCGCCCCAAGATAAGTGTACGTATCTGCATACTCCACACTCATCGACCATATGTAAAAGTGGGGGCGGACCTCCTTACCATTGCGTCGTAGTGTTAAACACCATTACCTTAGTCTTACCAAGGTTCAAAGACAATCCACTATCCTGTGTGCAAATACATGCAATGCATCCAAATGACGTTGCATCCCCTCTAGAGAATCTGAGATCAGCACAATATCATCAGCATTTAATAGCAAAGAAATCCACGTCCCTGCAAGATGAGCACCTCTATCACCCTATGCTTGTACATAATCTGAAAACTCATCCACATATATCCTAAAGAGAGTCGGAGATAGGGGACAACCCAGCTTCACCCCAATGGTGGAGTGAACCATGTCGGACATGCCCTGAGTAGTGCGTACCCGTCCTACCATTGTCCTGTATAAAGCTAAGATCCCCCAAATCAACTCTGTGGCCACCCCCATATCCTGCAATCTACGTATGAGTCTGGCTTGTGGCACTGTATCAAAGGCTTTGCGGAAATCCACAAAGCTATAATAGATCTTCCTGCCATGGTGTCTACCCTCCTCGATAATCGCTCTGAGTGTCAAAATCTGGTCAAGAGTGGAGAAACCTCTCCTGAACCCTGCCTATCTTGCTGCCTGTATGCCCTCTCTCTCTGCCCATCCACTCAACTCATGCTCAAGAATTGATGCATATAGCCTACCCAGAGTGTGACCAACCATGATGGTGTGGTAATTCCCGGGAAGCATAGGATCTCCCGACTTGAACATAAGACACAATCGTGGACATACTCCAAGTCTCAGGAAAACCCTCATACATGGCTCTATTAAACATCATAGCAAGAGGCTCTGCAAGCATATCTCTGGCATAGATGAAGTGCTTTGCTACCAGACCATCATGATCATGTGCTCTTCCTGTTTTCATCCTGTAAATGGCTTTCCTTACCCTCTCAGTAGTAAAGAAAGTACATGTTTCTAGGCATGCCTCTGGAGGGTCAAGCAAAGGTGGCTGCCCCGATGCTGTATAGAGATCCCCCCAAGTCTCTGTGGAAGTGATGGTTGGCCGTGGAGAGTGCTCATGGAAAAGCCTCCATGCCTCACTAGAGTCCTGACTCATAAACAGCTGATACAGAACACGCTCTAACTGAGATAGGTAAGCCCTCTTCTTTCGACGCACTAGGTAGCGAAAGATAATCCGTGACTGTCTATGTGTAGTAGTACCCATGAGCACCTCTCTTTGTAATCTGATCCTCGTCTCTTTACACTCCTCATCGTACCAATTATTCTGAGGCATGCTCCCAGATCGTTTTGCGTGTAGGTTGGCTATGGGGATATGCCTTTGTTGCTGCATCATGGAGCGTCTCTGTCAGGATTTTGGTGAGCTCATCTAGTGGCCGTCCTAGCTCCTGAGTGCATAGCTACCTGTATATCTCATCATTGTACACGTGATCCGTCTCCCTTGTGAAGGTATATCGAGTATGTGTGGAGACCTCTCCCAATGGAGCTGTGCTGAACTGGAACAATAGAGTGTGAGACAAAATAGCATGATCGATTGCTACCCCAACTGGCCTAGTTTCCACCATGAAATCCTGAAAGGAAGGAATGAGTCCTGACAAACCCATAACATAATCCATTGTATGAGTGCCATGTCGACATGGAAAGCATGTACAACCACCTGCTAAAGGCAATCTCTATAGGCTATTCAAAATGGCCAATCCATGTGCAATCCCCATATCAATCAAGTATCTGCCATACTCAGTGTGCTCCTCATCTTGTGATAATCTAGACAGGCCCATTTCTGTAATATCAAGCTCCCGCATCAACTCCTCTGAAGTATCATAGAATACTGTCTGGTGATGGGCAGTCCTGGCATTGAAATCCCCCACGATCATAATGTCACCATCCCTGGAAAACTCCCATATGTCATCATCCAAAATAGAGAAGGGGGATTGTCCCTAGGTGATGCATATTCTGACGTAGTAGGAGGGAAATAGCAAATAGCGATGTAGAGGTATCTGTCTGTCTCTACCTTTAATCTCACCCACATGTACCTAGCATGCTCATCCCTCCGAGCTATATGTATCAGAGGCTATAGCTCCTCTTTGAATAAGACTGTCACTCCTCCTGAACCTCGTCCTCTGTGCTCTGATCGAGTCTCCTGTCTCCAAGCTCTCTCCCATCTATATCCGCTCACATGTGGCATGGACAACCCCGGGGCTTAATGCATCTCAGAGTAGAAAAAGATGTCTCTCTCTGTGAAACTATCCTCAAAGGCCCCTACATCAAGGCGCAAGGATCAATTACAATTCCATGTAGCCACTCTGAGTGTCGTCCCACAGGTCTCGCGCCGTCATGCGGGGCGCTTCTCCAGAACAACCACTCATCCATGCCTATTTAGGCCACTTTCCCCTTCTCTCAAGCTACCATTATCTCGGGCATAACTTCTTTCATATGAGCAAGTTGTGAGAGTATGAGGTCATCTCCAAGGAATATGCCTGTTTTCTTTAATGTAGGACACTTCTTCAAGACGTCCTTTGCCTCCATGGATGGGAAATGCATGATTAGAGCTCTCTCCTTTGAAGTCTCCCCATTTCCTTGTGTCTTCTTCCCTACCCTCCATGCCTTTGTATGAGTAGCCTCACTACCCATCATGTGGAGAAGTTCATTGACTTCCCCTCCCACATCATCTCGGTCTTTTAGACCGGTTACTCATACATGAAGAGCTCTAGTGTTCCTTCATTCCTCTTCTTCTAAAGTCATGTTGATGATTGTATGAGTGGGGATAGATGTGGTTTCTTTCACTCTCCCTTTCTTAGCGACTTCTATCCATTTCTTTGCCTCATCCACCTTCTTTTGTGTCTTTGTAATGACATCCACCCACGAAGACGTCTTTGCCACATTTTGTTTCTCTTCCTTTTTAATCATCTGTACCTGTTCCTTGATGACCTTGATTTCCTCTATCACCACGGGCTAGAATTCACCTTGATCTAGTCCATTGCTTGTTCTATCAACAAGCTCTCGCTTGAGGGCTGAGAGCTCTTTTTTGAGTGTTTGTGAATCCGCCTTAAGTGCTTGTATCTCTGTGTGAAGGTCCTCTTTCTCCTTCCATTGCGTGCCTTCGTTGAGGAACATTTGAAAGAAGGTTAGCCTTCTCCTTCCACCATCCTTCCATCTCTGTTTTCCATTCCTTCATTTCCCTTTCCACTTGTGTTATCCGCTTGTTTGTAAGCATGAAGGTTGCCTTCGTACAGGACTTGCAAACTAATGAAGCGCTCATGACCTCCATCGTAATTGCCCTTGCTGTGCAGGCCCTCAGTTCTACTCGTGTTTAGTAACACTGTTGAATACTGATGAGGTTCTGCTACTCCAACTCGCACTTACTAGATATCGCTTAAGGAGCGAAACAAACCTAGCAACAACAACAGGCGGACTTCTTTCCCTCTCTACATTTGCATGCTCTAAAAGTACTGCATATGCTAAATCAATTGTAGAGGGATTTGACAGGTAATCGAGGGCAACCTATGGCAGTGAGCAAGGCCCAAAACTCGAGGAGCCCCTATTAGTAGTAGGCTGCAAAAGGCTGTTGTGAGCCCCTCTAACAAGGGCAAAATCTGCAGCACTTGTAGGCAGCAAGGGGTAATGATTGCAGTAGCAAACCCTAAATTGGCTGCGAGCAGAGCAATGCGCAGAGGGGCAGGCAGGAGCAGCTCACATAGCAAGTGTGTGGGCGACTCTTGCAGCAGAGAGGGTGCGCGCAGGTCTGAAGGGATGCGCAGTACTTGCAGCAGAGGTGATGTGCACAGCTATAGCACCATGTGTAGGCGAAATTAGGGTTCGCACTGTTGTTTTTAGGGTTGTAAGGCAGCGCGCTGGGTCTGAGGGACATTGTAATTAGGGTTCGCGCTGCTGTTTTTAGGGTTCGCAATGCTTTTTAGGGTTGTAAGGCAGCGCAGAGGCAAAGAGAGAGAGAGAGAGAGAGAGAGAGAGAGAGAGAGAGAGAGAAATGAAATGTTATATTAACTTCTTCAAAAGGCCATAATGACCTATGAGACCCGAAAGTTACAAAGTGGTGGATCTGATACAAAGTCAGAGTAACAAAATAACCTAACAACAGTACAAAACAAAGATATATACTATGGGGTCCTAACACACAGAGAGAGAGAGAGAGAGAGAGAGAGAGAGAGAGAGAGATGTAATGAAATGAAATGTTATATCAACGTCTTCAAAAGGCCAAAATGACCTATGAGACCAAACAGTTACAACGCTTTGAATCTGATAAAGTCTCTCGAAGAAACTAATAGAAATGAAATTGAAAGCAAAAGAGCTAAAATAGAATTGTAAGGCACACTGAGTGGGTGACTAGGAGCTCTCTAGCAAAAACAAAGATACAATCTCATGAGAGATCAAGAGGGTAAAAACATCATCGTCGTCGTCGTCATCGGTGTCCCAAGATGTCCAACATCGATCGTTGGCGAATCTCGTTGATATCCTTCATGGTAAGTACTTTGATTGGGCGTCTCCCGTGTTGTGTAGAGTAGCCCTGATCTTCTGATGTCATCTCCATCGATGTTGTGATGCCCCCCGTAGTCGTGAGCATCTGAAGCTCCCAAGCTCAAGGGCTCGGTCAATCAATGTATCTCTACTCTAGGTGGACTCTAAAATATGTTGTGATGGTTGCTCCTCTTGTTGCAGAGTACCTAGTCTGAAGAAGTGTGATCTGTCTCTGAGACTATCTGTCTCCGCCTGATCCCCTTGGTAAACCCTCTGCGCAGCTCCAAAAGAAACAAACCAAGGTGTAATGGAATTGGTCTATTTACTTGAGAGTAGTTGAAATTAGAGAGAGTACTTTTGTGAAAATTACTTTGTGAGCATAGCGAGTGAACATAATTGAAGGTAGCAACATAAACATAGCATTTAGTTAACTTGGCATGAACAATACTTTTGCAAGAGAGAGAATTTAGAGAACATGACAACAGTTGAGGACCGGATTTATGTGGATCCGATCTCCCCTCCAATAGGCATTTGTATTATGGTTTCTCCCATCAAAAGAGACTTGTTACAATACAATATTTGTGTTCCTTGTGACCTAGGTGATGCAATGAATATAGAAAGATTCAGACATCACGAGCATAACATAAACTTTGTGGAAAGCATTAATTATCCCAAGACCTCAAACACCTTCGAAGGTGGAGAGAGCTAGCAGGGAATGAGGGTAGATAAGAGGAAGAAGAAACATTTCATAGGAGAAAGAACTAGTTTCTCACTTATCATCACTCTTCTTGCTAGCATACATAGTAGCATAGTAATGTAGATGGAGAAGATGGCAAGCTTAAGCATTGAAGCATGGCTCTTAGTTGGATTTGCATTCCATAGCCATAGGCTCTCAAACTCTCTACTTGCTTGGAGAAGGAGAGGGAGCTCTTGCACTTTGTACTTCACACAATGAGAGTGTATGTGAGTGTGTGTGGGAGAGTATACCCTCAAGCAAGCCCCCTACTTGCTTTGGTTGACCCCCCCTTGTAGCTCATTCTTGAACCTCATTGGACCCCTCGAGGCCTAGCCAATCACAAGCAAAAAGGGTAGCCTTGGGACAAGTGTCCCCCTTTCCCCTTTGAGAGAGAGGGCTTGATAAATGCTAAAACAATTAATTAAATCCACTAAATTATTATTGGACCCCTTGGAAGGCCAACCAATAGGCTTTAGGCACACCATGAGTGTAACCTAGCTAGGGGGTTGGCATGTGTCCTACTTGCCTCTTGGCCAAGGGATGCCCTTTGGGAGAGAGAGTGGTCAAGCAACCACCCCTCCTTCTTGCATGGCTCGCCTCCTCCTTGTAGGGATTTTCTTTGACTTTTGTGCCATCTCAAGCCCCTCAACCTTGGGTCTAGTTCTCACCACAAGCTTGGTCCTTAAGCCCCTCAAGCTTGGGCTGGGTTTCCCTCTCAAATACAGCCCTAGCATCTCAAGCATGACAAGCACCTCAAGGATCTCAATCATCAAGCACTTCAAGCATCTCAGTCATCAGGCATGACAAGCACCTTAAGCTTGGACCGGGTTCCCACCTCAAGCACAGCCCTAGCTTACCTAAGGTCAAAGGACTAACTATTGGAGGTCTTCAATGAAGCTAACCCTAAGGTCTTTATGCTCCATTGATTAGCCTTTCTCTTTGATAGACCATCTCTCATTTGGGCCCCTTTACCATTGGCCCCGTGTTGAGATAGCTCTATAAGCACATGTCTATATCCTAACCCTTGTTCTCGTTTATTCTCCCACATTAAATGATCGATTTAATATGAGAAAATCATTTGGAGTGGTTAGATATTAGATTTTATGGCATTACCTCTCTCTTGAAATCATGGTCGTCCTCGACTATGAGGTAGAAGAGATAAAGCCTTAGTCATTAGTCAATCTTACTTGGCGGGTAGAGGATCTCTTTTTACCTACGATATCTTTCCAAGATGGATGACTAATCCATTTGGTGCTTAGGAGACATAGCTACCGCAAGCATGTCTACTCTTTATATATACCTAGATGATCCAAGATAAGCCCAGATTCACCCTTGAAGGAAAGTGCAAGGTATAGACCCATGGTAGTCACCCACAAGACGATATAACCATCAGCTCCATCATACATAGTATTGACTAAATACCACGACATCCCCACTAACGTCGTCAGTGCCCAATAGTGGATGTAGAACTAGGTACTAACATATGCTCCCCAACACAACACACACCACACCCACACACACATGAGCATACATCAACACAAAGTTCAGCGTACTGAGTTTCTGTCATGGCTCCGGAGATCAAGGGCAGACTCAGCCATAATGAAGCCTAGCACTAAAAGAAGCATGAAATTGAAAAAATTAGCACAAATGAGGTAGTTGATAGGGCATACGCACCACAAAAGATAGAAAGAATTAGCACAATATCAATTGGTCGTAACTCGGACGAAAACTTCACAATGTGAAGTCTGTATGTCCGCTATACGACTAAAAAATATACCTAGATGAATCCAGGATAAGCCCAGATTCACCCTTGAAGGAAAGTGTAAGGTATAGACCCATGGTAGTCACCCACAAGATGATATAACCATCAGCTCCATCGTACATAGTATTGACTAAATACCACGACATCCCCACTAACGTCGTCAGTGCCCAATAGTGGGTGTAGAACTAGGTACTAACATATGCTCCCCAACACAACACACACCACACGCACACACACATGAGCATACATCAACACAAAGTTCAGCGTACTGAGTTTCTGTCATGGCTCCGGAGTTTCTGTCTGCTCTTTAGCCCATTTCATTCTTCCAAGTAGAGTAACAAGTTCTACTTGGTGTTTGAGAGACATTGTCATCACAAATTTGATTCTAAGCATGCATACTATTTAAATTTGTGCACAATGAAAAAGAGAACTGGTCTTATAAGTCAAACACATGAGTCATTTAAAAGAAATTTGTACATTTGCTTACTCTAATGTAGCATTGTAAGCATTCACAAGGGTCATACTATCCTTGAGCTTTATTCCTTGCATCCATCTAGCATCTTCAAAAGGATAACTTTTGAACTTAATAAGATACCGTCGGATAATCTTACCATGTCGTAGTACCTTGTCTTCATGCCGAAGGATAGCTTCGGATTGTAGCACCGCTTCTTGGTCTTCAACTTCGGTAGGGTCTTCAATAATTGGTTCACCTGGTGGCTCTCCTTTGTAGGGCTTAAGTAGGCTCACATGAAAAGCATTGTGTATGAGCCAATGGTTGGGCAACTTGAGTTGGTAAGCCGTCTCATTGATAGGCTTCAAGATTTGGAAAGGACCATAGTATCTTTTTGCTAGCTTAGCATAATACCTTTGATGGCCCGTAGGATTTTTGCCTGTCATTTGCCTTAATAGAGCCTTAGGAAACTTCAGTAAGACCCAATCATTTTCTTTGAACGTTAAGGCCCTTCTGTACTTGTCAATAGTAGTTGTTTTGCCTTTGTTGAGAGATGGATATAGCTTCCTTAATCTTTTGAAACGATTCTTGTAGGTCATGGCTATATTCATCGACAGCGAAGATCTTTTGAGTAGCAAGGGACTTTTAGGTCTTCCCTCAATGATCTCAAAAGGTACTTTTCTCATAGAAGTATGTACAGTATTATTGTAGGCATACTCTACAAGAGGTAAGTACTTTTCCCATTGTGAGTGAGCGTTGATCTACTTCTGTAACAAGTAGATCGAGTATCGTAAGATTGGCTATCTCACTTTGGCCATCCGCTCGTGGGTGATAGGAAGAAGAGAAATTCAATCTTGTTCCTAGATTTTCAAAGAGACCTTTCCAAAAATTACTGGTCATTCTAGGATCTCTATCTGACACGATGGTTGTTGGTAATCCATGGTGTTTGAAAATCTATGATATGAAAAGAGTTGCCATTTGGTGTGCCTTAATAGTCTTTTTCACAGGAATAAAGTGTGCTTGCTTACTAAACCTGTCGACTATTGTCCATATTCTCGTATTCCCATGGATAGACTTGGGTAATCCAGAGATGGAATCCATGGATATACTCTCCCACCGTGAATTTTGCATAGGCAATGGTTGGAGTAATCCAGGTTGCTTCCCTCTATCATACTTGGTCTTTTGGCATACTACACATTTTGAAACATACTCTTGTATGTCCACTTTCATGGTAGGCCAATAGAAATACGTCTCTACTCTTCAAAGAGTAGGTTGAATGCCTCTATGCCCTGTATAGGCAGGAGCATGGGATTCATACATAACTTTCTCACGAAGGGAATGGGTAACATATAGCCTATTGCCGTGGAGAAGATAACCATTCTGCAAGGTGAATGGTTCCTCTTTCTTCCCCAAAGCAAGGGCTGACATTATGTCTCTAAAGTTAGATCATTGTGACAGTAGTATACTCATCTATCATAGAAGATAGATCATTGTGATTAACTATAGACACCGCATTAACATTTGGTCGTCGTGAAAGTGCATCGGCCACTTGATTGTGCTTACCAGCAATGTGAGCAATATGAAAATTAAATTGCAAGAGAAAATTTGCCCACCTCATGTGTTTGTCGAAAAGCTTCGTTTGCATCATGAAATACTTGAGACTTTGGTGGTCGGTTCGTAGAATAAAAGGAGTCCCCAATAAGTAGTGCTTCCATGTGGTTGAGGCATGTAGAACAACTTAAAGCTCTTTCTCATAAATGCCCAAGACTCGTTCATCCGTATTGAGCCTTCGGCTCTCATATGCTATGGCATGCCCTTCTTGAAGCAAAACTGCTCCAAGGCAATCAACACAAGTATCACCACAAGCTTATTCTCCCTCAATGCTTGAAAAATCACTTGGAGATGTTGCTTATGTTCCTTCAAAGACTTGGAGTAGATGATGATATCATCAAATAACACTCCAGTGAATTTCCGGTAGGGTCTAAAGATTTTCTCCATTAGATGATTGAACGTGGCCGGTGCATTAGTCAAGCCAAAAGGCATGACTAGATATTCATAAAGGCCAAACATTGTACGAAACGTTGTCTTTAGGATATCTTCATCCACTATCCTTATTTGATAATAGCCACTTTTAAGATCAATCCTATTGAAGTAGGTAGAGCCTTTGTAGCTTATCAAACAGATCCTCTACTCGAGGCACGGGAAATCTGTTTTTGATAGTGATATGATTTAGTGCTCGATAGTCCACACACATACGGTATGTATCATCTTTCTTTTGCACTAAAAGGACTGGAGAACAAAAGGGAGAGGAGCTAGGCCTCACCATCCCTTTGTCTACCAGTTCCTGTGCTTGCCTCATGATCTCCTCTTGTTGAGCTTGAGAAACTCGATAAGGAGGCTTGTTAGGCGGTGAGCTTCCTGAAAGGAGCTCAATTCGATAGTCATCATCCCCTCGTTTTGGAGGTAAGTCCATGGGATATTATCGATGAATACATCTTGGAACCCCTTTAGAAAACTAGACAAGTCTAACTCTTCTTGATTCCTACCATTTACATTTGATAAAACATTAGGGTCTTTTAGAGATTATTTGACAAAAATCATATATGCAGAAACTGAGCTCTTCATTGATTTATCAAAAGCATGAGGATTTACAAATGGTATAGTACGACCACTCACTAGCATCTATATACATGTTCTTTCCCCTGTAGGTGAAGTAGATTCTCCTTCCAGGAAACTTCATATTGGCAGCCTTGCGATCAAACCATGGCGCCCCTAGGATAGATCATAGCATCCTCATGTTGGAGAGGAGAGATGAAAAAGTCTTCTTTGTCGACATAGCTTTGGACATGAAGCCTCAACTTTCCAATCAAGGAAATAATGGAGGCTTACTGTCCCTTGAAATCTGTGTCACGCGTTGCAATATCTCCCATCCCAAAGGCTTGAATGCCCAACTTGATGGCAAACTCCGTTGATATGAAGTTGTGAGTAGAGCTAGGGTCAAACAAGATGAAGGCATCATGCTCCCTTACCTTTTCCCAAGCATAGGAGAGTGATGATCCTTTGCAATGAGCATCCTCTTTTGGAGCTTCGATGGTGGAAGCCCTAGGAGTCTCATTGCAAACATTTTTCTTGGGGCAAGAACGATAGCCATGTCCTTGCTCCCTACACTTCAAACACTTAAGGTCCTTGCGAAAGGCTTTAAGCTCTTCAGGAGAAAGTTTGTTTTTGCCTTTCTAAATTCCCTTTACCTTAGACCGATGTTGTTGTTATTGTTGGAAGTGCCTTGGGAAGAATTTTGGGCATTGGTTTTCCCCTTTGCATCAGTTTTATCTTTGTTTTCCATGGGCTTGACATTTTGTCCAACCCATTGTTGGAAATTGATACGTGAAGCAACCATGGTGTGATGGATTACTTCGGTGATAGAACCAGGCCATTGAGAGTTGACGTATTCAGCCATCTCTTTAGGTAATCCCGCACAGAATTGTTGCTTTTACTCGGCAAAGTCTATCTTTTGGAAGACAGTAGCCTTGAGATGAAATCCCAAAACTTGTCTACATATTTGTGGATAGACTCATGAGAAAGAAGCTTCAAACTGCGCCATTCGGTGAGCAATTTGTCCTTTGCATCGCTTGCAAGGAATTGCTTCATGATAGAGTTTTCTATGTCTTTGAGGCTTCTCCATCGCCATGAAGGCTAGCCCACCATTGACGAGCCGATTTCTGGAAGTGCATAGCTACATGGCGTAGCTTGGAGGACTCCGTAATGTTGAGCTTATATGTGAAGCTGCTCAAAATATAGCTTCTCTATATATGGCACCCAGGTCCCCTCTATATATACATCATCTCATGTGTGTATTCTACACACTTTGGAGTTCTATTTCTGTGCACCGGAATCTTGTGGTCTACATTTTTGCAGACGAAAGTTTTTTCAAATTCTTCACTGATTTTGAGTTATCGTTGGCGGACTGCGTACATGCCTGAAAAGCAACTTTCGTTTTTGTTTTTTTATTTTTCTCCTAATTGAGAACGATTTTGCAGAAACAACCTGCGGAGACACTAGAAATCAATATGGTCTACAACTTTGTAGAAGAATTTTTTTTTTTTTCAAATTCTACATTGATTTTTAGTTATCGTTTACGGACTGCGTACATGCCTGAAAAGCAACTTTTATTTTTGGTTTTTTTATTTTTCTACTAATTGCAAATGATTTTGCAGAAACTATGCAAAAAAATGATGTGATGTATAACTTTGCAGAAGAAAGTTTCTCTAAATTCTGCACCGATTTTGGGTTATCGTTCTCGTACTGCGAATATGTTTGAAAAGCAAATTTTACTTTTTGCTTTTGATTTTCCTCATAATTGAAAACTTCTCAATTATATTTTCTCTTCATCAATCATATATTTGTTACTGACGTAACTTTGTTGCAGAAGCCAGTTACATATCGTTCCGATTCAGTCGAGCCGTTGATGATCGTCCAAATTCTATCGAGCTACTGTTGGTACATGATCTTTTGTTATATGATATACTCGTTCATTGATTCTCGTATAATTATTCTTCTAGAGATATAGTTTACACCATTTTATTGATAATCTTTCGTTGATACCATAGTGATTTTTATGATACGATGATGATGTTTTGTTAGTACTTTGGTCATAGTGATTTTCGTTGATACCATGATGTTATTTCGTTGATACCATGGTTATTCTCGGTGATGTCATGATGATATTTTGTTGATTCCATAGTTATTCTCGGTGATATCATGATGTTGTTTCGTTGATACCATGGTTATTCTCGGTGATACCATGATGTTGTTTCGTTGATACAATGATTATTCTCGGTGATATCATGATATTGTTTCGTTGATACCATGGTTATTCTCGGTGATACCATGATGTTGTTTCGTTGGTACAATGATTATTCTCAGTGATATCATGATGTTGTTTCGTTGATACCATGGTTATTCACGGTGATACCATGACGTTATTTCGTTGATACAATGATTATTCTATGATGCTTTTCGTTGATACTATGATGACTTATTCATTTTTATTGACACAATGATGATATTTTGTTAATACTTTGATGATACTCATTGATATCACTACGTTGATAAATGTCATTTTATGTAGTATATACACATATCATTTGCATCACGTAATCACGCATCTTGTACTTTTACATTCATACTTATATGTTATCGTGCGTATATATGTCGTCAAAAGAGTGGCGTCGCGAACCATCTCTTATGGCATTGTGAATGTAATTATTTCACTAACGATGCTAATAATTTTCATGACTATGTTTTTTTTTTAGTCTATGATCTATGTAGGATTGATCAAAGAATTGATTTCATGCAGACAAACTTGGTGACAATAAAAGATTTATAAAGACATGTTTGGTGATGCCATATTGATGACAAGCTACACAACAGATTCACGAAGATACTTCTGATTACGAGCTAATCGATAGCCTTTACACCTCTTTATTGAACCTTTATATTCATTATTGTATTTGATAGGATAAGAGTAATGTGACTCCTCATAAAACATTCATTGTAAAAGGAGTGATGTAGCTCCTCATAAAATATTCATTGTAAAAGGAGTGATGTAGCTCCTCATGAACATTTGTACATTCAATGATTTTTATAATATAACGGTGGGTGTATATAGAGTTGTGGGTTTTTCCCTTGATCCCCCAAGGGTTTTTTTCATCCACAGTTAGGGATCCTTATTTGAGCGGGGGTGTTGAGCTTATATGTGAAGCTACTCGATATATGGCTTCTTTATATATGGCACCCAAGTCCCCTCTATACATACATCATCTCATGTGTGTATTCTACACACTTTGGGGTTCTATTTCTGTGCTCTCTCTCTCTCTCTCTCTCTCTCTCTCTCTCTCTCTCTCTCAACACGTAAAGCCCTCGTCTCCAAAGGCCGCATCAATTTGCTGGATAAAGGCAAACACTTTGTCAGGGCACCAAAGATGTTATCATAGGTGAGAAAAGAGATACTCTTTCCTCTCTCCTTGAACTTCTTGAGCTTTTGTGGCCTTCGACATGCAAGGTATGATTAACGATTTCCTCTCCTCTTGTATTCTCTAGGAGGATAGCAATAGCTTTCGCCGGAAGAGGAGGAAGGTGAAGAAGAAGAAGAAGAGGGTGACCTCTTTCTTGCCCTTTTCTTCCTTTGTTTCATCTCTTCCCTTTCAGAATGACGAGGAGAAGGACTGTTTGATGATCTTTTCCTCTTGAGAGAAGTTGGCGATCGTCTAGACCGCCGTCTTCATGGAGCTCCATCTTCATAGGAACTTAAAGTTTCATTGCTTTCTTGCTCTTTGGATTCCTCCTCTCGTATGGGAGAGAGTCTTCTATAGGGGATCTCTTCAAGAGACCTCCTAAGCTCTCTCTCTCCTCTTGGAGAGGAAGAGAAATTCCATAAGCGCGAAGTTGTTGAGTAACTTCGGCTTGCAAAGCAAGGTTGCCCATAGCTTGCTGCAACCTAGTAACGAGATAATTGACAAACATGAGGGCATCATCATTAGCACCTTCATGTGCAAAATCAAAGCTATCAATGTTCATCCTACTCTCTTCGTTATTGTCAACCATGTTAAGAAAATTTGTGTACGTACTTAGTGTATGCTTTGGCAATTCAAAACCTTAGTTGCCACTCCTCTTAGCCTTTGAAAATTGGCTCTTAAGTATCTACACCCACGGCTCGAAGTGGTTAGTTATAGAGAGTAGTGGAGTGAGTCTAATATTGCAGAATTGCCGAGGGCTAGCTCTTTTCGGACTTCTTATAGCTCAATAATGGTAAAGCCGTAGGCAAGTCTAAAAAGACTCCATTATTAAATCCAAAGCTCCCGAGGTGTGCACCATATCCCACGTAGTGGGCCCAATAAGACCGATAATAGATCCCAATCCCACTTACCCTAATATAATTAACAAAATCAATCATTTATAGGCTACTTAAGGACCTCTCTTCTTAAGCAAGAAAAGAGAAACCTATCAATCATTTATAGGCTACTTAAGGACCTCTCTTCTTAAGCAAGAAAAGAGAAACCTATGCTTTGATACCAATATAATGGAATTGGCCAATTTACTTGAGAGTAGCGGAAATTAGAGAGAATACTTTTGTGAAAATTACTTTGTGAGCATAGCAGGTGAACATAATTGAAGGTAGCAATATAAACATAGCATTTAGTTAACTTGGCATGAACAATACTTTTGCAAGAGAAATGAAATGAAATAAAATGTTATATTAACGTCTTCAAAAAGGCCAGAATGACCTATGAGACCAAACTGATACAAAAGTGGTGAATCTGTTACAAAGTCTGGGTACCTTAGTACTAAGTACTAAGTGTGAAAAGTGTGAAAGTGTGAAAGGAAATGTGAAAAAATAAATACAAAGTATTAAATAAACTTCTTAGGAGCATTCTGGGTGTCTGGCTAGAATGCTTCTAATCCTTTGTTGTAGTCTCCTCCGGTGAAGTGTGCTTCTGCATCTCGATCGTGGTCGTCTCGATTTCCTAAGCTCAGTCGCCCTGTCAATGAGGGTGCCTTTGGTATGGATGTGGGTACTCCTTTGTGCTGGCTGCTAGTCTCTTGCTTCTCCTTCCACTCTTGCTTCTCTCGATCCGAAGAAATCTGTGATCTGCCTCTGAGGCTGTAGTGCTCTTTGTCTTCTCATTAGATTATCCCTGTGCCGATGTATTTCCAGTAGGTACAAGCCTAAGCATCTTTGATCTTGGTATTGCATGACTCTATCTAGAGGTGCAAAGCCTTCTTTAAATAGGCAATGGAAACGCCCACGTATCTCATAGCATACGGTGCAATGGCATATGTAGTGTAATTCTGTCTCCGGCTCCATTCCGCATAACTTGCAAATTCTGCTCTCAGGTGGGATTCCCCTAAATCTGCCAAATTCAATTTCCAGCTGGTGTGAGGATGTACGAATCTGACCAATAGCACATCTCAAACCATGAGACAGGTGGGTATCCATGTAGCTCGGGCGAATCACAAATCCATCTTCAGATAGCTGTAGGAAGTTTTCTTTGTAGTCGGCCATCTTCGTGCCCAATTCTTGTGTAGGGTCTACCAATGTCCTCTTAGTATCCAACTCTATAAGATCCTGACGGATGATTTTATTAATCTCCGTTCGTGTATTGCCAGTGATGGAGCCTTAAGAGAGTATTGGTAGGGGGGTAATCTTTCCATACTGAACCAGTGTCTCTGAAACCACGAAGACAGTTGCGCATACCACCATGATGTATCCCCTTTCATTGCTAACTGTCGAGAGGATTCGAGGGCCAATCTAGTATATCGGCAATTACTTGTATCCCACAAACCATGTATAAAGGACACTGATCTGGTAAGAGCTTCAATTTCTATCAGAGGGGCAGCTAGTTCTGCTCGGATAATCGCGTGTGGTACGGAGGCCTTGGCTCTAATCATTCGGGAAATCATAGATACCAAAGGTCTCTCCATTGGCTTCCAATTATCCTGATCCACAAATGGTCCCCAAATCTGGACCCCATAAAGCATAGCCGAAGCCACCATAGTATCAAAGAGCCAAAGTTTTGTTCGTGGTTCCTGAAATTGCACTTGTGAACACATCCTCTCCAACCCTCCCAAGGCCGCAGAGGCTCTGGACAATCTAGCCTCCGTTGCTTTCTTCGGTCCTACAAATACCACACCAAGGTATGTGTATGCATCTATGTACTCTACTGCATCCTGGCCATATGCAAATGTAGGTGCCGATCTCCTAACCCACTGCGGTGTGGTGTTAAACACCATAACGTTGGTTTTACCCAAATTCACCGACAGTCCGCTGTCCTCCGCGAATTTATGTAATGCATCTAACTGCCTCTGCATTCCATCTGGTGATTCTGCTATCAATACAATATCATCTGCATACAACAACAAAGGGATCCATGACCCTGCAAGTTGAGCACCTCTGTCACCCTCTCTATCAATGTAATCTGATACCTCATCTATATACATACCAAATAAAGTAGGGGACAGTGGGCATCCCTGCTTTACTCCAACGGTGGAATGAACAATGTCGGAATCCCCTTCTGGAGTACGTACATAACCAGTTACTGACCCATATAAGGCCATGATCCCCCAGATAATCTCTTTGGGGACCCCTAACTCTTGCATTCTGCGCATCAATCTGGCCCTTGGTACTGTATCAAAAGCTTTCCGAAAATCCACAAAGCAACAATACATCCTTCTCCCGCTTGCTCTTCCTTCCTCAATAATGGCTCTGAGCGTAAGAAGATGATCTAGAGTGGAATAACCCCTCCTGAATCCAACTTGTCCTGTTGCCCTTATGCCCTCATTCTCTGCCCATCTACTCAATTTTTGTTCCAGAGTGGATGCGTACAGTCGGGTCAATGTGTGACCCACCATAATGGTACGGTAGTTCCCGGGTATCATAGGATCCCCTGACTTGAAAATAGGTACGATAGTAGATAATTTCCAAGATTCAGGTAATCCTTCACACATGACCCGATTAAACAGACGAGCAAGGACTTCTAAAAGTAGATCCCTTGCATGGATCAGATGTTCTGCTACTAGACCCTCATGATCATATGCTCTTCTTGTCTTCATCTTATCAATGGCTTTTTCCACCATTTCCGTAGTAAAGAAAGTACTAGTAGCAGGCAGGGCATGGCTCTAGCGGGTCTGGTAATGGAGGCTGTCCAGATACCATATATAATGATGTTACATATTGACCCCAAATCTCAGGAGAAGTAATTGTCGGAGGTGATGAGTGCTCGTGAAATAAACGCCAGACCTCATGTGAGTCCCGACTCAAGAAGAGCTGATATAAATCCTTCTCCAGTTTGGCTAAAAATGCCCTGTTCTTGCGACGTACTATACGCCGAAGAGCAATCCAAGACTGCTTATATGTGATGGTCCCAAGTGTAAGCTCTTTCTGGACCTGGGTTCTCGTCTCTCTGCATTCCTCGTCGTACCAACTGTTTTGAGGCATGATCCCAGATCCTCTCTTCTGATCAGGCTGAGTATGTGGGTATGCCTCTTGTGCTGCTCCATGTAGTATCTCTGTTAGCTGAGAAGTAATCTCCTCTACAGTATATACTGGCTCGGCTGCCCACATCCTACTATAGATCTGTTCCACATAGACTGAATCAGTCTCTGGTGTGAAAGTATATCTTGTGTGCGTCTTCTTCCTTTGTACTTGAGAGGCATTGTATTGGAAGCAGATTGATAGGGTCAAGAGAGCATGATCCACTGCAATCCTAACCGGTCTGGGTCCCACCTTAAAGTCCTCGATACTAGAAATAAAGCTTGGTGAAGTCATGACATAATCTACTGTGCCGGCCCCATGCCTGTGCGGGAAGCATGTGAATCCCCCAGATAAAGGGAAATTCTCTAGACCATTAAGTATGGCCAAACCATGTGTAGTTGCCATCTCCATGAGATGTCTCCCATATTCAATGTTTTCTTTATCCTGTGAGTTTCTAGTAAGCCCCTCCTGTGATAAATCCACTTCTCTGAGCATTTCCTCAGAAGTATCATAGAATACTGCTTGAGAGTTGGCCGTTTTGGCATTAAAGTCCCCTAAGAGAACGATGTCTCCATCTCTAGAGAACTCCCATATGTCATTATTCAATATGGAGAAAGGGGATTGTCCTTTAGGTGAGGAGTAGACTGATGTACTTGGAGGGAAGTAGCATATAGCACTATATAGAAATCTACCTGTCTCGGCTCTCATTCTCACCCACATATACCTTGCTTGTTCATCTTTCCTGATAATCTGTAGTAGTGGTTTCAGCTCCTCTTTAAATAAGACTGCTACTCCTCCTGAACCCCGGCTACCTCGTAGAGATCTCTTGTCTGGTCGACCGACTGTTTCCCATAAATACCCCTTCACATGTGGCATAAGCTGTCCCGGTATCTGGTGTGTCTCTGAATAGAAAACTATGTCTCTGTCCCTAAAGCTGTCTTCAAAGGCACCTACATCTAGCCTATATGATCCATTACAATTCCATGCCGCTATGCGAAGCGTCGCCCCATAGGTCTCGCACCGTCATGATGCGCGCTTTTCTAGAACCACTACTTTCCCTCCTCTATAAAAGGCGATTTTCCCCTTTTCTCTTGCTGCCCTGATCTCTGGCATCAACTCTTGCATGTGTGCCACTTGTGCCAATGTAAGGTCATCTCCCAAGAAAATCCCGGTTTTCTTAAGAGTTTGCCTCTTCTTTAGAAATTCTTTCCTTATTTCTATATTCGGGAAGCGGAGAATAAGTGCCCTATCCTTTATGTTTCCCTTCTCATCGACTCCTTTCTTGCCCACTCTCCATGCACTTGTGTGAGTAGGCTCTGTGATGCCCATGCGTTGTAGTAGTTCCCTCACCTCTTCATCTACATTCTCTTTGTCCTTGACTCCTGTGACCCGCACATGCAAAGCCCGAGTCTTCCTTTTCTGCTCTTCCTCAATGGTCATATTAATAATGGTGGAAGTAGGTGTGGTCTCAGGCATCTGGGCCTTCCCTTTCTTCGCATCCTCAATCCATTTCTCTGCTTCATCAACCTTTTCTTGTGTCTTAACAAGACGTTCCGCCCATGAAGACGCTGTTTTCGATTTCTGTTCATCTCCTTCCCGTAGAGCTTTCATCTGATCCTTCATGTCCTCGAGCTCCTTCAACACCGAAGGTTGGTCGTCTCCCTTCTCCTTAGTTGCAGATTTGCAAGCCGCAAGTTCTCCTTTTAGCTCCTCGATTATTGCATCTTTTTCCTCCATGTGCTTTTCCATATTTGTTCTCCATGCTTCAAAACTTGCTACTGCCTCATCGAGTTTCTTTTGCATAATGCATTCTATTACATTTACTTCGGCCTTGATTAGGTTTCGTAATTCCGTTTTCACGATCTAAATTTCCTCATTCTGTATCCCCCGGATCTCTCTCCTTAGTTCTCTCATCATGTCTCCATACATGGAGTTTCTGTAGCTCTCGGTGTTCGCGTGCATTTCCTTCCTGATGTCATCCCTCATACAGTTTAGCTCTGATTTGAGCATAACTTGGACCTTCTCCATCAATAGCTCATCATGTATCTTGGAGGTTTTTCCAACGCGTAAAGATCCTGGTGATAGTACAGTATCTCTGTTTCTCCTTTTGAAAGTAGCCGTTGTTTTTTTTGGGGTGGTGTAGCTATCTACACCCGGCCCTTCCCCTTCGGTAGACGGGTCTATCGAACCCGAGCCCCAAATCTGGGATAGGGTACTAAGATACTAGGGTGAGGGATTGAGAGTATCGCAAACTTAACCAGTTTACCTTAAGGCCTTAAATCGCTTTAAATTGGACGCAAAGAGAAGGCTTAAAATCTCTTTTAGACTTAAAATTTACCTTAGCGCTTAAAAATTGAAATAAACTTAGACGTAGGGGCTCTTGACTTCCTACGCGTAGAACAGCAGGGGCGTAGGAAGTCAAGAGCCCCTCCAATAGGCATTTGTATTATAGTTTCTCCCATCAAGAGAGACTTGTTACATAATAGCATAGTAATGAAGATGGAGAAGATGGCAAGTTTAAGCATTGAAGCATGGCTCTTGGTTGAATTTTGCATTCCATAGCCAAGAGTGTTGGTGTAGGCTCTCAACCTCTCTACTTACTTGGAGAAGGAGAGGGAGCTCTTGCACTTTGCACTTCACACAATGAGAGTGTGTACGAGTATATGTGGGAGAGTGTATCCCACAAGCAGGCCCCCTACTTGCTTTGGTCGACCCCCCCTTGTAGCCCATGCTTGAAGCTCATTGGACCCCTTCGGGCCTAGCCAATCACAAGCAATAATCATACCAAGCAACAAGGGTAGCCTTGGCAGAAGTGTCTCCCTTTCCCCTTTGAGAGAGAGGGCTTGACAAATGCTAAAACAATTAATTAAATCCACTAAATTATTATGGGACCCCTTGGAAGGCCAACCAATAGGCTTTAGGCACACCATGAGGGTAACCTATCTAGGGGCTTGACATGTGTCCTACTTGCCTCTTGGCCAAGGGGTGCCCTTTGGAAGAGAGAGTGGTCAAGCAACCACCCCCCCCCTTCTTGCATGGCTCACTCCCTCCTTGTAGGGATTTGCTTTAACTTTTGTGTCACCTCAAACCCCTCAACCTTGGGCCTAGTTCTCACCACAAGCTTGGTCCTTAAGCCCCTCAAGCTTGGGTTGGGTTCCCACCTCAAGTACAGCCCTAGCATCTAAAGCATGACAAGCACCTCAAGCATCTCAATCATCAAGCACTTCAAGCATCTCAAGCATCTCAGTCATTAGGCATGACAAGCATCTCAAGCTTGGGCCCTAGCTTACCTAAGGTCAAAGGACTTTTAACACTAACTATTGGAGGTCTTCAATGAAGCTTACCCTAAAGTCTTTATGCTCCATTGGTTAGCCTTGCTCTTTGATAGACCATATCTCATTTGGGCCCCTTTACCATTGGCCACGTGTTGAGGTATGTTGGGTTAAAGGCCTAAATAACCCCTTTTTGTACATTTTTATACTTTGTCCATGTTTAATGTGAACCTACATTGAACCTGGACACATTTTTTTAAAGTCACTTATAATAAAAGTGGGAAAATTTAAAACCCACTTATTGAGTTTTCCCCAAAAACATACGAGCTCCCTCTCTCTCTCTGCTTTTGATTACTAGCGCTTCTTTTCTGTTGCACTGTGCCTCCTGCTTCTTGCCCCAATCTTGCACAACATCACGACGTGCACCTACCGGTACCCTTTGCTTTGCGCTTTCAACTGGTATCAAAGCCCTAGGGTTTCAAAACAGCCTTGCGCAGTCTGCTGGACAGTAAGTTAAATTTGCTCTCCCGCGATAATTTTCGCTTCTATCACGAAGTCCCTTGCTTCCGGGATCAAAAAGGTCACCAAAACAGTTAAAACAAGCTGTTTTTAGGTCAAAACAAGTGATTTACAGGTTATTACACGTCAAAACAGCAATACGCAGGTGCACCAAAGTTGTGGGATCACATATATTGATGTTTGTCGCGACAAATTGAGTGAAAAGCTGAGTACAGGTGCTTGAAATTGCACATTTCAGCTGAAATTTCAGATTTGGATTGTTCTACGTAAAGAAACTATGGTTCTTTGTATGCAAAGTCTTGTGGTTGCTATAATTTGCTGAAATTTTCAGCCTATTGCATCTCTCTTGTATACACACTTGTGGTTGAATTAAGATGGCTTCTTCCTCTTCCGTATCTGACACTAAAAGTTTGATGGAAATCAAACGGTTTGATGGTCAAGGCTTCGATCTTTGGCAAGAACGCATGCAAGGTATCCTTTTCTTAAAGGATTGTGAAGATACACTGGAACAGAATAAGCCACCAGGTTTGTCTGACGAAGAGTGGGCCGGGTTAAATAAGAAAGCTATGGCCTACATCAAAATAGCTATCAATAATGACATTTTGACGGACATCAAGCGTTTGGACTTTGCTTATGCAATATGGTAAAAGCTAAAGTCCAATTATGAAAAGACCACGCTTGTGAACCAGGTGCATTTGATGCGAAAGTTGGTGAATATGCAGCTTGATGACTCAAAGTAAGCTTCTGAGCATTTGAGTGCTTTTAGAGGTGTGTTGAGTCAGTTGCAAGATAGTGGGCTTCAGCAATTTGATGATAAGCTCAAAGCTGTTTTCTTGCTTAACACTGCTAAATACTTGGGAAACATTGGTTGTCTCCTTGAGTAACAGTCCCACCCTCACGTATGACGGTGTGAGAGGGTCTATTCTCAATGAAGAGTAGACGCAAGTTTAGTTGGGAAGGTGACAGTTCTGCCTACACTGCAAGAGGTAGAAATCAAAAGCGTGATGCAGGCAACAAGACTCAAAATAGAAGTAAGAGCAAGACAAAGGTAAAGATGTCACTTGTTATCAATATGGTACAAAGGGTCACAAGAAACCCAATTGCAGGTATTTCAAGAAAGAGCAAGAAAGGAAGAAGGAAACGCAAGATAAGAAGAAGAAAGACCAGAAGAAAGGGAAAAAATCAGCAAGTGATTCCTCCAAGGATGCTGAGAATGCAAATGTATCCTCTAGTGTGGTCATTAAGGAATTGTCAGACGTTGAGGAAATTCTGGTTGCGGCTTTATGCCCCTCAGATTTGGTGATAGCTAATGCAGAAAACATACTTATCTCGAAGAAAGATGTCATTGATGCATTGCTTAGTGCTAATGATGGCTTATCTCAGTCTTGGATAATGGATTCTAGTGCTTCATTCTGTGTGACTCCATCTTTGGAGTGTTTGGCTACATATGCTGCAGCCAATTATGGCAAGGTGTACCTTGGTGATAATTTTGCTTGCAACATTGAGGGAATGTACCATGCGTTTGGCTCTTAACAATGGTCAAAGCTTGTGTTGAATGATGTCAGGTTTGTACCAGGCATTAAGAAAAGTTTGCTATCTATTGGCCAGTTGGATGCACATGATTATACGACCATTTTTGCTGGAGGTTCATGGAAGTTGCTTAAGGGCTCTACGCTTGTTGCAAAAGGGTCTAAAAGATGTACTTTGTACTATCTTCGATGCAAAGCTTTGCTTGGCAAGTTTCTGGTTGTTGCTGAAGTTGCTTCACACACGGAATTGTGGCATAAGAGACTTGGCCATATGAGCCAAAGGGGTATTGATGTGCTTTCCTTTCTGAAGAGGGTTGATGTAAATGGCAAAAACTTGGATTTTTGTAACATTGTCTTTATGGAAAGCATAAGAAATCTTCTTATTACTCTGGTGTCTCTCACAAAGCTAATCCTCTTGATCTTATTCACTCAAATGTATGCACTATGCATGTTAAGTCTTTTGGTGGTGCATTATATTTTGTTACATTCATTGATGACTGTACTAGGAAAGGATGGGTACATTTGTTGAAAAGTAAAAGTAAGACTTTTAATGCTTTTAAGAAGTTTCATGCTTTTGTCACTACGCAAAAGAGTAGTAAGCTTAAATGTCTCAAATCTTATAATGGAGGAGAGTATGTATCTGCTGAATTTCAGTGTTTTTGTGATGAAAACGGGACTAAAAGGGAGATGACAGCCCCTTATAATCCGTCTTCTAATGGTGTGGCTGAGAGGTATAATCGTACTTTCTGTGAGAGAGTGCAGATGTTGTCCACCGCTAATCTTTCCCAAGAGTTTTGGGGAGAGGCATTGAAAACTACAATTCATATTTGCAATCGCTCTCCTAATAGTACACTGAAAAATGACATTCCAAAGGAGGTTTGGTCTGGCAAAACCTGCCTCTTAAGATTATTTGAGAGTATTTGGCTACGAAGCTAATGTTCATGTACGCAATGACTTGAGAACAAAACTTGATATGAAGTCCATTAAGGGAGTCTTCCTAGGTTATGGGGAAGAAGGTGAAATGGGCTATAGAGTATGGTTACCACGGTTTAGAAAGGTAATACGCAGCTGAGATGTAGTGTTCAATGAGGCAAAATTGCTAAAGAATGCTACAAAATCTGATGCTGACAAGAAAACAATCAGATTTCAGCCTTTCGTGCCACCCATTGATGTTGAAAAGGAGCCTCATGATGCATTACCGCAAGCTGAAATTGATAATCATCCGGTTAACCTTGAGCCAAAAGAGGTAGGACATGATATTGATGCTCCTAATGAGGAAGGACAGCCACCTGAATTGGCTGAAAATTATTTTCAACAGCATGATAGAGCTGAAAACGAGTTGCCTTATAATATGGAACGGTTGCCTAAGAATGTAGATCATTGGGTACGCAGGTCAACTCGTTTGAGAAGGCAACCGCAAAGATTTAACCCCTCTTTGGATCATGTAATGTTGACAGATGAGGGTAAACCTCTTACATATAAAGAGGCCAAATCAAGTAAATCAAGCAGTAAGTGGGAGCTTGCAATGCAAGAGGAAATGAAATCCTTGTATACAAATGATACTTGGGATCTTGTGCCATTGCGTAAAGGGAGAAAGGCTCGTCCTAACAAACGGGTGTACAAGATTAAGATTGTGGATGAAAAACCTTCAGTACAGGACGAGATTGGTTACAAAAGGATATGCACAGAAAGAAGGAATTGATTTTCAAGTTTCAAGAAATCTTTTTCCTTATTGTAAAGCTTACAACTTTACGTATCCTTTTTTCTCTCGTTGTAGTGCTTGATTTGGAATTGAATCAAATGGATGTAAAGACAGCATGGTGACATTGAAGAGGAAATATACATGAAACAACCTGAAGGTTTTGTAGTTCCTACACGTGAGGAACTTGTATGCAAACTGAAAAGGGCTCTGCATGGTTTGAGAAAATCATCACGACAGTGGTATAAGAAGTTTAACACTTTTATGCTGTCTCAAGGCTTTAAATGCAGCAAATGATACTTGGGATCTTGTGCCATTGCCTAAAGGGAGAAAAGCTCTTCCTAACAAATGGGTGTACAAGATTAAGATTGTGGATGAAAAACCAAAGTACAAGGCGAGATTGGTTGCAAAAGGATATGCATAGAAAGAAGGAATCGATTTTCAAGAAATCTTTTTCCCTGTTGTAAAGCTTACAACTTTACGTGTCCTTTTTACTCTCGTTGTGGTGCTTGATTTGGAATTGAATCAAATGGATGTAAAGTCAACGTTTTTGCATAGTGACATTGAAGAGGACATATACATGAAACAACCTGAAGGTTTTGTAGTTCCTACACGTAAGGAACTTGTATGCAAATTGAAAAGGGCTCTGTATGGTTTGAGAAAATCACCACGACAATGGTATAAGAAGTTTGACACTTTTATGTTGTCTCAAGGCTTTAAACGCAGCCATGCAGACCATTGTTTGTATACAAAAAGGGATGAAGATGGTAGTTCCATCATACTTGTTCTCTATGTTGATGACATGCTACTTACCGAGAAACATAAAACTAGTCTTGATGCTCTTGGGCATGCGTATTAAAAGAGATAGAAAGCTGAAATGGCTGTTTTTATCTCAAGAAAGGTACATTGTAAAAGTACTTGACAGATTTAATATGGCTGATGCTAAGTCTCTTGGGGTACCTTTACCTCCATATACTAAGCTTAGCAAAGCAGATTGCCCAAAGGATGAGGTGGCATTGAAAGTAATGAAGGGAATCTCTTATGCATCAGCTTGTGATTCTCTTATGTATACTAAGGTTGCTACTCGTTCCGACATTGCTTATGCAGTGGGAGTTGTTAGTTGATACATGTCGAATCCGGCAAAGCGCATTGGGAAGCTGTCAAATGCATTCTGAGATTAAAGTATTCCGGCAAAGCGCATTGGGAAGCTGTCAAATGCATTCTGAAAGGTACACAATCAAAGTGTATTTGTTATGGCAAAAGTGACTTAAACTTGCAGGGATATTGTGATGCAGACATGGCAGGTGACATGGATACCAGGAAATCTACCAGTAGATATATATTTGCTATTGCTGGTGGTGCAGTCTCTTGGTGTTCTAGGTTGCAGAAAATTGTAGCATTGAGTACTACTGAGGTTGAATGTATTTCAGCCACAGAAGCTTCAAAGGAGGCCATTTGGTTGGGCAGACTTGCAAAAGAACTTGGCATGCCTACTCATACACCCGTGTTGGGTTGTGATAACCAAAGTGCTGTCTATTTAGCCAAAAATGCCATGTTTCATGCGCGTTTCAAACACCAGTATCACTTCATACGACAAGTATTGGAGGATGGTCTAGTCACCTTGACTAAGATCCATACATATGATAACCCTACAGATGTTCTCACCAAGAGTCTTGCTAAGGCTCAACATGAGCATTGCATACAGCTGGTGGGAGTTAGTTAACTTAAAGGCGTCATTTATGCCTTTAAGTGGGAGGTTGTTGGTTTAAAGGCCTAAATAACCCCTTTTTGTACATTTTTATACTTTGTCGAGGTTCACATTGAACATGGACACATTTTTTTAAACTCGCTTATAATAAAAATGAGAAAACCCAAAACTCACTTATTGAGTTTTCTCCAAAAACATACGAGCTCTCTCTCTCTCTGCTTTTGATTGCTAGCGCTTCTTCTCTGTTGCACTGTGCCTCCTGCTTCTTGCCCCAATCCTGCACTACATCGCGACGCGCACCTACTAGTGCCCTCTACTTCGTGCTTTCAAGATAAATCTATAAGCACATGTCTATATCCTAACCCTCATTCCCATTTATTCTCCCACATTAAATGATCAATTTTAAGATGAGAAAATCATTTGGGGTGGTTAGATATTAGATTTTATGACACAAGGCATCTCTTATCTTGGTATCTCATAACTCTAGACAATGGTCCAAAACATTCTCTGAAAAGAAAGCGAATACGGCGCTATATCTCATAGTACACTGGACAATGGCATACATAATGCAGCTCTTTCTTTGGCTCCATATGACATAGTTGACACGTCCTAGCCTCTGCTGGTACTTCTCTAAATCTACCAGTCTCAATATCGAACTGAATCTACCATCAGACTTTCCGTTTGTATACTCCACCGTCTCCTGATCATAGGTAAAGGTGGGCGCTGACCTCTTGCCCCACTGTGGTGTGGTGTTAAACACCATGATCTTGGTCTTGCCAAGGTTCACATACAAGCCACTATCCTGAGAAAAAATGTGCAAGGCATTCAAGTGACGCTGCATTCCCTCTTGAGGGTTGGAAATCAGCACAATATCATCAGCATATAGCAACAATGGAATCCATGTCCCTGTCAGCTATGCTCCTCTATCACCCTCCCTCTCTATGTAATCGGAAACCTTATCCACATACATACCAAAGAGAGGAGGAGGACAGTGGCCACCCCAAATCAGCTATGTGGGCACCCCCATCTCTGTAGTCTGCGCATCAATCTGCTCTAGAAACTGAATCGAAAGCTTTGCAAAAATCCACAAAGCCACGATAAATCCTGCTACCCTCCTCAATAATGGCTCTGAGCGTCAATAAAGGTCCATAGTAGAAAATCCCCTCCTAAAACCCACTTGTCCTGGTGCTCGTATGCCCTCTCTCTCTGCCCATCTACTGAATTGTTGCTCAAGAATGGATTCATACAGCCTAGCCAATGTGTGTCCAATTATGATAGTGTGATAGTTCCCACGTTTCATAGGATCTCCTGCCTTGAAGATGGGCACAATAATGGACCTACTCCAAGTATCAGGGAGACCCTCATACATGGCTCAGTTGAACATTATTGCTAAAAAATCTGCAAGCATATCTCTAGCATGTATAAAGTGCTATGCCATCAGGACATCATGATCATAGCCCTTCCAGTCCTCATTCTGTCAATAGCTTTCTTTACCATCTCGACAATAAAGAAAGTGCATGTCTATGTGCATGGCTCTAAAGGATCTGGTAAAGGTGGTTGTCCCATTATTGTATAGAGAGATGCTGCATACTCACCCCAAGTCTCAATGGAGGTAATGGCTAGGGGTGAGGAGTGCTCGTAAAAAAAATTTCCATGCCTCACCTGAGTCTTGACTCAGAAAGAGCTGGTACAGGTCCCGCTCTAGCTGGGCAAGGTAGGCCCTCTTCTTTTGTCACACTAAATGACGGAAGGTAGTCCATGACCGTCCGGCGTCTATAAGTAGTGACCCCCAAAAGTACTTCCCTTTGAAGTCTCACTCTCGTCTCTCTACACTCCTCATCATACCAACTGTTTTGGGGAATGCTCCCAAACCGTCATCTATGCTCTGGCTGAGTGTGTGGGTATGCCTCTATGGCTGCATCGTGCAATGTCTCTATCAATATTTGGGTAAGCTCCTCTAGTGGAAGTCCCGGCTCCTCTGTGCACAATCGTCTCTGAATCCCCATCTGTGTAAAACACCGTCAGCCTCCGGAGTGAAGGTGTAGCAAGTAGGTGCAAATATGCATGCCACCTGAGCTGTACTGAACTAAAAAGAGAGTCAATGTGAGGAGTGCATGGTCCACTGCTATACCAACATGCATAGGGCTGACTCTAAAGTCCTGAATAGAAGGCATAAAGCTGGGCTGAGTCATGACATAGCCAAACTGTGCTGGCCCCATGTCTATGCGGAAAACAAGTGAAACCATTCGTTGCAGGAAATCTGTGTAGGTCTAGCCGGTCCCATGTCACCGGCATCAGCTCTCTTGACATTTCGTTTGCAGTGTCATAAAATACTGTTTGGGAGTGGCCTGTCTTGGCATTGAAGTCCCCTAAAAGGATGATACCCCCTTCCTTGGAGAATTCCCAATGTGTCATCATCTAGAACCGAGAAAGGGGACTGCCCTCTAGACGTCGCATAGACTTAAGTGCTGGAGCAAAATAGCATATAGCAAAGATCTGGGAAAAGTTCTCCACGTTGATAACAAACTGTATATAGAAGTGATCAAGGGTGGTCCAGCATAGATTTGACATGCCCTTGATGGATAGACCCATTGGTACACACGACTGCTACTGCTACTACCATCTGCTCTTGCACACAAGACCACTGGCTCGGCCTAAACATAGGCAACATCCACACTATGAACTGGAATCACACCAAATTGTATCTCCTCCGAGCAACAAGATGAATCTAGAGAGAGAGGATCCACAACTCAAGGCTGTCATCATATGGCTGCCCTCTAGAGGAAAGGAAATCCTCTGTTCTCCTAGGCCTGCATCTAAGATAGCCTGCCTCTGCATGTAATTGCACATCTATGGATTGCCCAAAGGAGAGGATGCCGCCAAGGTGCTGCTCCGTAGCCATATCTGAGAGGAAACGTCAAGCTGCCCAAAAATGGTAGGGATGGGCTGCTCCCCAAAAATAATATGGGCTGCCCTCCCAGTGGACTGCCCAAAAACCCCAAACTAGGGCTGCCCCATGAGGGAGCGCCTTACACGCTGAGCACAACATACCACAAGAGGCCCTCCCTAGACCTGCGTATATAAGGCCATAGGCTGGCTGCTTGACCAACGCATCAGCCCCCACGACCTAATAAATAGGGCAAAAGGTGGGCAAATGGTGGAAAAGGGCACTACGCCCATAGGGCTCTAGGAAAGAAACTGACAATGCTGGGAAAAATACTCCCAGCCAGCTGCAGCCTAAAAGGCCATGGATGGAACCAAAACCCCGAGCTACACATGGCTGGAAAATTCCAACATGAGAAAACTACCTCACTCTGGCTGGGCACAGCCACTGAACAGCCCTCACTCCTTTTCACCTGTCCCTGGGAGATATGGGGACCAACTGGCGAATCCAGAGAGATGCCATAACTCTTTACATGATCTCGTCTCAACTTGCGGTGCTCTTTCTTTTTCTCCAAATCCAGGAGAGTCTTCCTTCTTTGTCCTTGCTAAGGTTACTTTTTTTCTTATAAATGTCATCCTTCCACTTGGCTAGGAGCTTATTGAGGTTAAACTTAATTTATAAGGCATCTACTTTTCCAAATGCACTTCGCTAAAAAATGGAAGGACAAAGATAGTCTGCCCCATTGTTGTCAAAGTACTCAAAAGGCAACAATTGATCCTCCCTGAGCTAAGTTGGCAAGCGCAAAATTGTTGTACCATCAAGGACCCACTCCTAAACTCTGCAATTGTTGAGAGGCTTCGGTGCGTAATTGATATAAAGTGGGGTTGGCGGCCACAAAAAACCTTGCCATCAACGTATCCACTCAGTGGCTCTTGTCATCCATTCCAATTGATTGATGCCTGTGTGTTCTACTGAGACTACAGAAAAGAGGAATTCTTAAAGACACCTTTAGTCTTCAAAGCATGAGAAACGGTCATCATAGTATACCCTATGCACCTGCTCAGTGGCTTTTATCTTACATATTTTCGACTCCATAGCCTTTGGTATTCAAATTTATTGAACAATGAGATGTACTTCTTTTTCCTTGTTAAAAAAATGTTTGCAATATGCTAAAAGAGACCAAGCAATAATTTTCAAATATATGATATACTGTTCATAGAAACTTACATGGAAAATGGTAACCCAGCTGCTGCCAAATTAGCATCAATCTTTAGCTGATCTGCACTAGAAGCCAACGCCACCTTCAGACCGGCAGCTTTGCACTGTACTAGCACAGCAGGAGAGCGTTTCAGCAAGAAAGAATCACCTCCTTCAGAATCCTCTACTTCATGTCTTCTATTTTGTCAAAAAATGGCAAGAGGACAAGACAATTACCTGCATAATCAGATCCAAAGCCCCAGGAAAACCTAGACCAGAATTAGGCTTTGCGTACTGTCCACACACAGCATGACTAGTTATATCATACCAGATTCAGAACCTAAAATAATTCTTTGAGCATAGCAAGGCTTGACGTACAGATAGCATAAAATAGCACACTTAAAAATGCAACAACTTCATTATAAGTAAAACAACTGGCGGGGCTGTCAACTAAACCTTTTCCAAATATATCTGGAAAAACCGGGATTTTGCAGTAGAAACATCAAAATCTTTCACTCCATGAACCTTGGCCACACCTCCCAAGAAATTTGCTTCACCTGCAAATCACAGTTTCAAGAGCTGGCCTGTTTGCATTTGAACACTAATTTCTTTATCTTTGTACAGACAAAACCACCTAACTGTATTTTGTATGCCCATAAAAAGGAAGAAAACGTAAGTTTATCTTTGTACAGACAAAACCACCTAACTGTATTTTGTATGCCCATAAAAAGGAAGAAAACGTAAGTTTGAAATACACAATTAATTCATTGCTGAAGAATCAAGGTTTCTATAACCATCTACAATCCTTAAAATTCAGAGATTATATATTCACATGAGAACGTCTCATTCAATGACAGAAGCGTGATTCATAAAAGGCACAAAATCTATACAAAGACCAGTGTACAGCTATCGAGCCCTTTATAAGCATTACGTATAAACAAAGCCTTCACAAATTAAGAGCGGCAAACTACAGTCACATGTTACATGCCTCTACCAACTAAACTAAGTGTACAGTTGTGCCCTCGAAATAATCTTACCCATTAAGGAAAAGGGTGGACCCACAAAAAATATCAAACCTGTGTTAGGTAACAACCTGAGAGTCATGGCTGTATAGCACACTGTATAGTGATGTCCAGGCACAAAACTGCGATTTTCTCTTTTCAATCAAGCAATATAATAATTAAATAAATACAAAGCTGTGTACCCAGAATAAGCCTAAATGGCAACTTCAACTGCAAATGTCCCACATCATAAGCTGAGCCGAGTAGATCAAGAACCTCAGAACCTAAAATATCTGTAGCTAAAGTACAACACAAACAGAGGGATGGGTTTTGTAAAATGCTAAGGAACCATAAGAACTTGTTTACATAGGCAAAATCATTTTCCTTCATAACCAGAAGGGCATAAATTCTTGAATTCACCATGTTAACTTGGTATGTTCGCATGGCAAAGGCTGTTTCCCTTGAGCCAAAATGGATGAGAGGCATGTAAATCTGGCGGCAATGATGCCCCCTTGGGATAAAATGATACAAGCTGCGTAGTTCCACTCAAGTAGTGAAAGATTCACAGCAGCTGGCTGATGCTTAGATCCTATGCCATACATAAATATGCTCACCTATGAGACTACAACCAAAAATGTGGCCTTGTATTGCAAACATAAATAAGGCAACCAATAGCCTCCTGATAGAGAGTTACATCAAAGTAATCTCCACCATATGAACACTCAAAATTCAAACAAAACTCCATAGGAGTAGCAATAGGCTTCCAGTACTTAAGGCCAAATCTACGTAACAATGTTTCAATACACTTTGGATCACACAAAGTAATACCTCCATCACATTGCCTAAACTAGATGCCCAATTATGTTGTAAAAGCCCACTTCTTGTGATATTTGATGATGCGAAAGTGTGGTCAGGGCCGAGGGCTGGCCCAAATAAGGGAGCCTCGCTCCAAAACGAACACCTAAGTGCGTGCGCGCGCACACGAGCGTCAGAATTTTCCACACAAAACGACATCCCAGCTTGTACGGTCAGCAAGTTTTCCCTTGAGGCCTGCAATCAAAGAATCTGTTTCCTTTATGCACTTTTCCATTTTCAATTTCCACAATTCAAAAGAAGAAAGTGCATTTTCCAATTTCTTCCACACCACACGTTCCATTACATTCACTTTTGCTCTCGTATTGCCTGTAATTCCCCTCTTAGTGCCGTTTACATCCCAACGCAAAATTCACCTAGCATTTCTTTTTGCAAAGAATTCCTCATATGCATAATCTCCTCCCTTTTAAGGCTCAACTCAGCCCTAATAATCACCTTCCCTTTTTCATACATGAGTTCAACTTGGTTTTAAAAGGCTTTCGCGTTCTTAATATAACCCACGACAGCATGCTTTCTTGCACCTTCCTCCAGAAAGTGTGGGTTTCTTTCAATGGTGTTGGATAAATGCTTCGTCTTTGACGTTCACTGACCTATCCATTGCTACTCTAAAACTAAGGGTGTGTTTTCCTATGTGACAAGCAAGGCCCCTCCTTGTAACAAGCAAGGCACTTGCTTAAGCAGGCCCTCTGCCCAAGCTAGGCCTGTGCTCAAAACATTAGAAATGAGAGTGGGTGTGAACCTTAGCTGTAACATCTGATTTTCTCCTTAGGAATCAACCTTCGAATCATACCCAGCGAATTTGACATAACTGATCAGCCTCCCGTCGCCCTCAAGCCTTCAACATAGGCACTTCAGCGAGAGTCAATGTCATCAAGCACTCCAGCACTAGGTCACTAAACCGGACCATTCTAGCAACAAGATATCACTCAACGCGAGAGAAGCAGCCCATGGAGGGGAAGCCATAAAAGAGAGTTTTGGTTTCTTTCTAAAAGAGGGACGAAAGAGAAGTTCAATTTTTGAGAGAGAAATGCTCACTACTTTAGAGAAAGAAAAATCTGCTAATTCTAGAGAGAGAGAAACAAGTTCTAGAGTTTGAAAAATCTCCTAAGAGAGAATCAGAATTTTTGAATTTGGGAGAGAAAATCACTCCATGACTTGGGAGGATGATGTTGATCAAGTGTTAGGGATGGACCACCTTTTCAAAGAGAGAGTATCTGCGATGACTGACTAGATAGACACAATGAACTGTTGCGTCTTTGACCTCAACACACTAATCCCCATCCTAAAACCATTTACGAAACCCCTCATATTTCAATTCTTTTCTGTGTTTGTGTAGAATGACTGTAGCAAGGTAATTGGCAGCCCTAGGTGACATCATCAGCCAGCATTGCTGAGGAGATTGGCTTCAACTAAACCCTATAATATTGCATCCTTGACAGCCAGCAATCTACCCCAGTCAACTTGAAGCCAAGATGGAAGAGGCAGAGTTCCCCTTCAAAGATTACTGGCCTCTAGATAGATGCCCTTGGCGGTATTTCTATACTTTATTGATAGAGAGGAAAGTTGCGTCTTCTCTATACGACCATGAACTCAGTTTGGTTACAACGGGCCACAATTTTATAAGTGCCTTGGCCTCAAAAGCAGCTTTAAAATCATCTGCTAGAGATGAGGTATAGATATAGAGAGATAAAGATGCATCAATGGGGTCTCAAGCAACCCTCTTAACAGTTCCCCCACACCGTCAACGATGTGGTATTTTCTTTGGATTGCGAGAATGGAATGTACACCAATGCAATACCTCAATGTAAGTCTCGACTCGACTCAAATGGATGATGTAGCCGATATAACTCTTCAAGATGAAGCACCTTCATGGCTGATTTGATGTGCCGGTGAGATCCGACTTGATGTGGGTTGCACGTGGCAACCACAAGGCAGATATTGGGCTGATTTGCGCACCCGATGTGAGAGGATCCAAGGGCCGAATTCTGGCTGCAAAAACAAAAATCTGAATCGAGCAAAGATCGCGCAAGAGAGCTGGCTGAAAATGATACAGAAGATGAGGCTGTTGATGGGGAACAGAAGCTCCACATCGCAACCAAGAGGAAGCACCGCCTGGAGGGGGGAGAGGATTGCCAGAAGCTTCAAAAGATGGGACGACCTTGCTGGGCAAAAACACTAAAGATGAAGGTGGGGGTGATCTTGTTCAGAAACACTAGAGATGCCTCATTACTGATGGTGCCAGATATTAGGAGGGAATGAGAGAGGTTAAGTGGTCTATTTATAGGGGTAAGTCACCTCGAGTTCCTGTGGCCATCTACCACCTAATAAATGAAGTACCATTTAGTAAATGCAGAGTGCACACATAGGGTTTCTGGCACTGTTCCTACCGTATCTCACGAACAAATGATGCACTAGGATCTGAACCGATGCGTTCTCTTAAGACCTAATCTTCATGCTCATGTTACCGAATGCCCACCCAAGTGTAATAACGACCGTCAAACACGTGTACAAATGCAAGAGGGTTCCAAACCTATATGATGGACTTGTCAGGGCATGCAAGTCCAGCAAGTAGGCTAACAAAATTTCTAGAACTAAATCCTTAGACTCTATAGACAAATCTTGGCTCCTACTAGCATGCCCATGTGGCACACAGAGCCATGTGCACGAGACATTCCCTTCTGCTGAAGGTGAGGTATAGGTATTGAACTCCATGCACACCACGAGAAGTTCTCCAATGACTAGCCTTCTAGATAATGTCCTCCACGGCTACTTCTCAGAAAATTTGGCTCCGTTGGGTTGTATGGAAATGTCCAATTGAAATGGATGATGGTCATGATGCATCTAGCAATGGGTTGCAATGTGGATGGTTACCAGCAAACAATAACCTTTGCTACCCCAACTCAAATGGTGAAAACCAAAACACAAACCAGATGGATGCTCGTAGAGTGGATGCATGGATATGCTAACGCCAATGTCCACGAAGGTTATCAGGCAAGCCTATGTTGCACCTACTTGACAAGATTGGCGAGAGCAACACCATACAAATGATGAAGATGGGTATGTCCTTTGGATTACCCATGAACTGTAGAAAATCCTTCGTATGATGTCTTTGGAAACCTCCAAGTAACTCCTCAAAAATAGAGGCTCCTCTCGAGGCTTCTACTAGATTGTCAAATGATAAAAGCTTTAGATGGATCCTCCTCTCTACAACAAACGTGGCTACGAACGTAGGCTCACAACGCTTGCAAAAACCCATGGTGGTTATCCTAGATTGGATTCCATTGGCTCCAAATTGGTCGCTCCCGATTGCTAAGATAATGCAAATGGTGTGGATCCTATGTGCCGCCAAGATGTATATAGATCAATAAAAATCCAATGCCTCTTCTTGATAGATGACATCTCCAAGGAGATGGGGGAGATGGTTATCCAAACAGTGCCAAGACTTCAAAGTGGATTGGATGGTATGGACATTAGGAAGAGAATGGGGTCTAGGAGGGCCTCTTTATTTGGTAGTTTAAGAAAGCCAAACCTTTTGTATTGAGAAAGTAATTCAAAGGACATCTTTTGAATTCAAACATGCAAAACGGCTATTTTATTTGAATTCAAAGTTTCCCCCCAAAATGGAATTTAAAATCTAACGGGTAAAACCATATCATGTAGCATAACTATGGAAAGAGCTCGATGCGTAGATTGTAGATCTATGATCTCCGCTCAAATTAGAGATCGTATGTGGAACTTATGGGAGGCCGAAAATCATAAAATTGTCCATCTCCTTTTTGGGGGGGAAAGTGCATCCTTTGACCACTCTTACACATCTCTTACACACCCACCATTCTTGCACACATGGCATATACCTATTTGTCAAAATGTTAATCACCTCTATAAGCTCATGGCAAATAAAGAGGCCCTCCTACACCCCATCCTCTTCCTAATGATGTCGCCTTCTTTTGTCTCCATAAGCTTTTAACAAATCTTGATACTTGCGATAAACATCCTCATGTTTCCAATGCACATCTGCAACAAGGCAATATGTCATGTCATGTCAAAGAAGTTATGACTATAGATCACTTGCAAGAGAAGGATCCAAGATCCAACAAGGCAATATGTCATGTCAAAGAAGTTATGACTATAGATCACTTGCAAGAGAAGGATCCAAGATTTTTTTTCAAGCCACTGTTTTTCTCAGAGGCAGTGCCATACAATGGTAGATGTCTATAGCTACCAAGCTGCACACTCCAAGGACTTGGCAAGCTTTCAAGAAAATTTTTGCTCAAAGTTACATGCCTTCAGATATCTTTCTTCGGAGTGCAGCTTCTTGCAGATTGGGGTATCCTGAAATGCTTGCCACAAAAACCCTAGCAGATTACAACTTGAAATTTCTCGACATCTCTCAGAAGGTGTCTCTTCTCGAGTTGATAACCTTGGAGTCCGGTGTGATTGCTATGTCTTGGGACTACCATTGCCGCCAGAGGAACACTGTCTGTCCACGAGCTGATGGGCCATTCTGTGGTCGGCTACGACCTTATGGAAGGAACCTAACCCTAATTTTTGGTGCAAGTTTTAGGATGGAAAGTCAATCGACTTTTCGATCTCGATGATGTCGAGATTGCTTTTTAAGTTTGAATCTGTTTGGAAAATTGTTTGGTGATCCTGTTTGGAAATTGTTTGAAATGAATGGTATTTGTTTTGGACCTGTATTGGTGCCGATTTGAATTGTTTGACTCTGGTTTTAATACTAGTTTCAATGATTGGTGATTTACTCCTGGGTGGAGTCGTGAGAAATGTTATTTTGGTATTGTCTGAACCTCAGAACAATGTAGACAGGATGTCCGGGGAGCGTTTTGTTGTATGCTTGAAAATCTCGAGAACGACACAGACGGGATGTCTGGGGAGCGTTTCATTGTATGCTGGAAAACCTCCCAATGACGCAGACGGGATGTCTGGGGAGAGTTTGGTATGCTTGAATCTCCAAACAATGCAGGCTGTCGTCCTCGGTTTTGGTTGTAAAAGGCCTCTATATCTCCCGGCCTGGACCTTGTTAGGTTATGCGGGAAGAGTGATGAGGGAGGCGTTGAACAGCTCATGGCTCGGACCTGGATGGTTTTTGCGGGGGGAGCGTTCATCGACGACTTTATGTTTCTATGTCTTGTAACATGCATATGTGAACATTTGTGTTGCATTGTTATGTGCCAACCATTGAATATATTCCTTATTGGATGAGATTCTTTTGGGAAGCCAATGACCCAGGAAATCAAGAGCTTCAATCTGGAATGAGGATATACTCCTTATCGGATGAGATTCTTCTGGGAAGCCAACGACGCAGGAGGTCAACATCTCTGATGGGCAATGAGAAAACTAATTGTCCCTCAATATGACCCTTGGAAATTTTTCAACCAACTTGAGTTGTTTTGCAGAAATGTTGTAATCGTGGACGATTACTTTCTTTCAAGAAGGGGGGATGTCACAAATTGATGACGTGTCAAGCAACTAAAGAAGGGAGCCAACCTATAGATCCCGATTGAGGGGCTCAAACCCTAAGTAGAAGCAGCAGAAGAAGTAGAAGCAGCAAAAGATGTAAGTCTTGCCGAGTGGCCTGTTTTTATAAAGAAGAGTTCCCACCAAGTTCTGACAAATGGAATAGATGCCGACCGAGGGGCCTAAAACCTAGAAGAAGAAGAAGAAACAAAAGGAATCCTCGACCAACTCACAAATCAGCAGCCGAGGGGCCTAAAAATCCTAAAAGTCAAAGAAAACTTGTTTAAAGCGTCTGAAAGTGGCCGAAACGATGTCAGACAAGTTTATAACCTTAAAATATGATGACGTACCACCTGTACGAACATACCGAAATTCACGACGGATTTTTAGGAAAATCCCGAACCTTTAGGGAAGTGATTTTTTGGGGCCAGCTTTTCATATTTGATGCTTTTAGGCTTTGGGCCTTTGAATATGAGCCTTGGGGCCCTCTCTGACACTCTTCAGCACGCAGATTGCAAAGGAGGTGCTCCCCGACTGTTGTACTTTACGAATCAGCAATAATAAAGAAATACCAAATCTCTTTAAGTTCAATTGTTATTTGAAGTGCTTGAAGTTGTTCCGTCTGTTCTTTTCCGTTGGCACATGGTGCCCGTTGACATGGTGCCCGTCCCCATTACAAATAGTCTACAATGCATCATTTCCATTCGGAAGTCGAAGAAGATCCATGCCAATACTTCCCAAGGTACTTTAGGTACTCGTAGAGGCTGAAGAAAGCCAAGAGTTTTATGTTGATCATACTTAGCCTTTTGGCATGATACACAATCTCGAATATAATTCTCTATGTCATCTCAAAGTGTTGGCCACTAAAAATATTTTTTGAATGCTTGAGTTATGAAAAGTATACCTCTGTGACCGGCATAAAGAGAAGCATGTGCATCATCCATTACTTTTGGTCTAAGTGAACGTCCTTGCTATCAACGCCCCGCCCCCCGGGCTCCATCTTGAATCTGCTACAACGTTTTAAAACACTGATGGCAGCCTTGTCCTGGTACCTTGGAGCCCAAGAGAGGGGCATCGAAAGAGGGTCTCTTGGTTGGCATTGGGAAGTGTGAAAACCACAGTGGAGAAGTAGCTTGGGAGACGGTACATACTTAGATCGACTTGGGACTAGTGCGGCCTTTGGAGGCGAGGATCTTAGAGCCCAAGAGAGGGGCATCTAAAGGCGACTTGAAAGAGCCCTCGAAGGAGTTTTTGGACCGGCTTGGAAGAGGCAAGGAGATTGAAGATTATTGTGCGGCTTGGGATTCGTGCGGCCAATTTTGGAGTGCGAGAAGGTTTTTCGGAATTCTAGGTCTTGCAACTTCATCATAGCCCCTCCTTGCTCGAGCGCCCGCGACGACAACGACCAAAACCAACAAGTGGTTATGGATAGCAGATCAACCATCCAGTTAGCGGCCTATGCATCGGCACAGTTCTCCAAGAAATCGGCAAATTGTTTGGCTCGAGATTGTGAAGCCAAAAGCAAATGCTTGACTTCACTAGAGGACAAAGGCAAAGGTCAATTTGACAAGGATGGCAGTACCAATACTCAGCTAGCTGCCTTGGTACCCACAAGGTACGACCACAGTTGTTATGAATGTGACTAGACGCTTTGTTTGGCTCGAGAGTTTGAAGCCAAAGGCAAAAGCAGGAACTTACAAATAGACAAAGACAAAGGCAAGCTGGACAGAGATTACGGTCATAAAGATTTGACAAAGGAGATTGGCACGGCACATCTGATATCGAGGCCACGGTGGCCTCAATATCAAATTTCTAGTCAAAGCGCAAGTGTCGCCACTAGCTTCAATTAGAGAGAGGCTTGTGAGTGGCAGAGAGGGGCAAGCAATGCTCCGTATACTTAATTTGGACAGGCTGAAAACTGCTAAAGCTAGGGCTGATCTCGTACTCCGGGTTGAATTGAGTACTGTAAGTTGATTTTTGGCAAAAACACCCAGAGTGCTAGATGTGTTGGTGAAAAACGCTAGCATGTTGAGGTACTACAAGTACTTGGTGCTTGTACTGAGGGTACTAACTTATGCTTGAGAAGTGACCCCTAGGGTCACTTATATATGGAATTAAAGTTGGGGCGGGCAATGCCAATAAAAAACCCATGAATTTAATTGGCTGCTAAAATGTCACTTATTAGTAAGTCAATGAAATCACCTTTAAGAGGTGCTTCACATGCAGGTAAATACCTAGGCTCGTTACTAATGCAATTGTAAGGGAACACTCCCAGTGCCTATACCTAGCACACACTGGTTGTGCTCATGTGCAATCAAAGGGTATGCAATTATGCTAAAGTGCCTAGATATTCACGTCTTGCGTACAAGCTCACAAGCGTATCTAAACACTTTCTAGGTTGTCCTAAACCCTAGAAATAGGAGTTAGCTTGTCCACATGCACATAGGGTTAGATGTGCACGCGACATCTCCCCCTTTTCAAGGTGAGGTATTGGTACCGAGTTACATGGCTTCCGTGTAGAATCCCAACAACTCTGAGGAATGTGCAAAGAAATCTTCATCAGCCCACTTTGCTGCCACCGTTTCGAAAATGGGGAAACGGAAATGGCTGGGAAAAAAGGAAACGTGAAACCGAAATATAAACCACTATATAGATAGACTTAATAGCATATAATATGGAGATGTTACATATAGCCCGTCTTATATGGAGATGTTAATATAGCCTTCTCTTACCAAGCCACACTAGTTACATTTCCAACGCTTGGAGCCACCACTACCTCTATATCCATGCAGCACAGACACATGGCTCCATGCATTGTCCTTGGGCATGATGATGGAAACTTGCAAGCCACCACAATCTACAAATTTCCAAAGGCCTGGCCCTTGAAATTCTGAAATTTGGCCTCAGCCCACTGCCCTGCCTCTGAATTGCAAACTTTCAGCTTGAATCGAAAAATCACTCTGTGTGTGTGTGTGTGTGTGTGTGTGTGTGTGTGTGTGTGTGTGTGAGAGAGAGAGAGAGAGAGGTTGAGCATCCATGTGTGTGTGTGGAGAGGTTTGCTGATCAATGTTCTTATTTGCCGGTTATTGGATTGCGTATGCTGGCTTGCAAGATTTATCAGGTTTATTGATGCTAATTCGTCATGAGCTTAAGCCTATTCTATTGCATAACAATCCGCACGGCCGGTGGATGGTTGTGCAATGCTTGTTGACTGGTCAAGTATATGAATTTGGAGGTGTTTATGCATATACAGCCTCTGAGCAAAGAGCTGCTTTATGGCAAGATATCTCTACCCTTGGACCTCCAATGCATTTCTCTGTGGAGATTTTAATAATACCCCTGATATGAATGACTGTACCGCAGGCAATTGGCATATGTTGCTTGCAAAAAGGCAAGAATGGGATCATCTCTTTGCCTCTGCACAAATTACTGATCTATGGCGCTCTTTGCATCCAAATGCTTCTGAATTTACCTTTCAGCATGCTCCTCAAGGCTCATTCTTCTTATCGAGCACGGTTGGATCATTGGTACTTGCTTAATGGGCAACAGTATGAAGAATTTGTACGTGATATGAAGATAGGTTACACCCTGCAGTTATCGGGACCATTACCCTCTTTTGTTGTCTTTGTACTTCGGCAGTCTCTACGTGATCGGCCTCTTCCTAGGAAACGTTTGTTGCATGTTAACAATGCCTATCTTGCTCATATGGTTTTTCGAGACATGATTGCTGACATTATTCCCCCGCTGCTTGTTCACATGCATCTTGATCTGGATGCTGCCTGGTATCGCTTTGTCATGAGGGTACAAAGTGTTATTTGTGACTATGGCACGCATTATATGCAATGCACTCGGGGGGATGTTGTTGATGCGAAATAGGTCTGTCAACGACTGCAAGAATTGGTTGATTTGCGGCCTCTGTCTGACTCTGAAATGGCGGAGTTATGTGAAGCTTATGTGTGTATTCAGCAAAATGATAAGCAGAAAATTACTAAATGGTAGACGTATGCCCGTCAACATGCTTTTATGGATAAAGGTTGTGCTTCAAAGCAATTTTATAAGCATCTTCATCGTACAAGGATCACATAAGCAATCGAGAGGGTTATGCTTCCCTTGGGTGGTTGGACTTCTTCGAAGCAAGAACTTGCTGATGTTAAGGTTTCACATTATCAACAGGTGTTTGCTGCTCCTTCGCAACCATCTTCAACTGTTTGCCAAGAGCATCAATTGTTGCTTTCTTATGTTCGTTTGATCCTGTCTACGCAAGATGCACAATTCCTTGAGGATCCTTTCACTGATTCTGAACTGCATAGTGTGTTGCTTGCATTGAGCCGTTGGCGATCTCTTGGTCGGGACGGCTTATGGTGGAAATTTTCCTCTCCTTTTGGGATGCTCTCAAACCACTGCTTTTCATGTTAAATGCGGCATGGGAGAAACATGATTTTCCACTATCATGAAAAGAGGGTTTACTTAAATTGTTGCCTAAGCAAGCGCTTTGCGAGCAATTCTCTCTTTGGCGGCCTATTACTTTGATGCCGGTGGTTTACAAGATACTGGCTAAAATGTTGGTGCATCGCATTAAGGACCATCTATTCATAGGACTTCATCAAGCTCAGTATGGTTTCATTTCGCGTCGTCAAATCATGGCAATTTGGCTATGTTATGATTGGCATGGAGTATGCTAAGTACACGCAGCAAGATGTGCTGGTCATGCAAGTTTATATTGAAAAGACCTTTGACGCTGTGCAGTGGGACTTCATTGCCGCCACGATGAGGTGTCTAGGGTATGGTCCTAAAGTGGCCAATGTGGTTTATTTCTTGTATGCTTGTAGTGTGTCTTCAGGGATCTTAGAAGGTGAATTGACAGAATCGTGGCCACTTGGTTGTTTGGTTAGGCAAGGTTGCCCCCTTAGCCCTTTGCTGTATGCTATTGCCACTCGCCCCTTGTTGATGTATCTTGATCACTTGACCTCTACGGAGCGTCTTCATGGTTTGCAGTTACCCTCGTGTCATACCTTGAATGGGCAGGCTTATGCGGATGACTCGTTGTTTATGCCTCGCAACCAACGGAGTGATGTCCAAGTGATTATGGAAGCTTTCGAATTGTTTGAAATTGCGGCTGAACATAAAGTCAACTTTCGTGAATCAAAGCTTCTGCCACTTCGTTCTTGCAATTGGCATAGTCTATGCTAGGTGAGATTGTTCCTCCAAATGTGATCACCAAGCATTTGGGATATCCAATTGGATGGAATGTCACTCACACTCAAAAAATGGATTGGGTTATGCAACGCTTGAATGTCAAATACTATTACTGGAAGCTATCTACTTGACCACTGCATGTTCACCTGCAAATCATTCAGAGTATCTTGACGGCGTATGTTCAATTCTTTTTGCCACTGTTGCGCTGGCCTCGCCACTATCTTCCATTTTGTCTCATTTGTGGCAAACTCATGCACACAAAAAAGGCTTGCGTTTCATGTCGATGGAGAAGCTTTAAACACCCAAACGCTTCGGTGGTCTAAATATCTTGGACCTGCATAGCCATGTTCTTGCTAAGAAAGCTATGCTATTGCCTATACTCACGCAACAATCTCAGCCTTGGACTCTAATGTTTGCATACCTGAATCAGCATGTTGTTACGTCCTCACTGGCAATCATCTATTTGGGATGAGAGGTTGTAGTCAGTGTGCACTTGCAAGAGGGCACATGTGGTGTCGCTCTCACATCCACTATACTAAGAGCATTTGTATTAGCCATCGCATTTGCACGAGTGATTGCTACCACTTGTCACCTTGCACCGTATTGTCACCATGCCAAACACACTTGCCATTGCACAAAGCATATTGGCCACCTCTATCAACATGCTATTGCCACCTTGTGGACCACCTACAGCCCTCGTCACTAGCACCCTGTGAATGACCATTGACGAGACAGGCCTTCAAATGTGGCACTCGAGAGAAGCAATTTTGGAGGGGCGAGGAAAGCTCGAGGTGGTTGGTTGTCAATGGCCAAAGACATAGGCTAGCGTTCACTGAATGATGAGACAAAAAAGGCTATTCTCCTAAGGAACGATGTTAAACCAATCTACTAGAAAGAAACGCAATTAAATGTAGAAAATGACTAGCATCTATGTCAAAGCAAGGTTCATTAATCTCAAACGGTCTCCCTTTAATGATTGTAGCATTAAATAAGGCCTTTTACTTTCCTACTCACCACCTCAAAGCTGCCCTTGCTCGACACATCTCTATACCGGGAAATGTTTGTCAGACACAAAGTTACAGGAGCCATGCACTTGTATTTATTTTAGCGTACCAGTTCCCATGAAAGGAAAGAAGTTTAATTTAGCCTACCAGTTCCCATGAAAGGAAAGAAGTCGGCTTCCGTAACCTGTACCCCCATCTCTGCAAAAAGGTCGACGCCAGCCAAGCGAGACCTCTCCTCGCTGTTGCAGAGAACGCCATCCATGTCAAAAAGCACTGCAGAAACTTTATCCGAGGAGAGCTTGGGTTCTTGATCCGAGATGCTAGCACTAATGGGTGTGGCAGAGGAAGCACAGGTGAGAGACCCAAGAATGCGACCAGTGTGCGCATGGCAAACAGCAAGACGCAGCGGCTGGGCCGATTGCGTAGATAGTTCCCGATGAGGCTGACATGGTGCAGGGTAGAATGCGCGAGGACGAGGGCGATGGAAGAACGATGCTGAAGCAGATAACTGAAGGAACAGTGGGGAGGAAGCCATGAGAGCTTGAGAACGACCGCTCCTTAAGCTCTGGCTACTGGCACTACATGAAATGCACAACGACACTTCATCATTTGTGTTGTGGATAAAACCCGCCAACGAACATACATTTTCAGCACAAGGCGAACTTCATCCTACGTGGCAGCAGCTCGTCCAATCTTATGGAAACACTACTCTAAAGACCATAGACCATCACTTTAATTAATTAAATCTTCCACTTCTCTCTACTACTCTAAAGACCATAGACCATCACTTTAATTAATTATATCTTCCACTTCTCTCTACTACTCTAAAGACCATAGACCATGTAAAACCACCTCTATGTGGCAGCTCACCTCCACCTAGGGGGGTTGGGTATGTGTTGTGATTTCAAAGTTGTAGGTAATTATCTTTAAAAAAAGAAACCACCTCTATGTGGTCCTCTGCATGCAACCTATGACAGCAATAAAAACCCTCTTCATACAACCTATAGTAGCATTGTTGTCGGCTTTTGCCGCGGCTTGGATACCTCTCCAATTTAAAGGGTGCTTTGTCCACCTTCAAACGCACGATGCATTGCTAAAGGTTATGTTGTATTGACTTTGATGACATGTTTACTCCACTACACAATTTACTACTATATGTCATGTAGTTTCACTTGTTTCACATTACAGATTCGCATGTTGATCAGATGGATATCAAGTCTTGTAATTTGTGAAATGGTGATTAAGAGGAGGAGGAGTATTTTGTCATGGATGGTTTTTTGAGGATCATGTCTACTTACACAAGAAGGTCGGTCTCTTGTGCCCTTAAGCAGACACCTAAGGCTTGGTATCAAAAGACAGATAATGTATCTCATTATTTTGGTTTTCAGCAGTCTCATGTCAAGAATAATCTTTTTGTGCTTCTCAAAGATGCAAAGTATGTCAAAAACTCCAATTCGATCTACTTCTAGGATATAAGATCCCGAATTTTACAAGTATTTAAAAATACTAAACAATTATCCTAGAGTATTTCATGCCTTTTGTGATTGAATCTTAATCTACGAACTTACGATTTTTTCCAAAATGCAGTAAAAACCCCCTTTGTAAATGTAATTCTATTGATTTTTATAGTTTTTGCCTAATTAAAAACCCCTTATTTTGAACTCACGTGCTATACTTGCATTTTGGGGATGACCCCTCCCTCCCCACCCCCACCCCGAGCTTAAATTATGCACCATATAAATAATGTCACCCTTGCTTCAAACCAACATATAATTCTCTCTCATACATAGAGTAATTTTGCTAAGCTTTATCCAATTCTTTTCTTTCAAAAGCCACAGTCTCCTATCATGAAGTAGAACTCCATCAAATACTCTATCAATAGCATTGATTTATAGCACCAAAGGTTTGTGTGTAATGGAAATTGATAAATATGTATCACTATGCAATGTAAAAGCTATGGACTATGCAAAAGGGTAGCAAGTGTATGTATATTTTATTGTTAAAGTGCTCTTTATCATAAAATCTAATATCTAACCAACCCAAATGATTTTCTCATATTAAACTGATCATTTAATGTGGGAGAATAAACGGGACCAAGGGTGAAGATATAGACATGTGCTTATAGATCTATCTCAACATAGGGCCAATGGTAAAGGGGCCCAAATGAGAGATAGTCTATCAAAGAGCAAGGCTAACCAATGGAGCATACCTCAGGGTTAGCTTCATTGAAGACCTCCAATAGTTAGTGTAAAAGTCCTTTGACCTTAGGTAAGCTAGGGATGAGCTTAAGGTGCTTAACGTGCTTGATGACTAAGGTGCTTGAGGTGCTTGATGACTGAGATGCCTAAGGTGCTTGAAGTGCTTGATGACTGGGATGTTTGAGATGCTAGGGTTGTACTCGAGGTGGGAACCCACGGCCCAAGATTGAGGGGCTTAAGGGCCAAGCTTGAGGTGGGAACCGGGCCCAAGGTTGAGTGGCTTGAGGTGTACAAAAGTCAACACCATTCCCTACAAGGAGGGGGAGAGCCCTACAAGAGGGGGGGATGAGAGAGAACACACACTCACACAAAGCATGCTTGGTACAAAGAAAACAAAAGGGACACTTGTCAAGTTCCTCCTCATGTTGCCCTCACGGTGTGCGTGAAGCCTATTGGTTGGCCACCCAAGGGGTCCAATGATAATTTAGAAGGTTTAATTAATTGTTTTTGCATTTATCAAGTCCTCTCTCTCAAACGGGAAAGGGGACACTTGTCTCAAGGCTAACCTTGTTACTTGATTTACCTCCTGCTTGTGATTGGCTAGGCATGGAGGGGTCCAATGAGCTTCAAGCATGAGCTACAAGGGGGGGGTCGACCAAAGCAAGTAGGGGGCCTGCTTAGGGGGTATACTCTCCCACACACACTTACACACACTCTCATGGGGTGAAGTGCAAAGTGCAAGAGCTTTAAGCATGAGCTACAAGGGGGGGGGGGGGGGGGGGGGGGGGGGGGGGGTCAACCAAAGCAAGTAGGGGGCCTGCTTAGGGGGTATACTCTCCCACACACACTCACACACACTCTCATGGGGTGAAGTGCAAAGTGCAAGAGCTCCCTCTCCTTCTCTAAGCAAGTAGAGAGGTTGAGAGCCTACACCAACACTCTTAGCTATGGAATGCAAATCCAACCAAGAGCCATGCTTCAATGCTTAAGCTTGCCATCTTCTCCATCTTCATTACTATGCTATTATGTATGCTAGTAAGAAGAGTGATGATAAGTGAGGAACTAATTCTTTCTCCTATGAAATGTTTCTTCTTCCTCTTCCCTACCCTCATTCCTTGCTAGCTCTCTCCACCTTCGAAGGTGTTTGAGGTCTTGGGACTGAGGCTTGGGACAGTTAAAGCTTTCCACAAAGTTTATGTTATGCTCGTGATGCATGAAGCTTTCCATCTTCATTGCATCACCTAGGTCACAAGGAACACAAAAATTGTATTGTAACAAGTCTCTCTTGATGGAAGAAATCATAATACAAATGCCTATTGGAGGGGGGACCGGCTCCACATAAATCCGGTCCTCAACTGTTGTCATGTTCTCTAAATTCTCTCTCTTGCAAAAGTATTGTTCATGCCAAGTTAACTAAATGCTATGTTTATGTTGCTACCATCAATTATATTCACCCACAATGCTCACAAAGTAATTTCACAAAAGTACTCTCTTTAATTTCCGCTACTCTCAAGTTAATAGGCCAATTACATTACACTCTTTATGAGTTATGGTTACTTTATGTCTGAACAGATAGTTTGTAATCATTTTGAGAATTCAAGAAATTTATAAGCAAATACGTGCAAGAGGAAAATGATCACTCTTTCAAAGACAGAGATTGCACCCAGTGTTTGTGTTCTTCTTCTCTCATTTCTTTATGTGCCTGTGTAGCACATCTTCTACTTCTCGATGAAAGGAATGGCGTCTGTGGAGGAAACATTATTGAACCATTCATTGTGTATATAAAGTGTCACTTACAAGAGAGATCGACACTAATACAAGTAGCAAATCATAAATAGATCAAGATGAAAATGAGTACAAAGTGATGGTTAGTGCATAGGGTGCAAAGTGGATACAAAGTAGCTAATGATGGCAGTGAGTGAGTAAATACAAAGTGTGTAACTTGGCTTCTTATATAGGCTGTGTGTGTGTGTGTGTGTGGGAGAGTATACCCCCCAAGCTAGCCCCTAGCTTCCTTGGTCCACCCCCCCTTGTAGCTCATGATGGAAGTTGATTGGACCCATGCAGAGTGCATATCAAGCAACCATACTAGCCTTGGGACAAGTGTCCCCCTTTCCCCTTCAAGAGAGAGGACTTGATAAATGCATAAACAATTAATTAAATTAGCTAAATTATCATTGGACCCCTTGAGAGGCCAACCAATAGGCTTTAGGCATACCATGAGGGCAACATGGAGAGGAATTTGACAAGTGTCCTTGTTGCTTCTTTAGATTATGCTTGCCTTGTGTGAGGGTGTATGTGTTCTCTCTCATGCCCCTACAATGAGGGCTCGCCCCCCCTTGAGTAGGGATCTAGTTTGACTTTTGGAACTCCTCAAGCCCCTCAAGCACCTAGTCATGGAGCACCTTAGCACCTTTGTCATTAATCACCTCAAGAACCTTAAGCACCTTACTTAGCAAGCATGACAAGCACCTCAAGCATTGTGCACGTCTGTTGCACATGTCAATGCAAGGGACTTTCCGTACACTATGTGCGAGCCACAAATGGCTGCAAGCACACAACCAAACTAATCTAGCAAGCTCAAGAGAGCAAGGGTGTGTCACTCACCACCCTACGCTCGCCTTTGTGGAGGATTCCTCGCCGTGAAGAAGAAGGAGCTACCGCGGTGCCGCGCTCAACCGCCTCACTACCGCCGTGTTGTCGTCGCAATGCTCTCTCACTCTCTCTCTCTCTCTCTCTCTCTCTCTCTCTCTCTCTCTCTCTGCTCAGCAACGACCAGCTCTTGGCGAAGATGTTCGCAGACGACTTCCTCGTTTTTTTAAAAGCATGCCCTCAAGTACTCTAAAAGACGCTAGAGATTGTGGAGACATTTGCGGTGTCTTTAGGGTCAAAGTGTAGCATTCAAAAGTTTAGACTGGTCTCCATGATGAAAAATGACTCATTTGACCCATCAGTCTGGTTAGGGGAGATTGCGTCTAAAGGAAGGATATTTTGACATCTCCTTGGGGGTGGATGTTACTCACAATCAAAGGTTCCACTGGGTTCTAGAGAAGATCCAGAGAAGAATAAGAAGGTGGGAGTATGTGTTGATTCCCTTCCCGAGTTGGGTCAAAGAGATCAATTCATTTATGTTGCCTTATATTGCCTTCACCAGCCTGCTCCTCAAGATTTCCAAATGTAAGTGGAAGGAGTTTCTGAAACCTTTTAAAATATTCTTATGGATGAATAACACTAAAGCCTCGTCACCATGGCAATGGGCAAAGTGGGAAATTATTGCTCGAGCAGTGATTCAAGGTGGCCTCGGGATTCTCAACCCTGCTGCTCATGATGAGGCCCTATATGCCAAGTTTATGGTTTCAATCGCGAAACAAGACCAGGACTAGGCTATCATGACCAAGGATATGATAGATAAAGAAAAACTTTTCTATAAAGGTAGTCAGTGGAAAGGGGTCGAGGTGCACAACAAACTTTCAACCCCAAGGTGATCCAGCTTGAGACAGGGTGGCATCATGGGAGAGCTGGTGCATAAGTGCAATAGGGCAACATGGGTTATTGGAATGGGGTGAGTTAACCAGATACTTCCAGAACTCCATCTCACACTGGTCCCCTTGGTTGTCTAAAGCTAATGGTGTAATTTTGAACCCTTATTGGAGAGAATTTCAAGAAGGATAAACAATAAAGGACTCTAGCGGTTAATCCACTTTTGGGATGGAAACAACAAGTGCTAGAAATCCTCTAACCAGTTGGCTGCCCAATTCAACTCTATGACACTGAGAAGATTCTTATCAATACAGTTGTTGAAGGTTTGGACAACATTTTGATGCCGATTTGAGAATCCTCTTTTGAGTGGAAATGAGTACCCATTTCTTTAAACCTCATACCAAGGGCATCTACCAAGCATTGATGCACAAGACTGGTTGGGTCACACCTTTGAACAGATAATGGAAGAAAAAATGTTTGGAAGCTCAATGGGTCAAGGTCACGAAGAACATCTACAATCCAAAGTGGCCTCATTTTATGAATATATTTCTGTGGAAGGTGTTGTGGGGGGCTTTGCCAATAGGTGTCAAGATTCAGGCACGTGATATCGGGTCCGATAGGTGTTCAGGGTGCAGATTGGCTAGCAAAGATCTCGCCCATCTTTTCATGGAATGCCCAACAATTAGAGGCTTGGCACGGAAGGTGTGAAAATGGATACACAGAACGTGGAAGATAGGGTTTCTCAAGAGGGATCTATGCCTTGGTGGGAAATAGTTTCAAAGTCCTGCACTTCTAATCTGTACTCAAATTGTCATATTCTTATTTGCACACAAAGAACGTGGAAGATAGGGTTTTTCAAGAAGGATATGTGCCTTGGTGGGAAACAGTTTCGAAGTCCTGCACTTCTAATCTGTACTCAAATTGTCAGATGTTGTTTCTTCAATCAAATCTCGAAGGCCATGAACTGCCATGTCTTTGATAGGCACCTCTATGTGGCTAGATTCTCAGAGATTGTACTAGAAAGTAAGGAGTTAATATGTGTGATAGGTAAAAGGAAAAACTTGGGATGATTGGCTTAGGGTGACTCTCGCCATCCGGTCGAGCCTTGCTGTGTAAAGCACTGGACTTTTGGTAATAGGTACTTCTAACTAGGCTCCAATGTAGCCACCTGCCCCTCAATGCTCGGCATGAGCTTGAGGCTATCTTGTATATTTATTGGTGTCATTCTAATACAATCACTCACAATTGTGATTTTTGTAAAAGAAAAAGAAAAAAAGGAGGATGTATGTGTTGGAATTAGGGTTGCAGAGAAACAAACACAGCTTGGAGAAGACGAAGGAAGCTCAAGGAACACAATCGAGAGTGTATTACTTAGTGTGCAATGGACAGATAGATAGCCCTAGAGTGATGGGCGTATATACGATGCACGTGGGAAAAAACCTCCTAAAGAGGGAAAAAATGCCCCAGCGGTCCTAGTGTGTTCACACACATCACTACCACAAGTATATGGTAACAAATCCCCCCTGGAGTTATGCGATGAACGAGAGCTGGCACAAGAGTAAAGGGAAGTGCCATGCCCTGAGGACAGGATCAGTCCACAAAGGGGAGTAAGCCCAAAGCTTTGCGGAAAGCTTCAAGCTTCTCACGAGGCAATGCCTTTGTGAAAAGATCTGCAAGGTTGTCCTGTGTTGGCACATAAGCCAAGCTGATCTCTCCTGTTGAGAGCCTCTCCCTGACATAGTGGTAATGCACCTCAATGTGCTTTGTGTGAGCATGAAAAACTGGGTTCCTCGCAACTGCCAATGCACTCTGACTGTCAGTGTAGATAGTGTTGGCAGTGTCCTGTCCAACACCCAAATTAGCCATAAGGCGTCTGAGCCATACACACTCAACCGTAGCTGTGAAGACTGCCCTCTACTCAGCCTCACAACTCGAAGTGGCCACAGTAGGTTGCTTCTTGCTCAACCATGATATACATGAACTGCCAAGCATGAAACAAAAACAACTTGTGGGCACTCTCGTGTGAAAACAACCAGCCCAATCTGAGTCCGAAAAAGCATGTAAGTCTGGCGGCAATGATCGCCCCTTGGGATAAAACAAGCCAAGATGTAAAGTGCCTCTAAGGTAGCAGAAAATCCTCTTGACAGCCTGCCAATGCTTAGACCCTGGGCTATGCATAAATCTGCTGACCTGTGAGATTGCAAACTGAATATCCGGCCTCGTGTTGCATACATAAATGAGGCAGCCAACAGCAGTTTGGTAAAGAGTGACATCAGCAGGATCACCAGCATCATGTAGACTCAACTTCAAACTTGTTTCCATGGGAGTGGCAAAAGGTTTGCAATCCTCAAGTCCAAACTTACATAGCAATGTCTCTATGTAAATTTTAAGACACAAGGCAATACCACCATCACACTGCTTAAACTGTATACCCAAATCATGATGCAACAGCCCCAAATCTTTCATCTTGAAAGTAGCATTCAAATCAGCCTTAAATTCAGCAATATGTCTCTCATTTGGTCCAGTGATCAGCAAATCATCAACATAAAGAACCACGATGAGAAATACATCACCCTCACGCTTTACATACAATGTGCTTTCTGTTGGATTGTTACGAAAGCCTTGTTTGACCAAATGAGTGTCAGATTTCTCATACCAAGCATGAGGAGATTGCTTCAACCCTACAAAGCCTTGTTACATTTGCACACTTTGTCCTCTTGTCCTTTTATGACAAAACCGCGAGGCTGCGTTACATAAACTTCCTCAAAGATGTCACCATTCAAGAAAGCAGTAACAATGTCTGATTGATGTACATCCCAACCAAAATGAGCTGCCAATGCACATAGAAAACGCACAGTAGTCATACGACAAGTGGGAGCAAAAGTCTCTTCATAATCTATGCCTTTTTGCTGTGCATTCCCCTTTGCAACAAGTCGAGCCTTATGGCGATCGATCTCACCATCCCGTTTGCGTTTCAACTTGTAAACCCACTTCGTACCAATGGCCTTTTTGCCAAGAGGCAAATCACATAAAGTCCATGGGTCATTTTCTATAAGTGCATCATATTCTGATTGCATGGCAGCCATCCAATTTTCTGAATTTTGTGTTTCATCAAAAGACAGAGGCTCCTCAACATCATGTAAGCTAGACACAGCCAAAGCATAACAATCTCATGCATAAGATGCATGGCGAGAGCATGAACGAGTACGACTAGACAAAGGTGCATCCAATTTACTGTCACGCAAAGTGTGCACCAGCCATTTTGGCATACCTCTAGCCTGCTCATTTTCAGCCCTTTCCTCATCAAGTACATCATGTACATCTGCATCAGTAATAGGCTGATCTGTAACATTTTCAGAAACCCCATAGGCTGTACATTTGCCTCATTGGAACTTACATTCGTATTTCCACCACTGAAAAGAGGCAACAAAGTGTCATAAATGTCCTGTGAGCTTACATTACTGTCTCTAGTACATGATAGCAAGGGCTGAACAAAATCTTCCACAAACACTACATCCCGTGAAACCAGAGTACGTTTTGTTTGCGGATGATACAACCTGTAACCTTTGCTTTCAGCACTATAACCAACAAAAATACATTTGACAGCTTTATCATCCAATTTTCTGCGCTGCACTTGTGGCACCGAAGCATATGCCAAACAGCCAAAAACACGCATGTGCTCAATAGAAGGCTTTCTATCATGCCATGCTTCATATGGAGTAATAGACTGCAAAGCTTTCGTAGGACACCTGTTAAGTACATAAGTGGCACACATGATGGCCTCAAGCCAAAAGAATGTGGTAAAGCTTGACTTTTGACCATACATCGTGCCATTTCCGTCAGTGACCTGTTTTTCCTCTCAGCAACACCATTTTGCTGAGGTGTATAAGGCACTGTACATTGGTGTTTTATCCCACGACTAGCCAGAAATGCATTAAATTCATGAGACGTATACTCCCCCCCTCGATCGGAACGGAGGGTGCCCATAGTACATTTCGAGACATTTTCAGCCATAGCCAGAAATTTTTTGAAGCACATAAAAACTTCGGACTTCGCTTTAAGCGGAAATACCCATGCATGCCTGGAGTAATCATCAATGAAAGTCACGAAGTACAGGTAATTGCCCAAGGACGGAGTTTGCATGGGCCCACAAACATCACTATGCACAAGCTACAACCTGCATGTGGCCCGAATTGAACCATCCTTTGGAAACTTCAAACGCTGCATCTTACCCAAAATATAGCCTTCACAAACATGTTTGACAAGTGCTTCAAGAGGCGGCAAAGAAGCAACCATATCAGATTTTTGCAAACGCAGCAAACTGGCAAAATTCAGATGACCAAAACGTGCATGCCAAAGTTTTGCATATGAAATAGCCCTTGAATCTGCAACAACATTTGCAAAATTTTGTCCACACTTGTCATACAAAGTGAGCTTATACAGCCCACGGCACAAAAGGCCAGATGCAACAATTTCATCACCAAAACTGAGATCATGAACTTTACATCTGTCATCCACAAATTTGACTACAAGTCCAAGTCTAGCAAGTGCGGATACAGACAAGACATTCTTCTTGATCCCAGGTACATGAAGTGCATCAACAAGTGTGAAGGAACTGCCATTAGCAGCAGTGAGCACAATCTTTCCCACTCCCTGAACTGGATAAGCCGAGGTGCACACACCATGGCACGCCAATACGCTGGACAACCACTCCAACCCTCATGCAACCAAAGAGCCGCCGACCTCTCTCTTTCTTTCTCCTTGCTTCTTTTTGTCTCAAATAACTGCAAGCTGCCATCTGTCTCTCTCTCTCTCTCTCTCTCTCTCTCTCTCTCCCTCTCTCTCTCTCTCTCTCTCTCTCTCTCTCTCTCTCTCTCTCTCTCTCTCTCTCTCTCTCTCTCTCTCTCTCTCTCTCTCACTCACACACACACACACACACACACACACACACACACACACACACACACACACACACACACACGAACAAGCCACCATCGGCTACCATCCCTCTCACTCTTATCCTCCACCCATCAACTAACTCGTCTTGCATGCCACCCACATTGTTCCAAGCTATACAGACACCACATACCCAACCCTTACACATCTCGTCAACTAGAGCAAGTATCCATCGTTAACTCTCTCTCTCTCTCTCTCTCTCTCTCTCTCTCTCTCTCTCTCTCTCTCTCTCTCTCTCTCTCTCTCTCTCTCTCTCTCTCTCTCTCTCTCTCTCACACACACACACACACACACACACACACACACATCATTTTGGCATGGTTTTCTACCAACCAACAGCGAAGGACCACATGGTACCATCAATTCAACCACCCCAATAGTGGGGATCCACTTTGTATGCATGCATGCCCTCATGGCTCACATAGCCACACAAGAGGCTCCACGTCTCTCTCTCTCTCTCTCTCTCTCTCTCTCTCTCTCTCTCTCTCTCTCTCTCTCTCTCTCTCTCTCTCATTTGCCTCACACTCGAGTCCTCAAAAGCTATCTCACTCAAAACAAACACTACCTCACGCCTCCTTGTGCATGTAGAACAACAACGTCTCTTTCTCTCCCACCAGCTGTCATCCAATTTTCATCTCTCTCTCTTAGTACAATTGCCATCCAATTATCTCTCTCTCACTCCTTGGCATCCACCATGCACGACACGCTTAGCCTCCTCTTTCCCTTTGGACTTCCAATACAACAAAAGAGTAGCGGATCTTTCTCTCCCTCTCTTATTCTATACCCCTACGAAATAACTTTTCTTCATACACACTACCCAAAGATCCAATCCCCTCATAAATACTTCCTTATATTCCCTTTTCTACCTTCACAACCCTTAAACTCCTCTCTCCCTCCCCTAATACAACACTACCTTGAAGGACTATCCACCTTTCCGAGAAGATCAACCATTATTCATATTGGTGGTCTCTATTCGCAGTCTCTGTGACTTAGGAATCTTTCACTTCAAAAATTTACATCACAACACCGCTCAAAAAAATTTATACTCTCACAACTTGCCATGGCAATACAAGATATCCAAATCTCCATTCTACAAGACTATGCTATTGGCAATGATGTCTATTGGGGCGTCGAGGTCATCATAACTTCTGCAATGGTCATAAAACTATTGATTATTTGGTTCCCAATGTCATGCCAAGGGCAATGCTCGGTGGTCAAGGACCAGGCCCAAGGGGCCGAATGCGAGTGTGGATAGGGAATGAGGCCCAGGGGGCTATTTAAAGGGAGGTTGGGAGGCTCATTCCAAGGAGTCCCACCAAGGGCTTTACACTGGTATCGGAGCCTCAGGATATTCTGGGAAAGGAGGAGGAGGGCGTGGTCTTGTCATGCAATCCATGGAAGTCAGGGAGAAGATGAGGAGTGTTTGTCAAGAAGCTTGAAGGCACGGTCGCTTGTGAAGGGAAGAGGTCTCGGGCGACAAGGAGTGTCTGTTGAGAAGCATGCGGGCACGGCCGCTTGTGAATGGAAGAGGTCTCGGGCGAGCATCACAAAACCGCGCACATAAGGCATCAACCTGCTCTTACTGGCATGGCAAGAGAAAGATGTCATAGCACCACCCCCATCCGGGCTTTCCCTGCTCGCCATACTTCCTGCTCGATTTTCTCCTGCACTGGAGCTCACAACCATGGGTCCTTGAAAGCTATTTCTCACACTCTTCAATTTTCACAAGCTTTTGCAAGCATCAACATGCTGATTAATACTTTGGGTACGCTTGTAGAGCTTGGTGTGCTCATATTTTTCATTCGAGCTCTTTTTGGCCTCCGTTTCCACTACAAGACTGCACATGCAATTTCATCCTTTTGTGCAAATTTTTTGTCAGTGCAATTTTCTACAAAAAAAGTTCCTTATAGTCCTCTTTGGGTTGTTCTATATAGCACATGTTAGTCTTACTTCATTTTTCCTTTTTCGAGATAGTCTTCACATCGTGTGTAGTCACTCATCATGGCTAATAGCAACACAAATGTTTTCACGATGTTTGATGCTGAGGACAAACTAGATGGGGATAGCTACGCAATGTGGGCTTACATGATGATGCACATTCTTATGCAAAAGGGCATCTAGATGTTGTGCAGGGCATCAATATATGTTTGCCTTCATTAGATACATGCTTTGTTGAGGATGTTGTAGGTTCTAGCAGATCTATTGTTGCTAGAGTTGTTTTACCTACGATTGAGCAATCTTGTTGGGATGTAAGATATGCGCAAGCTCATGCATTTATGCCTTACGCACTATTATTCCTCACGTTCACTCATAAAAATCAGCAAAATAGCCTTGGGATACTCTAGGTGGTCTTTAAGCAAGTTGTAATGAGGCAAAAACAACATTCCTACGTAAAGAGCTGGAGTCAGAGATTATACAAGAGGAAGATGACATGGAGACTTTTCTTGCTTGTCTCAAGGATATTAATGGGCAACTCATATCTATAGGTGAAGTTGTTATCAATAGTTCACTTGTACAAATTTTTCTCCATGTGTTGCCAGACTCTTGTTAGACTTTTGCTAGTACTTGGAGGCTTATGACCCAAGGATATCCTCAACCTGTCAAGTTTGGTGCATTGTGTACGTTGCTGTTATAGAAGTCACTTCCAAGAAAGAATAGGGCTAAACAACGTATAGTTAAATAGGCTTTTGTTACTACTCAAAGAGGAAGAGGTAACATCAATGCAGCCACTTCCCAAGATGCTTTTATGAGTAGCAGGGATGTAGTAGGTCACCTGTGTCTAGTGCTTTCTTTGGTAGCACCTCGTCTAAGAATTTTAGTGAAAAAGGTAAGAAAAAGATTACTTACCATTATTGCAAGGCTAATGATTGCTTGATGAAGAAATGTTCTAAGTTGAAGGCCAAAGAAGCCAAAACAATAAAATAAAAAATTGGATCTTCTACTAGTGCACCTATTGCAGAAGTCAGATCTTCTACCACTTCAAAGGCCAAAGAGCCAAGGAAAAAAAAAAAAGATCTTCTACCAGTGCAACTATTGCAGAATATTTTCTAAATGGAGATTGTGATGTTGATGTACATGCAGAATGGGCATTTAATGCAGTGTACTTTATGATCCATCTATCCATGATGCATGTATGTTAGATGCTACAGAGTCACAAGTTTGGTACTCTGATAGTGGTGCTACAAAGCACATTACTTCACATCATGACTTGTTTACCTCTCTTGAGGTTGTTCCTCACGGGAATACAGCCACTCACAACAGCATTGCCTCTTAACTCGTTAAGGGAGTTGGAAAGATTGTGCTAACTGCTGCAAATAGCAGTTCTTTCACAATTGTTGATGCACTTTATATACCAAGGATAAAACAGAATCTATTTTTTGTATCTACACTTACAAGACTTAGTCATGGGGTCAAATATGTGGATAACAGATGTACAGTTCATGATCTCAGTCCTGGTGATGAAATTGTTGTATGTAGTATTTTGTGTTGTGGGCTATATAAGATCACTTTGTAATACAAGTGTGGGGATAAATTTGCAAATACAATTGTGGATTCAAAAGTAGTTTCAGATTCAAAACTTTGGCATGCACATTTTGGGTATCTGAAATTGCCAATTTGTTGTAGTTGCAAAAATTGGACATGGTTGCTTCTTTTCCATCTCTTGAAGCTCCTTCTAGCATGTTTGTGAAGGCTATATCATGGGTAAGATGCAACATTCAAAGTTTTCAAAGGATGGTTTAGTATGGGCTACTTGCAAGTATAGCTTGTGCATAGTGATGTTTGTGGGCCTATGTAAACTCTACCGTGGGTAATTATCTGTACTTTACGAGTTTTATTGATGATACTCCATAATGCATGGGTGTATCCATTTAAAGCAAAGTCCAAAGTCCAAAGTGTTCATGTGCTTCAAGCACAAATATCCCAAAATGTACTATGGGCACCCACCCTCCATTTAGATAAATTGGGGAGTATATGTCTCATGATTTTAATGCATTTTTGGTGAGTTGTGGGATAAAACACCAATGTACGGTACCATATACACATAAGAAAAAGGGTGTTTCACCAAGGAAAAACAAGTCGCTTACAGAGATGGCATGATATATGATCAAGAGTCAAGCTTTACCATATTTATTTTGGTTGAGGCTATCATGTGTGCTACCTATGTACTTAATAGGTGCCTTACTAAAGCTTGCAATCTAAGACTCCTTAAGGAGAATAATAAGAAGCCAACTATTGATCACATGCACATTTTTGGTTATTTAGCTCATGCTTTGGTGGCACACAAGCAACACAAAAAATTGGATGATAAGGCTATCAAATGCAAATTTTTATGGTTATTGTCCTGAAAGCAAAGGTTATATGCTATAATATCTACAAACAAAACATATCCTGGTTTCATAAGATGTTGTATTTGTGGAAGATTGTGTTCACAGCCTCGGTTATCATGTACCAAAGACAATAATGTAAGCTCAGAAGACATTTATGACACCTTGTTGCCTTGTTTTATGGTGGAAACTTGAAAGTAAGATCCAACGAGGCAAATGGATAGCCTATGGGTGTTTAGAAAAATGTTACAGATCAGCCTATTAATGATGCAAAAGTACATCAATTTTCAGAGGCTAGGGATATGCCAAAATGGTTGGTGCATGGATGCACCTCTATCTATCATACTCGTTCATGTTCTTGCCATGCATCATATGCATCAAATTGTTATGCTTTGGCTGTTTCTAGTTTATATGATGAAGAGGAACCTCTTTCTTTTGATGAAGCACACAATCCAAAAAAATGGATGGCTGCAATGTAATTAGATGCACTTACAAAAACTGAGACATGGACTATGTGATTTGCCTCCTTGCAAAAATGACATTGGTACAAAGTGAGTTTACAAGTTGAAACATAATCCACATGGTGAGGACATAAGGCTAGACTTGTTGCAAAAGGTTATGCACAACAAAAAGGCATTGACTACTATGAAGAGACTTTTGCTCCCACTTATCGGATGACTACTGTTGTTTTCTATGTGCATTGGTATCTCACTTTGGATGGAATATACATCAATTAGACATTGTTACTGCTTTCTTGAATTGTCACATATTTGAGGAAGTATTTGTAATGCAGCCTTTTGCTCCCACTTATCGTATGACTACTGTTTCATTAGGAAGTGAATGGGGTATAGGAGGGCCTCTTTATTTGGCAATTTAAGGGAATGCTTAAAGCTTAAGCCAAGTTTGACCAAGCCTAAAAGAGAGGGAAAAAAGGCCTATGCTACAATTTTTAAAAAGCCATTTTCATATTTTGATTTGAAAATAGTCTATTTAGTAACCCAAAAGAGAGGTGGGTAAATGAATTTTAAAATGTCCTTTTTCCACCCATCTTCTCTCTCTAACATATAAACACTCTCTCTCACTTAGAACTCATCAAAGGAGGCACTTTTCAACCCCCCTGCCAGAAAAGCAGATTTGCCATATTCTCTCATTGCATTTTCTCTCTAACCGTGAGCCAAATCTCTCTTTTTCTTTCCCCCTTTTCTCTCTTGTCACTTCCTCTCCCAATCATTAAGGAGCATTCTTGACTGCCTCTTTCTGAAAAAGTGTAGATCCTCCAAGGTTGCAGATCTACCCTCTCTCCCACTCTCTCTTTCTTTATTGTCTTTCTCTCTCTCTTTCTCTCTCTCTCTCTCTCTCTCTCTCTCTCTCTCTCTCATGCTTCTCCCACTCCAGCTCCAGCTGAGAACAATGGAAAACTCCATTACCTCTGTGTGCAGCAATATTTCTCTCTCTCTACGCTCATGATCAAAAATTTGAATTCAAAGGAGATTGAGCTAGACTCCCCCTCTTTCTTCCCTCCACAACATAATCCTTTTATCCTATCTCTGAGTACTCTCCAATTCTTTCCTCCATAGCCAGCTTCACCTGGTTGTAGTAGTCACCATTACACATTCTCACTAATTTTCTTCATTAACTAACACAAATGTCATTCAATCCCCTACCACTGCAAGACATTACTAACAAGTCAAAACGATATCGATTAGACACTAATTTAGAGTAGGAGTACGTTACTGTGCAACTTGCCACATCAATCCCAATGCTGGAGACTAGCTACAAAACCATGGATGCAAGGCAATCAACTTATGGGTTGATGGCGATATTTACCCTGGCAATCCAATGACCAATGCATTGCCGCCTTTTCGTAATGTCAGTGAGCCACTGCGTTTTATTGGACATGGGAGAGACGGATTGTTTGGCCATAGCTCGAGATTACATTCAGCTTTTGTCAATGATAGGAAAGCAAGAAAACATCTATGTGTTGCCTATTCATCATTGCAAAAAAAGTACGTGAAAGACATCCAGCAAGTCAGAGAGGAAGCCAACGAGAAGACGAAGCAGCTAAACGACGAGATGTCAAAGCTTATTAAAAATGCAGAGCATTAAAAAATGGAGCAAGAGCGTCGTTTAGACAATTATGTTCATCTACAACACACTGCACGTGATATGCATCGGCGAATCGATCATCTCACACATTCCATTGGGCTATCACATTTGCAAGCGCAAGAGACATGCGATGTCTATGCTATCTTCAAGCGGTGGAGATCAAAAGAAACTTATCCGTCAAACTCAGTATGAATACAAATACAAGCTTCTAATTTCATACATTTTTTGCAGGTTGCTGTAATATTATTTCAATATGCAGGAACTTGGCTCGGATGATGATGGGAATCGATTCCAATGCTAAAACAAAAGGACATACTTTGCTGCAGCATATCATCAAATCAATGGAGTTGGTGGAGCTATTGGATGTACCATCCAATGCTAGCATTGCGAATGTTTTGCGCCGAAAGTATTTCAATGAGCCAAAGAGCATTGTGTCCCCTTAGGAGATGATGGAGGTGTGTGACAGCGCAGGATTAAGTTTCAAGGCCTACAAAGCTTTGTATAGACTTGTCATACTAGATCACAGAGCAAAAGGTTTGTTTAGGTTGCTGCCAACGCCTTATAGTGTTAGCGTTGTGAATATGTGCGCCAATAATGATGTTGCAAGCTTGCTGGGTGGATTTCAATATGTGGAGGATTCCCTGTCATTAGAAGAGAACAAATCCTTTCGTTTTACAACGAGTTCAAGAATGTCTATGTTGACTTCTTGAAGCTCTAGGAGTCAATGATCAAATTTTATGGGTTGACACAAGAATAGTATGATGGCAAAGTTATCTTTGTGATGAAGCTTGATGAGTGCCAGATTGTCAAAGGTCAACGACTCGAAAGGGTAAGCGTTATGCTTATGAAAAGAGCCTTGGTGGACGTTGATGTTGAGCTAAATGCTAGCAAGAAGGGAAACACCTATTTCATTTGGCAACAACAAGAAGGACAATGATTGCAGGTTTTAGGTCTGGGTACGTTCAAGTGGAGTGGCATTTGACAGGAGAATTGAAAACTCTCAAGTGTTTGTTAGGATGCAAGCAAGGTGCAATGACCCTCTTTCCATTCATTTATTGTTGCCATAGTAAAGTCTCATTAGGAACTGAGGGCAAGGGTAAGGGTGGCAAAGCTGCAGTCAACTCTGCAAAAGGTGTGACCACTACATAAACAGTGGGTAAAGCACTACAACAATGGTTTCAAGGTATCGTCAGTTGTAACTAGAGTGTACCCCCTAATTGAGACATGGACGATCCAAATTGGGATCCTATTCTACCCATTCCTCTGATAAATGTGCATGTGTGCACTCTTCATGCCCGTCTACAAATTCTTGACAAGTTGCTTATGCTCCATATTAAGTATGCTTGGAATATGGAGCCTGCAGAAAGAAGGGAAGAGTGTATCATAGAACTCGAATCTATTCTATCAAGTGTTGGCCTACATGGGGGTGCAATAGATTTATCAAAGGAAAAGAAGGCATCTGGAAGTACACAGGATCGTCCAAATAAAATATGTATGGGTGGTAGTAAAGCTAGGAATATGCTTTCTGACTATTATGACTCCCAAAGTCCCATAAAAAGGTGTGTGACATTACCACCTACTAAAAAGGTAACGAAGCAGCCCTAAGAATTAAGAGTGCTCGTGTGTGGCAGTCTGTAGATGATATTTTTTGTTTTCTTGAAAAGACAAAGCTAACTTCTGCTGAGATATCCACCTTAAAGTTTGTAGTCAATAGTTTCACCGCGCAAATGGTGGATGCCTGGGGGGAGACACACATAACACATTACATGGTGGGTTGAACAATTTGTCTTTGTAGTAAAAAAAAATCAGTCTTTGAATCAAAGTTTTATATTTTTGCAGCACATTCTTTTTGCTCATAGCTCATTTTTTCTCGACACATTCGGTTCATTGGGCATCTGGAGTAGCCAAGGAATGGAGCGCTCACACTATCAAGCAAAAGCAGTGTATTTAAAAAAATACATGGCATGGAGGTGGGAGAAAAAAGAGCAATGCCCTACACAAAATGTTCAATTGGTTCTACAGAGTTTTAGAGGGGAGCGAAAGGAAGAAGATTAGAGTGCAAAGAAGCTTGAAATGCAAAATAGAGAAAGTGGCTAGCGTGAGGCGATCACAATCATATCATGCTTCTAGTACAAAAGATCGATTCTGACGATGCATTAGGGGAATTTTGAGGTCACTTTTGTGCCCTGTAAGAATATGTAGAGAGAGAATATATAATTTATTTAAAAAATAGTGAAATGTTTGTAAAAAGGTGATTTTGCGTCCTTTTTACCTCTGCCGAAACATGTCATTGTCAAATATTTCTAGGATCTTTAGTATTCTGAAAAATACTCCCTCCAAAACTAACAAAAACGTCAGTTCTGGCCCAAAATTCAAAATTTCCAAAAGCTGAAACAAACCTTTTCTGTGTCGTCTTCTTCCTCGTATCTGCAGAGCTTTTCCCTATAGTACTATCTCTGACAAATACTGTTAACAGACTTCCATGGAGAAGAGAAGCTTATACCATCTACACATTGAGCTAAATGAAGAATATTGTCCAGTGCGCAAGAGAAACAAATGTGCAGAGGTGTCCTCGTCCATAATTGAAGCAATGCGGCAAGATAAAAAAAAACACATTGATCTCTGGAGTGATGGAAGATTGTATCCAGTGGACCCAATGACAAAGAGAACTCCCCCATTCTCAAATTGTTCATCTTTGATAAAATTTGTGGGTGATGGTCAAAGAGGGTTGCTGGGTTATACACAGAGTCTTGCGGCAGAGAGAGATATTCTTAAGTTAGAAGATCATTTGACCAAACAAATGATAAATACTCTTAAACAACAGCTTGAGGAATGTAAAGAGAGCAACGAAAAGCTACAAACTCAGCTCAAACAAGCTAGAAGAAAGAATACAATGTTAGGAAACAGACAAAGAGAAAAGAAGTTATAGAACATTGAAGCCTTGAGACGTGGTGGAGGAGGTTGCAGCAGGAGAATCAGAGCAGCAAGGTATATATGCTTATTTTATATTGTTAAGTTGCTGCTATTCTTTGTTAATATGCTTAGGTTACTTTTCTTTGCTAAGTTGTATTATGATTCTGCTCCACATTATTATGCTTATGTTAGGTTGTTAATATTTTTGTTAGGTTGTTATTATGCTATTGTTCTTTATTAAATGATTAATATTCATTTAACTTTTATTTAGTTGATCACTGTTTGTTTATTTTGTTGGTGTCATTTGGACAAGATCAATAATCAGTTAATTTTGTTCCTTTTGATTTAGGACTTTGCTACAACCAAACTCTGCATCAAACATGGAAATGGCAGCTAAACATTATTGTGATGTTTTACCTCCCAAGGTTGCCAAAAAGATTTTCACAGAGAAGAAGTTTAAAAAGGCAAAGGAGCAGTGCATTGAGGGATTTTTGCAAAGCTCTTGCTTGGACAAGGAGGATGTGCAATATACTATGGATAAGGTAGGCATTAACAGAGATGGTTATAGCAAGCTGTTCAAAAATATGAAGTCAAGGTTAAAGCAATGTAAAGTCAAGTCCTCGTTGCTTCCAAAGCCATCCATTGTGCAGCAGGCAAGGAAAAAGATCAATGAGAGGATAATGGAGATGTTGGGTGAGCCTCACCACATTCATGGTACCTATCATGGTAACAAGAGGGATCTTCAATTTGACAAGTTCAATAATATTTTCCTTGACTTGAAGACACTTCAGAAGGAAATGATCAGATTCTATGAGCTGGAGCATACAAAAGCAAATGGTGTTGTCAGTTTTGTGATAAAGCTTGATGAATGTGAGATTGTTAAGAACAAAAAAATTGAGAGGATTTCCATAACTTTAATGAACAGAGCATTGAAACCGAAGGATACCAAGTACTTCAGTGTGCAATCGAAGAAGAATGTCTGGTGGCTAGGTGCTTTTGAAGTAGAGAGTGAAGACTTTGATGTTCTGGATTGGGTTTTCCATCAAACAACAATACCCGAAGTCATTAATGCACAAGAATTAGGGGAAGAGCTTGAAGTAGAAGGGTTTGGAAGTTACAGGGTGGAATGGCACATGGGAGGAGACCTTAAAACCCTTAAATGTATGTACAATGTCTCCAAAGGAGCTATGGCAAAGAGCCCTTGTCTGTATTGTATGGCATCAACAAAAGAATGTAATCCTGCAAATTGGAACAAAGCACCCAATAGGCATACTCAAGATCCAAACTTCAAAGCAGTTTTAAATATTCCACTTGCTAATGTCCACATATGCACTCTGCATGCTCTTTGCAGAATTGTGGAGAAAATTGTACATCTGTATGTGGGGTTTGCCTGGAAGTTACAGCCAAAAGCAGCTAGAGATGCTGCAATCAAATGTATTGAAAGGGTTTTATCAGAAATTGGCCTTCACAGTGGTAAGGTTAAGATTGAAACAGACCTGAAGAGGTCTTCAAATGGAAACAATGTGCCTAGAAAGGTATCTTTTGGTGGTGTGAAGGCCAGAGCTTTCCTAGGGTTTCATGGCAAACTAGGAAAGGTAAATGCCAAGAAGGGTTCATCCAATGTGAAGTATAACCAGTGGAAATCTCTCCACAATGCCATCAAAGATCATGGTCTTGAAGGTACATCAAGAAATAAAAAAGTAGAGGTATGAGAATCACTAGACAAAGTATTTTTCTACTGTGATAAGACATCCTGGGGCAAAAGTGATCTGCCAAATTTCAAGAAAGTGCTCAATAACTTCAAAAGTGCAATGAAAGATGCTTGGGATCAGGAATTCACACATTACATGGTAAGTTTTTTATTTATTTTCTTACCTTTTTAATATGTACATACTTTTAGTTTGGCAGCATATGATTAATCTCATACTTACTAATTATTGACACACTTTTACTTTGCCCCATCTCTTTACAAACCACTGCCTGGTTTGTAAAGAGATGGGGCTCCCTGTCCATATGGTCTACACAAGGCATGGAGAAATCCCATTATCAAGCAAGAACCAAGTTTTTCAAGCATACAAGACATGAGGGAGGTGAAGTGAAGGCAAACAGCTTGCTTGAGGTTTTCCAATGGTTCTATAGACAAATATGGCATAGAACCACATCAAAAATGACAAAGAAAGCACTACTGAACTCAGATTTAGCAAATGCCTTACACAGGAACAAGCAGAAAAGACAAAATTCATATAATAGTTCATCTGCAAATGAAAAATTCTTACAATGGCTAGCTACAAGAGAGAGACAAGGTAGAAAGTGGGCCAAAGTACAGGTTTGAGCAAAGTCAGTCTTTTGATGAAGGTACATCAACTTCACCCCTAAACTTCAGAAACTTCTGCTTATTGTAGCCTATCATTTGTCTCTTGAGCTCCCCAGAGTGGGCAAGCACATAGGATGCCATTGTTGCAAAATAACCAGCTCTAGAACCAATAAGGCCAGGGAAGAATCCAAAAATTCTAATGGCTTCCTCCTTTTCCACCAATATTAACTTCTCTAACCCTGGAGGAAGCTGATATGAACCAACAACCTTTGCAAGTGCTTTAATTGCAAGCATTGGCAGCAATGGTTCTCTTGTAAACTTGTTATGGAATATAATGATAGTCTCTTTGTTGAGCTTCCCAATAAAGTGTCCCAAGCTCTGGTTCCTTCCTAAATTTAAGGGTTTGGAACCCTTCCCCCTGCCAAGGAATTTGTCTGTGTCCAGTATTTCAATCTGCAAAAATATGTCTTGGTTAATTGTTCAGCACATTAATAAGACAAAGCAAAATGGTCATAAACATACCTTAGGAGACTCATCCTCCTCAAACAAGGCAGGTTCCCATATATCAATGGATCTAGTTGGCCTTACTTCATAATCTCTGGTCTTTTCCTCTCCCATATGCTCTATTTTAAGCCTTTTCTGGATCTCATTGAACTCCTCTTCAGAAGGTACACCCTGTTGCTCATATCTCAGAACAATGTCTTGCACATGCTTTCCAACACTTGAGATGTCAATAAAATTTTCTGTCTCTGTGTCCAAGACTGCTAAGGGCAAGGTGAGTAATCAATAAATCCTATGTCATTAGATCCCCACTCAGCCAAAACTGCCAAAGCATAATCTTCCCTTAGATAAAAAAGATGCTGAATGTCATTCAGCAAAACATATTCCTTTTTGTTAACTTTGTATGTGGGAAATGTTGCTGTGCAATGCAAAGGATCAACATCTTCATCCTCTCACCTCCTAGATCATGTCCAAAGCCGTAAGTTTTGCCCCAAGAGACAACGGATCTTCTCATATCTTAGTTCAGGGAGCAAAAGCAAAATAATACAAAGCTTAACCCAGTAAAAGGGGTGGTGTGCCTAGTACTATTGTGACAAGGTATGTAGTTATAGATGTGGTACACAATGGTCTCGTCTAGTCTCCCAAAGTCTTATCTATTGGGGAACATGCTAGATCTTGTGTAATAGGTAAGGTACATATGCCCAAGAGCATGAGGGAAAATATATGGAAAATCATTAAGAAAATGCTAGCTACAAGCTTTCAAGGCTCTACGTCGTGGTGCAAGATGATCAACAACAACCAGAAAAACAAAACTGAAATCTTCACTCTAGCCACTAGAATTCAAATTGGTTACTCTTAACTTTCTCCAATAAAGAAGCCAAATCCAATTGGATGGCCTACAAGACTTGAATCCTTCTTTGTCAACCTAAGCTCCAAGAACCATTTGAGCTCAACACTACTCTAGTTGGTCTTGCCCACAAATGCAAAGGCATCTTGGGGAGAGTACATTCTGCATAGGTTTTCAAATTACAAAAAGAATATTATATGTTGTAGCTCTAGGTAGCTTGCAAGAAGATTTAATTTTGTGTAAGGCTAGATAGAAGACCGTTGGTGCCTTATTGCAAGATCTTCTAGTTTCTCTAAAAGGCAGAGGTACAAAGGACCTAATGATAATAGGCTTAAGTCCAGTAAGAAATAGGGTATGATACCTACAAAACTTGGATGCCTAAATAGAATAACATCAAAGATCAATGTTGTAGACTTGAAGCATATATCATTTTCCATAAGAGTGTCTAAATAAGTTGTGTTTAAGTTTGAAGCTTGAATTTTGCATCTTCTCGTGACATATGCATCACATCCATAGTAGCCAATCGTTAGGAGGGTGACTAATTTGATCATTTAAAAAAATAAATGAAAGGCATTGATTTAAGCTTGTTTACCATTAATTACCCCCTAAATATTGCATGTGATGTGTTTGTACCAATTTTTTAGCCTTTGATCGTAACCACCGATTTACATGGATAATAAAGATTAGAGCTTGATTATTTAGTGTTGCATACTCCTTTACATCTGGTGCATCCACATAGGGCATATAACCTTGCAATGGCCTTTATGAACTGAAGACATTTCTTTCTTTGCCATTTGGTCTTGGTGCTATACATTACTTGGCACATTATTGCATGAGACTATGCTAGAACATCAATTCAGGAAAAATGAGTTCATCATCCATTTTGGATGAGAAGTTATTTGTTTGGAGGTTTGGTGAACCACCTACTTTCTCAAAGCTTGGTAACACTGTTCCAAAAGGATGCTCCTGTTGGCTATTGATGGTGGCATCACTATGAAGTGAAAAATTCCACACGACGAGAGCTTTGTATGTTTTGGGGAGCATCGCTACTCTTGGTAGAACATGGCATAGCATATGCAACCAGAGCTAGAAAGATAATCACATCTATTTAAATTTCTTACACTCTCGAGTCTCAACTTTCATGAAATTGTTTTTTTGTGGAAAGACAACCAAGCAATTTTGTGAAAAGACAACCAAGGTATGCAAGCAAATAAGCGCTTCCAACAACATCAAATATGGGCAAACATTTCCCATTTGCCTTATTGTTTGTTGTTGAAGGCAATTGAAAAGACTTCCATGTTGCTGAAGCTGAAAATTGCATAAAACTGGAAAAAATCGTCGATGTTCTTCTAGTAAAAAAATGGAGTTTTATTATTGACACACTATATGAAGTTGAAGCTTGCCATAAATTTTAACTTACTATTTGGTACAAAGAACTCTGAATTCCAGTATTCTACTATAAGATACTCGTTGTAAATGTCCAAAATTGTTTCCTATTTAACAAGATACTTTTCTTTGTTTATATCCTCTCTCTCTCTCTCTCTCTCTCTCTCTCTCTCTCTCACACACACACACACACACACACACACACACACACAAGGTGTGTGTGTAAGCTACTTTCTATGATATTTTATCAATGAGCTTCATAAATTGCTTTCAAGTGGCATTTATAGGCTTCCAAAGCAAGTGTGGGTCATGAATTTGTGTTCAATTTGATTTTGTATGGCATCCAACGGAAGTATGAGTTATGGTTACCTATTTACACACATCTTGTGCGTGTGTGTGTGTGTGTGAGTGTGTGTGTGTGTGTGTGTGTGTGTGAGAGAGAGAGAGAGAGAGAGAATCAAATCCATAGAAAAGCTAAGAAAAATTTACACTTGGGAGTCATAACATGTGTAGACTTTCTAGGGAGCTCCACAAGCATTGTAAAAAACAATCCATTTTTACACGAATGCATATAATGAAAAATCACACGTCCATCAGACCGAGAAGGGGCTAGCCATCAATGGTGGTTTTCTTGTCGCGGCGTTCCATAGATTTTGCAAGCCAATCAAGGCCTTCCTCGAGACCCATGCCACTAACCGCACAACATCGTTGGATGAACCAAGGGTGGGAGCGGAGAGAAGCCAAGCCCAAACCCTGCATGAGCTCTTCTGTTGATAAGGCATTGGGAAGGTCCGTTTTGTTTGCCAACACGAGCACGACTACATTGCGAAGCTCGTCTTGCATGAGCAATTTGTGTAGCTCATCCCGCGCGAGATCCACTCTCTCGCTATCATTGCTATCCACCACAAAGATGAGCCCCTAAAGAACATAGAAATCCCAATTGAAACCAATGGTAAATGTGAAGCATATGAGAGTTGCATCTAATATGATCATACAAGCAAACATTGCATTTCATCAAATTTTCAAGCTCTTGAAGGAAGCAATCACGCATACAGCTATAACGGCTGTCGGAAATGCAAGCTATGGATGAGGAGATGGCTGCCTTTGATGCAAATGCGACTTGGATTTGGGAATGCACATTGCACAGTTTGTTTTACCTCTGCATTTTGATAGTAGAAGCGCCAGAGTTCGCGGATTTTGTCTTGGCCCCCCACATCCCACACTGTGAAGCTGACATTCTTGTACTCGACCGTCTCGACGTTGAAGCCGATGGTGGGGACGGTTGTCACTGTCTCGTTCAGCTTCAGCTTGTAGAGGATGGTGGTCTTGCCTGCATAAAGATGATCAGAAGTAGCCACTTAAACTGGGTGCATTTCTAGTCCAAAGGTGATGCTTATGTGTATGAAGAGCTGTATTTCAACAGGGCGTGCTTGAGGAGAGCATTACCTGCAGCGTCCAAGCCCAACATGAGGATTCGGAAGTCTCTGGACCACCCAAAAATGCGCCCAAGAATTTGCCCCATTGTGTGTGTGAGATAGAGAGAGAGAGAGAGAGAGAGAGAGAGAGAGATCAGAGAGAGTCTGCGTGCTCGCGCCTCCCTTTCTGTCACGTAGAGGGCGTTTATAAGTAGAGGGCAGCTCTGGCTTGACAAATAAGGCCGACTTGCGAAGGAAGGCATGCCTTTGATTTTGTAAACCCGGTCCTCCCATGAGAAAGAAGGTCTCAAATGAGAACTCTCGATCTCCTCTTGTTTTTAACCATTGCAACAGCCCGTTAACTCAATCCTAGATTTTGATCTCATCCAACGAGCCGTGAACCATGCTCATTTGAGAGAACAAGAAGAGAAGGAGAGAACTTGTCACCTCATAAGAACAACCCCAAGAGACCTTGACTAGTTTGCCTTGATTGTTTCATTGTGCAGATGGTAAAAATGCAAACAGTGGTAACGATGTGTCCTTTACCTCATGGCATAGCTCGTACTGATGGCTCACTAGTATCTTGTTATCATATACATGTGGTAGTGATACGTGTGAACACCTTACGACCGTCGGAGCATTTTTCCCCCTCATTAGGAGGTTTCCCCCCGTGCATTGTATATACGCCCATCACTCTAGGGCTAACTTATCTTTCCATTGTGCACTAAGCAATACTACTCTCTATTGTGTGCCTTGAGCTTCTTCCTCTTCTCCAAGCTGTGTGTATTTCCCTGCAACCCTATTTCCAACAATCGGTATCAGAGCAGGTTGCGTCCACCTGAGTATAGTCGTCAGCATCGCCAACACACGCCTGCTCACTTTGTCTGATTTGGGTGAGCTTTGGTGAGCGTCAACATGTCGACAAATACTTCGAGATAGATTGCAGAGCTCGATCTACGTAGAATTTCCATTCGGGTTCATTTCGGCCTTCGTTTCCACTATAGGCAGTATTGCGCAGGCAATTTTGTCCTTTTGTGTAGAATTTTTGTCAGTGCTATTTTTTGCATAACAGGTCCTTACATCTTCTTTGGATTGTTCTATATAGCTTGTGTTAGTCCCGCTTCGTTCCTCCTCTTTTTGGCAGTTTTCATATAAGGTACAGTCACTCGCCATGGTTGACAACAACACAGATGTGCTCAAGATGCTTGCTGCTGAGGATCAATTGGACGGGGACAATTACCCAATGTGGGCTTACATGATGTAACATGTTCTTGTGTCAAAGGGCATTTGAATTGTGCAAGGCGTTGATGTACGTCATGATTCTCTGGATGTAGGCACTCTTGAGGATGTTGCAAGCTTTGGTGGCAGGATTGCTGCTGCTAGAGCTCTTTTGCCTACTGCTAAGCAGGCTCGTTGGGATGTTAGAGATGCACATGCTCATGCATTAATTGCATTATCTGTGAAGCATAGAATTACTCCTCATATTAGCTCCGCTAAATCAGCTAAACACGCTTGGGATATTCTGGTTGGTCTCTATGCAAGTCGCAATGAGGCTAAAGTTTCATTGCTGCTACATAAAGAGCTAGAATTGAAGATTATGCATGACTCAGGAAGATGACATGGACACTTTCCTTATTGGTATCAAGGATATAAATGAGCAACTCATTTTTGCAAGTGAAGTCATTTCAGACAGTTCCCTTGTGCATAATATTCTTGATGCATTGCTAGATTCTTACTAGACTTTTGCTAGTACTTGGAGACTTATGACCCAAGGAAATCCTAATGTTGTCAAATTTGATGCATTATGCACATTGCTTGGCAAGAGTCACCTTCAAGAAAGAACAAGGCTAAACAATGTGCAATTGAACATGTTTTTGTTACTGGTCAAAGAAAAAGTGGTAACAACAATGTAGCCACTTCTCATGCTTCTTCTGCGAGTAGAAAATCACATGTTCCTAATGCTTTTGCTAGCAGCACTTCATCAGGGAATTCAGGTGAAAAGACAAAAAACAAATGCGTTGCCATTATTGTAAGGCCAATGATCACTTGATTAAGCAGTGTCCTAAATTGAAGGCAAAAGAGGCTAAGAAGAACATGGCTGGTTCCACTACAAGTGTAGCTATTGTAGAATATTCTGTAAGAGGAGATTGTGATGTTGATGTAGATGCAGAGTGGGCATTTAGTGTAGAGCGCACTTATGATCCTTATGTCCCCATGATGCATGTATGCTAGTTGCTACATTCCCATGTGTGGTAAGTGGTGCTACAAAGCACAATACCTCACATCGCAACTTGTTTACCTCTCTTGAGTATGTCCCTCATGGAAATATAGTCACTTGCACCAACAATGCCTTTTATCCGGTCAAGGGAGTTGGAAAGATGGTGCTGACTGTTGCGAATGGCAGTTCTTTCACACTTGTTGATGCACTTTATGTACTTGGGATTAATTTTTTTTTTTGTATGTATTTGCATTTGCTAGTCTGTTACCATATACATGTGGTAGTGATGTGTGTGAACACACTAGGACCGCCGGGGCATTTTTTCCCACTTTAGGAAGTTTTTTTCCCCGAGCATTCAATATACGCCCATTGCTCTAGGGCTATCGATCTTTCCCTTGCACACTAAGTAATACACTCTCTATTATGTGCCTTGAGTTTCCTTCGTCTTCTCCAAGCTGTGTACGTTTCTCTGCAACCCTAATTCCAACAACTGGTATCAGAGTAGGTTGCGTCCTCCCGGTATCAGTCACCAGCTGCTCCAGCATACGCCTACTCACTTTCTCCAATTTCAATGAGGTTTGGCGAGTGTTCGCAGGTCGACAAATATTTTGGGTGAGCTAATAGAGCTCAGTTTGCTCAGATTTTGATTCGGGCTCATTTCGGCCTCCATTTCCACTACAGGTAGGTTTACACAGGAAATTTCGTCATTTGATGCAGAATTTCTATCAATGCCGTTTTTTGCATAACAGGTCCTATACAGTCTATTGTGGGTTGTGCTATATATCACGTGCAGGTCTCACTTAGTTTCTCCTCATTTCGGGCAGTTTTCACATCAGGTGCAGATATTTACCATGGCTGACAACAACACAGATGTGTTCAAGATGTTTGCTGCTGAGGACAGATTGGATGGGGAGAATCACCCTATGTGGGCTTACATGATGCAACATGTTCTTGTGTCAAAGGGTGTCTGGAATATTGTGCAGGGCATTGATGTACGTCCTGGTTCTAAGGATGCAGGCGATGTTGAGGATGTTGCAGGTTTTGCTACAAGAATTGCTGCTATTAGAGTTGTTTTGTCTACGACAGAACAATATCGTTGGGATGTAAAGGATGCTCAGGCTCATGCATTGATTGTGTTGTTTATGAAGTGCACCATTGTTCCTCACATTCTTCAGCAAAATCTGCAAAACAGGCTTGGGATATTCTGGCTGGTCTTTATGCAAGTCGCAATGAGACTAAAATTGCTTTGCTGCGTAAAGAGCTGGAGTAGATTATGCATGAGGAAGACGATATGGACACTTTCCTTGCTAGTGTCAAGGATATCAATGAGCAACTTAATTCAGCAGGTGAAGTCATTTCAGACAGTTACCTTGTGCAGACTGTTCTTGATGCCTTACCAGATTCTTACCAGACTTTTGCTAGTACTTGGAGACTTACTTATGACCCAAGGAAATCCTGAAGTTGTCAAATTTGATGCATTATGCACATTGCTGTTGCAAGAGTCACTTTCCAGGAAAAACAGGACTAGGCAGCGTGTAGTTGAACAGGCTTTTATTGCAAAGAAAGGGTGGTAACAACAATGCAGCCACTTCTTATGGTTCTGCTGCGAGTGACAAAAATTTTGTTCCTAATGCTTCTGCAGGCAACAATTCGTCTGGAAATTCTGGTGATAAGGGCAAAAAGAAGATGTGTTGCCATTATTGTAAAGCTAATGATCACTTGATCAAGCAGTGTCCTAAGTTGAAGGCCAAAGAGGCTAAGAAGAAAGAAGGTGGTTCCACTACAAATGCTGGTTCCACTACAAATGCAGCTATTGTTGAGTCTTCTGTGAAAGGAGACTATGATGCTGATGCTGATGCAGAATGGGCTTTTAGTGCAAAGTGCACTTACAATCCTGCTGTCCATGATGCATGCATGTCAGTTGTTGCTACAGATTCACATGTGTGGTATTTCGACAGTGGTGCTACAAAGCACATTACCTCACATCATGAATTGTTCACCTCTCTCGAGTCTGTCCCTCATGGGAATTCGGTCACTTGTGCCAACCATGCCTCTTATCCGGTTCAGGGAGTTGGAAAGATTGTGCTTACTGCTGCAAATGGTAGTTCCTTCACACTTGTTGATGCACTTTATGTACCTGGGATCAAGAAGAATCTCTTGTCTGTATCCGCACTTGCTAGACTTGGACTTGTAGTCAAACTTGTGGATGATAGATGTACATTTCATGATCTCAGTTTTGGTGATGAAATTGTTGCATCTGGCCTTTTGTGCCGTGGGCTGTATAAGCTCACTTTGTATGACAAGTGTGGAAAATTTTTTGCAAATGCAGTTGCAAATTCAAGGGCTATTTCAGATGCAAAACTTTGACATGCACGTTTTGGGCATCTGAATTTTGCCAGTTTGCTGCGTTTGAAGAAATCTGATATGGTCGCTTCTTTGCCACCTCTTGAAGCACTTGTCAAACATGTTTGTGAAGGTTGTATTTTGGGTAAAATGCAGCGTTCTAAGTTTCCAAAGGATGGTTCAGTTAGGGCCACAAGCACCTTGCAGCTTGTGCATAGTGATGTTTGTGGGCCCATGCAAACTCCATCCTTGGGCAATTACCTACACTTCGTGACTTTCATTGATGATTACTCCAGGCATGCATGGATATTTCCGCTTAAAGAGAAGTCCGAAGTTTTTATGTGCTTCAAACAATTTCTGGCTATGGCTGAACATGTCTCAAAATGTACTATGGGCACCCTCCGTTCCGATCGAGGGGGGGAGTATATGTCTCATGAATTTAATGCATTTCTGGCTAGTCGTGGGATAACACCAATGTACAGTGCCTTATACACCTCAACAAAATGGTGTACTTGAGAGGAAAAACAGGTCACTTACGGAAATGGCACGATGTATGGTCAATAGTCAAGCTTTACCACATTCATTTTGGCTCGAGGTTGTCATGTGCGCCACTTATGTACTCAACAGGTGTCCTACGAAAGCGTTGCAGTCTGACTCCATATGAAGCATGGCATGATAGAAAGACATCTATTGAGCACATGCGTGTTTTTGGCTGCTTGGCTTATGGTTTAGTGCCACAAGTGCAACGTAGAAAATTGGATGATAAGGCTGTCAAATGTATTTTTGTTGGTTATAGTGCTGAAAGCAAAGGTTACAGGTTGTATCATCCACAAACAAAACGTATTTTGGTTTCATGGGATGTAGTGTTTGTGGATTCTGTTCAGTCCTTGCTGTCATGTACTAGAGACAATAATGTAAGCTCAGAGGACATTTATGACACTTTGTTGCCTCTTTTCAGTGGTGGAAGTTCGAATGTAAATTCCAATGAGGCAAATGTACAACCTATGGGGGTTTCCAAAAATGTTACAGATCAGCCTATTACCGATGCAGATGTACATGATGTAGTTGATGAGGAAAGGGCTGAAAATGAGCAGGCTAGAGGTATGCCAAAATGGCTGGTTCATACATTACGTGATAGTAAATTGGATGCACGTTTGTCTAGTCGTACTCATTCAGGCTCTCGCCATGCATCTTATGCATCAGATTGTTATGCTTTGGCTGTGTCTAGCTTACATGATGTTGAGGAACCTTCTCTTTTGATGAAGCACAAAATTCAAAAAATTGGATGGCTACCATGCAATCAAAATATGATGCACTTATAGAAAATGACACATGGACTTTATGTGATTCGCCTCCTGGCAAAAAGGCCAGTGGTACAAAGTGGGTTTACAAGTTGAAACGCAAGCCGAATGGTGAGATCGATCGCCATAAGGCTCGACTTGTTGCAACAAGTTATGCACATAAAAAAGGCATAGATTATGAAGAGACTTTTGCTCCCACTTGTCGTATGACTATTGTTTGTTTTCTATGTGCATTGGCAACTCATTTTGGTTGGGATGTACATCAATCAGATATTTTTACTGCTTTCTTGAATGGTGACATATTTGAGAAAGTTTATGTGACTCAGCCTTGCGGTTTTGTCAAGAAAGGAGAAGAGGACAAATTGTGCAAATGTAACAAGGCTTAATTTGTATGGGTTGAAGCAATCTCCTCGTGCTTGGTATGAAAAAGCTGACACTCATTTGGTCAAACAAGGCTTTTGTAACGGTCCAACAGAAAGCACATTGTATGTAAAGCAAGAAGGTGATGTACTTCTCATTGTGGTTCTTTATGTATATGATTTGCTGATCACTGGACCAAATGAGAGACATATTGCTGAATTTAAGGCTGATTTGATTGCTACTTTCAAGATGAAAGATTTGGGGATGTTGCATCATTACTTAGGTATACAGTTTAAGCAATGTGATGGTGGTATTGCCTTTGTGTCAAAATAGTTACATAAAGAAATTTCTATGTAAGTTTGGACTTGACGATTGCAAACCTATTGCCACTCCCATGGAAACAGGTTTGAAATTGAGTCTACACGATGCTGGCGATCCTGTCAATGTCACTCTTTACCGAACTGCTGTTGGATGCCTCATTTATGTATGCAACATGAGGCCAGATATTCAGTTTGCAGTCTCACAGGTCAGCAGATTTATGCATAGCCCAGGGTCTAAGCATTGGCAGGTTGTCAAGAGGATTTTTTGCTACCTTAGTGGCACTTTACATCTTGGCTTGTTTTATCCCAAGGGGGGATCATTGCCGCCAGACTTACATGCTTTTTCGGACTTAGATTGGGCTGGTTGTTTTGACACGCGAGTGTCCACAAGTGGTTTCTGTTTCATGCTTGGTAGTTCATGTATATCATGGTTGAGCAAGAAGCAACCTATTGTGGACACTTTGAGTAGTGAGGCTGAGTACAAGGTAGTCTTCATAGCTACGACTGAATGTGTATGGCTCAGACGCCTTATTACTGATTTGGGTGTTGGATATGACACTGCCAACACTATCTACACTGACAGTGAGAGCACATTGGCAGTTGTGAGGGACCTAGTCTTTCATGCTCGCACAAAGCACCTTGAGGTGCATTACCACTATGTCAGGGAGAGGCTTTCAACATGAGAAATCAACGTGGCTTATGTGCCAACACAGGACAACCTTGCAAATCTTTTCACAAATGCATTGTCTCGGGAGAAGGTTGAAGCTTTCCACAAAGATTTGGGCTTAGTCCCCTTTGTGGACTGATCATGTCCTCAGGGCATGTCAGTTCCCTTTACTCATGTGCGAGCTCTCGTTCACCACATCACTCCAGGGGGAATGTGTTACCAATATACATGTGGTAGTGATGTGTGTGAACACACTAGGACCACCGGGGCATTTTTTCCCTCTTTAGGAGGTTTTTTTCCCCGAGCATTCAATATACGTCCATCACTCTAGGGCTATCAATCTTTCCATTGCACACTAAGTAATACACTCTCTATTGTGTGCCTTGAGTTTCCTTCATCTTCTCTAAGCTGTGTGCGTTTCTTTGCAACCCTAATTCCAACATAGACTTGGTCTTGTTGTCAAATTTGTGGATGACAAATACAATTCATGATCTCAATTTTAATGATGAAATTTTTGCATCTGCATTTTGTGCCATGGGCTATATAAGCTCACTTTGTATGCAAGTGTGGGTAGAATTTTACAAATGTAGTTGTGGATTCTAAAGCTGTTTCAGATGCAAAACTTTGGCATGCACATTTTTGGCATCTAAATTTTGCTAGTTTACCGCGTTTGCAGATTTTGATATGGCTGCTTCTTTGCCACCTCTTGAAGCACCTGTGAAGCATGTTTATGAAGGCTATATTTTGGGTAAGATGCAGTGTTCGAAGTTTCCAAAGGATGGTTTAGTTAGGGCTACATGCAAATTGTAACTTGTGCATAAAGATGTTTGTGGGCCTATGCAAACTCCATCCTTGGTCAATTACGTTTACTTTGTGACTTTCATTGATGATTACTCTAGGCTTGCATGGGTGTATCCGCTTAAAGATAAGTCTGAAGTGTTTATGCGCTTCAAGCAATTTTTGGCTATGGCTAAAAATGTCTTAGATGTACTATGGGCAACCAATGTACAATGCGGTATACACCTCGACAAAATGGTGTTGATGAAAGGAAAAACATGTCACTTACAAAAATGGCACAATGTGTGGTCAAAAGTCAAGCTTTGTCACATTCATTTTGTCTTGAGTCTATCATGTATGCTACTTATGTACTTAATAGGTGTCCTATGAAAGCTTTGCATTCTATGAATCCTTATGAAGCATGGCATGAAAAAAATCCAACTATTGATCACATGCGCATTTTTTGTTGTTTGACTTAATACTTTGGTGCCACAAATGTAGCATAAGCATTTGGATGATAAGGCTGTTAAATGCATCTTTGTTGGCTACAATACTAAAAGAAAAGATTACAAGTTGTATCATTTGCAAACAAAATGTATCTTGGTTTCACGAGATGTTGTGTTTGTGGAAGATGCTGTTCAGCCCTTGCTATCATGTACTAGAGACAATAATGTAAGCTCATAGGACATTTATGATAGTTTGTTCTCTTTTCAAAGGTGGAACGTGAATGTAAATTCCAATGAGGTGAGGAATCCCAAACTCTGAGCGAACTTTTTTGAGCGATGATCAAATCGAGCGAGTAAATGAGAGGCACTTTATCCAAACACACATAGCCAAGAGGTCATGTAGAGAGAGAGAGAGAGAGAGAGAGAGAGAGAGAGAGAGAGAGAGAGAGAAGACAACTCTATTCAACTTTTTGTATTCACACCCTAGCCTAGTGGCTCCACTTTGTATGTATTAGGCGAAATTCGCCCGAGATTCCAAAATTTAATCTCTCAACTCCTCCATCCCCTCTGTTGGCCTCTCCATCCCCTCTACTCACATATCACAAGACTCACATCCACCATGCCCACTGAATTGACAGTCCCCCCCCCCCCCCCCCCCCCCCCCCCCCCCCCCTTTCTCCGCTCCCTTGGGGTGCCACTCCTCGTCTTTGATCGTCCCATTGAAGCAACTTGCACTCTCTCACGTGACCCTGCATAGCACGCCCTCCCCCACCCTTGTCCCATGAGCACACGGCATCATGGGTGGCAGAGAGAGAGAGAGAGAGAGAGAGAGAGAGAGAGAGAGAGAGAGAGATAGAGATAGTTCTATTATTGTCCTCGGAGGTCAAATATGACCTATGGGACCAAATGAACATGTCATGTGGTATGAGTGGAGGTCATAAGTGACTCTCGTTGCTCAAAAATGGCTGAAATGAGCGTCGCAATAGAGAGTCCACATCGTGGTTGGGAGAGGAAGGTATGTAGGGAGAGCTCATGGCTGAATATATCGGGAAAAGAGGACCTAATGTGGTCAAAAGCTGAGCACTCAAGTAGTGTGTGATACTCACTCTCTCGCACTTGACGAGGGCATAAGGTGCAAAGTCGATGACACTCCTCGCCAGTGCCCCAACGTTTTGTCTCGCAGCGTAGAGAATGGGAGCTAAGACGAATGGAAGCAATGGTGCGAATCGCACTCAACAGGATGGGCTCAAGAATGTAGGGATGGGTTCGGTTACCTCGTTCGGAGAAGAAGAGAGATTTGTAGTTTGGGGCAACATGTGTGGTGTAATGGTTGAAGCAAGAACCTCCGGATTTCTCCCAAGCCGTGATACATTGGCTTTGTAAGAAGGCCTCATTAACTTGGGAGTCGATGGACGCATCCTTGACCAAGTGACATGCATTCCATCTTCCAAACCATTTCTTGATGTCAAGCATCCACCCCGAACTTAGTATTTTGCTCTTGCATGTCTTTTGAACCTTTTGACTTGCTTCATATGCGATTCTAGGAAGTCAATGCAAAGGGCTACGTTGTGTCTTACGCATGTACTCCACAACCCTTTGCATGCCCAAGACCTCAATGGGAAGCGATCCAGACTCAAGAAGTAAGAGCATGTAGGGTGTTTGTGTCTTGACTTGGAGAAAGTTGGTGAGGAAACGCTTTTGGACATTCTCAAACTCTTTCCAAGTAGACTTCCCGATGCTTCCACCCCACACCTTTACTCCATAAAGAAGCACCAGTGTCACCAATGTGTCAAAGAGGTACTTTTTGAGATCCCAACACTTGATCTCTCCAACATTGCACATGTTCTCAAATGCATAATAAGCCCTCTTTCCGGCTTCCAAGCGAGGCATTGCACAATCCTTCCATTTATGATTGGATGGAACCTCAAGGCCAAGGTCCTTGAAGTGATCTACCACTTCAAGTTGCTCATTGTTGTATACAATGCATGGATTTTCATCATTTAGGGTCTTTACAAGCATAGCCTTGGTTTTGGATCCATTCACGATCAGCCCGCTATGTAGGCAAAAGCGTTCCAAGACACTCATAAGCTTTTGTGCATCTTCTAAGGTATGTGCCAAGAGCACTACATCATCGGCATAAAGCAAAAGCATGATCACCGCATTTCCGATCTTAACCTCTTCTATGCCTTCTTGCTGCATAAAATCAAGAACCATGCATTCCAATTCATCAACGAGTAGCCCAAAGAGGGTTGGGGAAAGTGGGCATCCTTGTTTGACACCAATGGTGCTTGCAAAAAATTTTGGAATTCCATCTCCCATACGTAGTCGACATATCACTTTCTGGTAGATGCGAAATACTGCATGCATAAATTCTATCGGCACTTGAAGGCTTTGCATACATCTCCAAAGATTTCCTCGTGGTACCATGTCAAAAGCTTTCTTGAAATCCACAAAGCAACAATACAACTTTTTTCCTTTCAATCAAGACGCTTCCATAAGAACTCGAAGAGTGACAAGGTGATCAATAGTGCTATGATGCTTTCGAAAACCTGCTTGGCCAAGCACACGTTTGTCATTCTTTTCAGCCCATTCACTTATCTTCATCTCCATGATACATCCAAATAACTTTGCCATCAAAGAACCAACCATTATAGTGCGATAGTTGTTCACATTGTTTACATCTCCTCCTTTGTGCAAAGGTTTGATCCAATTTTCACTCCAATCATGAGGCATGCCATACTGAAGTGCAAGGTTAAACATATCGCATAGAGAGAGAAGCGAGACCTGCATCAAGACCTGCATCAAGAGAGAGAAAATTGAAATGTAGAAAACGGTGTCTCCTATGCAGCTCTAGCAGAGAGAGCCCCCCCTCACCTGCCCTGATCCTTCTCACTCTCTGAGTCTATCGTCCTATCTGACACGATCCCTAGCCGTCTCACTATGTCTCTTCTTCCTTGATTCCACTTAAATGATTGCTTTTGAAACTGATACAATGATACAATTGCACCTCCCTTGCGCGTTCATGGATCCTTCCTTCTCCTTCGTCAAACTACATGTGGCTACGTTGCTATTGTTGCCTTGGCTCATGTCCCCACGTGACCACGCACGTGGCCCTACGTTGCCTCCATTCCATGCATCATCCTCTATCCCTACTTGTCTTGCAACTTTCCAAGCCACCTAACGAACGCATGGCAACCCGGCAATGCTTTCTTTTTTTGTCTCAAAAAGAAAGATCTCCTCTGATTCCCATGAAAACAAAATGGGTACTCGCATTAGACAAAATATTCATGAGATTCCTTGACTCCCTCTTTTTCTTACAAATTAACCCATTTCCCTGGCTATCATCATTGCCTTCTATAGTGCGCCATCGTATCCCCCTCCCATCCCCTTGTTGTTGTGTGAGAACGCCTCAGCATGCTAGTCGAGATTATCTCACTGTCATTTTCAGACTCTATGCCTCGCCAAAGCACAATCATGTGCCCCTCACAGCACCCTACCACGGGCGAACTTGGCTGGCCTTCAGGCCCCCTTGCCACTTGCACTTTCCCACCCCCTAAAGTCCTCCTCTATTGATTGTTCTCCTATGCATCACCATGCACTACCCCGACCCTATCACTGCCTTCCTTTGTGTGTAGAATGGGTCCATGCCTTGCTGTACAGCAGGCCACCCTCCCACCATTGCTTCATCCTGAGCCCCCCACTGCAGCTGCACCAAGGAAACCTCTATTGTGCCTCATAATGAAAATTTTCACCACAACGCTGCCTTTAGTCGCACTGACAATGGCAAAACCAAGGCATATTGCACACACCCCCTCCTACCCCCTTGTCCTTAGCACCATCACATCCCTAGCACTCTGCAGACAAGCCAACGAGAGAGAGAGAGAGAGAGAGAGAGAGAGAGAGAGAGAGAGAGTGCATAAGCATCAATGGCCCCTTCATGTCTCATGAGCTCTCACACTACACACAGACATGACAAAAAAATCTCTACCCCCCCCCCCCCCCCCCCGCCCCACCACCACCATGTGCAACCTCCCTCTTTTTCCAATGGAAGGCAGGGCATCATCTTTGCTTGATTCCCTTTAATGGGACACCTTTTCACTTTTTGTATTCACTATAACAAAAATAATCTTTTAAAAAAAACAAAGCTTCCCTGAAGGATTCACTCCAAGAGTTATTTTAAAAAAAAACAAAGCCCCCCTAAAGGATCTGCGCCCATCGCTACGTCCGTCTCATTGATCCTTTATCGGGGCTTTTTTTTTTTTTTGGCATGCCCAAAGGGCAAAGGCTATAGAGATGCTTTCTTTGACTAAAATAGAAAAAAAATTGAGTTGTATTTTTAAGCATTTTTTATAGGCCTAAAATATTGATTGGTTGAGATAAGATAGTGGGCACTCATTTAAGTGAGGAGTATGTAAATCTAATGATGAACTTGTCTTGTTTATGAATTCTAAACAAAAAATCGATTTCATAATTTATTCTAGCTAAGTAAATAGAAATAAAATTATAGGCTTCTTGTTTATGAATTTTAAACAAAAGATCGATTTCATATTTTATTCTAGCTAAAAAATAGAAACAAAATTCTAGGATTGTTTTTTTAAGCTAAGTTAGTGGGCGTTGGGCAGTAGGCACTCATTTTGGCAAGTGCGTTGCAAGAAAATGATGAAGCCCCTCGTGCTCTGGGTAAGCTCGAGTGTCGAGAGACATGGAGAGGTGGCACTGTGGCATTTGCTTCGGCCTCCTTTGGAGCACGAAAGCTACCACAAGTCTTTCAGCCTGTGTCGACTATAGTTTTATAATTTGTGCTCCCACTTTGATTTCCACACTCCTTCAAGCTCCAGCTGCCAAGCTCCAAGACACACAGCTCCCGCCTCTTTGGCTTGTTTTTTCACAGCAATGTCGCACGTAGGACCTCAATATCAGGTTGTAAAGAAGGGAAGCGGCAGCTCGTTGTCTTCGCAGCAAAATGGTGGAGGGCTTTAAGCTTGAGAGGCTTGCGATGGTCGAGCTAGATGCACACAACTTTCTGTTTTCTTGTCGCCTGCATCGTTGAAGTTGAGCGATGGCAAGATACACAAGAAGATTTAGAAATATTCTCATGTAGGAAAACGGAGTCTTTTGCAATGTTTTTCATACAATGTATAACATTATAAGCTTCTGCCCGAGAGGCATCACATACCTAGCTAGGTACGATTGGGGGCAGGGGACCACCGGCCCCCCAACCTGCCCCAATCGTACCTAGCTAGGTATGGGGTGCCTCCCTCACAGAAGCTCATGATGTTGAGGTAAGTCACAATGTGGGAATTATTGTGAGAATTTGTCCAAAACTTCTTGTGATAGCATAGAGTTGTAGGATTCTTTAATTCAAATTAACCAACCCAATGCTAGTTTCTGGAATTTTCGTCTGTGTGTGTGCGTGCGCACACGCATCTCTCTCTCTTTGCCTTTTGCGTGCCCACAACAATTCACAGGGGTATTGGGGAACATGACAGTGTAGCGGCAACAGCTGGAGCAGCATTGAGGAGGCAGGGAGGTTGGACAATAGCTGGAGCAGTGCGAGGAGGAAGATGAGCTTTTCTCCTTCTACGGGCAGTGAGGGCGAGGCTGGTATGATGAGGAGGAGGAGGCCGATGGATGAAGGGGAGAGCACAGGAGAGTGGAAGACAAGGACGAGGAAGGACAAATTTATGAGCAGCAATCTCTCTCTCTCTCTCTCTCTCTCTCTCTCTCTCTCTGCGTCGAAGTGGCAGTAGAGCGGAATGTAGTCTGGCAAGGAGGCGGTAGAGCTTTGAAAATATTAAGCTGGGAGTGATGGAGCATCAGGCAGCGGGCAAGCTACTCACTCCTTTTCAAAGTGTCTGCAGCAAATGTTTTACGCAACATATGTTTCAATTCAAAATAACGATACACATCATTGAGTAGTGTACTTGGTGGTATTATAATCTCCACAAGAATTTGAAAGGAGCTAAAAGCATGCAATCCTCAGCTTGCAGTGTGCAACTTCTTTGTGTAATGCCATCATGCTTACTTTGTTGTCTTGCTCAACAGCTTCTGCTCGAGAATGTGTAGGGTTTAATATGATAGAAGTTACGACCAAGGACGTGTTTGATGCTGTGAAATCCATTATTCTTGACTTCTAGTGTGCTTTTGTAGCCTTTGAGAGTTTGGTGATAAATGTCTTCAATAATAAAGGTTGCACTTTGCTTGCTCTCCGTTTCTCAACATATTGCGGGGCTTGTGACGGCAAGAACTAGCGAGCCTTGCTAGTCACCTCTGGATGCCAACTTATAAGCTATGCAAATGTGCAATGTGAACCTTGATCCTCCTTACAATTGATAAAGGAGGCACAACTACTTCTTGTAGTGAGGAAGGGCTAGTTCTCGCACAATTGTACTTGTTGCTTATATCTTTGCTAACTAACAACCCTCCGTAGTGACCTTCCTCCTCTAGCTGAACCTGATAGTTTTAATGGAAAATTATCATAATACCCTTGGCATTTGAGAAAATTTCCAATATACCCCTCAAATTTGAAAATTTATCAAATGTATCCTTTATATTTGGCCAAAGTCCCAATATGCTCTTCAATTTTTCCTAAATTCCAAAAATGCCTTTTTTTTTTCAAAGGTAGGATTATATTAAAAAGGGAAACGAGAATTAATATGAAGGACTCACATGTCGACGGTGGGACAACCCCACAAAATGCCCCTAATTAACCTCATAAACATTTTTTAATTTTTAATTTTTTTGCAACTCTTCATAGGAAGATTGGTTCTCAATAGAAGATTGGTTCTCCTCAATGGAAGATGGTAGAACTAAAATTTTAGAAGCCTTTAGATGAAATTGTTAATTAATTTTTAGCATAAATGCCTCCATTTGTAGGCTCATCTTTGTATAATTTTGATAAAAGATAGATCTCCATTGTCGTAAACATTAAACTATGTAAAAATAGGGTCAAAATTTATCCCAAATGATACAAAGGTACCTTGTAAATTTTGCAAATTCATCCTAAAGGGTGCAAGGGTATATTATGAGTTTTTGAAATTCGAGGGGTATTTTTGGGAATTTCCACAAGTTTTATGGGTATTTTGATAATTTGTCTTTTTTGATGAAATACCTTTGCCACTTGTCAAGCATTGGCTGCCATCAGTTATAAGCTATAGCTCCATTAATTCTTCTTCAAGGTTGATTGATTCCTCCACAGCTTGCTCCTTGATCAGGCCTAGCCCATGAAAGAAACAACAAATCAAATTGGTCGAGCAGATTGAAAGGGGTGCTCATCAAACAAAAAAGAAACAATGCATCCATTTCTCTTGATAGCGTTTTAAATTCTCATTTTTGGTCTATGGATATATTTAGAGCATCTACAAAATTACACCCTAATGATTGAAGTAATTACACCTAATGATTGAAGTTTTGTGTTTCTATTCCAAAATCATCGATTCTTTTAGTGTTTTCATCCTCTCTTTCAAAATTAGCAACACAGGTTAGCACTCCTTTCAAAGGCAGGCCTTGTGATTTAATCACTTGTTCTCTCTCACTCTCTTTGTAATGAATCCTTTAGGAAAGCTTTGTTATTTTTTAACTCTTTCTTTTTTTAGTGAATACAAAAAGTGAGTAGGCGGGCAAAGGGAGGCATGGATACATGGAGGAGAGAGAGAGGAGGAGAGGGTTTTTATGGGCAAAGGGTGGGGGACACATAAAGAAGGGAGGGGAAGGTAGAGAGAGATATATATTTTTATGTTGTAGAGGTCCATGGAGATTGTGGTGTGGGATCCGCACCATTGTGTATCCTCGCACCATCTCCCTGTGCATGCCCTTTGCAGCTCTGGGCCAGTGGCGTGTCCCTGTGTGCCTGCTTCGTCTCGTTGTGCACGCGCTTTGTGCCCTAAGCCCTCTGTACATTGTTGCATAGTGATGGGCTTCAGTGCACCGATGTTATTGGATTGAAGACGCCCTTTCTTTGGCAAATGATTTTTGGCAAAGCAAAAGCAAAGAAAAAAGTCTCTCTCTCTCTCTCTCTCTCTATACATATTTGTAGGCGTTAGGATTACCTTTCTATGTTTGTCTCTTTATATGTGTCGCTCTTGTAGATCCACACATGGTAGACGCGTCACTCTCTCTCTCTTCCTGTAGTCGACATGCAACATAGTTCTCTTTGTCTTGGTCCGCTTCTTGGTTGCACGCTCACAAGGGTGAGAGCACAATCTAGGGCTGTCTGCAAGCACGAGGGAGGGCAATCTTGCTAGAGTGAGGATGGAGAGAGGGGAGGACTCAATAAGCCAATCGCCAGCACATGGAGCTTAGGGAATTGTGGAGGTCTCACATGATGGGAGGATGGCCACACTTGAACCAAGGGAGGCGCCCTTGCCAGCAAGCAGGGTATTGAGAGGTAGGATATGGCCGAGTGAGAAGAGGGGGTTGCAGGACGTAGTAGGATCATCAACATGAGAAGACAGAGGTGAGGGCGGAGGGGCAGAGCAGGGGTGGGGGCCAAGTGTTTGCTTTGCAAAGAGGAGCACACATAGATCACTCTCTATTAGGCTTTGAAGGTAGTTCTGCGTATGCTACACACACACAGAGAGAGAGAGAGAGAGAGAGAGAGAGAGAGAGAGAGAGAGAGAGAGAGAGAGAGTATAGAAGAAAACTATAGACATGCTCCCAGGTGGCATGCCTCCCTCTACTTCATCCTTGATGTTGAGGATGGGGCTCAAACCGCACCACATAGGACAACATGGACCCATGTGGTATAAATATTCACTCGGATTTTTATTCGCTCTAAAAATGTCGCTCGGTGTATGGCAAGACTCGTTGAGTTGCAAAGAGGGGGTTGTTTTGAGTTTAATTTACCAAGAATGATGGATGTCGAAGAAGAGATATTTGTGGAGCATTTGGATCATATTTTCCATGGCTTGGAAGAAGTTTGTTTATTTGAGAAGATGTTTTGGGGATATGTTTGATGAATTTAAAATTTGCAAAGCGATGCAATTTGTAGGAATACAATTTTCAATCGTGCAAAATTCAAGAGTATAGATTTCAAGGATGCAAACGATGTTAAACTTGAATTTGGCTATTTTTACTCAATTTTTCCTAGCAGGATACAATGTGTCATGTGATGCATAGTCAACAAAACCTCATTTAACAAAATACAAGGCCTCACTAAGAGGGATCTTGGAACAACATGCGACAAGGTTACAAAAATTTTGTTTTTCTCTACAATCCCTAATACCATCTCATAAATGTGTACTTAGCCTTAGAATACAAACATGCTATTGTAAGACTTATGTTCGAAACAACATGCGACAAGGTTACAAAAATTTTGTTTTTCTCTACAATCCCTAATACCATCTCATAAATGTGTACTTAGCCTTAGAATACAAACATGCTATTGTAAGACTTATATTCGAATCAAAGCCCAACTATAATGTACTCTAGACTCTCACTATGCAATGAAATGTTATTGCTTCAGCCCAACTAGATATCAGAATACAAATTGCCTATCTTCTAAACACAGCCAATGGTAAGAGCCCTCATGAACAATGGCGCCAATGGGGGGATGTGAAATTTACAATTTAAAGAACAAGGCACACACTTGCTACTCCTCAACTCTAGAAGTCGGCAGAGAGATGTGGCTTGAATCATGGATGAGCCCATCGGGCTGACCCACTCCTTGACCCTGCATTCAAAACTCAGTTGTGATTGTTGTGACAGAGGTATGTGGATCTGATGGAGAATAAAGGGAGGTTTCCTTTCCATGCAAATGATTGTAAGCTCTATACACAGTTTCCATTATCTCTTTTCCAATGCCTTTCCTTGAGAGGATCAACTCCTAAGTTGCTTTGGTGATGGAGCGGAGGCGGAGTGTGCAAGAGAGGGAAGGAGAAAAGTGGAGAAGAAGAAGAACAGTAGACACACAATTTGGTGGAGCATGAGAGAGTTAACCACTCTCTCCTCCTTATTGTCTTTATGAACAAAAGAATACAAGAAGTGAACGGGTGCCCGCCAGGTCATATCCGGCCATGGGGCTTGAAACCCAACAATCTCCCACTTGAAGGCCAACGTGACCCAAGTGGCTAAAGAATGTAGGGGTACTATGTACACATGTACAAAACCGTGAAAGCATGACTTTAGCTTCACCCTACACCCATCATTTCTATGCAATGTGCAAACCGCTCTGAGGCTAGGCTCTTTGTTAGAGCCTAGCCTCAGAGTGCTCTTTGTTAGAGCATCCACTGGGTTTTCATCTGTGTGAACTTTGACCAACTCAATGCGTTTGCTATAGCCAAAATATCCCGTACCACATGAAACCTGACCTCTATGTGTTTCAACTTGGAGTGAAACACTGGGTTCTTTGCTAACGCAATCGCACTTTGACTGTTGCAATGTAGCACTGGAATTTAGTGTATACTAAAGTCTCACAGTAGATGAGATAACCACATAGCTTCCTTACTGGAACTAGAAACTGCAACATACTCTGCCTTAGTGGTGGAGCCGAAGTCCAACTTTGGATACATGATCTCCAAGAAACTTTCGCTCCAACAAACGAGAAAACGTAGCCAGATGTGGATTTCCTACTGTCCACACAACCCTCATAATCCGAATCAGTGTATCTAACTATGGATGCATCACCATTTCCAAAGCGTAAGCACTTGCTGGCTGAGCCCTTGACGTATCTCAAGATGTGCTTCACTGCTTCCCAATGCTTTTGAGTGGTGACGATGTCAATGGTGATGTCGCATTTCGCCGCCGGATGGAAGCCTCCAAAGCCGAGGTGATGAGGCCAAAAAAATTACAGGTGTCCAACTGCAACATACTCTGCCTCAGTGGTGGAAGACGAAGTGCAATTCTGGATACATGATCTCCAGTGTTCTACTTCTATGTGGCATCTTCTTTGAGTTGTATCCACAAACTCATTTAGCAATGCTCGTGCTAAACTAGTATGTTGAAGTCCTCTTCTCAATGTACATGTGTTCCCATGCACATAGTGGCATACACCATTTTCAAACTTTTCCTTGTAGTGGTAAAATGATGTCTTTGGTATTCCATGTAGCTCATACCATGCTCTACAACAAACACAATGGAGCCATATACCCTGAACTGGGATTGCATCTTCTCATCTTTCCGATAGCACTGCGAGGAGTTCCTTTTCATATATTCCTAGAGCTTGCTCAATTGGGTCAAACCTTCGACTTTCATAGGCTATGGCGTGCCCTTCTTGGAGCAAAACAACTCCAAGGTAATCACCAAAAGCATCACATTGGACCTAAAATGGCTTTGAGAGATCCGGCAGTGTAAGCACAAGTTGAGAGATGAGCTTTTCTTTAAGCTTTTCAAAAGCATTGTTCTCCTTGGTAGACCATGTATACCTAGCATTTTTCTTTGTTAGGATAGCCTTGTGACATGTGTTCCCCTTTTCCCTTTTGTGAGAGCTTTAGGTAATTAAATAATGCGACCCCTTTGTCTTCTGGCCAATAAGAATCAGGCAAGCCATTGGGCTGTTGAATGCTCATTGGACCCCTTGGGAGACTGTCCAATAGTCTTCTAGAGAGCTTAATTCTTATTGGTTCTTTATTAAGTGATTTTAAATGAATTAAGCTAGATTTACTCTAGCCTAATTCTCATTGGTCCACCTCTATGGCCATCCAATAGGATTTGAGTGCACCTTGTGGGCAACTAGGCTAGGGAGCTGACATGTGTCCCCTATTCCCTTTGTGTAAAGGGAGCCTGTGAGTGTGTGTTTCTGTGTGTGTGTGTGTGTGTGTGTGTGTGGGTTTATCTCTCATCCCCTATTTAGAGGACTTCTCCCCTCCTATGTAGGAATCTTGAAGACTTTTGTGTACACTCACAAAGGAAACAATCTCCCTAAGGTTTGACCATTGGACACAACCTTTGAATTTTGGAACCTTAGCATTTTGGAAGTCTTAATGGACTGAACCTTAGGGTCTTTAAAGCCCATTGTTGCACATTGCTCTTTTGCAGATGGCCCCCCCTTTGGATCCCTATTTTGCCTCCTTCGGATCCCTACTGTGGCTGGTCTGCCAGCTTAACCAATATTCTAGCTTTTTCTCCCCTGGTACTTTCCCATATTAAATGATCAGTTTAACATGAGAAAATCATTTAGGAGAATTAGATATTAGTTATTATGACACTACCTCTCTCTTGAAATCATAGTCGTCCTCGACTATGGGGTAGAGAAGATAAAGCCTATTCATTAGTCCTTTTTCTAGCGGGTAGAGGATCCCTATCTTACGCTACGACATCGTTCGAGAATGGATGACTAATCCATTTGGCGCTTGAGAACCTAAGGCTGCTCAAGCATGTCTGCGCATTAGTCCTATCAATCTTCCATAGTAGAGTGACAAGCTCTACTTGGTGTTTGGAAGACTTCGTCTCCATAAACTTGATTCTAAGCATGCATACTACTTAACATTTGTGCACAATAAAGAAAAAAAGAATCTTATAAGACAAAAACTTTATTCATTTTAAACATTTGTACATTTTCTTGCTCTAGGGAAGCATTGTAAGCATTGACAAGGTTTAGGTTATCCTTTAATGGTATGCCTTGCATCCATCTAGCATCTTCAAAAGGATAATTGTTAAACTTAATAAGATACCGTCGGATAGTCTTACCGCTTCTTAATACCTTGTCTTCATGTCGAAGAATGGACTTGGGCTGCAGCACCTCTTCTTGGTCCTCAATCTCCGGTGGGTCTTCAATAGTTGGTTCTTGAGGTGGATCTCCTTTGTAAGGCTTTAGTAGGCTCACATGGAAAGCATTGTGTATGAGCCAATGGCTGGGCAACTTGAGTTGATAGGCCATTTCATTGGATTGGTCAAAGAATCTGCAAGGGACCATAGTACCTTTTTGCTAACTTAGCATAGTACTTTTGGTGTTCCATAGGATTCTTGCCCATAGTGTGCCTTAATCGAGCCTTGGGAAATTTAAGCAAGACCCAATCATTGATTTTAAAGGCTTGGGCTCTTATGTGCTTATCAAAAGCCTTTTGCCTTTGCTGTGAGATAGAGATAGCATCCTTAATCTTTTGGAAAGATTCTTGTAGGTCTTGGCTATACTCATATGCAGCGAAGATCTTCCCGTGTACTTTAACTAGCAGGGGACTTTTGGATCTTCCCTCAATTACCTCGAAAGGCGCTTTTTCTGTGGAAGTATGTACAGTGTTATTGTAGGCATACTCCACTAAGGGTAAGTACTTCTCCCATTGGGATCTTTGATCTACTTCCGTTACATAGGCTTTTAGTAGATCAAGAATTGTTAGGGTAGCTATTTCACTTTGGCAATCCGTTTGGGGGTGATAGACCAAAGAGAAGTTTAGCCTTGTCCCTAAATTCTCAAAGAGACCCTTCCAAACATTAGTGGTCATTCTAGGATCTCTATCCAACACTATGGACATTGGTAAGACATGGTACTTGAAGATTTGTGAAATGAAGAGAGTTGCCATTTGATGGGCTTTGATAGTCTTTTTGACAGGTATAAAATGAGCTTGTTTGTTGAACCTGTCTACTATCATCCATATTCCCGCATTCCCATGGATGTCTAGACTTAGGCAATCCAAAGATAAAATCCATGGATATGATCTCCCATGGTGAATTAGGCATTGGTTAAGGTTGAAGCAATCCAAGTTGCTTCCCTCTATCAAACTTCGTCTTTTGACATACCACACATTTAGAAACATACTCTTGTATGTTTGATTTCATGGTAGGCCAATAGAAATATGTTTCAATCCCTTTTAGGGTAGACTGAATCCCTCTCTACATAAGGAGGAGCATGCGATTCATACATTACTTTCTCACGTAGTGAGTTGGTAACGCATAGTCTATAATCATAGAAAAGATAACCATCTTGTAAAGTAAATGGTTCCTCTTTCTTCCCTAGTGCAAGGGCTGAAATCACATCTCTAAAATCAAGATCAATAGCATACTCATCTATCATAGAAGATAGATCATAGTGAGGTTCTATGGAAACCGCATTCACTCTCGGATGTCTTGAGAGTGCATCGGCTACTTGATTATGCTTGCCAGCAATGTGAGCAATATGAAAATGAAATTGTGAAAGTAATTTTCCCTCCTCATTTGTTTGTCGGAGAGCTTGGTCTGCATCATGAAGTACTTAAATAGGTCTTCTACCTGTGGAATGGGAAACCTATTTTTGATAGTGATCCTATTCAGTGCTCTATAGTCCACACACATACAATATGTGCCGTCTTTCTTTTGCACTAGTAACACGGGTGAGAAAAATGGAGATGACCTAGGCCTAACCATGTCCTTATCAACTAACTCATGCACTTGCCGCATAATCTCCTCTTGTTGAGCTTGAGAAACTCTATAAGGAGGTTTATTAGGCGGTGAATTTCTGGGAAAAATTTAATTGCATGGTCATTATTGCCTCGTTTAGGAGGTAGTTCACAAAGGATGTCCTCAATAAAGACATCTTGAAATCCCTTGAGAAAATTGGATAACTCTAGTTCCTTGTGGTTAGTTATATTTTCTTTTGCTAAAGCATTAGGTTCATTTTGAGAATCTTTAACAAAAATCATGTACACGGAAATAGAGCTCTTTATTGACTTATTGAAAGCTTGCGTATGTACAATGGTTATGGTGTTACCCATCTCTTTGGCATCTATGTACATACCTTTTTCCCTAAACCTAAAGTAGATTTTCCTTTCAGGGAATTTAACATTGGCAGCCATGCGATCAAACCATGGTGCCCCTAGGATTACATCCTCGTGCTTGAGAGGAGAGATAAACAAGTCCTCTTTGTCCACATAGCTTTGTACATGGAGCCTCAATTTCTCGATTAAGGGAGTGACTGAAGCTTCTTGCCCCTTGAAAGCACCATCGGTGGGTAGGACATCTCCCATCTCATAGGCTTGGATGCCTAGCTTGGTGGCCAACTCTGTGGATATGAAATTGTGAGTAGAACCAAGGTTAAAGAGAATAAAAGCATCATGTTCTCTTACCTTTCCCCAAGCATGGGCATAGAGGAGATCCTTTGTGGTGAGCTTCCTCTTCTTGGATTTCGACCAAGGTAGCTCTAAGAGGCTCATGATGGCAGGTGATCTTTTGGGAGCAAGCATGGTACACATGCCCTTGCTCGCCGCATTTGAAACAACGGTTATCCTTGCAATAACGCTCAAGCTCTTCAGGAGAGAGTTTGTTTTTGCCTTTGTAAACTTCCTTCTCCTTAGCTTTGTTGTTCTTGGAATTGCCCTTAGGAGACTTTTGGACATTGTCCTTCCCCTTAGGCTCATTGGAACCCTTGTTTTCCATGGGCTTAAGATTTCTCTTAGCCCCTGTTTGGAAATTGATTCGTGAAGCCACCATAGTATGGGGTATGACCGCAGATATGGTGCGTGGCCTTTGGGAGTTGACATACTCCGACATTTCTTTAGTTAAGCCCGCAAAAAATTGTTGTTTTTGCTCTCCAAAATTCATCTTTTTGAAGACAATGTCTTTGAGATGTAAGTCCCAAAACTTTTCTATATATCAGTGAATGGATTTGTAGGGAGAGAGCTTCAAGCTTTGCCATTCGGTGAGTACTTTGTCTTTGGCATCGGTGGCCAAAAACTGCTTCATGATGGAAGCTCTTAAAGCTTTCCATGCTAGTGGAGCTTCACCATTTTTTCATAGGCTAGACCACCATTGCCTGGCGGACTTTTGAAAATGCATAGCTACATGGCATAGCTTAGAGGACTCCGTGAAGCCCTCATCTCCAAACGCCGCATTGAATTGTTGGATGAAAGCCAAGACTTTGTCCATAGCACCAAAGGTGCCATCGTAGGTAAGGAAAGAGATGCTCTTCCCTCCCTCTTTGAACTTCTGGAGCTTGGACGAACTCTTCCACGCGGCATAGGATTTCCTATGGCCTCTTCTTTTTGATGGTTCAAAAGTTGCACCATCGCTTTCTTCAGAAGATGAATAATTTGAGGAAGATGGAGAAGAGGGTGACCTCTTTCTCGCCTTTTTCTTGCCTTGGTCTTCCTTGTCTGTACCATCACTTTCTTCATAAGAGGGAGAGGATGAAGAAGATGGAGAAGAGGGTGACCTCTTTCTCGCCTTTTTCTTCTCTTGTTTTCTATCATCCCTCTTTGAATTATGGTGTGGAGAGGTGTGCCATGGTCTTCTCCGTTTGGGAGGTGATGGAGAGCATTTTGCCTGCCGTCTTCGTGGAGCCATCTCCGCCAGGTGGCAGGAGACTCACTTTTTTCTCGTTCCTTTGGTGGGGGCTCTTGAGTCCTCCTTTGGGAAGGAGATGCGTAATCAAGAAGTAAATTTTTGAGCCCTTCGTATGGATCCTCTTCTTCTTCCCAAATTGGAGAGAGGCTTCTTTTGGGAGTCTCACAAGGAGGCTTTCCAGGTAATCTCTCGTCATGGTGGGGAGTTTGGAGAATCTCATGAGCACGTAGCTACTGTTGCACTTCACTTTGGAGGGATGGATTGCCCATGGCTTGTTGAAGCCTAGAAACAAGGTAGTTAACAAGCATAGGGACATCATTTAGTAGCCTGCTCAATAGCAAAGTCAAAGCTATCAACATTAATTTCACTCTCTTTACTATTGTCAACCATTCTAACAATTTTTAGGTGTAATATATTTAGTTGTACTTTGGCACTTCAAGCCCTAGTTGCTGCTCCTCTTTACCCCTTTAGAAAAGCACTCAAGCTACTATACCCGTGGCTTGAATATCATTAATTGCAAGGAATAGAAGAGAGGGTCTTTGAACACCAAAACAGTACCAGCTCCTCCCAATCTTCTAATAGCTCAATAGCAGCCATAGGCAAGCCCCGTAGGACTCCACTATTAAGACCATAGCTCTCGACGGTGATGTCCCGTTATCTGCACGATGGCAGGTGCACTGCAAGGCTGAAAAATCCCTATTCTACTTACTCAATTGCAATTAATAATACCAACCATTTATAGCTAGCTTGAGGACCTCCCTTCTTGAGCAAGAAAAGAGAAACCTTGTGCTCTAATACCAATGTAACATTTAATGGCCTAGTAACTTGTGTGTAGCGGAAAATATCATAGACATAGTGAGAATTTCATTAGAATAGATTCCTAATGAGCATAGCAAGAGTGCTTGGATGGAGAGAGCCACAAAAAGCATAACACCTAGTTAGATAGGCATGAACAATTATTCAAAAGATAGAGAAATTAAGCTATTGACAACAGTTGAGGACCAAATTTACATGGAGCCGGTCCCCCCTCCAAAAGGTTTTGTATTATAGGTTTTCCCTATCAAGGGAGACATTTTACAATACAATTCTTTGTGTTTCTTCAATAACTAGCTAGTGCAATGAAGATGGAAGCTTCAAGCACTAAGCAAACACTTATAAAACACAACATTAATTCCCTCACGGTCTCAGACTCAAGACCTCACACACCTTCGGAGATGGTGAGAGCTAGTGGGGTATGAGAGTAGATTGAGAGGAAGAAGGAGTAGTCTTATGAGAAAGAAGTATATCTCCTCACATAATCACTCATAAAAGCTTAGCATAGCTTAGTAATTAGCATGGTAGAGGAGATGAGCATGCATTGAAGCTTGGCTCTTGGGTTGGATTTTCATCACAAAGCCAAGAGTTGGTGTAGACCTCCCTTCTCACAAGCTTGGAGTAGATGATGAGCTTTCCATTAAAGCTTGAGAAGGAGAGAGAGAGTCTTTTTGATTCACCTATGAGATTGTGTGTGTGTGTGTGTGTGTGTGTGTGTGTGTGTGTGTGTGTGTGTGTGATAATGCCTTGCCAAAAGCAGCCCCCTCTCTCTCTTGGTCGACCCCTCTTGCAAATTACTCTTGTTCCCACCCCATTGGACCCTGCAAAGCTTAGCCAATCATAATTTGAGAAGCATAAGTGATAGCCTTGTGACATGTGTCCCCCTTTCCCTTCATATATATATGTGTGTGTGTGTGTGTGTGAATATATATATATATATATATATATATATATATATATATATATATATATATATATATATATATATATATATATATATATATATATATATATAGAGAGAGAGAGAGAGAGAGAGAGAGAGAGAGAGAGTTCTAACTACTTTAGGGGGACTCAAAAACACCTTGTATGCCCTTTAGAAGGTAAACCCATCAAATAATCACAACCCATGACTCATAAGGAAGGGCACCCACAAGAAGGAGAAAAGGAGTGTGGCAATTATGCCTAAACATATATACTAATTGCACATGCCCATACTTAAACTAACTGTACATACCTAAACATAGAAACTAAGTTAGAAGATCCTCCCTGCTACTAGCCCTTGATGATTGTAAATGACAAAATTTAGATGCTAACCATGTTATCTTTAGTACAGAGTTTAGGGGCATAAGTCACTAACCAGTTCATCAATCTGTCCATGAGTTTTTGGGGTTGGTCCATACAAGGTATGCACAGATCGTCTTATGATTGAAGGAGTCTCACAATCCCCCACATCCATACTCACAAGACTTTGGAAATGTATACAGATTAGGTCCATGCATTTTCCCTTGGACCTCAAGACTTGTCCATTTGTCTCTTTCAAAAGAGAGCTTCTAGAGAAAAGAAAGAACACAAAAAACAAAATAAAAGAAACAAAAGCGGGTTACATTGACTAGTGAACTTTCTCTTCTTAAGGATTGCAACGACATTGATTGCTATAAAACTGAGTAGTGACATTCCTCTTCTTGAAGGATTTCAACGACATGATTGTTAATAGAGTTACATCTTCTCTTCGGTGGTGGCTCCAGTATCTCTCAAGAGAAATTTAGGGAGTGAGGGTTATTATGTGGCTGTGCCTAACCATTTTTGAGGTAGATGCAGCTTCTACCTAGCAGGCTGACATGAGACAGGACCCTTGTTCCTAGGGTTTTTTGGGACAAAGTCTCTTTTATCTACAATCCTTTCCTTCTATGTCCGATCAAGGACTAGTTTACGAGTGATCATGTGGCATATTATTCGAGTGCCATCAATTTACTGGGTTTGTGGGTCTTCTATGTTGTTCTAGGAGTATTGGTGGGGTCTATATAGAGATTCATGCCCATATTTCATCATGCTTTTAGTTGTAAAGTAGAGTGCTAGCATTTTGGGACTCATCTGCATCATTTCCTCTTCCTCCTCTCTAGCATTTTTCAGTCAATGTTGTTTTTCCCTCTCTCTCTCTAATATTTTCACAGTAGAGAAATTGAAGAGAGAGAGAGAGAGAGAGAGAGAGAGAGAGAGAGAGAGAGAGAGAGATGGGGAAAGAGAGAGAGATACATAGAGAGAAGGGGGATAGAGAGAAATAGAGAGCAAAAAAGCTCACTCGGAAAACTCTTTTTGGAGTGAGCTTTTTGGAGCGATCTTTTTTTCTAGATTTGGTTAGTTGATAAATTTTTGAGAAAAGCTCAGTCCAAACCTTACTTGAAAAGCTTGCTCCATTCCAATCCCCTATACCATCTAGAGTGTAGAATGAGGAGGAATGAGAGTTTGAAGACATCTCCTCTTTGTTGGAATTAGGGTTGCAAAGATGCACCCACAGCTTGGAGATGATAAAGAATCTCAAGGCACAGAACAAAGAGTGCATTGCTTAGTGTGCACATAGAACTGACAATGTGCTCTAACATCAATGTAGATGATGTTGGCAATGATAGTCTAACATCCTAATCATCCATAAGGTATCTAAGCCATACACACTCAACCATAGGTATAAAGACTATTGATACTAAGCCTCACAAGTGGAAGTGGCCACAGTAGGTTACTTCTTGCTCAACCATGACATGCATGAATTCTTGAGCACGAAAATAGAAACACTTGTGACTTGTCACAATAAGCAACCCAATCTGAATTCAAAAAAGCATGTAAATCTGGCAGCAACAGGTAGAGACTACTACAACCTCTCTAATCGCCGTGGCTTTGACACCAGGGGAGGGTAAGGGATAAAGAAAGCGTGCACCAAAATGAAAGATAAAAAAAAAGAGAGTTATCATTAGGGTTTAATAGGCTTTTATGATTTGTTCACACGAGTGGGGCCTTAATAGGCTTTTATGATTTTTCACATGAGTGGGCGCCCAAGTTGGGCTTATCCCTGCTCCCCGAAGCCAAACTTTGGGCAAATCATGATAGTCACTTGGGAGTTGTACATTTTACATGATGGAATCTTTTGGATATATCATCATGGTTCTCTCTGGATTTAACACATCACAATTTCATAGGATACATCATGGAAATTTTGAGAAGATTCAACAGATCACGGCTCACTTGGATACATCCACCATACAGACACATGTAGACTCGTCACAAGTGGAGTAATTTCTTACCTCCAATTTCCTTTTCTCTAACTGGGCGATGTTTAGTCCCTTACAAATGTTGATAAACAAATAAGTATGGAGACAAATGTGGGGATTTTTCAAGCAAGCATATATATATTATAACATCATAATATTAGTCTGAAGATTGAAAATTGTTAGCTTCCCATGATCCAACTTCAACTTAAAGAAACAGCCTCATTTATTTCAAATAGGTCAATTGCTTAGCTGGGGTAGTTATAGTTGCATATCAGCCTCTTGTTGCAAAACAATCATCATTTTGAAACGTTGTTCTCATAGCTGCTCTGCAAAATATTCAACGTCTTGAGATGCATGATGTAAGATCCCCAATTTTTTGGTCTCTTCTAAAAATAAGAAAAATAGCTTTCAATATCTATTTCGCCAAATTTTGACTTAAGATGCTTAATTGACAGTATTGGAAGGTTCTAAAATAAAAAGCACGGTCGTTTCCATATTCCAGTAGCTTAGACGGACGTTTGACTCAGTTTTGGAAAAATCTGCTATTTTTAGCTTTTCATGTTTTTCGGCATTTTTGAAAAGCAATGTGCTTTTTATGATGACCTAAATATAAAATATTAATTTTAGTCTCTATTGGATTTAAATGATCAGCCAGAGCAAAAATAAGCCCAAACGAGATTTTTACGGGAAATATTTTTATTAAAAAAACGGTACCATAAATACACCGGGATAGTACGAGAAAGTCATAATTATGTCAAGATCTTATAGTGTGGCATAGTCTAGGTACAATTTCCATTAGTTGGCCACATACTGCTCGGATGGTCAATTTTGCTGTAAAAATTGAATGTAAGTGGGAGGGTTGACCACCAAAAGCAAGCTTGTTTTTAGGAAAGAAAGAGTCTTTTTAGAAAAGAGAGAGGAGCAGTTTAGTTTAGATCTCTTTTCTTGGAAGCCAAGCTTCTTCTTAGAGACTTGAAAAATCGCGTATCGAAATTCGTGTCCGTTAAAAAAATATTAAAATAATTATTATTATAAAAAAAATTTTAAATCAACTGCGAGCATGCACCAACTTATCTCTCTTTGCTTCACTCTATTCTTAGCTTGTGATTTTGGCCTTGAGAACCTATATAAAGACCCCTCTCCCTTCACTTTGAAGAGGACACAGACTCTCGCACGCGGAAGCTCTCTTGCCTTGACGTCAGAGTTACCTTCTCAAGCTCTTACCTTCAAGCCATCTCTCAGTTGCCGTCTGTTGCATCTACTACCGCAAGACTATACGTATCTATTATACGGAGTGGTGCAAACTCTTCATCACCATCTCCATAAGCTCTTCTCTTTCTCTCTCAAGGAAAACAAGGATACTCTCTCTCGCTACTTGCTTATTATCTTCTCTCTCGTTTCACGGTGTACGCGCTCTTCGAAAGCTTTTGTGGTGGATACCTCTATGTAGCTCTCATCACCGCTCTCTTACAACAAAGCAAGAAGCCTTTTGACAGCCCCTAATCGATTCTAAAGCACGGTGAGAAGCTCTAAACTCCATAGCCATCATCTCTCTCTCTCTCCCTCCCTCTATGTCGTTTTTTTGTGTAGTCATCCTCTCTATGATTGTTTTTTTTGCATACAAGTGTATGTATGGATTAACCGAGTACATACGAAGTTTCCCTATGATTATTTCATCATGTTTAACATGCTGATTTATGCACATGATGCGTTTATGGTCACGTGCGTACATAAAAAGCACTTTTTTGTTTCATGTCATAGAGGCGGTGGGAACACTGTTTTGGTCATAAATCACAAATCGTTATGAATCAGCCCAAACCCTTTATACCAGAGATAAAACACATCAATTGGAATATTTTCTCTTTTTGGTGTCATGTGAAAAACACGCACGAGCTAGGAGATATGGTCAAAAATTTGTTTTTGCATATGTGTGAAGTTATGGTTTATGGCTAACCTAAAGGTTGGAGATGTTTTGCATCATGTTTATGGTGTCATAATGTTATCATATGATGTATGGAAACTCATGGATTGATGTGGATGCCTTATATACATGGTTGTGATTGCTTTCCACCTTTCTAGGTCAAAACTAGCTCTATGTGCTAGAGAGGTGAAGTGCATATGTGATGCATCAACTTTGCATGGTTGGATGTGGTCAAAAGTGGATTTTTATAACATGATTAATTGTTTGTTGGACTCTTTTTATGCATGAAAGAATCACTTCTTAAGGGTCACATCTGTGTAGACTCCGATTGATTGCAATAGGGAATGTGTCAAACTCCAAGTGTAGGAGTTGGTTCAGTGTGATTATGATTTATGGTCAAGGGCTGATGGATTATGGTTGAAATTTTATGGTGGAAGCCGGTGTGACTTATGGGTTTTTTTTTTTTTGGATTTGGTTATGCTATTGAAATGCTGCCAAAATTTTTGCAGCCATATTATGTCCTGAAGTGGTTATGCAGGATTGGTCCTCACCCAAGTCGGGGTGGAGTGCTCACCCGTGTGATGTGATTGGATTATGGTTTATGGTGTTGGAATTGGATCATGAAGTGATTTGGATGGTTTATGGTAGACGTGTAAAGCTGGAGACCCTATATAGTCTAGTTGCTTGGGAAAGATTGTTTGTGCATCTGGGAAGTGCTATTGTGATTGGACTCATGTGTTATGTTTCTCATGGCAACGTTGCTACAAGGCTAGGATCACCTACATCGCTTAGCCTTAGACTAAAGGGTCACTGACCTAGGGCTTTGCTGGATCGGGGTGTTGCCTAGGTCTTCTTCTTTTTGTTAGGCTCATCTACATGATTAGTGCATTGGGGGTTGAATGACGTTGTGAGCGGGATGAAAACACACAGAACGCCTCTATAACGACCCGACACACACTCTTGGGATGATATACACACACACTATGGGGCACCACTCGGCTTACACAATCCACCTGGCCGAGACAGGGAACACACCGATGGAGTGAGAGGAGAGAGACTACCCGTTTACCCACTCCACACACAGAGAGACACACACACACACACACACACACCCAAAAAACTCAGCTCAAAAGAGGCAAATTTCTGATGTTTAGATACAATAGAGCTTGGTCCAACACCAATGGGGCAAACAGCTCACACAATATGGGTAAAATATGCTAGATACAATCACAAACTGGAGCAAAAGATTCGCTCATAGGAGAAACTTACACAGCCAAAAAAATAGAAAAAGAGTGAGGAATTTGGCAAAATGGACAGCGCCATCGCGTTCGGAACGGCCCAAACCCCAGTCTACAATGTCAAAGTGCTCAAATCCGACCTCGGATGAACAGCTTACGGCCAAAACAGGCTCCAAAATGAGCAAAAACAACTCCAAAATGGGCACCTTTGGCCTTTTAGATGACCTCAAACGGACCCCGAACAGGCCAAAAACTGACGCCGCAGTGCATAGTTGTCACCCTGCTGCATCCATGCGCACACTTGGCACTCATTTCTTTTCAATAATGCATCCCACCACCACGTGAAGTGGCCCCAAAAAGTGGTCCTAATGATGACATTTCTGCATAAATCTCACAAGAAAACACCCACGTTGTGTCTGTACTTCTCCGCGTGCAAATATTGACCCATTCGACCGCCTGACGCCACTAGATGCCATCTGACGCATCTGCTTACCTCATGTCGTCGGTCCGCGGATAGCTTCCTCGAGAAGTTTTACGCGCTACCAACTCCTCATTATTGTAGAAAAAACACACTGGTACTGGTAATAGTGAAAATCGATGCACTATGTACACCCTGTCCTACCTGTACACATGTGGGCCCCACGTAACCACCTGGCTCTGGAAAATGGGCAATTCTTTATTTGATGCACCATGCATGTGTAAGTACATATGAGCAATCCCTTGCTCCAAAAAACTCCTGACATAATTTGCCCATCCCCTAGCCTGCTAGATCATTCATTATCAGCAGCAGCAAAGAGAGATATGAAACTCGTCGCATCACAGGTCTCCTCATCCCTCACAGACATCACTTGCCCCATAGACAGCTCATCTTGCTCCACCATCATTAACCTGGCATGATATAAAATTTAAGATGCAATCCATTTACCCTTGACTTATGTAGAACCCCATCCAGGTTAGCCAACTGATATGTACCATTCGGAAAACACTCCACTACCTTGAAAGGGCCTTCCCACTTAATTTGAAACTTCTTTTGGAAGGTGTTGTCCAGCTTACTGTTGTAGCGCAAAACCAAGTCATGCTTCTTGATACCCTTACTTTTGACCTTTTCATTTATCTTTGCCAAAGCCCTATCTTGCATCTGCCCATAATGCTCCAATGCGCTCATCCTATCCAACTGAACCTCTTGTAACTGCAAGAGTCTCTCTTTGAATGCATCACTAGGTGGCCCAAGCAACTTCTCTAACATCTTTACCGCAGGCAACTCTACCTCTACAGGCAATAGTGCTTCCTTTCCATACACCAAATGAAATGGAGTGAACCTTGTTCCTGTCTTCACCAAAGTATGGTAAGCCCATAATGCACTAGGCAATTCCAAATCCCAATTCTTTCTTTGGTGCTATGTCACTTTTGAAAGAATCTGTACCAACTCACCATTGAATCTTTCATTTAAGCCATTACACTGCGGGTAATAAGGAGTGGTATGCTGATGCCTAATCTTCATCTTTGCACATAAAAAGTCTAGCAGTTTAGCTCTAAATCTTGGCCCCTTATCTGAAAGTAGCTCCAATGGCACCCCAAACTTGCAACATATTTCATCATACACAAATTTTGCCACATCCTTTGCAGTGATCTGTTTTACTGCTATAGCCTCTGCCCATCTAGAGAGATAGTCCACTGCAGTCAAAATATAGCTTTTGCCCCTGCTTGTGATAGGTAACGGGCCTATTGCATCAATCCCCCACTTTTCAAACACATCAAACGCCATAATGGTTTTTCGTAGCTCTGGCTTCAACACTCTCTTCCCAAACGCTTGACACCTATTGCAAGACCTACACCAATGGTGAACATCCTTGTGCAAACTAGGCCATACATACCCCACTTGCAAGATCTTATGCAAGGTGATCTTTAGAGCAAAATGGCCACCACATGCGCCTTCATGATTCTCTTCCAACACTCTATAAAGCTCCTCTCGCCAAGGTACACGTCTCAACACGAGATCAACCCCTTTCATGTATAAGACATCACCAATCAATTTGTACTTGTATGCTCTATGCACAAAGACATACTTCTTAGACTTCTGAATCTCCTTTGGAATGATTCCTGTTAGCAAAAACTCCTCTTCTTGAGCCAAACTTTCCCGGCCATGATAAAGAGGTAAAGTGGTCCTCAACACAAATAGCTCCCCAATCATGCTTTGAGCTGCTTCATGTGCCTCTCCATTTAGAGCACGTTCAATTTGTCTAATGCTCCATGCCTCAAACTTTTTTAACATGCCTTTAATTCTAAAGCACATTTCCTTCAATGAGGTGTTCTTGCTCTTCCACACACCCAGCACTTGCTTCACAACTAACAAGGCATCACCTTTTATACTCAACCTTTTAACCCCATGCTTCAAACAAATGTGTAATCCAGCTTCCAATGTAGCATATTCAGCCTCATTGTTACTATGAGCATCCAATTTGAACCCTCTCTTGCATACTAGCTTCCCCTCTGGATCATAAAGTACTATACCCCCTGAAGCGGCATCATGCCTCTTTCTCTATGAGCCATCAAAGAACAACACCTGTGCATTGCTAATATGTGGCACTTCTTCAACTACCTTTCTCACCACCTCCTCCTTGGGATTCTCCTTGTACGTCAACAAATTAGCTAGAGTAGCCCTTGTACTGTCTTCCACTAGAAAAGAGAACTCAAACTCTTGCAGCTCAATTACCCATTTCTTGACCACATTTGACATGTTAGCGCCATTAATTAACTGTGGCAAAAAAGCATAGCTCGTCAAGAAAACAAAAGGTCGTGGTAGCAAGTAATGACGAAATTGTCGACAAGCAAATATTACACTGGCCATCACTAGCTCTACTTCCGAGAACTTTCTCTCCGCTACCAACTTCACTCGACTTGCACAATACACTGGCCTCATATAATGGCTGCCCTTCCCCTTTTGCAATAGCATGGCTCCAATGGCATCATCCCCTACTGATGGATTTACATAAAACACTTTCTCCCAATCAGGAGCCTGCATGGCTGACAACCCCCCTAACACCTCTTTCACCTCTTGAAACACTTCTTCACGCTTGTCATCCCATTGCAATGGATCATGCTTTGCCACTTGCTGTAATGGATAAAGAAGTTGCGAAGACAATGGAATAAACCGTGCCATGTACTTCACTTTGTGTATAAAGGTTGCCAATTGCTTCGTACTCGTAGGTGATGGAAGAAGAATAATAGACTTAACCTTATCTGGATCAACCTCAATGCCATTTTCTGACACCATATGGCCAAGTAACTTCACCCTTGGCTGTGCTAGATGACATTTCTTTGGATTTAGTTACCCTCCACATTCATCATATCGAGCCAATACCATTTGCAGCTTCTCATGGTGCTCAGCCCTACTGCTGTATACACAGAAGTCATCCATAAAAGCTTTAACACAATTACCAATGAATGGTTCCAATACCCAATTTGCTCTCTTGATAGAAAGATGGTCCATTTGACAACCCAAACAGCAATACTGTGTAGCAATAGCAGCCCCATGGCGTAATGAAAGTTGTCTTTGTGCGGTCTTTAAGAGCAATCTTCAATTGAAAATAGCCTGAAAAACCATCACACACACTGTACCTCTCATAACCTGCCACTGAATCCAAGATCTGATCAATGAATGGAAGAGGATATGGGTTCTTCTTAGTGGCTTCATTTAAGGGCTTAAAATCTACACAAATCCTCCACTTCCCATCCTTCTTTGGACTGACTACTACTGGACTCACCCATTCTGTGGTCTCCACAGGGACTATGAACCCTGCCTTCAATAAATTGTCCACCTCTTCCTGCAAGGCTGCCATCTGCTCTTGACCCATCCTTCTTAGCCTTTGCCGCACTGGTTTAACACCTTCTTTCAGCTCTATATGCATCTCTTTGCCCTTGAATCCTCTGATCTCTTCATATGAAGTAATGAAAAAATCAGGAAAACTAGCCAGCATGTGCAAATATATCTCATTCTCCATAGCTCAGAGGTCTCCACTGATCATTTGTGTCATCAATTCCTTCTTTTTTGACCATTAAACCTTGGTTTGCATCAGCCCTTCAATCACTTCATAAGGCCCTTCACTTTCATCTTCAACCTCATTTGCAAATGCGACTACACCAGACTCCTGGATTCATTTGTCCATCAAAAGAAATGCAACATCAGCATTCTCATCACTGCTGGTAGTGCTATCACTGTCCTCATCTGTCACTGTAGAATAGTCTTCATCACTAGACTCACCCTCATCTTCATAAAGCTCTTCCAATCGTTTCCTTGTATCCATATTATATAGCTTCTTGCCACCTATCTTTCCATAGAGGCTAATCGTACCATGTCGCCAATCTTGAACAGCTCCCACTGCATGTAACCATGGTCTACCCAGTATAATAGGATATGCTCCCAAACCTGCTGGCATCACATGAAAATCAACCACTGCCTTTGCATCATATGCTTCCACTTCTAAGCTCTTTACAACACCCAAGCATTTTACTTTTTGATGGTTTGCCAATCTGATCCGAAACCCTAACACCCTAGCCACTGTGAGACCCATCTTCTCAACGCATGAGTGTGTTATGACGTATATTTGGGCTCCGCCATCAACATAGCCTTGTCCCAAATTTTTGCTTTTATGCCACACATCTACTATTGGACAAATGTCTGGTAGCTCATCCATTGCCAACACCTTCACTGAACTTAGGCGCATACTAGCCGTTGGGCACACACTTCGAGGCGGCAACCGCTTTGCACACCCCCCGAGGCGGCGTTTTTGGCCATAAAAACAACCTACCCAACCCGCTTTTCCACTTATTGTGCTTCACAAGGCTTGGAAATAAAGCCTCCAACCCTCCAAGTGGCACCCCGCGACACCCCGTGCGCGATTTGGGGAGATGTCGACCTCTTCCTAGCAATTGGAAATCGCGTACCAAGTGTCACGCCGTGCGCGTATTTAGTGAGTGCCGACTTTCTCTTAACCCTCACAGCTCGCGTAGCAAGTGACAAACTTAACATGTGACACAATTTGATGTAATTCTTTCTTGCTTGCTTAGATTTACAACTATAAACCATTATTAGTTTTTTCCATTATGAAGGAAGGGTGGTTTATTTATATATTTTAGTCATAGTAGAAATTAACACATGATGTCATGTCTATTTCTTAATGTCTTGATGGATTTCTCTTTTCTCTTTCTCAGACATTTGTGGATTGTCATAATGGATACAGAGGATATACAAGAGACCGCTGATGACAGGCTGATGTCTTTTCTTTACAAAGTTAATGAACTTACAAGATTTCAAAGTGTCAAAGAGATTTTTAATGCTGCCTTTGATCTTCAAGCAGTTGTGGATGGCTTCTCCACACAAATTAGTGACTTGAAAGAGATATATACAGCATTGACCAAAGATCAGAAGCTTGACAATCTTGTTCATTTTTTTGATATATGCAAAGCAGGTAGCTTGTCAAGGACAGGTATTGCAAAGAAGTGGTCAAGCCTTCATCCAGACTGGCAAAAGATCATAAAGCCTTGCAAATTTCATGGTAATATGCATTGCCAGTTGGTAGAGTATGACCTTGGACTTATCATTTTCTTCAGTGTACTCCCAACACCAAAGGGCAAAGAGATTCCAAAGCAGATTTCTCAGGCTGAGGAGGACCAGGAGGAAGAGGAGATAGAGATGGAGTTCCATGAAGAGGAAGAGAAACTACAAAGCACTGAGATGTTGGACATTGCAAAATTTAAAGCAGAAAACATCACTAAAGTGGAGAATTCCTCTAACTGTAGCCTACATTGTCACTTTCACTTTGACAGGACAGTTAGTTTACAGTTGGGATTTGGTCAGTTGGTCTTTAGTCAATTCACATTAGACGGACTCGTTGGGCAGAGACATGTGGCAGGTGGTGTAGTGGACATCGTGGCCAGGTCACCACCACCACCCAGTGGGGATAGACTTAGATGATGTTCTTTATGAGCCGTTGGTGGCTCTTGATGATTGTACATATGAGTAGTCGTTTTGGGCTAGTGGCATGAGCTTGTACGGCATTAGCTTGTACGTAGTCGTCTAGAGTGAGTCTTTACACAGAGCACGTCTTCACCATCCCTGCACATCTGAGCCTCGACATCCCCATTGTACCTGTGAGTCCTGGGCTGGAGCTGAGTGTGCTGCCATGCCAGAGTCTATATCAGTCTTTGAGGTAGTCGAGTCATATGTTCTGGTCTGCTGTTGTGTCTTTGTGAGCTCTGTTGATGTCTATGGTTTCCTTTCTGTTCAGTTTGTTTGAGTGAGATTGTCACGCACATTGCACTGAGGACCACCCACTGTAGAGAGCACGACACATTATCCGCGCTACAGGTGCTCTCATTTTGGCGATCACGGTGGGACCTCAAAGGAAGTCTCACTCTTGTGGAGATAAAATCGTGAAGCTAATCGATTGTTACCGGGCTCCGCACACTTGCTTACACTGTGTAGATAGTCTGCAAGTCTGGTCCTCTCTCGCCCTGGTCCAAGTCCTAGTCCTCGTCCCTGGTCCTAGTCTAGTCCTCGCCCTGGTCCAGTCCTCCTCGTCCTGCCAGCTAGGTGGTCTAGTCACTGGTCCCGGACCAGGTGGTCTAGTCACTATCCTCACTTGTTCTGTGTTAGACCTGTGTTGTTCACTGCATGACACATACAAGGCGGTCAGTTGAGCGTCAAAGCGCACTACTGAGCCCTTTGAAGCACTATAACAGAAGACGCCCTGTGGTATCTAGTAGAAGTCCATTAACCTCATCAACCATACCTCCACATATGACATCCCCCATTCCTTCATCCGGTTCACATCTTCCAGATCACCTTCTCCAGTAAAGCTCTCTCCTATTCTGCTACAGCAGGCTATTGAGCAACAGGCTCAACAAGGGGCCATGGAGGTGTTGGCTGGTGTGTTGGCCAAAGTAAACATCAAGTTTCCCACCTTCAAAGGACTCTCCTCGCAAGATGCGGACGACCATGCACGGAGGTTCGTATCTCTCTGTAGAGGACGTGGTCTTAACAGGGAAGATGCTTATCTGGTACTTTTTCCATCCACCTTGGACGGCTTAGCAGATAAATGGTACAGCCAATTTGCAGAGAATCATTTTGACACTTTGGCAGACTTAAGACAACAGTTCTGTGCAGCTTTCAGGCCGGGCGACTACCAAGAGAAAGTGTTGGATGAGTTGGCCAACATGGTGCTCCAGCCAGAGGAGACCTTTGCAGAGATTATGACCAAAACCAAGTCTCTGGTTGCCAAGCTTCCCCAGCAACCCAGGGAATTCATGGTTAAGAAGTGGGTGGAGAAGGCACTTCCAAAAACCTCTCAGCAAAAACTCCGAGAGAGCCTCCGACCTGACGCCACTCTGGAGGAATTCATCGCAGCTGCTACTAGAATAGAGGGGGCTAGGAAGCTGTTCAACAACTCTCCTCACATAGATACTCCCTCTGTGTTCTTGGAAGGTAGTCCTGCTGATCCTTTGACTTCCTTGCGTAGGGAACTCGAAGCCCTCAAATTACAACGCGCCCTCCAAGAAGAGAAATCAATTTCTCTGAGACAAGAGAAACCATCGCACCTTGAGGCTTTGGATCAAATCAAGAGAGAACTAGAAGAGCTTCGGTCTCAGCAGGAGACTAAAGCTATGGTATGGTGCAGCTCTTGTCGCTCTCCTGGACATCCTCCACAGGACTGTCCCCTTCGGGCTTATTGCCACTTCTGCGAAAAATCTGGGCATGAAGATAAGGACTGTTACTACATCAAAGGATTGCGGCAAATACAACAAAATCTAGGTCCTTCTCTCCAACAAGGGCTAGCACCTGCATCCAACATGGTCTCCCCCTATGGCCATCAAAACCCGTTGCCTCCTCTGCTGACAACACCCCCTATGCAGCAAGGTATGCACAACAACTTTGCACCTCACAGATTTTATCATGCCAGTACTCCCTCAGTTCCCCAAAGCTTCTACACCTCAGCCTCCAGCACCATGCAACAACAAGAGCAGTGACCACCTCGTCCCCCGTTCCGTCCGTCCAATCGGCCAATCTTATGCTACAGATGCGGTGAATAGGGGCATTACCAAAGTAAGTGTCCTTTACCTGAAGGGTCTCCTCCTTGCAGACATTGTCCGGAGTCTAAGGACCACTACAGTAAAGATTGTCCCAAACAAAGGGCATCCTCATCTTCAGGCCCAAATCAAAATCAACAAGAGTTTACATTCTCGAAAATCAATCTAATCACAGTGAACACCACCCCTAAGCCAGCACCTGCTACACATACAGTTCAGCCACAACAAGCAGCAGAGCCTACTGGGGTGCTTACTCGAGCACAAAGAGCAGCCCTGGGTTTAAGTTTGCCAACGGGACCATCCTATCCAACCCTTCCGCAACTTGTTCAAAATGTCGCACCCGTAAGTGGTGCAAAGAATAGGCCAATCTCTATGCTTTTGGACATTGATGGAGCCTTCCTGGCAGCAGTAGCTGACTTGCAACAGGTCAAAGTTTCCGAGGAGGCCCAGGTTGTAGGAGCTAGGCCCACAGCGGAAGCAATCTTGAAGAACACCTTTCAGCAAGGGTCTCTTTATGAGATGCTCCGGCTAGATGCAACCCTTAGAAGTGACACCCTCTCAATAATTCAGTCTTTGTACCTTGGTACAGGGCCTAGTGGTGGGCACCTACCTGTGCAGCCCTTGGAGTCCTACATGATTTCATATCCAACTGCTCCCCTCACCAACTATAAAAGTCCACGTCTTACTGTATCTATTCTTGGGCAGCGATTCTCAGGCGTCATAGTGGATGGTGGGTCTGGAATCAATCTAATGCCCGAATTTACCATGTCAGCCTTAGGTCTGCAGCCTACTCGCCCTGCTCCATTCACTGTTACATTGGCAGACCAGAGGAGAGTCTACCCTGTGGGCATAGTAGAGAGGTGCCTTTGAAAGTACAAGACTTCACATTTATCTTGGATTTTGTGGTGGTCAGTCTTCCTCAGGTGGAGGGAGGATTCCCATTGCTGATTGGTAGACCATGGTTGCGGCATACTAAGGCACTTCATGATTGGGGAAACAATGCCATGTGGATACACACTCCCGGCTCCCAAATGCAACCAATCCGGCTTGAAGGAGGGATAGATCCAGTGGCTCATCACAACTCATTGTCAGTACAGTCCAACCCCGACCCTGAGTAGCCCATCCCACCTGACGGGTCTGACGAGGACCTGCTACAGTGGTTGGAAGCTACCACATCGATGCCATGCTACATGGTCTCTATTCAAAACTTACCTACGCCGCCAGTAACACTCTCTCTTCAAACTCCTCAGGAGGACACAGATGTCCAAAGTCCTACAGCGGACAATACAACAGTCGAAGAAGTAAGTGTGTTAGCCCCAAATTCTCATGCTTCGAATGACCCGCCGATGGAAGCCCTCGGTCTTGGGGAACCTATAACACATCATCGAAGGGGAGAGAAATCTCCTCTGCATGCACTCGCCAAAGATTTCCCCCTTCCTGGAGCATCTCCCAAGTCGGACCCCCTACAAAAGCACTCTATCATGTCTGCATCTGAAGATTTACCCTTCGAGGAGCTCCCACATGGATGGTTACAAGAAGAGTATGCAGAGTTTCCAATCGATCAAACACCTGCACATGATGTCTTGAAGCTCCAAGAGGCAGCTCACCTCTCATCTTCAAAGGCACCCTCTCCAACTACACCCCCAGACCCGGTCACAGAAGTCAACCTGGGAGATCCTGACAACCCTCAGCACGTACTGTTAGCAGGTTGGTTATGGGAGCATCCCGCATTACTCAATCAGGTAGTCTCTTTCATACACTCTTTTAAAGATGTTTTTGCTTGGTCCTACAAGGATTTAGAGGGGATTCCACCAGAATTGGGTGTCCACACTATACCTCTGGTTGAAGGGGCTAAGCCTGTAAGAGGCCGAGCTTACAAGCTCAACCCGAAGTATGCTGAGGTGGTCAAGGCAAAGTTAGAAAAAATGCAAGAGGCAGGGATCATTGTACCTGTGGAGCATTCTGAGTGGTTATCACCCATGGTGATAGCACCTAAGAAGCAGTCCAACAAAATCCGTGTGTGCGTAGATTACTGTGCTTTGAATAAGGTAACTATCCCAAATGGTTTCCCAACACCTTTCACTGAGCGTGTGCTCGAAGATGTAGCAAGACATGTATTGTACAGTTTCATGGATGGGTTTAGTGGATACAATCAGTTGGGCATCCATCCAGGTGATCAGCTGAAAACGGCCTTTGTGACTCCCTGGGGTATTTTTATCTACACTCGAATGTCTTTTGGGTTGAAAAATGCCCCACCTTCTTTCAATAGGGCGGTATATCTCATTTTTTGTCCTTTTCTTACGGATTATCTTCACATCTTCATGGACGATTTTTCGACCTTCTCAGGTGCTCAATGTTCAACCCCAGTGGAAAATCTAGAGGAACACCTCGCTCAGCTCTCTGTTGTCTTCCTCAGGTGCAGAGAGGTACGCCTAAAGCTAAATCCTAACAAATGTCATTTTTTGGTTACTGAAGGCACACTTCTAAGCCATGTGGTGTCTGCTAAAGGTTTAGCGCCTGACCTAGAGAAGATTGTGGCAATCTTAAAGTTACCACCTCCCATCAACCCAAAAGGGGTACAGAGCTTTGTAGGCCACACAGGGTATCATCGCAGGTTTATACGCATGTATGCACAGGTGGCTCAACCCCTAACCTGCCTAACCAGTACTGCTGTCCTCTTTCAATGGTCAAAGGCAGAGGCTGAAGCTTTTGCATACCTTAAAAAACGCCTCACTGAAGCGCCTATCTTAGTAGCTCCCGATTGGTCTCTCACCTTTCATGTGCATACAGATGCCAGTCAACTGGCTGTGGGTGCGGTGCTGACTCAACCTAGTAAGGAGTATAACCTGGATCGCCCTGTTCACTATGCGGGTCGCCTACTCACCAAGGCAGAGTGCAACTATAGCACCACAGAAAGGGAAGGTTTATCTATTGTGTATGCTCTACAAAAATTTCGGCACTACTTATTAGGGGTCCACTTCACAGTTATTACTGATCACCATGCCCTGCGATATCTGCTCAACAAGCCGCAAGTTGCAGGTAGAGTATGGCGATGGCTACTTTTATTTCAAGAGTTCGATTTCGAAGTGGTACTCAGGCCCGGCAAACATCATGTCCTTGCCGACCACCTTTCTCGCGTTCACACTGGTGAAGAAGCAACAGGGGTTGCTGACGACTTTCCTGACAGCAGTCTCTTTAAGGTGGATACCACTCCGGAATGGTACGGCGATGTTTTGCATCTGCTTTCTACTGGCCTCTACCCAGAGAATGCTTCTCCCCTGCAGAAGAGACGCCTGTTGCTGAAGTCTAGGCCTTTCACTCTCATTGGGGGCCAGCTATACAAATCAGGGCAGGATGGTGTTATGAGGCGGTGTGTCTCCCCTCATGAAGTCGAGTATATTTTAGAGGATGCCCATAGTGGTCCCACTGGTGGCCATTACCCTGGTCATATTACTGCACATAAGATTCTCCAGCGTGGCTTATGGTGGCCCTATATTTTCCGCGATGCAATTGTCTATGTAAAGGTATGCGACGTCTATGTTCCTATGCGATGTATGTTCACCGAAAATCTTGTTCCTATTACCCTAGAGCAAATGAGCAGGCAGAGAGCACTAATAAGGTTCTGATAGCACTCCTGCGGAAAGCATGTCATCTTCATCCCTCAACTTGGGCTCAAGCTATCCACGGTACACTTTGGGCATATCGAACTTCTTTCAAAGCCACAACCAATCACACCCCATTTCAATTGGCTTTCGGTTTGGAAGCTATAGCACCTTTCGAATTCAACTCAGGATCCCCGCCAGTGGGCAGTCTTCGTGCCAATAGAAATTTGGGGTCAGCATCTATATCTCGTCTTTTCCTTTTAGAGGAAAGCCGAGGTTTGGCTTCACTGGCTCTAGAGGCAAAGCAGCTTCTTCGTAAAGCCTGGCATGATCACCATCTCAGAAAGCCGCAAATAACGCAAGGAGCACTTTGCTACTTTATCAGGCCAAGTTTTTGAAAAAAGCAAAGAAGTTGGTCCCAACATGGCAAGGACCATATAAGGTGATGGAGATTCTACCCCACGGAGCTGTACAATTAGCCACTCTCGAAGGAGTTCCGTTGCCTTTAGTCAATGGATCTCGGATAAAATGCTATCATGCTTAAGCTGCCGCTCAAGGGTCTAACCGAGCTACAATCAAGTGTTGAGCTTCGCCGATTCCTGAACCTTTAAATAACTTCGGAATCACTATCATCGGCATCTTGATGTTCCTTTTCATCTTATCTCATACACCTCTACTTGCACCCTCTCCTTAGACAGCTCCCCTTCTGCAGACTCTGTTAGGCTCAATGGGTTTGATTCTGGAATTGGATCAACTCTATCCTTCACTCTCTGTCTTCAATCTCTGTCTTTCTTGGGCATAACCTAATCTCCTCAATTTCGACTCGGGTCCTTTTCTCAGCTTTTGCCTCTCAAGTGAAACTCAGTTCTTGGAGATGCATAAATGCCTTTGTATCCTTGAGTGGGGTATTTATAAAAGTATGTCACGTTTTATCTGCCACTGTTGATTCTTTTCGAGTACCTCAAAATTATCAATGCTTTCTATTATTCAAGAATATATATTGGTCGTAGCTAAATCTTTAAGGTCTCTAGGATAGTTTCCTACACGTTAAAACTCCCTCTTTATTTTTATTTTTTTTCTACCCTAGGCTTTGTCTCTCCTCTCAACCCCCTCCCCTAGCCCTAGCGCTTTCCCGCTCTCCTCGCCTCTGGCCCTCGCCCCTAGCCCTAGCCATACCCTTCCCCCTTTCCCCTCGCCCTCGCCCTAGCCCTCCCCTTCCCCCTCGCCCTCACCCTCGCCCCCTTACCCCCTATCCCCTCGCCCTAGCCCCCTACCTACCCCTCGCCCTAGCCCTCCTACCTACACCTACCCCCTCGCCCTTGCCCTCCCCTCCCACCTACCTACCCCTCGCCCTAGCCCCCTTACCTACCCCCTCGCCCTCGCCCTTCCCTCCCACCTACCTACCCCTCGCCCTAGCCCTCCTACCTACCCTCGCCCTCGCCCTAGCCCTCCTAACTACACCTACCCCCTCACCCTCGCCCTCGCCCTCCCCCTTCCACCTACCTACCCCTCGCCCTCGCCCTCTCCCTATCTCCCTCGCCTCTCGCCCTTGTTCCCCCTCGCCCTCGTCTCTAGCCCCCTAGCCTCTCGCCTAGTCCCTTCCCTCGCCCTTGCCCTAGCCCTCCCCTTCCCCTCGCCCTCGACCCTCCACCTAGCCCTCACCTAACCCCTCGCCTCACCCCTAAATCCCTCAAGTCCCTCGCCGTCCTCAGACCTCGCCCTCCCAACGCTGCGCCAAAGGCAATCTACATAAAAACAGCAGAAAAAAAAAAAAGCAACGATCCGAAAAGGAAAGACCTGCCTTGAGCTTCAATTTAAACAAAAATCAGCCTCCATCTTCTTCATACCAGAAGCTCCAAGGGTAATCTAGACTCCACACTCTTCCCATCGCCACACCATCGCCAGGTGCCTCCAAAGCTCCTGCACCCTACTACTCCAGTTTCTCAGTGGAAGTCCCCGGCACAGTTTAGTAAGATGGTTCGTACTAGGAATAGAGAAAAGCATCTGCAATCAGAGGAAGAGTCCTCTGCCTCTGGGGATAGCTCTGACAGTAAATCAGACTATACTCCTAGTTCAGAGCACATTTCAGAAGAATCTTCAGAGGAAGATTCACCCCAATCAGTCACTGCTGACAGGGTCACCACTCTCCAGGTGCCTCGCCCGTCTGGTGCCCTCTCCAAGGTACCTTTAGTAATGATATATCATTTACAGGCTCCTAATCCAGCACTCAAGGATGTGTTCTCTCAGCAGCAAATGATGCACTTGGGTCTTCAAAATTTGGCTCAGGCCGATTTGTCCTGCAATATCTGTACTGCCAAGCTAACTTCCCTCTTGCTCACTTTTCCAAGGCTGAATGGTACTACACTTATAGCGGAGGATATCGGACAGGCTATGGGAATATTGAATGTGTTGGCACCTCTGCACGCAACCAAAACCTTCTCGAATTTCTCACCAGAAGAAAGTTCAAATGCTTGTCAGGAACTTTTGCTGGACTCACATCCAGACTATCACAGGAGTCAATAGTTGTATTCAGTGTTACAGTATTATTTTTTATTGCGCACACCGGAAAGAACAGGGGTTCCATCTTCTCCGGGTTCTCCAGCAATATGCGATGCTTTTTTTTGTCTCTACAACTGCCTGCCGTATCCATTTCACCATCTGCTATTTAAAGCGCTACAGGACAAGCAAAGCGTTTTCGGACTCAGCGTAAAGGGAAAGCGGAAAGGTTCAATTGCTATGCAGCCCCTATTATGTATTGGGTAGTGCAGATTATGCAGCAAAAGACAGATGCAAAAGCAGTTCTCACCCTTCAAGATGATCCAAAAGAGCAAGACCATTCCAAAATGGCCAAAGGGAAAGGCATCTTGCGCAAGAGGGCAAAGGTACAAAAAGATTCATCTGAGCAGCTAGCAACACTACCCTTCTCAGAATCACAGGTCAAAATCTCTGACGTCCATACTACAACACCAACAGTGCTCATGTCTACTTCTGTGGCCACCTCAACTTTCACACCACCTCTTGTGAGTAGTGTTGCAGTCACTAAAGCACAACCTCCAGTTGTGTCGCCAGCACCACGTACTACTCTTAGTGCAGGGGCACCTAGGGATAATGCAGGGGCACCTAAGGATATTGCAGGGGCATCTAGCTATGGGACACCTACATCTGACAAGCATGACATATATGATACTTTTGCACCTCAAGCCGACAGACATTTAGAGGCGCACAGAAGAGCCATTTCGACGACTATCAATGTAGCCCTCTCATTGCAAGGTACCAACGGTCTGCATCGCGCTTGCTATGACGGTATGACAAGGGAAGTGCAGGCTCATCTTCAACGAGCGATGGATAGGGACAATTTCATTGCTACAGCTCAAGATCGCATAAGAATCTTAACTCAACAGGTAGTGGACCTCAAACATATTGTCCACACTCAGCAAAAATAGTTAAAAGAGGCAAATGATATGACCGCAGCAGTTCAGGACCTCTCTCCTGTGGTACATACATTGTGTCCCTCTTGTGCAAAATACCAAGCTATAGCCATTTCACAGGCAGTTCCAGCTACAATTACAGCTACAACTACAACTACAACCCTGATTTCTCCGCAAGTTCCTGCTATGGCAACACAGATACAGACACAGACACAGACAGACGTTTCCAAAGCACATTCAGGGGATTCCCAAACAACAAAGAAAGCAAATCCTACCAAGATGGAGTCTAAGCCAACAGGATTTGTCTCATCACAATTTCATGGTCCCTCTATGGCCTCCCCCTCCCAGTCCCCATCCTTTCCTCAGCACTTCTACGGCTTCCCTCGATTCCAACAACTTGTTCCACCCTCGCAGCCTGCTGCCCAATCTTTTCCTGGGTTTCCACCAACTCCACCTACTCACCCTCACCAGACGCAGCCTGCTGCTCATGGGGTGGCTACTCCATACCCGATGTACCCTCCTCATGGCCACTACCCCTCACCATACACTTGGCCTCCATCTCCTTACCCACCTTTCTATCAGCCTCCTCCTCCTCCTCCATCATCCGACCACCAACAATAGATCGCCGATATTTCAGTTCTTCAGTTCCGCTCTCCAGGACGAGCAGCGGTCTTGTGGCGGGCAACCTGTAGCCTGCTATAGTGTCACTTTCACTTTCACAGAACAGTTAGTTTATAGTTGGGCTTTGGTCAGGCTTTGGTCAGTTGGTCTTTGGTCAGTTCACATTAGACGGACTCGTTGGGCAGAGACACGTGGCAGGTGGTCTAGTGGACATCGTGGCCAAGTCACCACCGCCACCCAGTGGGGATAGACTTAGATGATGTTCTTTATGAGCCGTTGGTGGCTCTTGATGATTGTACATATGAGTAGTCGTTTTGGGCCAGCGGCATGAGCTTGTATGGCATTAGCTTGTACGTAGTCGTCTAGAGTGAGTTTTTACACAGAGCACGTCTTCACCATCCCTGCACATCTGAGCCTCGACACCCCCATTGTACCTGTGAGTCCTCGGCTGGAGCTGAGTGTGTTGCCACGCCAGAGTCTGTATCAGTCTTTGAGGTAGTCGAGTCATATGTTCTGGTCTGCTGTTGTGTCTTTGTGAGCTATGTTGATGTCTATGGTTTCCTTTCTATTCAGTTTGTTTGAGTGAGATTGTCACGCACATTACACTAAGGACCACCCACTGTAGAGAGCACGACACATTATCTGCGCTACACTAACTAATCTAGAAGATCAAGTGAATAGCAAAGATGTTGCCCAACCAAAATGTTTGCATGGCATTCGCTGACCAATGGCCAACTCCAAGGAAGGCTGAGAAAGCAGACAAGAAAGCACTTTCTAGTAGAGAGGAGGATGCCCAACTTGTAAAGGGTCCTAAACCCAACCAAGGAGTGATGCATTGTGCTACATAAGGCCTTAGTAAAACATGGAACTCTGGGGAGAAATTGTGGACCGTTGGATAAAGCTTCCAGAATGTGCCACATGGCAAGCCAGATGGCAAACATTTTTCTTGCCATTTTCTCATAAGAGGGGCATTAACTAAGCATTGTACTCCATTGTGAGAGAAAAAGAAAGGGTTTTTCTTTCCTATTTCTATATAGAGGGACATTAGAGTAGTGGGTCACACACACATACACACTTTCTCATCCTCTTATGTAGGCCATTGTGACTTTTCGCATTGTTTCTAAAGTTCTCTCTCTCGCAACATATTCTCCGGTGCTATTGGAAAGAATTTCTAATGACATTCATAGATACACTAAGGAAGCTGTGTTCCAAAATCTATTTTAGGCAATAACTATGTGTGCGCATTGACTCGAGCTTAGAGTAACTTGGGGTAAGAGTATACACATTGTATATCTACTAACATGCATGTGTACAGGTGGATGCAAAATGGAAGAGCCCCGGGGGCATTCAAAGGCACATGGAATTTGGAAAGTAAGAGAGGAGCAATCTCTGCCTTTCACAAGGAGAAATTACCAAACTACCCCTTAAAATGTGTGCAGATTCCCAAAATACCCGTAAAATGTCAAAAATTCTCGACATACCCTTCTATCCATTTCAACTGGATTGCCCCGGCTTTTGCATAGTCTAATCTTTTTTACAATATAGACCTTCCTTGAAGTGCCTTGGACAAAAGCATTCACCAATGAGCTCACAAATAGAAGCATTTGTATCTAAAAATAATGAATAATTTCATCTAGAGCCCATAATACCATCTAAAAGCCTAGTTCTAAAATCTTCTATTGACAAAGAATCGATCTTCCTATGGAGAGTTCCAAAGAAAAATTGGCCATGGAGATATTTGCAAGGTTAATATTGGGTATTGTGGAATTTTCCACTAGTTCAGTACTCGGCGTTGTCACAGCTAGCATTTGCTATAAGTCATCTTTCCTCGTCATGATAAGATTCTCTCTCTCACTAAACATTTTCAGCCAACAGGCTTTTCTATTTTACAAAGTTGCTTATTGGGGGAATTCATTAACCCCCACTGGTAAATATGATAATCTACTTTCAATTGCAATTTGGAGTCAAAATATAACACATTTCTTTTACAGCATTCTATTGACAAGACTTTGACTGTATTAATTACAGAGTCGTAGTCAGCTAGCAGTACAGAAGTTTCTTGTAGTGCTATATTCAAACTGAAGCATCTTGGCGACGCAATTCTCAATGTCAAATGCCACAACTTAAGCTTACTGCACAGCCCATTTACAAGACACTTGAAAAGTCTCTTTGATGATCAACGGGCCAGATTTGCGAAGGCAAACGCATCCAATACTGACGACGTGAGACATGCGAACTTTGAGTCTTCATGCGTGGCTGAGGGACCGTAATAGAGTCCAAGTGTATACCGAACGAAGCTATGAGAGGCTCAGTTCTAGCCTCATCAATGTATAACCTTAAGATCTGAGCCTCAACAGTCTCAATCAAGTCAAGCTTTTTGTAGCCAATGGTTGTCCCTTGACTCATAGCAATCCATTCTCCATCTTTAAGATAGACCACATGATAACTGATTACACGCTGCCCCATGCTTACAGCTTCTTGGATTCTCAACACATTGAAATTGAGTGAAGAACCCAAATCGATTTCCAAATAGCCAGTGCGTTTTCCACTTTCCGGAGCCCAGTAAGTGGACAAATCATCATTCAATATCTCCGTGGCTTCATAGCCTACTCCTCGTGTACTGTCTGCTGTCACTGTAGCATTTGCCGCCAGATTCACAGAAAAGATTGAATGCAGGGCTTCGTTAAAACTAATGAGAGCCTCCGCATCTTCCTCTGAAATGAGGCCGGTTGTGTTTGGAGGCACATTCAGCAGCAGCACACAATTTCTTCCAACTGATTCGTAGAAGAGTTCAAGCAAAGAATTGACCGACTTCGGTTGTTCATCACTATGCCAAAACCACCCAGGGCGAATCGATACATCACATTCGGCTGGTACCCAATCTACTCCATTCAGGTCTCCTTCCTGAGAATAACTGCAGATATAGTATGCAATTAAAAGAAATTAAAAAGACAAGAAAACCAAATAAAAGATAAGGACTGTTATGATCGGAATATTCACATTGCATCATTGTCTCCCCCAATGGTAATGCTTGAGCGGTTCACCATCGCCCATGCCGTTGACCCTGATTCTCCATATTCATTTCCTACCCATCGAGCATCTGGACCCGCATCAGAGAATATGATGGCATTTGGCTGAAGCTGTCGAATCATACTAAACCAGGAATCGAAAAGGTAAACCATCTCAGGTGCATCTTTTCCCTTGGCTCCATCAAGCCATACCTCTGCAATGGGGCCGTATCTGATTTGAAACATCCAAAGCTTTATCTAGATTAGAAAGTTGCAAGTAAGCTGTTTAAAGACCAAGGACGTGACCAGATAAATAAGAAAGTCAAGGAAAACTGCTATCCAATAAGGACTGAGATTCACGTACAAAGGATACTCCAGGTTGTAGAGTGGTAGTAGTATCACAGGCAAAGGATTAAAAACACACATTCTTTTTTGGTGAAACTAAATTCCCATTGATTACATTTTAGTACAAGACATTGCCAGCCAGGATGGGTAAAGCCATGCCAAAAGGCTGGAAACAGTCGTAGAAAACCTGAAACTGCTGAAGTAAAATGTCTCCGAAATATAAACAATCACAAAGAGACTGAAGGAGCTGCGTATGAAAGTATGGCTAGGGTGAAGCTGAATAGCAGCTGCCACAACGAAAAGCTTGCTGAACATGATTTCGTGTATGATAAAACAGCCAAAAGGCCAGAAATCCCACCCAAGCAAAAAAAGTAGTCGTACGCTAGTACAGCAATGGGGGGAATAATATTGGAGCCTTTGTGTAGCCTCACGTAAAAAATCTTGAGCATGAGAACAACACAATGACAGATGAGGTACTGTCTCAGGCAGGTCATAGTTGCATACCCTCACTTGCACAATAGAGTCACTTAAGCATATAGGCATATAAACAGTTACTTAAGTCATTTATTAATAAGTGACTTTGACATGAAATTTATAAAAAGTAGGTAGGACAAATGACTAAAAACCTATATAAGAGAGCTCTTGCCTCACCGTTCCAGCATCAGATTAGAACCCAATACCCACAGCGGCATCCAGTGCCCACAGCACCTCAGCACCCTAGTGTTTGCAAATTGCATCAGTTCAACCCAGCGTTTTTGAATCAGTTCAGCCCAGCATTTTTGCACCAAATCAACCCCGCTTTAGATCAGCTCAACGTTTTTGCATTAGTCAGCATTAGCATGAAGCACTTAGTATTCAGCATTTAGTGTCACAAACTGCTGACATGTCAACCACTGAAGACCCAACGGGTTAGGACTCCCTGAGCCTACACCTGCAGATCCCGGCCGAGGGGCCTAAACTCTAGTAGAAAGAGAAGCACAGAAGGTTTACCAACTTACAGACCTCCACCAAGTGGCCCAAATAATAAATGGGTTAGGATTAAAATCCTGACCCTCCACAGCTTCCAGGAACTGGCCAAGGGCCTAAACCCTTAAAATAGAGCAGAATCCACACACACAAAAGATTGTGCAACAACTGATGACATGGCAGTTGTTCGAACATTCCACGTTTTGCATTGATGACTGCTGATATGGCAGCGCAATACGCACAGGCCTATGGGTGCTAGCTTTTGGACCGGATGCTTTTGAAGTTAGAACTTTCTTCTTTTTATGTAACTGCTTTTGGATAGGCCTAGGGCCTTTAAACATGTGTTGTGGGCTCTCTCTCTCTAGCATGGGAGATGCAAAGCAGAGCCACAGAGCTATATCTTATTGAAGCAATATAAAGAATTACCAAAATATGTGTTGTGGGCTCTCTCTCTCTAGCAATCTATCCGTGGGAGATGGAAAGCAAAGCCACATAGCTATATCTTATTGAAGCAATATAAAGAATTACCAAAAAGGGGCACCATTGTTTGGGGCCATTGCAGTCTAGGGATGGAACTCCACTACTTCGTGTCTAGTGTGGATTCTCTCTCTCTCTCTCTCTCTCTCTCTCTCTCTCTCTCTCTCTCTCTCTCTCTCTCTCTCACGTGACACATCCAACCCTATGTGTCCGTGGACAAGCTACAGCATGACCAAGGTTCAGTCAGTCCAATCAGTTTAGATTAGAAGTGATCTGGCACTTTTTGTGAGTCTATTCGTAGACCGTACATGCCCAGTCACTTGGTATAGAATCTAGATGCATATCCTCTGGTTGCACACAACATGATCATCAGTATTCCCATCAGAATCCATTAGAATCAGTTAGGGGAGTTTTCAAGTGCATTTAGCCTATTTTCCCTATTTTTTGACATTTTTCACTTATTAATTTAAGTGACTTTCCAACAAAAGTAGGTAGGGCAATTTTGCTAAGTTAATATATAAGCAAACCCAAGTTAGTACTTTCTGGCAGAAGAGGCAGCAGGAGCACATGCTCAACAGGCATTCTTCTCAGCAAGAACCCTCAAGCGCCAAAGCTTCCCCATAGCCTAGCGTTTTTGGACCCTCAGCACCTCCCCATTCCCTAGTGTTTTCCACAAGAGTGCATCGCCATCACACTTGCAAGCCTAGCATTTCTGGATCGCCATCAAGCCTTGCAGCAGCCAGCGTTTTTCAACATTAGCAGCCAGCATTTTTCAGCATATTCAGCCAGCGTTTTTCAGCATACAAAAACGCAGCTTTGGACCTGCATTTGGGCAGCGTTTTCAGCCCTCAATCGCTGCATCAAACCAGCGTTTCGGAGTCAAGGACAACAGCCATTTTCAGCCATAAAAACGCAGCAAAACAGTCATTTTCAGCCACCCAAAACAGCCCAAAGATTCGCAGATTTTCAGCAGTTAGCAGACCACAGATTTCAGCCCTAAAGTCGTCGTCGTCATCACCGTCGTCGTCACCGGCATAGTCCCAAGTTGCATCAGTCCATTGCATCTGCATTGTACTACTTTGTGCAATCAAAAGTAGACCACTCTCGCCGACGAGAGTGGGGCCTTCGGAGGAGGGTTTTACAACATCTCCGGTGCCGTATCTCTCTTCTCTCTCTATCTCTCAGTCTCATACACTTGCACACACAGTGTCCATTCACTTTGTTTGTGATCATAGCATTCTCTCGTTAAGAACGGAAGGCTCTACCTTCCATATGAACAAAAGGAACCTTGAGCACAGTTCGGAGCACTCATCTTGAGCAAAGCACAAACAATCATTCCACTGCACCTAACACTCTCTCTCTCTCTCTCTCTCTCTCTCTCTCTCTCTCTTCAATTGTTTGAAGTGCTAAACGTCTGTCTCAGTCTGTTCTTTCAATTAACATGTGATGTTCGTCAATAACAGAACTATCAAACATCAGAGCTTCAATCGTGTGCTTTTTTGAAAGCATACTGGTTCTCTCGAGAATAGACATGGCAGATGGCGTTTCTGGTTGCAATTTCTTCTCAACGAGCTTCGCAATATTCTATTGAAGCATCCTCAAAAGAATCTCCTAGTTAGGCAAAGCTTTCAACAGTAAATGAATTACATGTTGGCACCACAAAGCACAAGGCTTCTAATTGACAACCTACTCAGTCTTCGATTCCGATCAAAGGAGTTTTCAGGAATATGGTTAAGCTCCTATTGTGCACCCAGTGCAACCGCCTCTTCCACCGCCGTTGCTGCCACCTTCCCCACCTCCACCCAAATACAATAGTTGGTGTAAGGTCTCCAACCCCGAGCTAAAAGAGGACCATTGTACCATGAAAAGATCATAATGGAAAAAGTTACTATTTTGAGCAGTTTTTCAAATTCTGTCAGTGCCATGATGTTTAGAATGTTTTAAAACTTTGAAATGTGAAATAAAATAATTTTCAATGAAAAAAATTTCCACCAAAAATAGTAAGTTTTTGGTCACCCGACCCGTCCAGTTTTGACCATGTCGAAAAACTGCAACCGTACCCCGAATTTGAAAAAATGCATTTTCGGACCCCGGGAGACTGCTAAATATGGCAGGTACTCGGGCCAGTACGCCTTAGTTAGAGCTCAGTATAGCAATTTACGGCATTAAAATCCGACTCGTATGACCCGTTTTAGCCTAAAATCAATTTTCCCAAAAATTGAGCGAGGAGGCACCGGAGCTCGAGGCTGTGTGGGAATAGGCCCCAAGCCACTCCGGGTCAGCTTTAGCAACTAGGGGACGCCTTTTGTCCTTGTGGGAGTCTTGAGAGAGTTTCCAAGCTTGCAACTAAGTGTGAGAGCCAGTTAACCAAGCCAACTGGACACTTGGTGGGTAGGAGACTCGACTTTCCATGCTTAACTGGAGTAGCTCCCAGATGTAATAGCAAACAGGGTCGATTTTCAGCTTGAGGAGGCCTATTTAAAGGTGTGCTCACACACACACCCAATACACACACACCTACACACACCTTGGGGAGGTGCTGTCGGCACACACAGTTTTTGAAGGAGAAGCAAAGGAGGGAAGTACTACCGAATTCTCGTCTTGAGAACTCATTTGGATCAGAAAATCGAGAGGATTTTCAACCCCTAATCACGATAATCATGATTTAATTTATGCTCTTCAGTAATTCTCTTTATCATTCTCTTAATTCCTCGTCTACTATGCTTAATCCTAGCTATAATTCTCAATAGCTGCTCTCTAAATCTCCATAGCTATACTCCATACATAATCATCATCCAAATAGCTAATTATGCAGCCATTCATCACTCTTAATCAATGATTAATTCTAGATTAGAGGAGATTTCTCTCTCTAGGCAGCATAGTAATTAATTGTCAGCCGATAATGATGTAGATTTGATGAAATTCTTTCTTTTACCACTCAATATTGTTGTAACTAAGTTATATTCAATTTTCTCGTACATTAAGATGTGATTAAGGCAAAACTAAGAAGAGAATTTTCTCTCACCTATGCATGCGAATTCTGCATCTTTCTAATTACACTAGGAAAGTGATTGAGCTTGCTTAATTCATCTCTCTTGTAATTTAATTAGTAAAATTCTGAAATCCTTAATCATCTAAGCTAAGTGATTAACTTTAGATCCGGTTCCCATAGGACAAATAAAGTATTATCCATAAAATTACTATGTCTCGAAGGAAAAATCTAACCCTCTTGCATAAGGGGGATTGTTCAATGATTCTAATCTATCAATTGGATTGTTATGATGCTCTCGGACCTTAGCTCTTTTCTTCAAGTTTATCATTTAAAGTAGTGAGTATAAAATGGCCCCGGTTAAGAGAACTCGCTTCGGTGGTGCCCACGATCGCGAGGCGGGAACGAGCAATGTGAATGGAAAAGGAAAAGCTCCCATGGACGAACAAGCACCAGCCATCTCACGAGCCATTGACGAAGAAATGGAAGAGTTATGTCACAATTTCATTCAAGTTGTTTAATTTAACATTGCAAACGTTTAGCTAGGAAAGAACATATCCCCAAACATGTTGAAGAAATCCGACGGAAACCTCGGCATTTGAATTCATTTGTACATTAAGTCTAAAGTAGTGTTAACCCTCACGGCTCACGGACACCCCATCACCTACGACGGGCGTGTATTATGTATTTGGTAGAGTCAAGTACCGGGCTTGTCGGACCAATAGGAAAAGGGTAAGAGTGATCGCCGATGAGAGGCGCACTCTAACTGGGACATTCAAGGGATTAGTTGGCTAAGCATGGGCGCCCAAGTGTGAATGGGGTGAGCTCATATAAAAGCCAACTAAACCTAAAATTCACTCATTCTCTCATTTGTGCAATAGAAGAGTGCTCTTGCTCCATCTCCATCTCCATCTTCTTCTTCTTCTTCACCTCCTTGTGTGTGTGTATATGTGTGTGTGAGAGAGAGAGAGAGAGAGCGCGATCGAGCATTGCGGCGGCACGACGGCGGTGAAGCGGTTGAGCGCGACGTAGCGACGTCTCCTTCTTCTTCGCGGCGAGGAATCCTCCACGGCAGGAGCATAGAGCGGTGAGTGACACACCATTGCCCTCTTTTGAGCTTACTAGTTAAGCTAGTTGTGTGCTTGGAGCCGTCTATGGCTCGCACACAGTGTTAGGCAAGGCCCTTGCTTCGACAGTGCGGCAAGGAGCGCACATTTTTGGCGCCATTGCCGAGGAATCGCCCTGCACTAAGCCCAAGAGGCACCTTGTGCTTCTCCTATGGGTTGTTTGTAGTAGGAAAGAAGAGGAAGAGGAAGAGGAATGAGTTGTTTTTCTGCAAGTTGTTAATTTCTGTATTGTCTGCAAGTTCTGTGATTTCTGCATAATGTTGTGTTTTCTGTTTGCACACAGTCTTTGCACAATTAGTAGTCGTTAGCTTGTTTGCAGTGAATGAATAAGTAGGAAGGCAGTTAGCAATTTCTGTTTGCACACAATCTGTACACAGTTTCCTGTCAAGGTTTGCCTGCACACAGTCTTTGCACAGTAAGGTAGTGAGAGAGGAAGTAGGTGAACAGTTAGCTCACTGTCAGTAAGCAGTTAACAGATTAGTTAGTAGATTAGTTAGTGGTTAGCAGCACTGTCGGTAAGTAGATAAGGTAGTGAGCTGTCTGTGAGCTGTGAGCTGTTGACAGAGAGGTTAGGCAGGTGTTGACAGTGTGTGTGGCCAAGAAAGGGCCACCTAAACCGCGCACGATCGTCGCCTTAAAAAATAATTATTATTATTATTATTATTAAAAAAAAAACCGAAAATATTTAAGCGTGAGTGACTGGGGGGCTACACTAAAATTCTGATCGAGATCGGGATCATTTCCCCAAGCCCAAGCTCAGGCCCAGGCCTCAGTCCTCAGTCTTATGATATATACTAGACTCACTCTTATATATATATACCCTACCCCCTCAAGAGGGAATGAGAGCATGTGGGGCAAGTCCTCCACTCTCCTCCCTTCTCTTCCCACTTGCACCCTTAGACTTTCTAATTTGGGCTTAGTTCCCTACTAGAAATTGACGGTTTTAGGGATTCCGAGGGCATAAAGTGACCAAACGGAGGGCTGTAAAGCACGACACGTCCCTCTGACCAAGACGCTCGTTTTGAGCTATCATACGTTCTATTCTATAGCTGGGTCAAAAAAAAAAGGACCAAAAAATCAAAAAAAAAAAAAAAGAAAAGACTTGGTTGCAAAACACCCAAAAATACTAGGTGAGCAGCCTTCACGGGCACTCACTGACACTCCTAGGGGATCCAAGTCATATGAACCTACACTCTGGACGAGTGTTAGAGCACGAGCATATTGGTAGTGCCTCCATTTACGCGGGCACCCATTATTCCTCCACCCTAGGTTCTGGACCTTCGGCCGGGACTCAAGGTAGCGCGACACAAGATTCTCATATCGCGTTTAATGATTCTTCCTCTGACTACGAAGTCATGGAGGGGTATCCTACACCAAACCCTAATAGTTCAAGTCAAGACATGTATGCCATGGGCCCACGGCCCGGGTCCAGCGTGTTTAGCCGCTTAAAAGAGACCCTTAGTAGAGCTACTCGCTCCGAACATGCGGTTAATGAAATAAATGAAGGGAGTGGGGAAGTAAATTCGTCATTCATGCCTAAAATAGACCCTATGCTTCTTGAGAGTGTGCATGTGAATGTTCCATCCACTGCACCTCCTGATCCTTTAGGACTATCTCCCTCTGAGGTTTTACTACCCGATGGTAGGAGTCTTGCCGAAGTACAAGAGATTGAACGCTATATGCAAGCAACAAGGGAGAGGGAAATTGAGAACCTACGAAGGCTAGAACAAAGTCGATCCCTGAAAGCAAAGGTTCCTATGACAACAATCATGCCAGCCGAGCAACCGAGTGCTCCCAAGGTAGCAGTCACGGAGGGGCAAGCGATGGGGAGCAATAATGCTTCCACTTCGAGGGAAACCTCCAGCACGCCAGGCCTAGATGGGATATTCCTAAACGAAAATTGGGAGTATGACCTACAAGCAGAAGCTTTAACTGATCGGTACACAGGACACACCTATCATGTGGATTGGTTAAATGTTCTACAATCCACATCGGGTGCTACTAGCATAGATGAGCAACAACAGAAAGTCTGTGATGTCCTCCATAGGATTGTCGAGTTAGAAAGACAGAACACAGGGATCAACATGCCTTCAACAGGCCTAATGAGATTCTTGGATACGGGAAAGGCCAACCAACCAACCCTATCACAAATGGAGACTCCCTTAGTGAGCCCCATTGATCCTCCATATGTTGTTTCGCCAGGGGCCTCAGTACAATCTGAGCCCACAAGTGGCAGCTTTACCTTCCCAGATCTAGCTCATCTTTCTCTTAATGACACTACGGCTACCATGCATATCCCAGTGGTGAGCATGACAAGAAATACACCATGGAGTTCATTTGTTAACACTGCGCCGATGCCTAGTAGCACAGTGCCCCCAACTATACCTACATGTATGTATCAATCATGTGCACCTGTCGTACCTCAGCCTCATATAGCTCCTACACCTCCGATTATTCCAAGAGCTTACAATCCACAATGGAATTATCCAAGCTCTTATACAAGTGGAGCCATGCCATTTAATAATAACATGAAATATCAGGCACCCCCTATGCCTAGGGCCACGCCTGTAAACTTTGGACCACCGTCTGGTACACCACCATACGAAATATGGGACCCAAGAGCCGCGCGTATGCCAAGGCCAAGGCCAACTCCCATCTCACATGTGGTTCCAGGAGCACATACACCCATTATACCTGCTCAAATAGGAGATTTGGCAGCATTTGCTCAAACTATCGGTCGCTCTATTGCGGAAAACATGCGTAGTGCACCTGATAGAGAGCTTAGGAGCAAGGCAGTTCAAGTAGCTAAGCTCACACAGAAATTCAGTGGAGACGGAGATGCTAGAAAGCATATGGAAGTCTTTGAACATGTGTGCGATTCCTTGGAAGAGCACAATGAGCTACATAAGTGTAAGGCTTTGAGTTTGACCCTAAGCGGAAAGGCTGGAGATTGGTATAGAACCTTAAGAGTAGAAGAGAAAACGATCTACTCTACTCTTAGGAGACTGTTCTTAAAAGAATACATACAAGAGGGAGTACTTTGGGGTGTAGCCTCTCAGCTCCAGAAAGCCCAACGAGAAGAAGGTGAATCCGTGAGAGACTTCATTAGTCGCCTAAAGAATTTGAATTCTCGATGCAATCCAAACGAGCGATTCAACAACAACCAATTGCTCGATAGATTCATTAGGAGACTACGACATGAAAGTATCTATAATAGCCTAGTCATTAGAGGTATCACTACTTGGGAAGCAGTCACCATGAATGCAATCCAATTGGAGGATAATTTAATGATTGCAAGAGAAAGAGTGTCTGCCGAGCCGAAGTCTAGTAGCTCGCAAGCATCAGGGCATGAGCCAATGAAGATAAAGCCAATCGTGAAAGAGCAAACGATATCTGAGATGACTTTGGCAGATCTCACCAAGGCCATCCAAGAAAGCCTTAGGGATAATTGTGCTCCACAAAACACTCATATGTATCCAAGAAGGGAGCAACAATGGTGCTCAATTTGCTTGGGCCCACATACTACGAGTGAATGCCCTACTTTCAGAGTAAAGTTTAACGGGACTTGTAACGCGTGTGGTAGGTATGGCCATCAAGCGAAGGATTGCCTAATGCTTAAACGCATCATGAAAAATAGACCGCCTATAGCTTGGGCAGACTCACCTCGAGTTCCTGCATTGATGCCTACCCCACCCATGGAGCAACAGTTGCCATTACAGCACATGGTCCCTAGAACCCAAAATGTGGTCCAAACCACGCCGTTGCCACCTCCAGTGCTAGGACCGCAACCCCCTCATCCAAGAGTGACACCTATGAACCAAATAGGTTGCGAGTCATCTAGTACTTATGTAGATTGCGAAGAGGACATAGACCCTAGTATCACCTATGGAGTCGACATGCTTGAGGAGTGTCCCATGTACTATATGGAAGACCATTGGGGACAAATCAAACCGGTATATCAAGCTACTGCGCTAGCAGCAAGAGGCCAAAACATTAATAGTTTTGCCAGGAGACCACCTCTTCAGTGCTACGAATGTGGTGGACCACATCGAGTAGCTGAGTGCCCCATTAGAATGCAAAAGAATGCTGCACTAATGCAAACAAGTCAAGGGAGTGCATTGGCAATGCCAATACTCACTTGTAATCGTTGTGGCATAGATCATTTGATCGCACAGTGTCCTAACAATCCAAACGCACCGAAAATCACACCATTGAACATAATAGAGATTGTTGATGGGACACCACCAACTATAAACATAGCACCAGTGAATGCACTCACACGGTCAATGCTCCAAAAGCAAAATTACATCCTCGAAGAGAGAGATGCTGCATCCATTGGCCGAGCGAGAAAGAAGAAAACACGAAGAAAGAAATCCCTTAATGCTTCTAGCTCAAAACCTAGTTCAAAGACTAACATAGGGACAGGAGAGGATCCCGTGTATATGAATGACCCTGAGGATGACTCAGATTCGATAGAGACCACGGAGACCAAAACTATTACTACAAAGGAAAAAGCCAGTGAGGAGGATCACGAGAGGGAATTACGACGAACACCAAAAGAGTATTCAAAGTTAAACCACCCAGTTGCGAACCCCCAAGATAAGCCACGAGAGACAAAAAATGAGGATTGCAAGAGAAAGATTGGAACCTATCCAAACCCAACAGTGGAAATTGAACGAGTCCAACAACTGAGGGGTTTGGTGGAAGAAACTCAACGAACATTAGAACCTAAACCCAAACATATCCAGATGTCGGACACAGTGTTTCCCACACAAGTTCAACCTCACAAGAACTACAGGCCGTTAGCTATACTCAGTATCATTCGGGAAGAGAGTGAGGGTAGGACATCTGAAAGTGGACACACACCTTTCCTACTAGAGAGAATGTTTGGTGAGGGAATGTCCGACCCCCTTGAGGAAGTGGAGATTCCATCTTCACCATTCTCTTGTCAGGGTCCTACGTCCCACAAGATGCCATTAAATGTTGCCAAATTGATAGATTTCATGTCTTCAGAAGTTAGAACCACCATCATGTCCAAACTATATAAAGACCCCGAGCTAGTCTCAACTCTTCGAGCCTTCCTCAATGGAGAATTACATGCCGGATTACCACAGTTTGCACATATGAACAAACCTGACTCGGTAATGAATGATGAGGAACATTTAGCACCACCATCTGACCTAGCGGGACATGAATCTGTAATTGAAGTACCCGTTAACAAGTTGGGGCAATACTTTGAAGGTGATGAATCTAATGCTACTCTACCAATCACTACTAAAGGATTAACTGTAAAGGGGATCCTTGACGGTGGTGCGGGAGTCAGCATGGTGACAAAGAGTTGTTGGGAGTCTATGGGGCGACCTCACCTTGAAGCCACAAGCGTAGTGGTAAAAATGGCTAATGGATCTATTGTTACGCCTATTGGAATGCTAAAGGATCTCAGAATCAAGGTCTTGGGACACAAGGTAAGGAAGACTTTCATTGTTATGGATTTTTCCAAGCATCCTATGTCATTTGAGATGATCTTAGGGCGTCCATTCATGAGGGAAGAAAAAATGGTGCATGACTGGTCCAAAAACCACGTCTACTTACAGTTCCAAGACTCTGTCATTCGAGTTGATCTTTTAAGTGGTCGAACGCATCCTCTAGGAAATAAATTCATCATTGATAATCGATCAGACACAACAATTCACTCAGCTCCGTTACAGTATTGTTACACGTGTAACGAAGACACGGATATAGGGGAGAACTCTCCTTATATGGATATCCTACCCGGAATGGCTGAGTCAGACAATGTCGATTGGGTGCACCTAGCGGCAACTATAGATACATGGGGAGCTAGAGGAACAACCTGGGTAACACCAAATGGGGAAGAGATACCACACATTGCACCAGTAAACATGTTAGGTGTAGCGCATGTAACATCCGATGATAAGAAAGAGGCACATCTACCTTAGAGTGAAACTGATGATTCCTCAAAGGCTTCAAGCCAATACACATCAGAAACGGAATCTCAGGGAGAAATGGATTCAGAACCTGAGGAAACATCGAGTGAGCCAAGTATAGAAACTGAACACTCAAGGCCTAGTACGACCATCTATGGTAATTTATATGAGAGTGAAGAAGATACAAGCAAAGACCTATCAAGCGAGTCGAGTTCAAACATTTACCAAAATCAAAACCTTAACAAGAAACAAAGGTCATATAAGAGACGACGATATCGAGCAAATGTGAGAGCGAGGATCAACAAGGAAAGATCTACTGCAGAATGGCTTAGCTATCTAGGGGCATGTGATGCTCATCGAAAGCTAGTAGACAATTGGGGTGAACATCTCCAGAGTGTCATGTGGTGCAGCCCGCGACCCATTGACCTCGCTCAATTGGAGGTTACAAAGCCGAAATTGAGTCGAACTATAAGAAGACGTCAAAACCGAGAGTTAGCACAACAACAAAAGGAGGCAGAACTAAAAGAAAAGTCTCCGTCAGGACAAGAGCCTGCTGACTTACATACGGCTCCTGAACATTTTAAATCTTATACCACGGGGGAGCGAAAGGTTGTGTATGCCAAAGCCCAACGAATACCTACCAATGGAAGCAGTGGAGTCTATGATGGTTCAGCGGTAGTTAAAGAGATAGAATTAGCAGAACCAGGTGAGGAGTCTAAACCAGTCTTTATTGCTCAAGACCTTACCGAAACTGAAGAGGCTGTACTTAAGGAGCTCCTCAAGGAATACAAGGATATCTTTGCTTGGACATATCATGACATGAAGGGCGTTCCACCTTCTGTGGTGCAACATACAATTCCCATGATCAACACTGCTAAACCCGTCCAGCAACGACCCTATCCAATGAATCCTAAGTATGCCAAAATTGTACAAGAGGAGATTGAAAAACTTATCCAATGTGGATTCATATACCCTATTGAGCACTCAGAATGGGTTTCTCCAATAGTCATTGTGCCAAAAAAGAATGGGAAACTAAGAGTGTGCGTGGACCTCAAGAAAGTTAATGCAGCTACTAGGAGAGATCATTATCCTTTGCCATATTCAGAACATGTGCTTGAAAGAGTTGCGGGCAAGGAAGCTTATAGCTTTTTAGATGGGTACTCTGGTTACAATCAAATCACAATTGCATTAGAGGACCAAGCTAAAACTGCTTTTATCACAGAGTTTAGAGTGTTTGCATTTCGTGTTATGGCTTTTGGCTTAACGAATGCCCCTGCTACATTCCAACGATTAATAAACACTGCGTTTAAAGAATTTCTAAGGGAGTTTTGTGAAGCTTTCCTGGACGACCTTTGTGTTTATTCTTCTTGGGAGAAGCATTTGTTATATCTACACGAAAAATATTTGAAAGGTGCAGATTTTATCGCATCTCATTGAACCCTTTCAAATGCCAATTTTGGGTTAAGCATGGAGTCATTCTAGGGTATATAGTGTCCAAGAACGGGATATCCACAGATGAGAGTAAGATTAAAGCCATTGCCGATTTGCCACCACCTACGAACTATAAAAGAGTTTAAAGATTTATGGGCCATGTTGGTTATTATCGAAGGTTTATTTTAAACTTTGCCGAGATAGCGCGTCCATTGTACAAGCTTCTTATCGAGTTTCATCGGACGGAAGAATGTCATCAATCTTATGAGTTATTAAAGAAGGCCCTAACAAGTGCTCCAATCCTGCGAACACCTGATTGGAATGTACCTTTTCATGTGCATATTGATGCATCAAATTTTGCTATTGGGTGTGTTCTAACTCAACCAGGAGAACATAAATTGGACTACCATATTAGCTTTGCAAGTCGCCAATTAAATGATGCCGAGATGAACTACACTACTACAGAGCGGGAAGGTCTAGCTATGATTTACGCAGTAAAGAAATTTCGCTATTACCTTCTTGCTACCAAGTTTGTGTTTTATGTTGATCATCAAGCATTGCTATATTTGGTAAACAAGCCGTGTTCCACAGGTCGAATTACACGATGGTTTTTAATTCTTCTTGAGTTTGACTTCACCGTTGTTGTGAGGCCTGGGAGGAAACATGTCATGTCGGATCATTTATCTAGTATCCCTAATGGCGAAGCTCCTACGGGGGTTGATGATGAATTGCCTGATACTCCTTTGTTCATTGTTGAGACAATGCCTGAATGGAGTGAAAAGATTGTTAACTTCTTAGTTAATGGTTTTCCACCCAAAGAGCTGCGAAAAGATATAGCTCGAAAATTAATCAAGCAATGCGAACCCTATTGCTTATTGGCTGGAACTCTTTATAAGAGAGGAAAAGATGATGTTCTTAGACGCTGCACCCGCAAGGATGAGTATTTATATATTCTACAAGAGGCACACATGGGCGTAGCTGGTGGTCACTTTTCAGGAAAGTTGACTGCCCGAAAGATCTTACAGTCAGGCTATTGGTGGCCCACTCTGTTTAAGGATGCATCACTTTTTGCAAAGGGATGTGATGAATGCCAACGCTTCAACAAGCCACAAAGAAGGGATAGGATGCCTCTACATCCCATCAAGGTAACCCAACCATTTGAAAAGTGGGGCTTAGACTTTGTAGGACCGATTAGTCCGGCTGCACGTAACACGCAATCACGATATATCATTGTGGCTACCGACTGTGTAACCAAATGGGCTGAAGCAAAAGCAACACGAAAGGCGGATGCAAAAACAACAGCTGAGTTCCTCTTTGAGAACATTATCACAGGTTTTGGATGTCCCTTTAAACTTGTGAGTGACAATGAAACTCATTTTATAAATGAAGTAATAAAAGAACTCACATCAAACTTCATGATATCTCACCACAAGTCTACACCCTATTATCCCCAAGCAAATGGCCAAGCTGAGAGTACCAACAAAACTCTCATCTCCATTTTGACAAAGACAGTCGAGGCTCATCGCACTGATTGGGACCTAAAGCTTACATCAGCTTTATGGGCTTATCGTACTGCGTATAAAGTTGCTATTAATTGCACACCCTTTAAGATGGTGTATGGCCAAGAAGCAGTTATGCCATGGGAGTTTGTCATTCCTAGTCTTCGAGTAGCTTCTCAAGAAGGTTGGGAGGGTAACCCCTTAGTGGAGCGATTATATATCCTGGAAAGGCTAGACGAAGAGAGGCAATTAGCTGTGCGAAATGCTCTAGTGGAGAAGGATAGGAGAAAGAAGTGGTTTGATAGCCATTTAAAGGATAAAGACATCAAGGTTGGTGATAAAGTTCTTATGTACGGGGTACGTAATGAAAAGAAGAAATTGAAATACGCTGGTAAGGGACCATATCGAGTGTGTGAAATTACCCCGCAAGGTACCATTCGTGTGGAGACTCTAGATGGAGTTGAAACCATTGGATTCCTTAATGGGAGTAAATTCAAAAGATATTATGATCCTCTAAGCCAGGAAGAGTTGCAAGCCATCCATCAAAAGAAGGCTGCCAAGGAACAAGCAGAGCTTAAAAAAATCCAAGCAAGAGTTGAGGCTCGAGAACGACAACAACGTCTTAAACGCCAACGAGAGGCTAATCTGGGAATCACGCAAGCATTTTTCGAGGACACAGATGACGACTCATTAGAATCTGAGCCACCCCTACGATACCCAATTGAGCTAAATAGCCCCTATGGGAAAGTACTATACAATGTCTTATTAGATAAGGGAGCTAAACACAATTTGTTATCCTATGGAGTTTGGTGTCAATTAGGGAAACCGACCCTATCCCCGAGTACGATGCAAGTCAAGGGCATTAATAAAAAGAAAACTGCTATTCTTAGAGTCCTTCAGACCCCTGTTGTCTATGACAATGGAAGCATAGTGCAGAGGTTTCTAGTCATGCCCGCGGGAGCTATGGAAGGCAACGTAAACCTGGGACGCACGTGGATGTTGGCAACCAAATGCACTATTGATTGGGATACTGGTAGTGTCACGACGCGACCACCGACTCTTACCCCTATCATTCAAGCAAAGTCACCTACGTTGCAAACTCTAGCAAAGTTGAAGGATAGCCAACATTCACAAGCCAAGGTGGTTAACTCGTCTTTGCCGACTACCCATGAACCTAGCACTTCAACACTTGTAGTTGCAGCAAGCAGCAATATTGCAAGACTCAACCTGCACGACCTAAGAGTACATACCAATGGGTCCCCAAGGCCTTACTTCCAACTACCTCAACCCTCCCATCCATTCCAAGAAAAAATTTCCCCGGAAAACCAAGAGCGCACCCTAGGAGAGTCAAGACCAAATCACGATGGATTCCAAAACAACTATTAGAAGCCCAAAGCTACTATGATGGAAATGAGCAAATTTGGGTACCTAAACGTAAAATGTGTCCTTCCCTATTGACAACAAACCCATATGAGTCAAACAGTGTAACGCTAAAGCCAATGGCAGACCGTGGGAAGGGAAAGATCACAGAATGCTACACACCTAGTCCAGAGCTAGTTTGGGCTCCAAGGCAAAACCAATTTATTCCACCTAGCTCAGGAAGGGGGGAGTTCCATGAAGCTTCTAGCTCCTCATGTAATACATCCATAGAAGTAAAAGCTTCTACACAACCTCCATCTATAGTAGTGGACCTCCATGAAGCTACAAAAGAATCCACACCTCCCAGTGTTCAAAAATCACCTGATGAACCACTTCAAGTTCGATCCTGGGAGAGTACCTTACCACCCTTGCAACTTGACGAGGCACCTAGGGTAATAGAAAACTACTGGCAAAAATCCTCACCTATTACCAACTGGAACAATTGGTTTCAAAGGGTGACAACATCATTTCAAACGGTATCATCTACCCAAGGAAGGGGGGAGTGTTTGTGAACATCCATCATTCACTTGCTTCCCTCTCAACCTTTCTCCCTGACCTCTTAATCTCCAATCTTCGGGAATGTATATATAAAGCCTTATACTCACAAAAACAAGATAAAAAAGTAAAAGAGCAAGAGCCATAACACAAATCATAAAAACAAATTATGCACAACAACACGACCCTTGTAATATTTGCACTCTAACCATCATCTATTTGCGTGTACAGATATGGCTAGTACGCTAGAGTCATCCACTCCTGCCTTGGGTGAGAGGTACCCTCGTTACTTTTCACAAATATTTCACATGGTCTTTCCAGTGCTTGCATGTGAATGGGATTTGATAGGTACGCTAGCATGTGAGAAGAATTTTGAGGAGTTAGAATGGCTGATACGTCTCTTGACCACGTCTGATCCATACTTAGTAGAGAGCGTTTCTCCCATTGCACAAGCCTACCCTTTTGACCAAGATGACTATAGACGTCTAGTGACCTTCTTAGTAAACATGGGCACCTATGATGAAGAAGAAAATTTAAAGGACTACACGGATGGCACATATGGTCTCATGGATGATGACTTTGTTTATCTCGACGACGAGGATAGGGGTTTAGCCTTAGGGTTTCCCCCCAACCTCTACAATATCCTATTCCCTTGACTCTCTAGGGGGAGTACAAATAATTAGGTTAGGGTTCCTTATGTTTTCTGTTGTGTTCAATAAGAGTTGGTACCTTTTCCCACTAATGTGCCTCCTGGAGGTATTCCTTTTGTTTCCTAGTGTGTACAGGAGCGTGTTGCTATTGATAGGATTTGGACCTTCATGGAATCTTTATCTCGACTCACTCTTCAAATCAAGCGCGACCATCGACACAAACAGGTGTTTCTTGTCCATTAGCATTGCCCCTTATCTTTTTTGCATCTATGATTGTCTACTTCAATTGTGATTGATAGCCTAATATTCACCGCATTTGCTTAGTATCAAACATTTGATTCAATGTAATTTTTTGTCATAATCACTTGTCTAGGTTTAAAAATCAAGCAGTCCGACTAAGCTAGTTTGACCAAGTTAGGTGTTAGAAATCTTCTCTTAATACCATGGGGAATGCCTTCCTAATAATCAATAGTTATTTAGGTTCTTAATCCGATTTAGGCAGCATTGTGTGAAATGTACTAGGGCTTTCTAGTGGGCTTGACCCTATTGACCTTTCGCTTAAGTATTATAAAGGGAGTTCACTAGTGTGATGAGCCTGAGGAGGTGTATCAGTGTTATATGACCCCCCAAAGTTACAAAATTAAAATGTTGAAAATGAACAAACAAAAAATCAAAGTGCCACATTGTAAAATCTTAAGCTATAAGAGAAATCTCCGCTTGATTTGGTACTTCACTCACATGTATTGCCTATGGTACTAGAGCCCTAAAGGTTCCCAGTATGGGCGCTTTTCCTTGAAAAGCAAAAAACCCAAGGCATACAAAATAAGCACACACATCAAATTAAATCACTGTGAAAACACTTTGGGGGGTCAAAGAAAAGGTAATTAGTCAGGCGATGATTTCATGAGAAATTCTTTTTATGATAGCTTAACTACAAGGTCTTCTAGATATAGCTTCTAGTCAGCCCTCGAACATGAATACTTGGCTCTCGCGATTAAACAACTTAATTGACCACAGAAAATTAAGAAGCTTACCAATAGTATTAATATTCAATCTCTAGTGCCTTTCGACCGTCAAATTAGCGACCCCAGACTTGTTTAATTTTTTACCTTTACATCTGTTTATGCATTTGATTACATTGCAATTTCATGTTCATTGCGGACAAATTGTTTGAAATTCTTTTACCAATCAATTTGTCTACCTAAAACTGCATATGCTTTTTAATCACTTATGAGAATGCAATTACTGTGCCAATGTTGTTTGATTTTGCAGTGACTGAAGAAGGCTAAGGACATTCATCTCAAATGCTCTTCCACCTCGACGAACGAGCTTCAACTCAATAGCTTCCGAGGACGGAATCTACATCAGGAAGGGGGGCATGTTAACCCTCACGGCTCACGGACACCCCATCACCTACGACGGACGTGTATTATGTATTTGGTAGAGTCAGGTACCGGGCTTGTCGGACCAATAGGAAAAGGGTAAGAGTGATCGCCGATGAGAGGCGCACTCTAACTAGGACATTCAAGGGATTAGTTGGCTAAGCATGGACGTCCAAGTGTGAATGGGGTGAGCTCATATAAAAGCCAACTAAACCTAAAATTCACTCATTCTCTCATTTGTGCAATAGAAGAGTGCTCTTGCTCCATCTCCATCTTCATCTTCTTCTTCTTCACCTCCTTGTGTGTGTGTATGTGTGTGTAAGAGAGAGAGAGAGAGAGAGAGAGAGAGAGCACGATCGAGCATTGCGGCGGCACGACGGCGGTGAAGCGGTTGAGCGCGACGTAGCGGCGTCTCCTTCTTCTTCGCGGCGAGGAATCCTCCACGGCAGGAGCATAGAGCGGTGAGTGACACACCATTGCCCTCTTTTGAGCTTACTAGTTAAGCTAGTTGTGTGCTTGGAGCCGTCTATGGCTCGCACACAATGTTAGGCAAGGCCCTTGCTTCGACAGTGCGGCAAGGAGCGCACAAGTAGGAAAGATGATTGATGGATATACTGTTTGCAATAGGAAAGAATGTCTGCTAGGGAAAATTTAGCTCGGCATGTTCATTCTATTTCCAATGTTGAATTAGTCATGAACCCCCTCCTGATCACAAGGGGCAGAGTTCTTGGTTAAGGGCTCTTAAATCCACGACTACTGGTTAAGCGGTGGATACCCATGTCTACTGGTAAAGCGGTGGGAACCCACGTCTTGATTTCTATGCGGTGGAAATGTCCATGTCGTGCTTTCTATGCAGTGGACATACCTAGTTGTATGGGCAGCTAGGCGACAACGGGAGGAGTAAACTCTCGCTGGAGGGGGGATATTGTACCTCCAGAACATTGGATTTTAATGAATAAGTTTGAGTAGAATTTTTACTAGGGTACTGTCTTGGTGCCGCTTTGCAATACTGATTGAAAGGCTGTCTTAACGAACATTGTGATTCGGAATCTAATCAAAGAATGTTTATGTTGAACAATCATTGTGGTAGTAATTAGGACACACAAGGAAGTGTGAGTGTGAGGATGGAAAGTGGGGGCTTGGAGCTTGCCAATGCCTATGAGAAGGGTGGTCCCGATTGGTCGGGAACTCTCTGTCCCCATAGTGTTTAAATCAATACTAGTAGTACTCATTGCCCCTAGAGCGGCGAAGTCTCAAGTGTACGTGCCTCTGAAACATGGGGAAAAAGGCACTCGGGATTTTTCTCCTCTTGGAAGGTGGGTCTTAGGATCGCTAGATAGGTTAAGTACACTTCCCCTGCGAGGTGGAGCTAGATCTCATTACTAGTAGGCTCGAACTCGACTCACTTTGTGATGAGAGATCGTCCGCTAGTTGAACCCTGAACCACTTTGTTTGCTTCCATTATAGATCTAGTGGCCACCAAGTTCACCATCAGATCCGCCGTTTGATACGGCGGGGTGGGGACCTCACACCTGGTATCAGAGCCATAGGTTTACGAACTGAAAAATGATGTTTGAAATTTTAAAAAAATAAGGGATAGTAGGATAACTCGTACTCAAAGCTTGAGCATAATGTTTCCTAGAATAATGACATTGGATTTGTCTAGTAGATTGTCTCTTGAGTGATGTTAAAGAGTTTTACTCGTTGAGCTTCTTGGGATTCAGTAGGTTCCACATGATGTTTTTTTGAGAAGTCGTTGGTGCGACTAGTGCTCAGGTAGCCTGTTGATGCACATAAAGTTATAAGTATGGATCAAAGCTCTCGAGTAAAGTTTTTACCATTATTTATCGGACAATTTTGGATGTATTCAATGGAATTTAAACTAATGGTGAAATGGTTAAATCCTTTGTGATAGATGTACAGATTAAGTAGGCTGGTTAAGCCCAAAAAAGTTAGATCTCTTCTTGAGTATGGAAAAGCCTAGGTTCATTTGAGAAGAGTGCTATAGTAATGAGTTTTATACCATTAGATAGGTACCGTCTACTGCGCTATATACCGCCGTTCAAGAGAAAAAGCTTCTCCTTAAGCAAGCTCAGCCTCGAACCTTTAAAGACGAAGGGATTAATGTGGAGAGAGATACGGAAGTGTGGATGTAAGCAATGGACGATTACTTCAAAGCTGCAGGAACCCAACTCGTGAATCAAACCATGCTTACGATGTTCCGCTTGTCTGGCGATGCCAAGATATGGTGGAAGCAACATTGCAGGGACTTGGATATTAAGGGATCTTCCCAATCCTGGAAAGATATCAAAGCTGCAATAATGGGACATTATTTACCATCTTCCTGTAAAACCTTGAAGATGAATGAGTTCTTTTCACTTCGGCAGCTGACTACATCTGTTGAAGAGTATTATGCAAAGTTTGTCACTCTTCGGAGATATGCTCCTAAGATGACCTTGGAACAACAGGTGGCGAGGTTCTGCCAAGGGCTAATTGACCCTTTGAATACCCGGTTGGAAGCTCTCAAACCGACAACACTACAGGATGCCTTGTTAAGGGCCAAGCCGTTAACTAAAGAGATTCAGAGGGCTACCCAAGATAGTCAATACTATTTGTCAAAGAGGGCCAGGACAGACAACTGGAGTAACAGACCAATCAACCCTGCACACGACCATTGTCCGGTAGTAGCTACTACGGCAGCTACCGAATTTCCCAATATAAGATGCTTTGAGTGCCAAGAGTATGGACATTACAAAAGCCGATGTCCAAAAAGGATTTCCCAAACATCCGATGCTAATAATGTACCTCTGAACGTCAACTGGCGAGGTCAACCAAACGGAGAGGAGGCCAAAGAAGAGGAAACATAGGACAAAGAAGCGGAGCTTTCGCTAATGCTGCAGTGAGACAACCAACTGTGGGTGACGAAGCTGATGAGAGAGCAGCTCTGTATGCTGCAATTGCTAATCCTAGTGAGCAATAATTCAAGCACCAGGATCTCATCAGAGTTCAGCAGAATAAGACGCATAAAGCTAAAGACTATTCTATTATCAAAGGATGTCTTTACTTTAAACAAAGGATATATGTACCTAAGTAGTTAGCATAAAATTTACCCAGATGTATTCTTGAGACGAGGATATCTCAAATTCTTCACGTTGGGGAGTAGGTAAGGTCTCCAACCCCGAACTAAAAGAGCACCATTGTACCTTGAAAAGATCATAATAAAAAAAGTTACTATTTTTAGCAGTTTTTCAAATTCTGTCAGTGCCATGATGTTTAGAATGTTTTAAAGCTTTGAAATGTGAAATAAAATAATTCTTGTGAAAAAAATTTCCAAAAATAGTAAGTTTTTGGTCACCCGATTTGTCCAGTTTTGACCGTGTCGAAAAACTGCAACCGTGCCCCGAATTTGAAAAAATGCATTTTCGGACCCCGGAGGGCTGCTAAATATGACAGGTACTCGGGCCAGTACGCCTTAGTTAGAGCTCAGTATAGCAATTTACGGCATTAAAATCCGACTCGTATGACCCGTTTTAACCTAAAATCAATTTTTCCAAAAATTGAGCGGGAAGGCACCGGAGCCCGAGGCTATGTGTGGGAACAGGCCCTAGGCCACTCCGGGTCAGCTTTAGCAGCTAGGGGACGCCTTTTGTCCTTGTGGGAGTCTTGAGAGAGTTTCCAAGCTTGCAACTAAGTGTGAGAGTCAGTTAACCAAGCCAACTAGACACTTGGTGGGTAGGAGACTGGACTTGCTTAACTGGAGTAGCTCCCAGATGTAAATAGCAAACAGGGTCGATTTTCAGCTTGAGGAGGCCTATTTAAACGTGTGCTCACACACACACATGCTCACACACACCTAGTACACACACACCCAGTACACACACACCTACACACACCTTGGGGAGGTGCTGCCGACACAGTTTTTGAAGGAGAAGCAAAGGAGGGAAGTACTACCGAATTCTCATCTGGAGAACTCATTTGGATCAAAAAATCGAGAGGATTTTCAGCCCCTAATCACGATAATCATGATTTAATTTATGCTCTTCAGTAATTCTCTTTATCATTCTCTTAATTCCTCGTCTACTATGCTTAATCCTAGCTATAATTCCCAATAGCTGCTCTCTAAATCTCCATAGCTATACTATACATAATCATCATCCAAATAGCTAATTATGTAGCCATTCATCACTCTTAATCAATGATTAATTCTAGATTAGAAGAGATTTCTCTCTCTAAACAGCATAGTAATTAATTGTCAGCCGGTAATGATGTAGATTTGATGAAATTCTTTCTTTTACCACTCAATATTGTTGTAACTAAGTTAGATTCAATTTTCTCGTACATTAAGATGTGATTAAGGCAAAATTAATCCATCATTAAGCCACTAAGAAGAGAATTTTCTCTCACCTATGCATGCGAAAATTATGCATCTTTTTAATTGCACTAGAAAAGTGATTGAGCTTGCTTAATTCATCTCTCTTGTAATTTAATTAGTAAAATTCTGAAATCCTTAATCATCTAAGCCAAGTGATTAACTTTAGATCCGGTTCCCATAGGACAAATAAAGTATTATCCATAAAATTACTATGTCTCGAAGGAAAAATCTAACCCTCTTGCATAAGGGGGATTGTTCAATGATTCTAATCTATCAATTGCATTGTTATGATGCTCTTGGACCTTAGCTCTTTTCTTCAAGTTTATCATTTAAAGTAGTGAATATAAAATGGCCCCGGTTAAGAGAACTCGCTTCGGTGGTGCCCACGATCGCGAGGCGGGAACGAACAATGTGAATGGAAAAGGAAAAGCTCCCATGGACGAACAAGCACCGGCCATCTCACGAACCATTGACGAAGAAATGGAAGAGTTAGGTCACAATTTCATTCAAGTTGTTTAATTTAACATTGCACACATTTAGCTAGGAAAGAACATATCCCCAAACATGTTGGAGAAATCTGACGGAAACCTCGGCATTTGAATTCATTTGTACATTAAATCTAAAGTAGGAAAGAAATGATTGATGGATATATTGTTTGCAATAGGAAAGAATGTCTGCTAGGGAAAATTTAGCTCGGCATGTTCATTCTATTTCCAATGTTGAATTAGTCCTGAACCCCCTCCTGATCACAGGGGGCAGAGTTCCTGGTTAAGGGCTCTTAAATCCACGACTACTGGTTAAACGGTGGATACCCACGTCTGCTGGTTAAGCGGTGGGAACCCACGTCTTGCTTTCTATGCGGTGGGAATGTCCATGTCATGCTTTCTATGCGATGGACATACCTAGTTGTATGGGCAGCTAGGCGACAACGGAGAGAGTAAACTCTCGCTGGAGGGGGGATGTTGTACCTCCAGAACATTGGAATTTTAATGAATAAGTTTGAGTAGAATTTTTACTAGGGTACTGTCTTGGTGCCGCTTTGCAATATTGATTGAAAGACTGTCTTAACGAACATTGTGATTCGGAATCTAATCAAGGAATGTTTATGTTGAACAATCATTGTGGTAGTAATTAGGACACACAAGGAAGTGTGAGTGTGGGGATGGAAAGTGGGGGCTTGGCTCAGGTTGCCAATGCCTATGAGAAGGGTGGTCCCGATTGGTCAGGAACTCTCTGTCCCCATAGTGTTTAAATCAATACTAGTAGTACTCATTGCCTCTAGAGCGGCGAAGTCTCAAGTGTACGTGCCTCTGAAACATGGGGAAAAAGGCACTCGGGATTTTTCTCCTCTTGGAAGGTGGGTCTTAGGATCGCTAGATAGGTTAAGTACGCTTCCCCTGCGAGGTGGAGCTAGATCTCATTACTAGTAGGCTCGAACTCGACTCACTTTGTGATGAGAGATCGTCCGCTAGTTGAACCCTGAACCACTTTGTTTGCTTCCGTTATAGATCTAGTGGCCACCAGGTTCACCATCAGATCCGCCGTTTGATACGGCGGGGTGGGAACCTCACAGTTGGAGTCCTTATGGTTTCCCCTATTATTCTTCAACTCCTCGAGTTGCACCAAATCAACCAACGAATTTCAAGGATGGTGGAACTACTAGAAAATTTCACCTTTCTTGGAGTGAGAGAGAAAGCCTTGCAGTTCCAACAACAATTTGACAACATCTATGCCTTGGGGAACTACATAGAAAGATCTCTCTAGCCGCGGGATTTCTCAAAGATAATGCTATGCAACGGTGGAGTTTCATAGCTACCCAACTGCATGCTCCAACGACTTGGCAGTCCGAAAACCTCTAAACGACGCAGGCTGCGGTTTAGGGAACGTTTAGTTATAAGCCGAAAATCTCTAAACGACGTAGGTTGCGATTTAGGGAGCGTTTAGTTATAAGCTAGAAACCTTTGATTGTTAAGAGAGAGCTTTGGACCATTCTCTAGAGTCATGCGGTACGAGGATCAGAGATGCCTGGGTTTGTTTTGGCTCGAGCTGCGCAAACACAGAGAGAGCCTGATGAGAGGAGAGACTAGCCAGTCTCAGAGACAGATCACAGACTTCTTTAGAGTTGCCATTGGACAACAGCTGAGCTCGTCGCCTTACACCAAAGGCACACTGATCGACCGAGCGACTCAGCTGGGATGATCCAGACGCCCACGACTGCGGAGGACTACACAGCATCGACCGAGGCTGCATCAGAGAATTTGGAACACTTTGGCTCGACATGCACGACGCTCGATCAAACTACTGACCATGGAGGAGATTGATGAGGTCCGCCAGCGACCGATGCTGGATCTCCTGTGATCTAGCTATCCCAGCTAGCTGTTTAGCTGTTGAGTTCACACCTAGGAGTTAAGGATTCCATAGTATTTTATTTTGTCATTCTATCATTTTGTCATCTTGTTTACTCTTGTTACTTTGACTTTGTATCAGATCCACCACATTGTAACTTTCTGGTCTCATAGGTCACTTTGGCCTTTTGAAGACGTTAATATAACATTTCATTTCATTTCATCTCTCTCTCTCTCTCTCTCTCTCTCTCTCTCTCTCTCTCTCTCTCTCTCTCTCTCTCTCTCTCTCACACACACACACCCAAGTGTGGTTAATTGGTTATGCCATTTCCCTCTTGAATATCAGGTCTTGAGTTCAACTCTCCTCATCGGCTAGATCTTTAAGGTCTCTTGGGATAGTTTCCTACGACGTTAAAACTCTCTTCTTCTTCTTCTTCTCTCTCTCTCTCGTCAATAACGCAAAGTTACATTCAGTAATCCAAGGGAGGAACAAAGAACTGTGGTAGTGTAATTGCTCTATTCTACCTTCTCTCTCACTTGTACTGCATCTCTGACAATGTTGCCACATATAAGATTATCTGGACTGTCAAAAGAAAGCAAAGAAACTTAAACCACATGCATGTCTTTGCTACCAGTGGGATAGATGGTGTCTAGGTAAGATCTTGTTAAACTCTCCTTTTAAGTTTTTTCTCTCTCAAGCTTGTAGTCATCCCTCTAGAGAAAATTGCAACCACATGGATAAAGTAGCACCAGCTTAACTCTGGCATTGATGGTTGACTACCAAACAAAACCTTCATCCCTCATTTGGCATCATGCAGTGTACACAATAAGAGTGAAATGGCAAAAGTGAAGATCTTGTTAAACTCTCTTTCAAGCTTGTAGGCAGTCATCCCTCTCGAGAACATCACAACCACATGTATAAAAAATTATCAACTCAACCCTGGCATTCATGGTTGACTACAGAAAAAAACCTTTCTCCCTCATTCAACATCATACAATACACACAATTTTGATGTGCGAAGGGTGAGATGGTGAAATTGACTCCCTTGGATGACCCATTGTCATTTCACATAAATGATGAGCTAATACCTCGTAAGGAGTTCCCAAAGCAAGGCAAGGTAGAACTCATTGTATTGCAAAGTATCACCATAGCAGCTCTCATGGCGATCCCATGGAGAAAGATAGAGGCCAAAGGAGAGACCTGCTTGGTGGGCTGCGGAGGAAAGCTCCGCCACTAGATCACCCGCTCCAGCTCGCCAAGGACTGAGTGCCACGCTGTAGTTAGTAAAAGAGGAAGGCCACAAGCAAAACCCATCATGATGTTTGGCAGTTAGAATGATGCGCGAGAACCCTGCCTCCTTTGCTGTGCTGACCCACTGATGTGCATCCAGCGCTTGTGGGTAGAAGAGAGAAGGATCTGCTTTGCCCGTTCCCCATTCCGAGTCTGTGAAGGTGTTCATGCCAAAATGGAAGAAGAGAGCGCGCTCCGCTGCTTGCCATGTCACCTGCCGCGATGAGGGTATGGGCAGCACTGGTAGAGGCGGAGTAGCTACTGCTTCTGCCGCTAACGCATGCCACAGCACTACGCAAAAGCCCGCCCACCAGATCATCGACCATTTTTTCCACATCCCCGCTTCCTTCTCGTGTAGACTGGCCTCCCCAGTGACTCTTCACCATCACCATACAACCACCTTCCACTAGGCCTACATGCTTATTCATATTGCTCTCTCTCTCTCTCTCTCTCTCAACACCATTTGTTCAAAGTTTACATCTCAATTGCAAGCTTCAATGTAACCTAGAGTATTTTCTCACACACCATGAAGCACCATAAAGTTTTGAACTAAGGCCCAAGTCACATGTAAGGGGCGGTCATCCTCTACGTGGCTGGTTGGACATTTATTAGAGTGAGAAAGTTGTCGGCACTCTCTATCACTCAAGGGGGAGAGCGAGATTCATTAGTAGCCATCGTCTTGGGAGAAAATGAGGTTCACTCATTGGCTATGGTGAGAACTGGCCAGGGATGGGGGAGCTCTACCCCTTGGACATTCTTGTGTCGATCACGGTCATGACATGGACTACCACATGAGCTCGTTCACCGTCCTTGTGTGATTAGGAACGGCACTACAGAATGCGGAACAAGCCAATCAGGTCTTGACTACACTTGGCACAAGTTGGACGCAGGTGGACGGACATCTTCAATGCTGATGTGGACACGTATGGGAGAAAGTTGTGATGGTAACAAGGGATGCCTATTGAAGCCATCTTCAAAGTAAGGTGATGTGATCTTGTATCAGAGCACCTGCCTCCCCTAGCCTTTCTTATCCTCGAGGTTCGTTGGCTTTGTGTTGACTATTATCTCCACAGAATATGAATCAAGAAAACAGACTCAATGACATACCTCCCTTAGAGATAGACCACATGGTTGTACATGACAAATATGAACACCATAGTATGAGATATATTAGTAGCAGATGTCTCTTACATAAATGGTAGTGTCACTAGTTGTTTCATTCACCCATTTCTAAATTGAGGAACCCAAGCAAGCATTTTTTGTATATTTATACTCGTGCTCTGAGCAGTGGAAAAGGTACTTTACTATTGGAGGTGGGCTGAAGGAGGTGGATCATTTGTGATGTTTCATCAAGAGATGATCATTGAATGTGATGTAGAGATTTTGATGTGAACTGGATTGTTTGCACGAGTGTAGGTTGAAGCTTAGAGGTATGTAGATTTCCTACTCTTGCACAATTCATCACACCCTCTTACACATGTATATGAGGTCAAGAGTTTCCATTTACAAAACAATAGTTGTGGAATGAGTAAACAACATTGTAAGTGTAGCTATCTCCTTTTTATATGTGTATAGCCAGACGTATATTCAAAGTGCTTGCCTCTAGTGACCCAAAATTTAAACAAGTCTCGGGCTATCACCCATGTAGCATGTTACGCTCTTATTTTTCAAGTCACTTTAATAGCAAGAAGCTATACCACAGGGGTGCTATGTACCTCTTAATTAGTCCCTTGGAGTTCTAGGTGGTTTATTTTGAAGTGTCTTTAGACTTCCATGTTTGATGCCTACGTGAAGTCCCTTTCAAACAAGATGAAGTGGGTAGGGGACAAAAGTAAAGTTTCCTTCACATTGGATGTATGGGTGCCCTTGAGAGTGAACAACCTAAGGTTATGTTTTAATGAGGTTTAACTACCACCAGAAGGTGATTTGATCTATAGCGGTAACAAGTTGGATGCTTGCCCTTACAAAATAGAGCCTTAAATCTACGTGCACAACAAGGGGCTCAATAAACTCACCTTGCAAAAAAAATACACTTGGTGAGCTCACTTCCTCTCAAAGGGAGCTCCTCTTTAGACAGAGGATGTCGTACACCGACCAATCACTAGAGTAAGACACAATTGCATTTTGCATTTTGTTCTTGCACTTTGCAGTCATGACTTCGAGTAAAACTTAATACAACAAGGAAAACATTAGCATCACACACAAGTGGCACACTATGCAACATCACTCATATACATGAGTTCACAAAGGGATGTTTGAAGATTAAAGGCAAGGGGCTTTGTTTCTTTAGCTCTTTTGCTTCATTAGTGCAACTGTGTTCACGAGGTGACACTAGAAGAAGTAGGAATCTAGAAGCAAAAGCCAATGAACTCAATAGCTGGAACACCTGGAAGGAGAAAATAAATAAACAAGAAATCAAAAGGGTGGATATGCATGTGCCACATGTGTTTTGAAGCCAATAGGCTTCAATACATCAAGACTGATGTTCCATGACCTATAGGTCTCTTCCACCTAAATTATGCAAAACTTTGTACTGAGTGACATGATGAGATTCAAAAAAACTAGTAGCTTCTGAGAAGGAACACTAAGATATTACACTAACCCACGTTGAGAGTTTTAACCTAAATAATAGATATGAGCAGCTTTTTGACAATGCCATGCATAGACTCTACATTGTGATGCCAATTCTTATCATACTAAATATGAAGTTGGCCTTTCAAGATAACAACTGCATATGGACTAATCTTAGACAATCAATCCTTCCACACAACATTAGCATAGTCACTTGAGACTCTTCATCCAGTGGGTAAATTATTAGTGATTTTCCTTTTTACATTAACGTTGTGCCACACTTATCACAATGTTGTGAACTAACAAAGCAACCTAGCTTTAATCACCAAATATGCATGAGAATCTCATTAGGATTATGTCATTCATTGGGTGTGGATTGCAAGAGAACCTAGATACATTGGAAGCATTGTTGATACTCTTTTTCCACTTGCATGGGCTTGTTGTAACACTAAAGACCCACTAACAGCAAGCACTTATGAGATTATCTATGTTAAAGAGAGAATAGATGCAATATTAGCAAGAGCAAAAGAAGCATAGCAAGAGACTAGCTATGAGCAAGGAATTTCTATTCTACAATTTGTGACCCATAGAATTCTGCACTTTTTTATCTTCATCTGCTTCCTCCGATTCAGCAACTATACATATCGGGATAGCCTCAAGCCAAAACGAATGCGGAAAAGCTTGACTTTTGACCATACATCGTGCCATTTCTATGAGAGACATGTTTTTCCTCTCAACAACACCATTTTGTTGAGGTGTATACGGAACTATACATTGGTGTTTTATCCCACGATTAGCCAAAAATGCATTAAATTCATGAGACATATAATCCCCCCCTCGATCTGAATGGAGGGTGCCCATAGTACATTTCGAGGCATAGCTAGAAATTGTTTGAAGCACATAAACACTTTGGACTTTTCTTTAAGCGGACACACACATGCATGCCTGGAGTAATCATCAATGAAAGTCACGAAGTAAAGGTAATTGCCCAAGGACGGAGTTTGCATGAGCCCACAAACATCACTAATGCACAAGTTGCAACCTGCATGTGGCCCTAACTGAACCTTCTTTTGGAAACTTCGAACGTTGCATCTTACCCAAAATACAGCCTTCAAAGACATGTTTGATAGGTGCTTCAAGAGGCACGGCAAAGAAGCAACCATATCATATATCTGCAAACATAGCAAACTGGCAAAATTCAGATGCCCAAAACATGTATACCAAAGTTTTGCATCTGAAATAGCCTTAGAATCCACAACTACATTTGTAAAGTTATGGCCACACTTGTCATACAAAGTGAGCTTATACAGCCCATGACATAAAATGCCATATGCAACAATTTCATCACCAAAATTGAGATATTGCACTATACATCTGTCATCCATAAATTTGACTATAGGACCAAGTCTAGCAAGTGCTGATACACACAAAGATTCTTCCTTATCCCAAGTACATAGAATGCATCAACAAGTGTGAAAGAACTGCGATTTGCAGCAGTAAGCACAATCTTTCCAACTCCCTGAATCGGATAAGAGGCATTGTTGGCACAAGTGACTAAATTCCCATGAGGAACAGACTCAAGAGAGGTAAACAAATCACAATGTGAGATAATGTGCTTTGTAGCACCACTGTCAAAATACCACACATGTGAATCTGCAGCAATTGACATGCATACATCATGGACAGAAGGATCATAAGTGCACTCTACAATAAAAGCCCATTCTGCATCAACATCAACATCACTTCACAGAAGACTCAACAATAGCTGCATTTGTTGTGAAACCAGCTTCTTTCTTCGTAGCCTGTTTGGCCTTCAACTTAGGACACTACTTGATCAAGTGATCAAATTTAGATTTACAATAATGGCAACGTATCTTCTTTTTGCCCTTTTCACCAAAATTCCCATATGAATTGCTAGCAGCAGAGCATTAGGAATGGCAGGTGATTTACCACTTGTAGAAGAACCATGAGAAGTGGCTACATTGATGTTACCACCTTTTCTTTGAGCAACAATAAAGTCTTGTTCAACATGTTGTCTAGTCCTGGGTCTTTTGGAAAGTGACTCTTGCAACAACAATGTGCATAATGCATCAATTTGACAACTTTTGGATTTCCTTGGGTCATAAAGTCTCCAAGTACTAGCAAAATTCTGGTAAGAGTCTGGCAAAACATCAAGAATAGTTTGCACAAGGGAACTGTCAAATATGACTCTGCCTGCAGAAATAAGTTGCTCATTGATATCCTTGACACTAGTAAGGAAAGTATCCATATCATCTTCCTCATGCATAATCTTTGACTCCAGCTCTGTACGCAACAATGCAATTTTTGCCTCATTGCGACTTGCATATAGACCAGCCAAATTATCCCAAGCCTTTTTTGCATATTTTGTTGAACGAATGTGAGGAGTAATAGTATGCTTCACAGACAACGCAATCAATGCATGAGCCTACAGATCTTTTACATCCCAACGAGCTTATTGAGTCATAGGCAAAACAACTTTGGCAGCAAAAATCCTGCCACCAAAACCTACAACATCACCTACATCCTTAGAACGATGACATATATCAATGCCCTGCACAATGTTCCAAATGCCCTTTGACACTAGAACATGTTGCATCATATAAGCCCACATAGAGTAGTTGTCCCCATCCAATCTATCCTCAACAGCAAACAACTTGAACACATCTGTGTTGTTGTCAGTTATGATAAATGTTGCACTTGATGTGAAAACTATCCGAAAAGAGGAGAAACAAAGTGGGAATAAGACGTGCTATACAGCACAAACCGTAGAAGACTGTAAGGGACTTGTTATGTAGAAAACGGTGTCGGGGGATTTGTGTTCGAAAGGTGAGCTGGGAAGGCACGGGGCCTCTGGCTGTGAGAGGTGCGAGAAAGAGAGTTGCAACAGACACAATCAATGTAGACAAAGCTTAAAATATACAGCTTGGACAAGATTCTGAAACTTGATTACCCCAAAGCGGACAACTAACAGTATCGTTGCTTAATCAAATGTTAATTATGGAGTTTATGCTCCTTACATGGTTCAATCCGCCTTAATTCAGGTGATAACAACCATGAGCCTACATTCACCAATGAAGTAATCTTTGACTTTACAGTTTTTGTGGGAGCTAGTGAACATTTTCACAAGGTATGATGTATGTTAAATGCACCCTTCTATCTATATGATCTTCTAGCTTAACACAAAGATTTTCATGAAGCCTAAAAGAAAGAGGTTTGAGTGGAAGGTATAACAGGGTCGGGTCATCATTGATGATATGGTTGTGGATCATATAAAAGATTGTGATTGTAGAGGATATTCATACAAGAAGTAACATAATCTATCTCTTTCCTTGAGACCCCTCTAGTGCCCCATGCACCAAAGAGATCGGCAAGCTTGTTAAGCAACACCAACGAGAAGCAATGGTGGATGACCTTTAGTGATGCTATTTTTACCATACAATGCTTCATTTTTTGATAGACATATCAATTGTATATGCACGTTTGATGTATTTATGGACTCTACATAAGTTCCAAATTGTATATTTGATGCTACTATGATGTCTAGGAGATGAAGACATGCACACTGTTTCATGCATCTCATGGACGGCCGGACATATTTTGATTCCCTAGGTATAAAAGTGAAAGTTAGGCCATTTTTTACTTATCCTCCTGAGAGTAGATCTTTCGTGGAAATCTTGTAAAGAAGGTGGAGATGGTGATGCTTGTAGTGGAGCTTCCTCTTGTGCTTCCACTCTTTCTATGACATCCAATGGAAAGTTAAGTGCCCTTGTTCTTCTATCTCTTTGTCATTTGTGTTAATGGTGTGTGGTTAAGTATTAATTAATCTCTAATTACTACTTTCCACTCTCATTTCTCTTATCTTTCACTTGATTTGTGAGTTCAGTGAGCTTTTGATCTATGTATGTGAGTAATTGATGAGAGTGTGCACCATTCTCCACTTGATTGGTGAGATTAGAGTAAATTAGAGAGTAGACATTAAGTAGCACTCTCTATTAGCATTGCATTCCCTTCTTCTTTTCTCTCTTAATTAGGACCCTCTTCTTGCACATTCTCTCGACACCATGCCTCCATGCACTAGCCGAGTTTCCATCCATCGAATTGACATTATGTTGATGGATTGAGTTATGCTACAACCCCCCAACATTGACATTGTTGCCGGGGATCAACTGCCTAAGTTAGCGGATTCATTAGTGTGTGGAAGTGTCATTAATCACCAATTAGAGTAGTTTAGGTTTTACATTAGGTGGTGTCATAAAATATAAGATCTAGCTTTACCGAATGATTTTCTCATATTAGACTGGTCATTTAATATGGGAAGATAAAAGGGGAACAAGAGTTAGGATATAGATATGTGCTTCTAGACCTATCTCAATAGGGGACCAAAAGGAGAAATGGTTGCATCTCCCTGAAGTTCATCAGTAATCTTGAAATATGTGAGCCGATTGACTGGTTCTAGATGTTGAGGGTAAAGTGCTAGAAAAAATCTTGGCAACTCTGCCTCTCTTGCTGGTAAAGCATACAAGAGAACTGGGGAGTTAGGCACAAATTCTAAGAAGTTAAGGACAACCTGGTTCTCTTGCTGCATCATTTTTTTGGTTACTCTAACCAGCTGAAACAGTTCTGGTCTCGGTATCAGCCTGGCTTGGTCTTGATGGTATTGGTCTGAAACTGGTTCTAAAACTGGAATTGGCTGCACATAAAAAAGCCCCAAGATAGCTGATTCTTGAATTTCTTGGTCTTCAGCGCCCAGATCCTCAGTTACCTGTTCTTGGCAAGGCTCTCTAGCTTCTGAATAGTAGAGTTTGATTTTAGCTCCATTATACACCCCTGGCAGCAGTAATCCATATAGGTCTTTGAGTCTTACTGTGCCATTGGAGAAAACCCAGTCCACTTCAAATGGTCCTTTTAAATTCGGCTTCTTAGGACCCAATCTAGATTGATATAGGAGTACCAAATCCCCTTTCTGAAACTCCCGGACCTTAATTCTTCGGTCATGCCAATACTTCCTTCTTTGCTAAACAATCTCCTGTTCCAACATAGCCCGTTGCCTGAGTTCACCTAACTGGGTAAGCTCCTCCAGTCACTTCTTAACATTATGATTAAAATCTAACCCATATTCTACTGCCATTCTGAGACTTGGAATAACAAACTCCATAGGGACAACATCTTCAGTGCCATATACCATTCTGAATGGTGTTAATGCTATAGTGACCTTATAAGCTGTCTTGTATGCCCATAAAGCAATCTGAAGCTTCAAATCCCCCTGGTCTGGATTTTTCCGCACAATCTTAGTGAGAATAGTCTTAATGGTCTTGTTACTGCTTTCGGCCTGTCCATTGCATCTAGGATAATAAGGTGTGGATTTTTTATGCTTGACTGAAAGCATATCCAGAAGGATCTCCATAGTGTCATTGATGAAGTGTGTCCCTTGGTCTGACACAATCTCTACAGGACATCCATATCGACATACAATATTCTCAAATAAAAATCTTGTAGTGGATATTGGCTGTGTTGTCAGGAAGAGCCTTAGATTCTACCCACTTGGTTACATAGCAGGTGGCCATCACTATATACCTATTCTTCCTGGGAGTAACCTTCTTGAAAGGCCCCATAAAATCCAAACCCCATTTCATGAAAACACCCAGTGGTTGTACTGGTGTCAAGGGAGTCATGTCTGCAGCTATGGGTCTACCCATTTTTTGGCATATGTCACAAGTTTTGCAAAAGCTTCTGACATCAAATATCAATGTTTGCCACCATAAACCAGCTTGCAGAATCTTCTTGTAAGTAACATCAATAGAAAAGTGTCCACCAGATTCTCCATTATGCGCCTCTAAGATGACTTGCATTCTCCCTTCCATAGGCACACATCGACGAAGAATACCATCAACACCTAATCGGTACCCCAATGATGGTGAACTTTAAGCTTTTGATGACCAAAGCCTTGTTCTGATTTTGCTTCCAGTCATCTGGGAAAACACCCTGAGAAAGAAACTGATATACTTTATATAATTCACGATCAACTAATTCTACCGCTTCCAACTGAAATAATTCAGCATCCACTGGTTCGTCCCTTAAAGACAGTAGGAATAGCCCTTCGTACTCCTAAAGAGAAAATCAGTGCCACAGTGGTTTTTGCCAGGTTTATGGAAAATCCGAAATTCAAATTCCATAAGGAACATCATCCATTGTATTAGCCTACCTTGAAGAATGACTTTATTTATCAAGAATAGGAGAGCCTGATGATCCACATAGAAATGAAACAATTTGCCTAGCAGATAATGCTTGAATTTTGTAGCACTGAAAACCATCCCTAGAGCTTCTCGTTCAGTGGTTGTATAACCTTGTTCAGCCTGCCTGAATCTGCAACTGGTGAAATAGACAGGATAGTCAGTCCTTCCATCTGGCTGGGCTAGTATCGCTCCCATCGCCAATCCCAAAGCATCCACATGTACATGGAAAATAACATCCCAATTTGGTTGTCGAAGGACTGGCTTACTGATAATGACACTTTTTAAGTTCTGAAAACTTTCCTCAACTCAACAGTCCAATTGAACTTGCTGGTTTTCTTTGTAAGCTCATATAGTGGTAAAGCTTGGGAGGAAAATTTATGCACAAACCTTCTATAGAAGTTAATATATCCCAAGAAAGAACTTAACTTAGATGCATTCTTGGGCGCCTTGGCCTGCTGAACACATTGGATTTTGTCGTTGGCCATTTCTATTCCATTGCGGGATACTACATGTCCCAGTAGCTGTCCTTTCCAGGCTAGGAAAACAGATTTAAATGGATTCAGACAAACCCTCTTCTCCTGACAGCGCTTAAAAACCATTTCCAGGAATAGTAGATGTTGTTTCTCATTTGAATTTACAGTGAAATCGTCCATAAATATGGTGAGGAACCGATGAAGAAACTTATTGAATATCTACATCATACACCGCTGAAAAGTAGCTGGTGCATTGCATAGGCCAAATGGCATTACCAAATACATAAATGCTCCCCAGTCGCGATAATGAAAGTAGTCTTTCCCCGGTCCTCAGGAGCAATTTGTAATTGGTTGTAGCCACTATATCCATCCATAAAGCTGTACATCTCATACCCTGCAATCTCATCAAGCAACATATTTGTGAAAGGAAATGGAAATGGATCCTTGATGGTTTGAGCATTAAGTTTCCTATAACCTACACATACTCTCAACTTTCCATTCTTTTTGGAACAACTACAATAGGAAACAAGCAATCACTACAGCCAACTTCAGTGATGAACCCAGCTTTGAGAAGGTTGTCAATCTCTTCCTTGACCTTCTTAGCATAATTGGGATTCATTCGGTACCTCTGCAGCCTTACTGGCCTGGCATCTGGCTTCAGTGGTATCCTGTGCTGGCAGACTTCTGGATCCACCCCTTTCAGATCAGTGTGTTCCTAGGCAAAAAAATCTTTGTAATGCTGGAACATTTGGCATGCTTTCTCCTTCATTGCTGGGTTGAGATGTTTGTTAACTTTGATCATCCTTGGGTCGTCTTCAGAGCCTAGATTCCATTCCTCGATCTCTTGGTCATCTGGGAGTAGCCAGTTAGGCCCACCACCTTTTCTCTTGGTTGATTCTTCAGCATAATCCCAAGACGGCCCTTTGAATTACAAATCACTGTTCTGATTTGCCGTGTCCTCCCCAGAATGTGCTGGCTCATCTGGCGTACTGGATTCAATTGATCCTTCCAGCCTTTTAGTTAACTGAACTGATCTTTCTCCTAAATTAAGTTCAGTAAATTGGTCTGGAAACTGCTTCTTCTGTTTGTCAGCTTACTCCTTGTTCTGTAGAACTGCATTGAGATTAATTTTTGCTAAGGGAAAAATATTTAGAGCTGCTAACATCCTTTCAATCTTCTTGATCTTATACTTCTAACACAGCTCTTTAGGTCTCAGCTCCTTTCTCGAGCTTCTAGTATTGTTTTTCTGAATCTGGATTCTGCCACCACTGGCCCCTTGTAGGGACAAAGTTTGATTAGCATAGTCGTGAACAGCTTGTGTCGTTCGCAACCATGGGCGCCCTAGTAGCATTCCATATGCCCCTTGTACATCAAGAACTAGAAAACTGGTCTTGAACTTCTCCTTGCCCACTCGTATCGGCAGATTTTTGATCATACCAGTAGCTTGCACAACTCAATGATCTGCCATTCGCACTTTGAAAGGTGTTGGCTTCAAATTGGTAATGCCCATCCTCTGCTGAAGATGTACTCCCATGATATTTACTCCTGCTCCTCTATCCAATATGACATTCGAAAGTGGTTCCCACTGTTTTCGAACTTTGTAATCTATCTGAATTAGCGGCACTTCATCATCTCAGATAGCCGTCAAGTCCACTGTTCTGGTCTCCACCTCAGCCTTCCTTCACTGTCTGATGAATTTTGCTGCTTCAGGCAAAGTTCTTCTGATGTCTTCCAATTCCACAGTGAGCTTCTGGATTCTATCACAGATTTTGATATGAATGTCCTCTGTCTCCTGGTCAGAGTGGTTGTGGGAGCTCGAAGAACTGGTCATATCTTCACAATGCCATTCCTTCATTGTAGTGCTTCCAGCTCCTCTATCAACTCCCAACTCTTTAATCATCCCTTGTGCTGCAGCCAGCATGGTCTCAGGTATGCCAGGCTTTGACTGATCTATCTCAGTAGATTGGGCTGGCATCTTTTCAATGAGTCGTGCTTCAGAACTTTCTGGCTGCTCTGGCAGCTTCTTGGCTAAATTTCCATGATTTTCACCGCTAGTTCTCTCTGCTCCTGCCATTCATCAATCACCTTCTCTTTACCCTTGGCCTTCCATACCTCTCTCTGTTGAGCCCATTTGCTGCTTTCAGTAGTGACTAGTTTTTTTGGAATCTCTAGGATTTTCTCAATCACTACTCCTTTGCTTTGTGTACTGCCCATACTGGAACTGGCTCTGATACCTTCTCCTCAGTAGCCATAGTCCCAGGTGTGTCTGGACATTGAGCTGTGAAATGCCCATACTTTCCACAAGTATAGAAATTGGAGAATTAGATATTGATTATTATGACACCAAGCTTGAGGGGCTTAAGGACTGTGCTTGTGGTGAGAACTGGGCCGTGAGGAACTAGTTCTTTCTCCTATGAAATGTTTCTTCTTCCTCTTCCCTACCCTCATTCCCTGCTATCTCTCTCCACCTTCGAAGGTGTTTGACGTCTTGGGACTGAGGCTTGGATAGCTAATGCTTTCCACAAAGTTTATGTTATGCTCGTGATGCATGAAACTTTCCATCTTCATTGCATCACCTGGGTCACAAGGAATACAAAGATTGTATTGTAACAAGTCTCTCTTGATGGGAGAAACTATAATACAAATGCCTATTAGTGGGGGGAACCAGATCCACATAAATCCATTCCTCAACTGTTTTCATGTTCTCTAGACTCTCTCTCTTGCAAAAGCATTGTTCATGCCAAGTTAACTAAATGCTATGTTTTGTTGCTACCATCAATTAAGTTCACCCACTATGCTCTCAAAGTAATTTCCCAAAAGTACTTTCTCTAATTTCCGCTACTCTCAAAGTTAATAGGTCATTCCCATTACATTGGTATCAGATAGAATTTGGTTCCTCTTTTCTTGCTTAAGAAGAGAGGTCCTTAAGTAGCCTATAAATGGTAATTATATTAGGGTAAGTGGGGCTGGGATCTATTATCGGTTTTGTTGAGCCAACTATGTGGGACATGGTGCACACCTCGGGAGCTTTGGACTTAAATAATGGGGTCTTTTTAGACTTGCCTACGGCTTTACCAGTATTGAGCCATAAGAAGTCCAAAAGGAGCTAGCCCTTGGCAATTCTGCAATATTAGATCCACTCCACTACTCTCTATAATTAACCACTTCGAGTGAGTGTAGATACTTAAGTGCCAATTCTCAAAGGCTAAAAGGAGTAGCAAGTAAGGTTTTGAATTGCCAAAGTATACACTAAGTATGTACACAAATTTTGTTAACATGGTAGACAATAACCAAGAGAGTAGAATGAGCATTGATAGGTTTGATTTTGCACATGAAGGTGCTAATGATGATGCCCCCATGTTTGTCAATTATCTCGCTACTTGGTTGCAGCAAGCTATGGGCAACCCTGCTTTGCAAGCCAAAGTTACTCATCAACTTCGCGCTTATGGGATTTCCCTTTCTCTCCAAGAGGAGAGAGAGCTTAGGAGGACTTGAAGAGACCCCCAAAAGAAGACTCTCTCCCATACGAGAAGAGGAATCCAAAGAGCAAGAAAGCAATGAAACTTTAAGTTCCTCTGAAGATGGACGGTGGTCTAGATGATCACCAACTCCTCCCAAGAGGAAAACATCAGCACATAGTATCCTCATCATTCCAAAGGGAAGAGATGAAACAAAGGAAGAAAAGGGCAAGAAAGAAGTCACCCTCTTCTCCTTCTTCTTCACCTTCCTCCTCTTCTGACAAAAGCTATGGTTGTTCTCCTAGAGAATACAAGCGGGGAGGACATCGCAATTCATACCCTACATTGGCAAAGGTCACAAAAGCCCAAGAAGTTCAAAGATGGAGGAAAGAGTATCTCTTTTCTCACCTATGATGGCAACTTTGGTGCCACCGACAAAGTATTGGCCTTCATCCAATCTGATGTAGCCTTTGGAGACGAGGGGTACATTGAGTCCTCCAAGCTATGCCATGTAGCTATGCACTTTTAAAAATGGTGGACTAGACTTCGTGGCAACGCCAAAGCCCCAAAGACATGGAAAACCTACGAGTTTCCATCATGAAGCAATTCCTTGCAATCGATGCAAAGGACAAAGTGCTCACCAAATGGCACATCTTGAAGCTTCTCTCTCATGAGTCTATCCACAAATATTTAGACAAGTTTTGGGATTTATATTTCAAAGCTACTGTCTTCCAAAAGATAGACTTCGCCGAGAAAAAGCAACAATTCTATGTAGGATTACTTGAAGAGATGGCCAAATACGTACACTCTCAACGGCCTGGTTCTATCACCGAAGTAATCCATCACACCATGGTTTCTTCACGCCTCAACTTCCAACAAGCGGCTAGACGGAATGTCAAGCCCATGGAAAAAAAAGACAAAAATGATGCAAAGGGGAAAACCAATGCCCAAAATTATTCCCCAGGCACTTCCAACAACAACAACAACAACAATCGGTCAAAGGAGAAGGCATTTACAAAGGCAAAAACAAACCCTCCCTTGAAGAGCTTGAAGCTTTTCGCAAGGACCATAAGTGTTTTAAGTGTGGGGAGCAAGGACATGGCTATCACTCTTGCTCCAGGAAAAATGGTCACAATGAGACCGTAGGGCTTCCACCATCGAAGCTCCAAAAGAGGATGCTCATTCCAAAGAATCATATCTCTTCTATGCTTGGTGAAAGGTAAGGGAGCATGATGCCTTCATCTTGTTTGACCTTGACTCTACTCACAACTTCATATCAATGAAGTTGGCTACCAAGTTGGGCATTTAAGCTTTTGAGATGGGAGATATTGTAATGGATGACATAGATTTCAAGCAACATCAAGCCTATGTTACTCCCTTGATTGAGGAGTTGAGGCTTCATGTCCAAATCTATGTCGACAAAGAAGAATTTTTCATCTCTCCTCTTCAACATGAAGATGCTATCCTAGGGGCGCCATGGTTTGATTGCATGGTTGCCAGCATGAAGTTCCTTGAAAGGAGAATCTACTTCACCTACAGGGGAAAGAACATGTATATAGATGCTAGTGAGTGTGGTCATACTATACCACTTGTAAATCCTCCTGCTTTTGATAAATCAATGAAGAGCTCTGTTTTCGTGTACATGATTTTTGTCAAAGATTCTCTAAAAGATCCTAATGTTTCATCAAATGTAAATGGTAGGACTCAAGAAGAGTTAGGCCTGTTTAATTTTCTAAAAGGTGTCCAATATGTGTTCAACGATGATATCCCTATGGACTTACCTCCAAAATGAGGGGATGATGACCATCGCATTGAGCTCCTTCCACGAAGCTCACTACCTAACAAGCCTCCTTATCAAGTTTCTCAAGATCAACAAGAGGAGATCATGAGGCAAGTGCAAGAATTGGTTGACAAAGGGATGGTGAGAGCTAGCTCCCTCTCCCTTTTGTTCTTCAGTCCTTTTAGTGCAAAAGAAAGATGGTACATACGTTATGTGTGTGGAGTATCAAGCACTAAACCATATCACTATCAAAAATAGATTTCCCGTGCCTCGGGTAGAAGAGCTATTTGATAAGCTACAAGGGTTCACCTACTTTAGTAGGATTGACCTTAAAAGTGGCTATCATCAAATAAGGATAGTGGATGAAGATATCTTAAAGACTGCGTTTTGCACAACGTTTGGTCTTTATGAATATCTAGTCATGCCTTTTGGCTTGACTAATGCACCGGACACGTTCAATCGATTAATGGAAAAAATCTTTAGACCCTACCACAAATTCATTAATATCATCATCTACTCCAAGTCCTTGGAGGAACATAAGCAATATCTCCAAGTGATTTTTAAGCATTGAGGGAGAACAAGCTTTTTCCAAACCAAAAGAAAAGAAAATATTTCCTCCAAGAGATTCAATACTTAGGTCATATTATCTCTCAAGATCGCATCCATATGGATCCATTGAAGCTAGAGGTAATAAAAGCATGGCTTAATCCAAGGAATATATACGAGCTAAGAAGCTTTATTGGTATGTGTGCATACTATAGACGCTTCATAGAAAAATTATCTCAAATAGCAGGACCATTACATGGCTTAACAAAGAAGAACATTAAGTATTTATGGACTGCGAAGGAGCACAATTCTTTTGACAAGCTCAAAGAGAAGCTTATTTCACAACCAGTTCTCATGCTTCCGGATCTCTCAAATCCATTGAGGTCCAATGTGATGCTTGTGGTGAATGCCTTGGAGCAGTCTTACGTTAAGAAGGGCGTGCCATAGCATATGAGAGCCGAAGACTCAATACAGATGAACATGTCTTAAGCATTTATGAGAAAGAGCTTTTAGCTATTCTACATGCCCTAGACACATGGAAGCATTATTTATTGAGGACTCCATTTATTTTACAAACCCACCACCAAAGTCTCAAGTACTTCATGATGCAAACCAAGCTTTCCGACAAACAAATGAGGTGTTAAATTTTTCTTTTGCAATTTAATCTCCATATTGCTCACATTGCTGGTAAGCATAATCAAGTGGCCAATGCACTTTCACACGAACAAAAGTTAATGCGGTGCCTATAGCTACTCACATTGATCTATCATCTATGATACATGAGTGCTACTGACCCTGACCTTAAAGACATAATTTCAGCCCTTGCTTTGGGGAAGAAAGAGGAACCATTCACCTTGCAAGATGGTTATATTCTCCATGGAAATAGGCTATGTGTTACCCACTCCCTTCGTGAGAAAGTCATGTATGAATCCCTTGCTCCTCCCTATGCGAGGCATTCAACCTACTCTTCGAGGAGTAGAAATGTACTTCTATTGGCCTACCACGAAAGTGGACATACAAGAGTATGTTTCAAAATGTGTAGTATGCTAAAAGACCAAGTATGATAGAGGGAAGCAACCTGGATTACTCCATCCATTACCTATCCCAAATTCACCATGGGAGAGTATATCCATGGCCAAATATATCCATGGGAATACGGGAATATGGACAATATTCGACAGGTTTAGCAAGCAAGCACATTTTATTCTTATAAAAAATACTATTTCTTCATATCAAAATTTTCAAACACCATGGATTACCAACATCCATCGTGTCAGATAGAGATCCTAGAATGACCAATAATTTTTGGAAGGTCTCTTTGAAAATCTAGGAACCAGATTGAATTTCTCTCTGGCCTATCACCCACAAATGGATGGCCAAAGTGAGATAGCCAATATTACGATACTCGATCTACTAGAAAACTTATGTTACAGAAGTAGATCAATGCTCACAATGGAAAAAGTACTTACATCTTGTAGAGTATGCCTACAATAATACTGTACATACTTCTATGGAAACATCACCCTTTGAATACATTGAGGGAAGACCTAAAAGTCCCTTGCTACTTAAAGTACATGGGAAGATCTTTGCTGCTACCAACGAGTATAGCCGTGACCTACAAGAATCTTTTCAAAAGATTAAGAAGACTATATCCATCTCTCAACAAAGGCAAAAAGCTGCTACTGACATGAACAAAAGGGCCTTAACTTTCAAAGAAAATGATTGGGTCTTACTCAAGTTTCCCAAGGCTCGATTGAGGCAAACGACGGGCAAAAATCATACGGGCCATCAAAAGTATTATGCTAAGCTAGCAAAAAGATACTATGGTCCTTTCCAAATCTTGAAGCCCATCAATGAGATGGCTTATTACCTTAAGTTTCCCAACAATTGGCTCATACACAATGCTTTTTATGTGATCTTACTTGAACCCTACAAAGGAGAGCCACCAAGGGAACCAATTATTGAAGACCTTCTTGAAGTTGAAGACCAAGAAGAGGTTCTACAACCCAAAGCTATCATTTGGCATGAAGACAAGGCACTACAACATGGTAAGATTATCCACCAGTATCTTATTAAGTTCAAAAATTATCCTTTTGAAGATGCTAAATGGATGCAAGGAATACAACTTAAGGATTGTATGAACCTTGTAAATGCTTTCAATGCTACGTTAGAGTAAGAAAATGTACAAATTTCTTTTAAATGACCAATGTTTTTGTCTTATAAGACTAATCCTCTTTTTTTTGTGCACAAATTTAAATAGTATGTATGCTTAGAATCATGTTTGTGATGACAACGTCTCTCAAAGACCAAGTAGAATTTGTCACTCTACTTGGGAGAATGAAATAGACTAAAGAGCAGACATGCTTGCAGCACCTATGTCACCCAAGCACCAAATGGATTAGTCATCCATCTTGGAAAGATGTCGTCGAGTAAAAAGGGATCCTCTACCCACTAAGCAAGATTGACTAATGACTAAGGCTTTATCTCTTCTACCTCATAGTCGAGGACGACTATGATTTCAAGAGAGAGTTAATGTCATAAGATCTAATATCTAGCCAACCCAAATGATTTTCTCATATTAAACTGATCATTTAATGTGGGAGAATAAATGGGAACAAGGGTTAGGATATAGACATGTGCTTACAGATCTATCTCAACAGGAGGCCAATGGTAAAGGGCCCCAAATGAGAGGTGGTTTATCAAAGAGCAAGGCTAACCATTGGAGCATAAAGACCTTAGGGTTAGCTTCATTGAAGACCTCCAATAGTTAGTGTTAAAAGTCCTTTGACCTTAGGTAAGCTAGGACTATGCTCGAGCTAGGCCCAAGCTTGAGGTGCTTGTCATGCCTGATGACTGAGATGCTTGAGGTGCTTATTATGCTTGAGATTCTAGGGTTGTACTTGAGGTGGGAACCAAGCCCAAGCTTGAGGGGCTTAAGGACTTTTCTTGTGCAGAGAATTGGGCCCAAGGTTAAGGGGCTTGAGGTGGCGCAAAAGTCAAAGAAAATCCCTACAAGGAGGGGGCGACCCATGCAAGAAGGGGGGGTGGTTGCTTGACCACTCTTGCCCACAAAGGGCACCCCTTGCCCAAGAGGAAAGTAGGACACAGTCAAGCCACTAGCTAGGTTACCCTCATAGTATGCCTAAAGCCTATTGGTTGGCCTTCCAAGGGGTCCAAGGATAATTTAGTGGATTTAATTAATTATTTTAGCAATTATCAAGCCCTGTCTCTCAAAAGGAAAAGGGGGACACTTGTCCCAAGGCTACTCTTGTTGCTTGGTATGACTCTTACTTGTGATTGGCTAGGCCTGGAGGGGTCCAATGAGCTTCAAGCATGAGCTACAAGGGGGGGTTGACCAAAGCATGCTAGGGGGTTTCTTGAGGGGTATTATCTCCCACACTTACCACACACACACACACACACACACACACACACACACACACACACACACACACACTCTCTCTCTCTCTCTCATTGTGTATTGTGCAAAGTGCAAGATCTTCCTCTCCTTCTCCAAGCAAGTAGAGAGGTTTGAGACCCTATACCGACAATCTTGGCTATGGAATGCAAATCCAACCACGAGCCATGATTCAATGCTTAAGCTTGACATCTTCTCCATCTTCATCACTATGCTATTATGTATGCTAGCAAGAAGAGTGATGAGTGAGGAACTAGTTCTTTCTCCTATGAAATGTTTCTTCTTCCTCTTCCCTACCCTCATTCCCTTCTAGATCTCTCCACCTTCGAAGGTGTTTGAGGTATTGGGACTGAGGCTTGGGATAGGTTATGCTTTCCACAAAGTTTATGCTATGCTTGTGATGCATGAAGCTTTCCATCTTCATTGCATCATATAGGTCACAAGAAACACAAAGATTGTATTGTAACAAGTTTTGCTTGATGGGAGAAACTATAATACAAATGCCTATTGGAAGGGGGACAGGCTCCACAGAAATCCGATCCTCAAATGTTGTCATGTTCTCTAAACTTTCTCTCTTGCAAAAGTATTGTTCATGCCAAGTTAACTAAATGCTATGTTTTGTTGCTACCGTCAACTAAGTTCAGCCACTATGCTCTCAAAGTAACTTCCCAAAAGTACTTTCTCTGATTTTTGCTACTCTCAAAGTTAATAGTCCATTTCCATTTCAAGGAAAGAGAGAGAGAGAGAGAGAGAGAGAGAGAGAGAGAGAGAGAGAGAGAGAGAGAGAGTGAAAGAGGGAGAGAGATAGATAGAGATAGAGAACGAGGGAAATAGAGGGAGAGAGAGAGAGAAATAGAGAAAGAGGGGGGAGAGAGAGAGAGAGAGAGAGAGAGAGAGAGAGAGAGAGAGAGAGAGAGAGATAGAGAGAGAGAGGGAAAGAGAGGAAGAGAGAGAGAGAGAGAGGGAGAGAGAGAGAGAGAATTTAGAAAGAGATAGAGAGGGGAGAGAGAGAGAGAGAGAGGGAAAGAGAATGGGGAGAGAGAGAGAGAGAGAGAGAGAGAGAGAGAGGAAAATAAAGAAATAGGGAGATAAAGAGAAATGGTTGTAGACAAAGCAACCATTTTGTGGTGTACGTAGTGCGGGTATGCTTTTGCTTCTGTAGAGTTCTTTGAAAAAGATCTTCTTTACGGGAAGTCAATGGAATTCAGAAATTATTCTCTACTCTCTTCTCCTTACCTTCTCTCTCTCTCTCTCTCTCTCTCTCTCTCTCTCTCTCTCTCTCTCTCTCTCTCTTCCTTCCTATCTCTTTCTCCCCACGAACACGGCATTAGGTTGGACTGCTTTCAACGGTACCGTACCTTAGAATGGAGGTAGACATGCAATGTGCACATTAATCCCTCAAACAAGGAGTTGTTGTGAAGAGATGCTGCGCAAGAAGCACAATAAGAAGCTCTTCTTCATAGAACTCTACAAAAGCAATAGCAGTCTCGCACTACACACAACACAAAACGATGGCTTCATTTACAACCATATCTCTGTATCTCTACTCAAAATGATGGCTACATTTATGTAACTGTATATATATTTGTGTATACATATATATTTGTTTATGCATGTATGTAGGCACTAAGTACGGGAACATAGCACCCGAAGGTTAGACGCTTCCTCTTGGGTATAGTCCTTTTTTAATCATGGCGTTGCAGTCATTGATATCTAAAGAGGTGCCACTTGACCTTTGGCACTACTGGCCTCTACTTAGGTCTACTAGTATGTATATGTATCTAAGTGCTTGTGTGCTAATATAATTGTGTATGTATGTATAGATGAGCGAGTAGGGGGGAAAGCTAAATCTCATATTGTTGTTTCTAGTGTAGATGTCAGATGAGAGATGACCTGGTGGGGAGCAGCCATCTGGATCTTCTTTTGGTTGGTTCACATCCAGGTGGGCTCCCACCCGGTTCTACGGAGGGATTTTTTGGCCGCTACACTCCACAGCAGCTTGCGACCTATGATCTTTCTTCATAGTCCAGCCTCGAGCCAAAACGAATGTGGTAAATCTTGACTCTTGACCATACATCTTGCCATTTTCGTAAGAGACCTATTTTTCCTCTCAATAACACCATTTTGTTGAGGCGTATACGGCACTGTACATTGGTGTTTTATCCCACGACTAGCCAGAAATGCATTAAATTCATGAGACATATACTCCCCCCCTCGATCGAAACGGAGGGTGCCCATAGTACTACATTTCGATACATTTTTAGCCATAGCCAGAAATTGTTTGAAGCACATAAAAACTTCGGACTTCGCTTTAAACGAAAATACCCATGCATGCCTGGAGTAATCATTAATGAAAGTCACGAAGTATAGGTAATTGCCCAAGGACGGAGTTTGCATGGGCCCACAAACATCACTATGTACAAGTTGCAACTTGCATGTGGCCCTAACTGAACCACCCTTTGGAAACTTAGAATGCTGCATTTTACCCAAAATAAAACCTTCACAAACATGTTTCACAGGTGCTTCAAGAGGCGGCAAAGAAGAACCATATCAGATTTCTACAAACACAGCAAATTGGCAAAATTCAGATGCCCAAAACGTGCATGCCAAAGTTTTGCATCTGAAATAGCCCTTGAATCTGCAACTGTATTTGCAAAATTTTGTCCACACTTGTCATACAAAGTGAGCTTATACATCCCACGACACAAAAGGCCAGATGCAACAACTTCATCACCAAAACTGAGACCATGAATTGTACATTTGTCATCCACAAATTTGACTACAAGTCCAAGTCTAGCAAGCGGATACAGACAAAAGATTCTTCTTGATCCCAGGTACACAAAGTGAATCAACAAGTGTGAAAGAACTGCCATTTGTAGCAGTAAGCACAATCTTTCCAACCCCTTGAACCGGATAAGAGGCATTGTTGGCACAAGTGACTGAATTCCCATGAGGGACAGACTCAAGAGATGTGAAAAATTCATGAATTGAGGTAATGTGCTTTGTAGCACCACTGCTCAAATACCACACATATGAATCTGCAGTAAGTGACAAGTATGCATCATGGACAGCAGGATTGTAAATGCACTCTGCACTAAAAGCCCATTCTACATCACAGTCTTCTTTCATAGAAAACTCAACAATGGCTGCAATTGTAGTGGAACCAGCATTTGCAGTGGAACCACCTTCTTTCTTCGTAGCCTCTTTGGCCTTCAACTTAGGACAGTACTTGATCAAGTGATCATTTTCTTTACAATAATGACAACGCATCTTCTTTTTGCCCTTATCACCAAAATTTCCAGACGAATTGCTACCAGCAGAAGCATTATGAATGGAATTTTTTCCACTCGCAACAGAACCATAAGAAGTGGTTGCATTGTTGTTACCACCCTTTGTTTGAGAAGTAATAAAAGCATGTTCAACTGCACACTGCCTAGTCCTATTTTTTCTAAAAATTGACTCTTGCAACAGCAATGTGCATAATGCATCAAACTTGACAACTTCAGGATTTCCTTGGGTCATAAGTTGTGAGGTCCCCACCCCGTTGTCTCAATACAGCGGATCTGATGGTAAACCTGGTGGCCACTAGATCTATAGTGGAAGTAAACAAAGTGGTTCAGGGTTCATCTAGCGAACGATCTCTCATCACAAAGTGAATCGAGCTCGAGCCTACTAGCAACGAGATCTAACTCCACCTCGCAGGGGAAGCGTAATTAACCTATCTACGATCCTAAGAGCCACCTTCCAAGAGGAGAGAAATCCCGAGTGTCTTTTTCCCCATGTTTCAGAGGCACGTACACTTGAGACTTCGCCGCTCTAGGGGCAATGAGTATTACTAATGTTGATTTAAACACTATGGGGACGGAGAGTTCCCGACCAATCGGGACCACCCTTCTCATAGGCATTGGCAACCTGAGCCAAGCCCCCACTTTCCACCCCCACACTCACACTTCCTTGTGTGTCCTAATTACTACCACAATGGTTGTTCAACATAAAAGTTCCTTGATTAGATTCCGATTCACAAGGTTCATTAAGACAGCCCTTCAACCAGTATTGCAAAGTGGCACCAAGAGAGAGTTCTAGTAAAAATTCTACTCAAAAGTATTCATTAAAATTCCAATGTTCTAGCGGTACAACATCCCCCCTCTAGCGAGAGTTTACTCCTCCCGTTGTCGCCTAGCTGCCCATAAACTAGGTATGTCCACGGCATAGAAAGCACGACATGGACATTCCCACCGCATAGAAAGCAAGTCGTGGGTAAAGGCCCCAAGCTAGTAACTCTAGCTACTGCGAAATCATCGCGAGCCGCCCCCTGTGTTCAGTAGGGGGATCAGAACTAATTCAACATTGGAAATAGAATGAACATGCCGAGCTAAATTTCCCTTAATAGACATTCTTTCCTACTGCACACAGTATGTCCATCAACCATTCTTTCCTACTTAGAATTTAGTATACAATTGAATTCAAATGCCGAGGTTTCCATCGGATTTCTCCAACATGTTTAGGGATATGTTCTTTCCTAGCTAATCGTATGCAATGTTAAATTAAACAACTTGAATAAAATTGTGACCTACCTCCTTCATTTCCTCGTCAATGGCCCGTGAGATGGCCAGTACTTGGTCGTCCATGGGAGCTTTTTCTTTTCCATTCACATTGCTCGTTCCCGCCTCGCGGTCGTGGGCACCACCGAAGCGAGTTCTCTTTATCGGGGCCATTTTATACTCACTACTTAATTGATAAACTTGGAGAAAAGAGCTAATGTTCGAGAGTATCATAACAATCAAGATGACAGATTAGAATCACTGAACAATCCTTCCTATACGAGGGGGTTAGATTTTCCTTGGAGACATAGTAATTTTATGGATAATACTTTACTTGTCCTATGGGAATCGGCTCTAAAGTTAATCACTTGGCTTAGATAATTAAGAATTTTAGAATTTTACTAATTAAATTACAAGAGAGGTGAATTAGACATGCTTAATCACCTTCCTGAAGTAAGTATAGAAAAGCAGAATCATCATATGCATAGGTGAGAGGATATTCCCTTCCTAGTGGATTAATGACCGATTAATTTTCATTAATTACATCCTAATTTATGAATAAATTGAATCCAACTTAGTTACTCCAATATTGTGTGGTAATAGAATGAAATTGACCAAATCCACATCATTACCGGCTTGACAATTAATTACTATGTTGACTAGAGGGAGATTTCTCTTCTAATCACGCATTAATCTATGATTAGGAGAGATTAATGGCTGCATAATTAGCTATTGGATGATGATTAAGTAATAGAATATTGATATGGAGAATTAGAGAGCAGCTATTGAGAATTATAGCTAGGATTAAGCATAGTAGATGAGGAATTAAGAGAATGATGAAGAGGTTTACATAAGAGCATAAATTAAATCAATATTACCGTGATTAGGGGCTGAAATCCTTTCGAATTTCTGATCCAATAGAGTTCTCAAGACGAGAATTGGGCAGCACTTCCCTCCTTTGCTTCTTCTCCAAAAACTATGTGTACCGGCAGCACCTTCCCAAGGTGTGTGTGTGTGAGTGTACTGAGTGGATGTGTGAGCATGTGTGTGTGTGTGTGTGTGTGTGTGTGTGTGTGTGTGTGTGTGAGCACACTCTTAAATAGGCTCCTTCAAGCTGAAAATCGACCAGGCTTGCTATTTGCATCTGAATGACCACTCACTTCATGCATGGCAAGTCTAGTTAACTTCCTACCAAGTGTCCAGTTAGCTAGTCTAACTGGCTCTCAAACTCACTCTCAAGCTTGGAAACTCTCCTACAACTCCCACAAGACAAGAGGGTGCCCCCTAGCTGCTAAAGCAAGCTATGAGTGGCTTGGAACCTATTCCCACACAGCCTCGAGCCCTGGTGCCTCCTCGCACAACTTTAGGAAAAATTGGTTTTAGGCTAAAACGGGCCATATGAGTAGGATTTTAATGCCGTAAGTTGCTATACTAAGCTCTAACTAAGGCGTATCTACCCGAGTACCTGCCATATTTAGTAGCCCTGGGGTCTGAAAATGCATTTTTTTCCAATTCGGGATACGGGTGCAGTTTTTCGAGACGGTCAAAACTGGACGGGTCGGGTGACCAAAAACTTACTATTTTTGGAAATCTTTTTACAAAAATTATTTTAGTTCACATTTTGAAGCTTTAAAACATTCTAAACATCATGGTATTGATAGAATTCGGAAAACTGCTAAAAATAGTAACTTTTTCTATTATATTCATTTCATGGTACAATGGTGCTCTTTTTGGTCGGGGTCAGAGACCTTACAACCTCCCCAACGTGAAGAATTTGAGATGTCCTCATCTCAAGAATGTGTTTTGGGTAATCTTTTATGAGCGTTGGTTCGTCCTCCCAAGTTGCATCTTCTTCAGGATAATCCTTCCACTTTACTAGATGCTCCGTGAGAGTTCTGTTGCGTAGCTTCCTTTCCCTTGTTTCGAGCACATAGTCAGGTTGAAGCTCGAGAACTCCTTGTGCTGGCATGACTATCTGATCTGAGTCCAAGAATTGATCAGGATTAGGAATATAGGGTTTGAGTAAGTTGACGTGGAACACATCATGAACCTTCAAGTTTGCGGGTAACTTTAGCTTGTAGGCCTGGTCACTCACAACCTTAACGATCTCGAATGGTCCACAATACCTTGGGCTTAGCTTCTTATATTTTCCTAGTGATAAGTTGCTTTTCTTTGGTCGGACTCGCAGAAAAACCTTATCCCCTTCTTTGAAAGTTCTTTCCGAACGGTTCTTATTTGCATAGTGCTTCTATCTATCCTGAGTGGCATGAATGTATTGGCGAATAGCTCTAGTCTGAGCTTCCATATATTCTAACATCTTCCTAGAGGCTTCTACCCTGATGGTTGGATCTGAGAAGTTCAGTGGTGCTAAACAGTCTTGTCCATAAAGAGCTTTGAAGGGTGACATTCCAATGCTTCTATGTTCGGAAGAATTATAAGCATACTCCATCAAAGGTAGATATTGTAACCACTTCTTTGGCTCTTGCGAACAATAGGCCCTGAGAATGTCCTCAATGACTTGGTTTACTCTTTCAGTCTGCCCATCAGTCTGCGGATGATACGCTGTGCTAAAGGCTAATTGTGACCCAATAGATTGGAAAAGAGAAGTGCAAACCTAAAAATCTCCTTGATGAATACCCGGCTAATATCTGAAGCTGTAAAGGTTGTCTTTACGGGTATTAGATGAGCCACTTTTGTGAGCATATCAACAACCACGAAAACAGAATCATAACCTCTTGTAAAAGGTAATCCTGTAACAAAATCCATACTGATGCATTCCCATTTCATATGGGGTATGTCAAGAGGTTGTTCTGCCGTAGGCAAAACAACTCTAATAGTAGCAAGACCTACAACATCCTCAACAATGCCTACATCCTCAAAACCAGGACGTTGGAAAGGGGGAAGGGGAAACAAGCCCAACACACTCCAAACATGCCTCTCTATAGCCCAGGGATTAACCCGCACCCCTAACCACACAGAATCACACACACAGACACGCATTTTTCTCAAACGAACTCGAAAGTACACCCAAACCAATGCGCACACACTCGCGCAGACCACAATCTACCTCACATCCATAAACACATCAATTTCTTATTTCCCTTGCACACAATCACCTCTTTCTCTCTCTCTTTGCACATCACATCCTCGGGGGGGCACACATGCCTACACACATGCAAAAACACCGCGCAACAGAGCAGAAGAGAAGAGAGGAGAGGGGGAACAACACCAAAAGCAACATAACGAGAGCTTGATTCTTCTTCAATTGATGGGTTATGGTGGAGGATACAACCATCAAAGCTCTCTCCTTCTCTGTTCCTATCGGTAGCCCTCCTTAACACAACAGAGCACGAAAAGTTAAATATCTGCTAATCGGTGCAGAATTTGCCTATGTGCGTGAGATGCAAAAATGCTCAAAACTCCCTTTTCCTTCTCCCTCTTGTCTAGTTTTTACAAAAAACCCATTTTGCAAAAAATTTTACAGAATGAGACTTTTCGGTCTCCCTCATGCAGAGGTGTGAAGTTTCTCACACACTTTCCTTTCTTCCTCTGACCACATGTCTTCCTCTACCCAAGTTGCATTGCATGTCCTAAGAGCCTTTTCCCATGTCAAAACCTTCTTTTCAAGCATGAAATCTCTATGCTTAGGTCTTCATAACCACATAAAACATGCACTCACTCGATCTCCTTGCTTGTAATGGGCCTTCGTATCTGCTTTATCACCCATGTCTGCACCTGTAAGCATACACATCACTGCATGTGCCCTCTGCTAGGGTCGACACACTTTGGCTGCACCATCATTGCCCAACCCCTCGTTGAACATTTATGTTCAACCAAAAGAAGTCTTTATTCATCTACAAACTATAAACACTCGAAAACATTGTGAGAACACACCAAAAACCATATATATAGTCTTATTCCTGCTTATTGTCGTCAACCCTCAAGTAGGTTGCCCAACCCCCTGCATCACAGCAAAGCCTCCGCCTGGATCAAAGACATAACCCTGAGTGCAACCATTCATTTGGAGTAGCCTTCTGTAAAACTACACCCATGCACATAACCAATGGTGCTTATAGAACACACACATCACTCCTTCACCGCTCCATGCATCCACAAGCATCCAGCCCACTTCAAATTGAGCACGATCATGCTCACCCTCTTGTTCAACAGATGAATCATCCATATCATCACCCGCCTCGAACCTATCTAGCATACCTTCCCAACCATAGAAGATGGAAATCTCCTCCAAGAAATCTTGTACGTGTTGAATAGCCCACTGCATAGCTGTATCCATAATCATACTCATCACCTGTGAAGCATATACCACTTTTATAAGCTTGTCCATATCCATAGCATGTGGATCTTCACTTGGTACAATCTGCAACACCTGCAATTTGATCAAAGGCTTCTCTACCTGCATCAGTTTCATCTTCTCTTCCATACCTGTAGCAACCTTAAGTACCTCCTCTTCAGGACCATCCAAGAAAGTAGAGCCATACGGCTCCACTAACTCCTCTCGTACGTCATCTTTATGAACAAATTCTTCGAATACAGGCTCTACTGCCATATTTTTAGACAAAAAAGAAGGAAGCTCACCCCATACCATTTCATCCTGGAGCATAGCATCAACATACTCCTCCTCCTTGTAGGAATGGACATACCCACTTTGTTCAGCTTCATCACCATCTATCATTGCCAAGCTCGAATATGGATCCACTTCTTCTTCATCACAGGGTAGACTGGTTACCTCAGTAGCACTCTTCTTGAAAAATACTCGTACCTGTTGCACCACTATAGCATACTCGATGGCTACCTTTAGGAACATAGATACCAATAGGGTACCGCACACCACTTTTACTTGCATATACTCTTCTACAAACTTCTACTCTACAATTTGCTCTTCATTTATATTTCCAATCGACATGTCTCATACACATAGTCAGGAATCTTTACTCTTACCGGCTTGACCTCATCGGAATCAGTTTTCTTGCCATAGGATATGAAGTCTTCATACATGCTTTCCTCTTTGCTAGTCTCCCAAAGCTCGGAGCTTGTATCATCATCATCCTTGCCATAGGTTGACTTCGTGTCTGCATCTTCATCCTCTTTCTGCTCCATGAAAAGTTGGCCACCACCTTGGTTTTGTACACACTCTCTGTCCACTTTTGAGCTTTTGGTATCAACAACCTAGCTGCCATCTACTACTTTTTCATGCACAATCTCAGTAAGAACATGCTCCTTTACCTCTTTATGCTGCTCTGGAAACCCGACATCTGCTACCTCTTTAGCACACAGACTCTCTTTGACAAGAGGCTTATCCTCGTTGCTCGTCCACCACTGGCATGGGCACATCGTAAACTGGAAACCTCCAAGGAACATAACCAATCATAGGCCTTACCTCAACAGGCTCCGCACTTCGAACAATTGGCACCTCCTTTGGTTGAACCATAGGACACTCTGCAATCGTCGCAACATGCACATAACCAATAGGCTTGAGCAAGCTCAGTTCTGGCTTCTGCTTCACTTTGGCCAAATAGACCATATCTTCATAGGTATCTGCTCCACACTCCACCTTTTCCTTAATCTTTGGATGCAAGCACTCAAGAAACTTTGACAACTTTAGGTATAGGTTGCCTTTGACCCCAGTAGCAACCTCCAATTGCTTCCAACATGCTTCAAATTTCTCAAGAAAAATGGAAAAGTCTTGACTTACATCCTGACGTACCGCCTTCAACCTAGCACCAGCTTCTTTAGGAGAGATCGTTTGTGGAAATTGCTTCATAAACTCCACTCGTAGCTCTCGCCATGAACTTCGATCACCATCACCTAAACCATTGAACCATGTCTTTGCTTGTCCTTGCAACAATAACGGTACCACCTGCAGCTTTTCCGCATCTGTCAATCTACACATTGACATCATCCACAATTCAAAATCTGCTGCCCAATCCTCTGGATCTTCAATACCTATGAAAATGGGGCCAATGCTTGGCTTTGCCATCTCGATCAATTTGCAACTGCACTCTTTACTTTGACCATTTGCCAATCGTTTGGCGACTTCAAACTCTGCTTTCAACTTCTCCCTCAGATAGCTCCTCAGTGTGGGCACCACTGATGGAAAGGGGGAAGGGGGAATAAACCCAATACACTCCAAACATGCCTCTCTATAGCCCAGGGATTAACCCGCACCCCTAATCACACAGAATCACGCACACAGACACACACTTTTCTCAAACAAACTCGAAAGTACACCCAAATCAATGCGCACACACTCGCGCAGACCACAATCTACCTCACACCCATAAACACATCAATTTCTTGTTTCCCGTGTACACAATCACCTCTCTCTCTCTCTTTCTCTCTCTCTCTCTCTCTCTCTCTCTCTCTCTCTCTCTCTCTCTCTCTCTCTCTCTCTCTCTCTTTGCACATCACACCCTCGGGGGGACACACCTGCCTACACACACCCGGAAACACCGCGCAACAGAGCAGAAGAGAAGAGAGGGGAGGGGGAACAACACCAAAAGCAACACAACCAGAGCTTGCTTCTTCTTCAATTGATGGGTTATGGTGGAGCATACAACCATCAAAGTTCTCTCCTTCTTTGTTCCTATCTGTCGCCCTCCTTAACACAGCAAAGCACGAAAAGTTAAATATCTTCTAATCGGTGCAGAAGTTGCTTATGTGCGTGAGCTGCAAAAATGCTCAAAACTCCCTTTTCCTTCTCCCTCTTGTCTAGTTTTTACAAAAAACCCATTTTGCAAAAAAATTTACAGAATGAGACTTTTCGGTCTCCCTCATGCAGAGGTGTGAAGTTTCTCACACACTTTCCTTTCTTCCTCTGACCACATGTCTTCCTCTACCCAAGTTGCATTGCATGTCCTAAGAGCCTTTTCCCATGTCAAAACCTTCTTTTCAAGCATGAAATCTCTATGCTTAGGTCTTCATAACCACATAAAACATGCACTCACTCGATCTCCTTGCTTGTAATGGGCCTTCGTATCTGCTTTATTACCCATGTCTGCACCTGTAAGCATACACATCACTGCATGTGCCCTCTGCTAGGGTGGACACACTTTGGCTGCACCAACGTACATCAATGCCCTGCACAATGTTCCAGATGCCCTTTGACACAAGAACATGTTGCATCATATAAGCTCACATAGGGTAATTGTCCCCATCCAACCTGTCCTCAGCAACAAACATCTTGAACACATCTGTGTTGTTGTCAGCCATGGTAAATGCTACACCTGATGTAAAAACTGCCCGAAAAGAGGAATAACAAAGCAAGAACAACACGTGCTATATAGCACAAGATAAAGACTCTAAGGCACCTGTTATGCAGAAAACAACATCGACAAAAAATTTACACAAAATGACAAAATTGCCTGTGTAGATCTGCCTGTGGTGGAAACGAAGGCCGAAATGAGCCTGAATCAAAAATCTTAGCAGATCTGTAAACGCTCGCCAAAGCTCACAAAAATCGGAGAAAGTGAGCAGGCATATGCTGGAGCTACTGGCAACTGAGCCCGGGAGGATGCAACCTGCTCTTTTACCAATTGTTGGAATAAGGGTTGCAGAGAAACGCACACAACTTGGAGAAGACGAAGGAAGCTCAAGGCACACGATAGAGAGTGTGTTTCTTAATATGTGATGGAAAGATGGATAGCCCTAGAGTGATGGGCGTATATACAATGCACCGGGGGAAAAACCTCCTAAAGAGGGAAAAAATGCCCCGGCGGTCCTAGTGTGTTCACACACATCACTACCACATGTATATGGTAACACTCTTGAGGTGTGTAGGTTACTTCAAGAAAGCGTGTTAAATCTTTCTCTACCAATTATGTCGTTAAAATATATTTCTCCTTTTTCAATTGTAGGTCAACACCTTCAACTATCAATGCCAGCTCCTCCCGTTTGAATGTGATACAACTCTTTCTTATATCATGGGTGGCCACAATTGTCTCCTTCAAGGAAAATTCTACTGGTCGTTGCTGGACAAAATGTACATACAACATTTTTACAAAATATAGTGCATAATTTGCATTTTGTAATTGATGGCCAAAAAACTTGAAGTAGATTCTTTCAACATTATCTTTGTTTCTTGGTGCAAGCACTTCAAAACTTTCCACCATCCTTTCTTTATCTCCACCTCTTCACATGGCCATATTGTTTTAATCATATCCTTTGTCACTTTTTTTTTCATGTCTTTCCATTGCACGTGGTTTGGATTTGCCCATTTTGATAGTCGACGAGCTGTGCGCATCACCTGTTGTGCCAAAATATTGTGCGCTATAAATTCATGTGTTGCAAAGCGTTAACATCCATTTTCTATTGATCTGTTGGCATCGTTTGTGTACCACATGCTTACTCTTCCTTAGCCATGGTATCTTAGAATTGCAATGGCCACATAAAGAAATATTAAATATCTTTGACAAACATTTATTCTCTCAATTCAATAATCTCAAAGGTATCACAACTGACTCAAGAATATACTTCAAATGATGTGAATAACAATATCACAATTGACTAAAGACAGTTAATCCAAATGTATTGAAGGGAAGTGAGTGAAGATATCACAATTGACAAAAGACAACGGATCCAAATATACTTTGAGTGATGTGAACCACAAGTTACAGCATCTTGATTGATTATAGACTTGAATTCAAAAAATAAAATTAAAAGATATTCCTAATGGCTTCAAAAAATTAAAGGTGCTCCTAATTCAAAGATTCCACTCAAAAACAAAAAAATCATGCGTTAATCTATAGCACGTAATGACAGGCAATGAGAAGCACATAGATTTGAAACAATATTACCTAAGAAAAATGAATACAACATTGTGTGTGTGTGTGTGTGTGTGTGAGAGAGAGAGAGAGAGAGAGAGAGAGAGAGAGAGAGAGAGAGAGAGAGAGAGAGAGGAAAATGATAAACAGAACTTAGAAGAAAACGCTAAAGGAAAAATGAAAGAGCAGAGAAACACCTATTTACATACATAAAGGTCTTTTGACTTTCCATTTTCATTTGTCTTTTGACTTTCCACCTTCATTCGTCTTTTGACTTTCCACCTCATGCGTCTTTTCATTTCCTAAACTCATCCTTCACTTATCCACTTAATATGTTTTGAAAGAATTTTTATTTTTCTGAGATTGGGGAGACCTAATAGACTTGAACTAAAATAAAATACCTAGACAACAAGTCAATAGCAAATTACAAAATGTTCAAGCTTCTTAAAAAGACGATGTAAGTTCAATGAGGGCCATTGAACAAGATTAGGATCTGTCTTTAAATGCTCTTTAAAGAATACCAAAATATTAAATGTGTTTCTTCTAGCTTCACATTCTCTTAATTCATCCAGTTGTCCACTCTTTGCTGATGAATAGCTCTCATGGAATCTTGGTCAGGGTGGGAAAATACTTGTTCTGGGAAGTACACTTTCCTAGATGCACTCCAAAAGTATATTAACAATATCAATAGAAGCCCTAATGCATAAATGTCTCTAGCTTTTGAGTATGCATCTACGCACTATGGATCATATATTTTTGGAGCAATCCATAGCCTATTTGCAAGATCCCGTTCCCCTACTTCCTTTGCCTCCAAAATTGCAAAGTTGGATTGAGCTGCAGGATGCACAAAATTGTTTAATACACACTTGACTGGGGTTCCATGCATCATGTCCCAATCAATAATTCCAATGCAAGGTTTATTAACACAAGTAAAATCTAGCATTACATTGTAGGGATGTAAGTCATTGTGCACTATACCAGCAGAGTGAGCAATCAAACAATCAGTAGAAGCGTGTAAAACTGATGGCATCTGCACAATCACTTCTTTGAGATGTGTAGTCTCTATCTTTGATAATTGTTGTTTTGCTGGTGGTAAATTTCTCTAGTCATACTGTAGCTTGTGCATGCAACATATGAATGCTCCTTGGGAGATTGGAAAATGGAACATCATGTCTCCAAGGTACCCCCATTGTGGTATGGGAAGATTGTGATCAAGGGGGCATTGATGGTAAAGTGGATGCATCTTACAATGGAGGGGTGAAGTGTTTACATGCCTTGATATGTATAGAAGCTATCAGATTTTACTTCAGCCCCTCCCTTGTAGAATTTTTGTACATATGTGATGTGCTTTGAAAAGAAAGAACTTCTTTTAATGGTGTATAATGTGCATACAGCAAAAGACCCTATTTCAATCCTTGCACCTTCCACCAAGGCTTTGTGGGAAATGCTGATCAGATGTGCATACCTGGCATTCAATGTTGTGCGCATGATTGTGCTGGTGCCGTTGGCATCTAATCTACCACCTACGGCCCCTTGCGCATCTTCAACATTCTTCAATTGCTTGGGTAAGGTGGACTGGTCTTGAGTGGTAACCTACTTCATCTTTATCTTTTGCTCCTCCCATTGTTTATTCGATAGCTATTTTTCCCATATCACAAGTGGGAGGGAGATCTTCTTTCAAGTCTCTCCAACATACTTTCAAATTGCCAAGCACCATCCTGGTCTTGTGGGGGATTTGAAATTCTCTTATCCCTGTAGGCATCAACAACTCGTACTGGCCTTTGACACGCAATTTGTGATGTGTGTTCCCCCAAACAATGCTAGTGAGATATTTAATAGAGATGTCACTTTGATTTTTTTGTTGTATGCGTCCATTTACACATGAAGATATTGTGAGTTCTTCATACCAATAGTTTCATGGCAAGTAGACCTACACATTAGAATCGTACAAGTTGAGAATCAGTTACCTGTAATAGACTGTCTATCTTCATACGTGTTTGTTGCACCAAGTGGTTACATATAGGATATAGGGTTAGAGTCCATAGGGTAGTGACTTCTAGGTAAGTAGAGTAATTGCTGTGAGTTTCGAGATGATCCGAGGACTTTGGGTCTTGATTTTGGTAGCATGAGCATTGTAGGTTTTTTTATAGTCACAAGTACATATGATGTTTGGGTTTTTTTTTCCTTGAGTAGTGATTGTCTTAGAGGGTCGAGTAAGTGATCGACAACCATATATTTGCTTCCACACACCTGCAGGTCAAGTTGCATCCTTGGACGACATTTTGGTATGTTGGTTTAGTTCTCTCTATGCTTGCGTCTGCTCGCAGCATATTTGCCAACTTTGGCACCATTGTCGGGGATGAGAGCCCTAGGTAAATGACCTTAGACTAATCCTATGAGGTAGAAGTCCCTCTGGTTTGCTAGAGTCTTGTAATTTTAGTTCAGGTAAGATCCGGGAGTGGGACTCTTGAAATCTTAGCGAAGTGCTAGGGAGCATGTATCTTACCTAGATTTTCTGCCATAGGTAGTATTAGTCTTAGTTTAGTGCTGTGGGAATGTGAGTGATTTGTGATGAAATAAAAGCGTAGGCTAGTTTGTGTGAGGCAGCGAGGCACTTTTCTACTCATGAATGCAAAAACCCCATATAATCTGTAGGAGTAGTTGTAGATAGGACATGGTGATTATGATCTAGAGCTATTCATCACATATTTATTTTCTTTGTGTGCTTGTTTGTATTTAAAATTATAGAAAACTTGATTTTTTAGAAAAAAAGTGCAACAAAAAAGCTTTGTGGAGTATTTGTACATGATTGAATGATGTTGAGTGTATAAGAAAGAGTATGCAAGAGGTTTATTGAGAAAACTTGCAATTCTTTAGCTCTAGACATCATGCACGTATGATGTCCTAATGGCTAGTAGAAGGCCAAATTTGACAAAACAAACTGCACCGAAGTGTTCAAAAGGGGTGAAGTACACCTTGAAACTAAAGTTTTGACCAACACTTAGTACCCAATAGACTATAGACGAAGTGTCAAAAACGGAAAAAGTGAGAACTTGTGATTTTGAGCATATCTTTGTATGAAAATTGGTTAAAGTTCTTGAGAACTAGTGCTAGAGACTTGCGAATGCTTGTGGATAAATTCTGGACAAAAATTCATCAACAAACATCATACATGTATGATGTCTGGGGAGTGAAACTGGTAGCAAAAGTGACTTTTTGACATTATACCCATCTTCTGGATGTTGTGTTGAGCACATACACTAAGTTTCATTTCAATTGGACATATAGATTGAGTATTCAAAATATTTTACTCTTTTGGGGAGATTCCTCGTCAAAAAGTGGTGAATGTGTGCAAGTTTGACTTCCAAAATTTGATGTGAGCACATGTGCATGATGTACACATCAAGGAGCACCTGGGGTAGAAACAGAACTTTATTCTAACTAGAAAGACATCATACACATATGATGTCTTAGAGGCTAGATTTGGATCCAAAGTACACATCTGTGTGCACCCTTGTGATCTATAGCAGCTGAGAAGAAAATAGGTAAAATTCCATTGAATTTGAAGCATTTTTGGGCTTGTAAAGGCTAAGAGATGGATCTAGGTAAAGTGAATGCTTGAATTGATCATATCTAGCACAAAAAGTGTTGAAATTGAGTTTTGAAAATTTTTGTGACTTTCTTGTGTGGTGGAAGACCTCTAGAGTGAGTTTCACTTCATTTTGACCAGATAGACTTCATATGCATATGATGTCTGTAGGGAATTCCTAGGGACCAAAGCTGACATAAGAGCTTACAAGGGTGTTTAGCACCACAAAAAATGATTTCTTTTATTAGAGACCAAGTTTCATCCAATTTGGAGCATCTTTTTCTTAGAAAACCCCCTAGAGACACTTATAGCAACTAAGACAGAATTAAGGGAGATTGACATGCCTAAAGGTTTCTGAATCACAAAGGAAAACTTCAAGTGAATAGAGCATCAAAGAGAGTCTAAACTTGAAGTTTGGGCCAATTTTGAGCATAGAGACATCATATGTGTATGAAGTCTCCAGGCAGTAGATAGGAGCCACATAGATATTTTAACCAGTCAAGAGCCTTCCTTGTGACCCTAGAATCCCATCTGTCTCTTTAGATCAGAGTATAGAGCTCACATAGGGAATCAAGTCCTTATATACAGTTGTTTGGTTGGAATTAACCCTTTAGTTATACCTATCAACATGGTAGCGCACTTAAGTGAGAATCTCTATTTTGACAAAGAATTGTAGAGCTGAAAGTTTTGTACAGATAGCCTGAACCAAGGTCCTACAAGTCGATGATCAGTGTGGAGTGCACAGTACTTTACAAGTCATTTTGAAAGAAAATGAGAGCAAGGAGTAGCTACAAGCAGATTTTTAAGGTAAGAGGTTTGGGTTGATAGATTTGATGAATTTGATATCCAATAGATATCTTCAAAGAGTCAAGAGAGTGGTAGGAGACAAGGTTAGCTTGGTGTCGATAGAAGAGAGTGTAAACCAAGCAAGGATAAATTCACCAGCAACAATCATAGACGAGGACATTGATACTGATACCTCTTTCGATGGGTCATATTAGTGGATGGCTACCCAACAACTTGGATATTTCCAACAGCAAAGGACTGTGCAGAGTAGCACCTCCCAAAAACCTTTAAACATATAGAAATACACCACAAAGGCCCATGGAACCCTAGTGTATGCTGACGTTTGAGGACGTCAATGCATCTGTATTGAAGAACGACCGAGTAGAGTATTGGCAGTAATCATGGTAAACAACGATGGTGATAGGTTCCATGATGAGGAGGGAAATCACTACCTCATTGTAAAAGACCCGGAAAATCATAATTGGTATAGAGACAATGTAGAAAAATGAAAGATGGTTATGGAGACCCAAGAATTGCCTCCTAAACTCACTCTTTCTAGAGCCTTCTACGTTCATGACAAGAGAGTAGTGAGAGTGGCTACAATTCACAAAAATATTGGGATTTACAAGCACGGGGAAGGGAGAGTCACCTCTTTGTTTTTGTCTATGTTTTACTTTTCATTTTGGAAAATATCTCTCTACTGTGCAAAGCAAAGTGCTTGGGCAGACTCCATATGAAGCAACGGTACAAAGCAAAGTGCTTTGCTTGTCTTCATGTGAAGCACGACTTCTCTTATGTGCCATAGTATTATCAATTGACTTCATATGAATGATAATGGCACACATCTTTGGCACTATGTGGATATAAACTCATAGTTTACACAATGGTGCACTGTGATGTATCCATGCTAGTGTAATCGTGCAAGGCACGTATACCAATGTCTCACATGGTGGTTGACACTGTCATTGAAGCCAAGGGCTTATCATTCTATTTTTTGTTATGTATTCATGGCATACTAGTATGATGGATGTACAACACCCATTATTGCATACGCTTTCGCCATAGCACTAGCTACTCTGTCAAGGACTATGTCAGTTGTTGATATTTTTAGACATTTTATTTTCCTATTTATTCATAGGTAATGTGACATATATCTGCACCCTGATACAATCACGATCACATACAAGGTAAGTGGGTCAAGATGTGACTTATGGCACCTCTCTCTATGAGGGCATGGTACAATTACACTAATGTACGCTTATAGGATAAGCTATGACACAAACACGGTCTGCATTGGAGCATTTTAAATGGGCATACAACACATTAGAATAAGGGTATTTCCTCAGCCCAGCATTCTCTCTCTCTCTCTCTCTCTCTCTCTCTCTCTCTCTCTCTCTCTCTTTCCAATTTATATGCGGGAAAGGTGAAACTAGGCATGATTTTATTGCAATATTTTTATGTTGGTATGGTAACAGGAAGGGCTAAGCACCATCTATTACCACCTATTTGGGCATGGCTAAGAGCCATCTATTTGTACATGGACAAGCAAGAGTCTTGCCATTAGTGATGTTTTGGACATTATTTTTTCACTCCACACTTTAAATATGCAAGTCAAGTTGAGTTTTTGAACGTCTTAAGCTCATCCAAGCTTATCTCTACCAAGGTGTAAGGATGAATCCAGCCTTTCAGCCTGCACGAATGCTCACAAAAACCCCACATTATAGATTTTTGGGTCTTACAAAGATCTATTTGTGCATACGACTCCAATTTTAGTGGAGCTCCTATTAGCACTACGAGTGCCTATAAGAGTACAATTTGGGGTAAGACCTAGCGCGTGATTACTAAATCACTTAGTAAGGGTTGGTGGTCCATTCTTGGAACCTCCACAGTTACAGTTTCAAGGAAATAAGTCCACAAACTGCCAAGGGGTAGTGGAAATATTTCAACTTCAAAAGTAATAAAATGCCACGGAAAAACCCAAGGGGGGTGGCCAAGGGCTGGCTGCTCATTGAGCAATTTTCATGCAACATTTAACCAAGAGGTTTGACAATGTTGCTTTACCCAAGGAGTCTAGATTGCAAAGGCAACCCCCAAGGTTACATGTGCACTACTACTTGCATTTCACTAATTTTCAATTAATGTTCCTAGGCCTTTGCAGACGGGAAATTTGGACAGATGCCTACAAATAAGTGAACACTGTGTTCACCCTCTAGGTACGCATCTGATTTGTTTTTATGTTTTTTGTTTCCTTTTCCAAGTAGGATGCATAAACTTTTATGTTTTCATCCATTTTTGCTCTTAAGAGAAATGACCAGGTCATGTAAGAGCCAAGAAATTTGGGTTGTTGTGTCCAAAATAAGTAGACCCACTTGTAGGGTTTATTTGGCACATGTTGTCACATGGGATACACCATGGTCTAGGAACTCAAGGAGTTCTAGCCAGTGTGGAGCAAGTCTAATGAGGGTCCCTGTCACTCTTGTCGTAGAGTGTTTGCAATTACCTCCACGCACGAGTACATCTTGTACTTGAAGGATGTTCTTTTTTCAAACATTCTTACATGAGACATATTACACATGTGGAGAATATGAGTCTTTGGGACTAACACTCGTGCCTACTATTTCAAGTATGTGTCACAACAAAGTCACTAGGTGCTGGTCAACTCCGTTTTATAGACCATTTTCAGCACAACGTGTCATGAACAATTTTAGTGGCCAGAAATTATCAAATACTCATAATGAATTGTTAAGGTACAAGTGCTGCTAAACAACATTAACGGATGGTTGTTTACGCATATAGCAAGGCTATGGGTTGTCAATGAACATGTTTCATTGTTTGTACCTATAAGTGATTAATGTTTCACATTCTATTCTAGTTCAAATGTTTCAGCAAGGCTTGCAAATGATTGCAACAGAAAGTATTTAGTTTCTTTTTAGAACTATTTACATTTCTTTTTAAAGTGTGCTAGGAGCATCACAGTTGCCATAAGTATTGGCAAGGATGATCATGGATATACAGGTTCGGATCCTGTTTTTGCTAAATGCATGCACGCTAGGTGTTATGGGCCCTAGTGTTTAGCAAAAGCTGATTTGGAGCGGCATGCATAGTCATCACATTTGGTGCTTATGAAGCATTTTGCACTCCATGTGCAGTATCTTTATAAGATTATTTTTGGATCTATGACTCACCAATAGAGGTCATGGCTCGGTTTGGGTGCTTGTGGATCTTTCAAGTTAACCAAGATGGTTATTTAGGACATTGTTGATTTCTCCACAATGTTGTACGATGTTATGATCCCCGTTTACCAATCATCTAGGAAGACTGTCTATAAACCGAGGGGAAAAACACCTCAGTACTGTCAGTTATCCAAGGGGATAGGTAGATTGCAAAGTGTAATCCTGTGCTAAAGGATATGCAAAGTGCGTACGTTAGCACCAAGAAATCCAATTAGTAAGCGATTATTGCTCTACTTGGAGTTTGCTTACCATAAGTTAAAGTATGTTTGCGACTAGGTTTAGTCTCTTCATGTATAAGTCAAATTCTCAACCTTGACTACTAGTTATGGTGGGGTTGTTACTAATGAAATTTAAGAGCAAGTCAAGGACTTAAACCTGGCTGATGAGTTATGTTAGCAGTTACTTGATGGAAAGTGAAAAGAGGTACTCTTTTGGGTACATCTTTGTTGTGATAACTCATTTAGCATGCTCATGTGCATTCTAAATGGAGTCTACACACTATGATTGGATAGGAATCAACAACACAAGATGGTTTGCAAATGGACAACAATGTGGAAAATCAAGATGTTACTCCTGATTTCATTGAACCGCCTACTGAACCGTGTTTTGGTCAAGCAAACAGCTGGATCCATGAAGGATGCCACTGTGGAAAACATTAGTGTATCATCACTTGTGTTTTTGAGGACGAAAACACTTCTCCAAGGGGGAGTAATGTGAGGCCAAGGGCCACCCTAGAGGTCAAGGACCGGGGGTCGACTGCTAATGAAGACAGGGTCCTAGGGGCAAGGCCTATAAAAGGGAGGTTGGACGGAGGATCAAGTCTAGGAAGTCCTAGGGTTTTACAGTCAAGGCTAGGAGCACCACCAAAACCACCACTCCATCAACAATACCAAGATGAGAGTAGAACAAGAATGCCAAATACGACAACATCAAGAACAACCATTTGCTAGACCAATCAAGAATTATGGATTACGAGCACCCCTAGGTGAGAAACATGTACCATATCCTAGGCTAGAATGAGCTCATAGAGAAGGAATGGGGGATCCTATGCTTAGATTGATGGACCGTGCAGTAGAATCAGATCATTTCAAGTCCAAAAATGGGTTAACAAGAAATATTTTGGAAATAGGGACCCAAGGGATCATGTGACAAAATTTTTGCGTGTCATTAGAGTTGAGGAAGTCCTAGACTTTTCCACGTAGTTTGTCGGATTTGAGTTAACTCTAGAGGACGATATCGCCACCGAGTTTGATTCAGTTGAACATAGAGATTTTGGGTCAATGGAGGAGGTATTTGAAAAATTTATTGAGGAATTCTCTCAAAGAGGGATAGTTCACAATACAATCTCACAAATCCATAAGTTCAAGCAAAAAGAAGGAGAATTGGTGCAAAAAGAAGCTTTAAGATGAAATGCTACATGAAGTTTTGCGGATTGGAAGAGTTACCAGCACAGTCTAGACTCATGTTAATATTTATCCAAGGACTAAGGAATGCAAACCTTCATAAGTATTTTCATATGAAGAAGAGAACAACTCTAAACGAATTGACTAAAGAAGCGCTATACCTAGCAGACAATGGTGTTGTTTACAAGGAAGGTGACTACAATGACTTAGATGACAATTTGTCATCACATCATAGTAGAACTAAATCCACAAAATTGACACAAAGGGGTGAGGCATCTAAAAGTCAAAAGCGACTTATTGAAGAAGTGCTCAAAAGGATAAGCCTTTTTGCTAAGTCACATGCCAAACAACCTAAGTGATGTGACATCAAGCAAAAATGGACAAATCATGTGATGGAAGAGTGTTACTACAACAAGGGATATGTAGGAGAGAAAACATATACACCACCCACTACCCCAGGTAGCACCTCCCCAAGTACCACCAATGCCTAGGTATAGCAAGGAAATTGCGAGGACCAGTAGGGGTTGAACAGGCACAACCAGTTTTCGGGCAGCAGCCACCGCTCTCAAGTGCAAGAAAAATAGGCAATAGGGATGCATCCTGTTGACGGCTAGGTCAACAACATGACATAACTCAACAAAGCCTTATTCTTTGAGAGTTATAGAATGCTGCGGATTATGGTCATAAACATAATTTGTAATAAGTAGGTAGTCTAGTTGCAGAAGCCGGGGTGCAATGGCACTTCTAAATTGTAAATACCAAGCCATTTGACCCCTCAAACTCTATTTTAGGTTTAACCTAAGGAGGCCTTAGTATATAAGGTAGCTAGGTCATTTTTGTAACAAGACAACTTAGTATATAAGGTAGCTAGGTCATTTTTGTAACAAGACAAATTTTATCATAATCATAATTTCAGTGTTGTTGTCTACTGTGTGTGAGAGAGGAAGAGAGAGAGCATGAGCTTCATCCTGGTGCTACTCCCCACTCGTTCATCGCATTGTGGATCCGACTGCACCATTGCGCTAGCCTCGGCAAGAGCTACGCAACAACGCCAAGCATTCCTCGCAGAATGAAGTGAACTCGCTTGCACATCTACGAGCTATTTGCGGCTGTAAGTATATCAAGATGTCTATTTTCTGCCTGCAAGTAGTCATTAGAATCGTGGCGACATAAACTGATTTCAGTTTTGGGCACTTCCATAATTCTGCTTTGTCTTTATACGCGATTTCCACAGATGGGTCTAGAGCTAGGATTTTGATTGTAGAGGCTTAGGGACAATCCTAGTGAGGGGATGGTGTTCCTTAAGTTTTGTACAATTCTGGCATGGTTTAGTGAGTCTCCTTTCGTTTGTGTGTATGTGGCTAGGTGGTGTAGTTGAGAGCAGTTAGAATCTAGGTTGTGGTTTAGTTGGCCTCCCAGAGTGTTGTATGTGTAGGATGGTCTCAACCTGACACGCTAACGAGATCTCCTCCGTGTGCCTATTGTGTCATCTGTGTCCTCGATTGACATTATGTTGATCTAGGTTGTGCTGCATGCACTTTATAGGTGGTGTGATTTGCTCCCGCAACATTGGCACTGCTGCCGGGGATACAAGGACTTAGGTAGGTATTCCTACTAACACTCTTGTGATGCTTGCTTGCTTTAGTTTCGGCTAAAGAAAGCATTTTTCCTAAGTGGATCTGGAAGAGGTTATTCCGCGATCAAGTGGATAGCCAGGAAGCGTGTGTCTTGCTGAGGGTTTGCAACTAGTAGACTTAGTTAGGATTTGTAGATTAGAGTAGTTGTTGTGGTAGTTAAGTGGTTTGTGAGGTGATAAAAGCGTTTGTTAGTTCGTGTGTGGCATTGAAGCGTTTTTCTACTCATAGATGCAAAACCCCATATGATTGTAGGAGTAGCTTTAGGTAAGTAATTTGATTATGATCTAGAGCTATTCATCATTGAATTATTTGCTAAGTGCTTGTTTGTATTTAAAAGCATTGAAAAGTCTACTTTTGAGAGAAAAAATGCAATAAACATCTTTCTGTTGACATTTTTGCATGGCTGATTGGTGATGAGCATATAAGAGGGCATGTGCAAGGGTTCCGTACTGGAAAAACTATAATTTTGTAAACTTGGACTTTATACGCGTATAAAGTCTCAAGGGGTATCTGGAGACCAAATTTTGAAAATCTAACTACACCAGTGTGTTTAGAAGGGGGGGGTTACCTCAAGTATACATTGTAGCTAGAGTTTTGACCAACTCTTGACACCAAAAAGGCAAAAGGCGGAGTGTCGAAGACGGGAAAAAGAGGAACTTGAGATTCTGAGCAAACATTTTTGCATGAAAATTGGTAGAAGTGATTGAAAGCTATTGCTAAAGACTTGGGGATGCCTGTGAATGAGCTCTGTCCAAAAATTCATCAGTAGACATCATACACGTATGAAGTCTCAAGGGCGAGTGTAGCAAGAATTTTGAAGTTTTGACATTATACCCATCTTCTGCATATTGTGTTGAGCACATACACCAAATTTAATGTCATTTGGGATTATAGATTGAAAACTAAGGGGATTTTACTCTTTCTGGGGATTTCCTTGCAAAAGTGATGATTTTGTGCATTTTTGACATAAAAAATTTGTTGTGATCACATATTCTTGTTCCACACACTAAGGGGCACCTCTGGTAGAAATAGAACTAAAATTTGAGCAAAAGACTTTATACGCGTATGAAGTCAAGGCCAGATCTGAGAGTCAAAAGTTACAACTAAGTGTATTCTTGTGATCTACATCATTTAGAAAGCATATGGGCCAAATTTCATCAAATTTGGATCAATTTTGAGCTTTCAAAGACCATAAACACATCTAGGCAAGTGAATGCTTGTATTGGCCTTAACTTGCTAAAAAATAATCAAAATTCATTCTGAAACTTGCTGTGAGTTGCCAGTATAGTGAGGAACATGTAAAGTGAAACTCACTTCATTCTGACAAGTTAGACTTTCTATGCGTATGAAGTCTAAAGGGCACTTTTAGAGACCAAAATTGAAATGTGATCTTACCAAGGTGTTAAGCACCACAAGAAAAGCTCACAGACCAAATTTTGTCAAATTCTAAGCACATAGACTTTATACGCGTATGAAGTCTCAAGGCCAAATTGAAAGTCAAATTTCACTTTTGACCACATAAGAGGTTGGGAAATGATGAGTTAAGCTTGCTTGCAAAATTTCAACTCATTTGAATACATACTTTTTCACTTAAAGAGATATTTGCAGATACAAGAAGATAAAGGTGAAAAAGTGGTGATTTTGAGCAATTTTGACATCCAAAATTTGTTGTAATCACATTTTCATGTTGTATGCACCAAGGAGTACCTTGGGTAGAATCCTAAGTGGATTCTGATCCAAAAGATTTTATATGCGTATGAAGTCTCATAGGCCATATTTGGGTCAAATCAGACATTTGAGTATACCTCAGTGTCCTAGAGCATAAAAGAAGTCCCTAGCCAAAATTTTTATTGAATTTGGAGCTCACGGGTTGCAAAGAGCAAAAGATAGAAAATTGTAGATTCATGCTTGTATTGGTCTTAACTTGCTCAACAAATATCCAAATTGAATTCTAAACTTGTTGAGAGTTGCTTGAGTGATAAGGAATCAGTGGAACAAAAATTCACCTCACTCTGTCACAAAAGACTTTATCCGTGTATAATGTCTCAAGTGTCAAAATAAAGGTCAAATTCACAAACTGAGCATAACAGTGGGTAGAGGACATCAAGCAGAGCTCACATGTCAAATTTTGTCAAATTCTGAGCACATAGACTTTATACACGTATGAAGTCTCTAGCCCTAATTTGGAGGTGAAAACTCACATTGAGCTTCTAGAAATTTTAAGCACTATAAAGTAAGCCTAGTGACCAATTTTCAACAAATTTGGGTCATATTTGGTCAAGAAACAAGAAAAAATCCTTGATCCTGAAACTGTTTTGAGTGTTGTTTCAAGTGCAGTTCACCAAAATTGCTCTAACTTTTGATAGACAACTCCGAATTGAGTCAGGTATAGCGAAGAGAAACTAGTTTTGGTTTTAGGGTTGAATTTTTCTAGGTTTCCTAAATCCAAACTTTTAGGGTACCCAAAACTAGTTTTCAGAGACCAAAAGAGCCACAAATTCTTGACTTTTAGGGACCTGATCAAGGGCCAAAGGTGCTTATTAAGGACTATCTTGAGAGTGTTGAGTGGGCCTGGCATCAAGAAAGCTAAGATCATGAAGAGGGAAAGCCACTCTACCAATACTCTTATAGATATGAGCAAAGGTATGACAAGCCAAGTTAGAAGTGCTGGAATGCCAATCTATCCACCATGGTTGTACCCAGATGCAACCATAGAATGTGACTTGTATAGAGGTGGACATTTGGTCAATGAAGAACCACAAATATCTCCACCAAGCACAATAATTCCTACGAGAATTCCAAAAAGGGAACACCTGGATTCCCTTGTAGAGAGATAATGAGAGATGAAATTATCACAGAGAGGGCCGACATGCCTCCTCAAGGACCATATGCACCATTACCTTCCTCTATAACTTACTCCTATCCAGATCAGAGCAGAACCTTGAGAAGGTATGATACTAAGAGTGAGAGTGACACATCTTCTCAGAGGAGTGATTCACCAAGAATCCAACCTGCAATAAATCCAGAGGTATCTAGCGAGCAAATGAAGCTTATAGAAGGATTAGCTCAGAGACTTGCTCCTTTAGTCAAAATTAACCTCCAAGAACCTCCATGGTGTGAGATTGAGAGAAAATGGACAAGCTATATGAGAGAAGATTGCTACTACGGCATGGAAAATGCTAAGGAGAGGTATGTAAAACCTATTCCAGTAGCACCTACTCCACCTAGATACGCTACGGGAAATGCGCCAGGACCAATAGGAGTTGCAAGACCACAGCTTGTCTTTAGACAACAACCTCCACTGCCAGGTGCTAGAATTCCTATAAACATGAGATATATGCAAATGATGGAGCCATCCAGAAAACAAGCGCTAGTACTAGCTACAATGTATTATAACAACCAAAGTAAGTACTTTCCTTCCAAACGACAAAAGATGACAGAAACACATGGAATGGTGAGTCCGATACAACCTCCACGTCCTGTGTTTCAACCTGAAGAAAAAAGATACAAGATGGACGAAAGGACATTGCGGTTCATTGCTAATAGAGGCTTAGCAAGGTCAAAGCCTGTTTACAGCCAAGAGGAATTGGAAGAAGAAGCTCCTCAACTAGAGATAGAATGTCACAAAAGCCATGACAACCACTTGGTCAAACAATGTCCTCAGACGGAGATCACTCAAGTGAATGCCTATTGTCTTGACTGTGGCATCATTCACTTGATCCCCAATTGTCCAAAAAATCCAAACCGAGTCAGCAAAATCACAACAAATGTCTCAGGAATGTTTTAGCTACCCAGTAGCTCGAAAAATGAAACGTCGTGCCAGTTCAGGTAGTTATGAGAGCGCAAGTTCAAAAGAAAGCTGATAAGAAGCCAGAGACAGAGAAAACAGAAACTGACGTGAGTGTAGAGACGGGTGAACCAAATACGAATGCACCTAGTCAACAAACCAAGAGCAAACGTAACAACTGGAAAGCTAGAAAGGCTAGGATGAAAGCACATAGGGAACGAGATCAGAAATCCCTAGTTGAGAAGCTTACCCAAGCTGAAGAGAAGATAAGACACTATGAGGAGAGAGTTTCACCTTCTCTTATGCAGATGTCTCAACTTCCAAAAGAACCATCCACAGATGAGAAATCAAGAAGTGTTAGTTCGAGAGGATCGGTGTTGGTCAAGAAGGTTAATGAGCATTTAGACGACCTCCTAAAAGACTATGAAACAACTCAAAAACAACCAACCCCAAGAACAAAGATGGATGACATATCCATATATGGAACAAGAAAAGGACAGGCTTAAAATGTGCAGGAAAATGATTCAAAAAGCCCAAGATTTACTAGAACCACTAGTTGAAAAACCTGAGGGTGTGATTTTTGTCCCACCTACACCAAGTAATCCCACCAAGCCAAGAATGAAAAGAGCCAGATTCTAGTCACGAGGAAGAACAAAAGCTCAAGGACCCTACATTAGAGCCAAGGATAGTGTTGAATACCATGGATAAATCTTTCGAGGGATTTCACGTAGCTATACCTGACAACTGTAAAGAAATAGATGGTCTCAACGAACTGTGGAAACAAGTCAAAGAGGCTAGTGAAGCGAGTGATCTAAGTAGACGAGTAAACCAAACGAATGATGGAAGAGGAGTGTCTCTTCCACCAATAGAGGAAATTGAGATGGAATCTCAAATGAACCTAGAAGTGGAATCGTATTGGGGAAATAAAGGATCTGTACAGTCTATGGACACTCAACCCCATTCATTAGGAACACTACCATCCTATACGAGAGAGTATGAGTCCAAGTCAGATGTTGTTGCAGTCCCATCACAGAGACTTTCTCCCAACAAGGTCATTGATTCAAAAGGACTGATAGATATTCTATCTACCCCAATTACTTGTACGATAATGTTAGCCGAGTTGCTTAGAATACGACCAAACATGTGGGCTACTATGGGAAAATGCCTAGAGAGATTTGGTGTTTAAAAACCCATTAGGAAATTTCGGAGGTCATTTGGAGGGCCATATGAAAGAGAAAGAAAATAGAGCGCGTCCAATGAGCTTGAGGGCTATGTTATGTAGGAAAATATGTGGAAAGACTCAAGAGATAGGAAAATATTTTAAAAACTTTCACGAATCTAGGATTGTGGCATCGTAACTTATTTGCTTTTACCGAGCTGTTAGGTGCATGTGTGGTCCCACTACTGATATTCTCTTATGGTCATTAACGTACTGGAGGGTGGCCATTAAGCCCGCACAAGATATTGGAATTGTAAAGCACTTTCCCTCCATTAGGATGCTTTCAAAGTGAATCTCCCCCACTAAAGCTTTTCTCTCAGAGCTATGGCTTCTATGGCTTCCACGTCTTCCCGCCCAAGAGCTCTAGGTGTTTATGGTCTCTCACACCAACTAGCAACACCTGCACTTTGTCTAGAAGGCCAAGTAGTAGCATATAATCAATTACAATATCAACTTGAATAAGTGCAGAGAACCAATGGGTTGGACAAAGGATAAACAAAAGTTCACGGGTCCTCATGCAACCAAGAAGAGCCAAGAGGTCTAGTGCTATCAATGTTTACCGCTCAGCATGGAAGGCCAGAGTGTTGGATTTCAAAGTTGAAATCGGCAAAAGATATGTAAAGGAAGTTCTTGTTCAGCATGTATTTACCCATCCAGACGTGATAGCAAACGGTGAAAATGTGTCAGATATACATACCCACATTGCAATTGTAAGTATTCTTCACATCTCAATTGCATTTGATTTGTCATTTCACTTATTGATACTCTCAGTTTAATTTTTGTTATATATTTTGCAAAGTTTATCCCTCTTCTTATGAGCAATGGCTCCATTCTTCACATCTCAACTACATTAGATTTTTCATTTTCACTTATTGATACTCTTAGTTTAACTCTTGTTATATATTTTGCAGATGTTTATCCCTCTTCTTATGAGCAATGGGAGCCTGTGGAGTGCATAATAGGCCTCTTCCTTGTTGTTCATGCCCACATTGGTTCTCTATAGTATTCAGGGAGAACCAACAAAATCCTGGATGATGAAGGAATATTTTTCTATGACCACTTCTACCAACTCTGCCCAGGGAATAAGAATGGCATGTTGGTGAAAGTGCCTCTACCAACCGACTAGAACACTGTGGACTGGCCAATTCCTGAGGAAACAATGGTGGAGGCAATGTAAAGTAAGCTCTATAAGGATATACAAAGGTCTCTACGTAGCTCTATTCCCACCAAACTGGTTAGAATTGCAAACTTTTGTCCTACTGCATTGTTCATAGAGTTGTTTCATAACTACAATATACGTGTTATGAAAACTATGTTCGTGTGCAAGTCATTTCAACAGTCATCCTGTGACAAACTTCTTGACAGAGGATGGTATGTAAAGGGAGAGATTGGCATACGGTGCGAGGTCACGCTTGACACTCTAGTTGTCAAGTACATGATTGCAAGACAATCACTGTTAGTCTCCTTTTGGTATATGCGATCACAAATGCTCAGAGGTAAGTACATTCCTATGGACCAGGTTTCTGCAGGTTTGGAAGATAATCCTGTTGTGGACGTGGAAGTGTTTGATAAAGAGCATGGCCTAATGTTGGTGGTTACAATAAGGGAGCTATGCAGTCTTTTGCAGTTGCGGCACGACATAATTGAAGAGTGAATGGACAGGGACCTTTCAGATTTTTCCTTTTTCCTAGCTGGCCGTAAGCTGATGCGACGTAGGGAGAAAGATATTTTGTGCAAAGAGTTGGATGGTCGGGTTGAAATAGTGTCAATGTAACAGAGATTCTTGTGAACCCAAGTGTATACGAATGACTTTCAATACATGAAGTTCTTTTGAGCTCATTTGTCAATTGTGGTCTGTGAATATAAGTGTTCTTGAAATACATTTCTTTAGCCATTGCCACATCTCTCTCTCTCTCTCTCTCTCTCTCTCTCTCTCTCTCTCTCACTGTTAGGCAAGACAAAGACATGATAGAAGAGTCATCTTAATTCATTAGAAAGTACAAACTCGTCCGTGAACAATGAACTGAGATACAATTTCTATAAGTATGGAATCAAAATGTCTTCAAGGTAAAAATCAAAGGTATGCCCCTCAAAAGAGGGTGGTGAGATAGTTGTTCTTGGTGGATTTAGGTCTCCCTTTTTAGGAGTATCATCAATCAGTAGTGTATTATTTGCATCAAAGGGTACATCGATTTGGGTGAACTGTTTGTACAAAAGAGGTAAGTGTGGTTTTTTAGGGTGGTACTGGCCCTTGAAGGTAACACATTTTCTCTGATCATACAAAAAGGCAAAATCTACCGTATAAGCACCGCATACAATCTCATGCTCCCCCATATGCGGGGCATAGAGGGATTCAGTCTACCCTAAAGGGAATTGAAACATATTTCTATTGGCCTACCATGAAAGTGAACATACATGAGTATGTTTCCAAATGTGTGGTATGTCAAAAGACAAAATTTGATAGAGGGAAGCAACTTGGACTGCTTCAACCCTTGCCAATCCCTAATTCACCGTGGGAGAGCATATCCATGGATTTTATCTTTGGATTGCCTAAGTCTATCCATGGGAATACGGGAATATGGACGATAGTAGATAGGTTCAGTAAACAAGCTCATTTTATACCTGTCAAAAAGACTATCAAAGCCCATCAAATGGCAACCCTCTTCATTTCACAAATTTTCAAGTACCATGGCTTGCCAATGTCCATAGTGTCGGATAGAGATCCTAGAATGACCAGTAATTTCTGGAAGGGTCTCTTTGAGAATTTAGGAACAAGGCTAAACTTCTCTTCGGCCTATCATCCACAAACTGATGGCCAAAGTGAAATAGCTAACCTAACTATTCTCGATCTACTAAAAGCCTATGTAACGGAAGTAGATCAAAGATCCCAATGGGAGAAGTACTTACCCTTAGTAGAGTATGCTTACAATAACACTGTACATACTTCTACAGGAAAAGCACCTTTCGAGGTAATTGAGGGAAGATCAAAAAGTCCCTTGCTACTTAAGGTACATGGGAAGATCTTCGCTGCAGATGAGTATAGCCGAGACCTACAAGAATCTTTCCAAAAGATTAAGGATGCTATCTCTATCTCACAGCAAAGGCAAAAGGCTGCTGCTGACAAGCACAGAAGAGCCCAAGCCTTTAAAGAAAACGATTGGGTCTTGTTAAAGTTTCCCAAGGCTCGATTAAGGCACACTACGGGCAAGAATCCTACGGGCCACCAAAAGTACTATGCTAAACTAGCAAAAAGGTACTATGGTCCCTTCCAGATTCTTAGTCCAATCAATGAGATGGCCTATCAACTTAAGTTGCCCAATCATTGGCTCATACACAATGCTTTTCATGTGAGCCTCTTAAAGCCTTACAAAGGAGAGCCACCTCAAGAACCAACTATTGAAGACCCACCGGAGATCGAGGACCACGAGGAGGTGCTGCAGCCCGAGTCCATTCTCCGACATGAAGACAAGGTATTAAGAGGCGGTAAGACTATCAGACGATATCTTATTAAGTTTAAGAATTATCCTTTTGAAGATGCTAGATGGATGCAAGGCATACAATTAAAGGATAACCTAAACCTTGTCAATGCTTACAATGCTTCCCAAGAGTAAGCAAATGTACAAAATGTTAAAAATGAACAAAATTTTTTGTCTTATAAGACTCCCTTTTTCTTTATTTGTGCACAAAAATGAAGTAGTATGCATGCTTAGATCAAGTTTGCAGAGACGACGTCTCCCAAACACCAAGTAGAGCTTGTCACTCTACTATGGAAGACTGATAGGACTAATGTGCAGACATGCTTGCGGCAGCCTCAGGCTCTCAAGCGCCAAATGGACTAGTCATCCATTATGGAATGATGTCGTAGGGTAACATAGGGATCCTCTACCCGCTAAGAAAAGGACTCATGTATATGCTTTACCTTCTCTACACCATAGTCGAGGACGACTATGATTTCAAGAGAGAGGTAATGTCATAATAATCAATATCTAATTCTCCTAAATGATTTTCTCATATTAAACTGATCATTTAATGTGGGGAAGTGCCAAGGGAGAAAAAGCTAGAATATTGGTTAAGTTAGCAGACCGGCCACAGTAGGGATCCAAAGGAGGGAAAATAGGGATCCAAAGGGGGGGCCATCTGCAAAAGAGCCATGTGAAACAATGGGCCAAAAAGACCCTAAGGTTCAGCCCATTAAGACTTCCAAAATGCTAAGGTTCCAAAATTCAAAGGTTGTGTCCAAAGGTCAACCCTAGGGAAAATTGGATGCTTAGTGTGTGCCCTAAAAGTCTTTGCATATCCCTACATGGGAGGGGGCGAGCCCCAAAGCTAGGGGATGAGAGAGAAAGCCACACACACACACACAGGCTCCCTTTACACAAAGGGAATGAGGGACACATGTCAGCTCCCTAGGCCAGATGCCCACAAGGTGTGCCCAATTCCTATTGGAAGACCCTTGAAGTGGACCAATGAGAATTAAGCTAGAGTAAATCTAGTTTAATTAATTTAAAAACATTTAATAAAAGAAACCAATAAGAATTAAGTATCCTAGAAGACTATTGGGCAGTCTCCCAAGGGGTCCAATGAGCATTCAGGAGCCCCATGGCTTGCCTGATTTCTATTGGCCAGGAGGCAAAGGGGTCCAATGAGAGTTTAGTTTAATTATTTAATTACCTAAAGCTCTCACAAAAGGGGAAAGGGGGACACATGTCAGAAGGCTATCACTTATGCTGCTTAATCCCTATTGGCTTGACCTGGGGAGGTCCAATGAGGCAAAAGCCAGACTTATTTAGCAGCTAGGGATCGCCCAAGAGAGGGGGGGGCTGATTTTTGCTTGGCATTGACACACACACTCTCACACTTGACCATGTGTGAAGGGAAAATACTCTATCTCCTCCCAAGCTTTAATGGAGAGCTCATCACCTACTCCAAGCTTGTGAGATAGAAGCCTACATCAACACTCTCTTGGCATGTGGATGCAAATCCAACCAAGAGCCAAGCTTCAATGCATGCTCATCTTCTCTACCAAGCTAATTACTAAGCTAAGCTATGCTAATATGAGTGATTATGTGAGGAGATGTACTTCTTTCTCGTAAGATACTTCTTTTTCCTCTCAATCTACTCTCATACCCTGCTAGCTCTCACCATCTTCGAAGGTGTGTGAGGTCTTGGGTCTGAGAACGGGGATAATTCAAGTTGTGTTTGATTAAGTGTTTTGCTTGGTGTATGAAGCTTCCATCTTCATTGCACTAGCTAGTCTTGAAGGAACACAAAGAATTGTATTGTACAATGTCTCTCTTGATGGGAGAAACCATAATACAAAGCCTTTTGGAGGGGGGACCGGCTCCATGCAAATCCGGTCCTCAACTGTTGTCAATAGCTTAATTGCTCTCTCTTTTGAAAGTATTGTCGATGCTATCTAACTAGGTGTTATGCTTTTTGTTGCTCTCTCCACCCAAGCACTCTTGTAAATCTCATTAGGAATCAACTCTAATGAAATGCCCACTATGTTCATGCTAAATTCCGCTACACAAAAGATTTTAGGCCATAAAATGTTACATTGGTATCAGAGCTCAAGGTTTCGCTTTTCTTGCTCAAGAAGGGAGGTCCTCAAGCTAGCTACAAATGGTTGGTATTATTAATTGCCTGTGAGTAAGTAGAATAGGGATTTTTCAGCTTTGCAGTGCGCCTGCCTTTGTGCAGTTAACGGGGCATCACCGTCGAGAGCTATGGTCTTAATAGTGGAGTCCTACGGGGCTTGCCTACGGCTTAACCACTATTGAGCTATTAGAAGCTTGACAGGAGCCGGTGCTATTTTGGTGTCGAAAGACCCTCTCTTCTATTCCTTGCAATTAATGGTATTCGAGCCGCGGGTACAGTAGCTTGAGTGCTTTTTCTAAAGGGGTAAAGAGGAGTAGCAACTAGGGCTTGAAGTGCCAAAGTACACCTAAAAAGTTTACACCTAAAATTTGTTAGAATGGCTGACAATATTAAAGAGAGTGAAATTAATGTTGATAACTTTGATTTTGCTCATGAGCAAGCTACTAATGATGCTTCAATGCTTGTTAATTATCTTGTTTCTAAGCTTCAACAAGCCATGGGCAATCCATCTCTCCAAAGTGAAGTGCAACGGCAGCTCCGTGCTCACGGGATTCTCCAAGCTCATCACCATGATGAGAGAACACCTAGGAAGCCTCCTTGTGAGACTACCAAAAGAGGTCTCTCTCCGATTCGGGAAGAAGAAGAGAATCCATATGAAGGGCTCAAGAACTTACTTCTTGATGATGCATCTCCTTCCCAAAGGAGAACTCAAGAGCCTCCACCGAAGGAACGAGAAAGAAGCGAGTCTCCCGCCACCTCGGCGGAGATGGCTCCACGAAGACGGCGGGCTAAACGCTCTCCATCACCACCAAAGCGGAGAAGACCATCACACTCTTCTCCACGCCATAATTGAAAGAGGGATGATAAAAAGCAAGAGAAGAAAAAGGCGAGAAAGAGGACACCCTCTTCTCCATCTTCTTCATCCTCTTCCTCTTATGAAAGCTATGGTGAAGACGACAAAGATCAAGACAAGAAAAAGGCGAGAAAGAGGTCACCCTCTTCTCCACCTTCTTCAAATTCTTCATCTTCTGAAGAAAGTGATGGTGCAACTTTTGAACCATCAAAAAGAAGAGGCCATAGAAAATCCTATGCCGCATGGAAGAGGTCGTCCAAGCTGAAGAAATTCAAAGAGGGAGGGAAGAGCATCTCTTTCCTTACCTATGATGGCACCTTCGGTGCTACAGACAAAGTTTTGGCCTTTATCTAGCAATTCGATGCGGCGTTTGGAGATGAGGGCTTCACGGAGTCCTCTAAGCTACGCCATGTAGCTATGCACTTTCAAAAGTCCGCCAGACAATGGTGGTCTAGCCTACGAGCCAACGGTGAAGCTCCACGAACATGGAAGGCTTTAAGAGCTTCCATTATGAAGCAGTTTTTGGCCACCGATGCCAAAGACAAAGTACTCACCGAATGGCGAAGCTTAAAGCTCTCTCCCAATGAATCCATCCACAAATATGTAGACAAGTTTTGGGACCTACAACTCAAAGCTACTATCTTCAAAAAGTTGGATTTTGGAGAGCAAAAGCAACAATTTTGTGCGGGCTTAACCGAAGAAATGGCGGAGTATGTCAACTCCCAAAGGCCACGTACCATATCGGCGGTAATACACCATACTATGGTGGCCTCGCGAATCAATTTCCAAACGGGGGGTAAAAGAAATAATAAGCCCCCGGAAAACAAGGGTTCCAATGAGCCTAAGGGGAAGGACAATGTCCAAAAGTCTCCTAAGGGCAATTCCAACAAAGCTAAAGAGAAGGGAGTTTACAAAGGAAAGAATAAACTCTCTCCTGAAGAGCTTGAGCGTTATCGTAAAGATAACCGGTGTTTCAAGTGCGGTGAACAAGGGCATGCGTACCGTGCTTGTCCCCAAAAGAACAACCGCCAAGATCCTCCTAGAGCTTCTTTGGTTGAAATCCAAGAGGAGGAGATTCACCAAACTCACCACAAAGGATCTCCTCTATGCCATGCTTGGGGAAAGGTAAGAGAACATGATGCTTTTATTCTCTTTGACCCTGGTTCTACTCACAATTTTATATCTATGGAGTTAGCCACCAAGCTAGGCATACAATCCTACGAGATGGGAGATATCCTACCCGCAGACAGTGCCTTCAAGGGGCAAGAAGCTTCAGTCACTCCCTTAATCGGGAAATTGAGGCTTCATGTCCAAGGCTATGTGGACAAAGAGGACTTCTTTATCTTCCTCTCAAGCATGAGGATGTAATCCTAGGGGCACCATGGTTTGACCGTCTGGCTGCCCATGTTAAATTTCCTGAAAGGAGAATCTCCTTTAAGTTCAGGGAAAAGGACATGTATATAGATGCTAGGGAGATGGGTAACACCATCCCCATTGTACATACACCAGCTTTCAACAAGTCAATAAAGAGCTCTATTTCCGTGTACATGATTTTTGTTAAAGATTCTCAAAATGAACCTAATGCTTTAGCAAAAGAAAATAAAAGCAACCAAAAGGAATTAGAGTTATCCAATTTTCTCAAGGGGTTTCAAGATGTCTTTATTGACGACATCCCTTGTGAGCTACCTCCTAAACGAGGTAATGACGACCATGCAATTGAACTTCTTCCAGGAAGTTCACCGCCTAACAAACCTCCTTATAGAGTTTCTCAAGCTCAACAAGAGGAGATTATGCGGCAAGTGCATGAGTTAATTGAGAAGGGCATGGTTAGGCCTAGCTCATCTCCATTTTGCTCACCTGTGCTATTAGTGCAAAAGAAAGACGGCACATATCGTATGTGTGTCGACTATAGAGCACTAAATAGGATCACTATCAAGAATAGGTTTCCCGTTCCACGGGTAGAAGACCTATTTGATAAGCTACAAGGATCGACCTACTTCAGTAGGATTGACCTAAAAAGTGGCTATCATCAAATAAGGATAGTTGATCAAGACATTGTAAAGACCGCATTTCGTACTACATTTGGTCTTTACGAATACATTGTCATGCCTTTTGGCTTGACTAATGCACCAGCCACATTTAACCGCTTGATGGAGAAGCTGTTCAGACCTCATCGAACCTTCACTGGAGTGTTCTTTGATGATATTATCATCTACTCTAATTCATTAGAGGAACACAAGCAACACCTCCAGGTAATATTTCAAGTTTTAAGAGAGAATAAACTTTATGTTAATCGAAAGAAAAGTGAATTTTTCTTGCAAGAGATTCAATATTTAGGTCACATTATCTCTCAAGATGGAATCCAAATGGATCCATCCAAGTTAGAGGTAATAAAAGGATGGCCTAAACCAAGGAATCTTCATGAACTAAGAAGCTTTATAGGTATGTGTGCATACTATAGACGCTTCATAGAAAAGTTCTCACAAATTGCGGGACCATTACATGACCTAACAAAGAAAAATGTTAGGTATACGTGGTCTGCTAAGGAGAACAATGCTTTCGAAAAGCTTAAAGAAAAGCTTATCTCTCAACCTGTGCTTACACTACCGGATCTCTCAAAACCATTTGAGGTCCAATGTGATGCTTGTGGTGATTGCCTTGGGGCTGTTCTGCTCCAAGAAGGGCACGCCATAGGCTATGAGAGTCGAAGGCTCGACCCTATTGAGCAAGCTCTAGGCATATACGAAAAAGAACTCCTTGTAGTTCTACATGCCTTAGACTCATGGAAGCACTATTTATTGGGGACTCCTTTCATTCTGCGAACGGATCACCAAAGTCTTAAGTACTTCATGACGCAGACCAAGCTCTCCGACAAACAAATGAGGTGGGCAAATTTCCTTTCGCAATTTCATTTTCATATTGCTCACATTGCTGGCAAGCATAATCAAGTAGCCGATGCACTCTCAAGACAACCGAGAGTGAATGCGGTTTCCATAGCAACTCACAATGATCTATCTTTAATGATAGATGAGTATGCTATTGATCCCGATTTTAGAGATGTGATTTCAGCCCTTGCATTAGGGAAGAAAGAAGAACCATTTACTTTACAAGATGGTTATCTTCTCTATGGCAATAGACTATGCGTTACTAACTCACTACGTGAGAAAGTAATGTATGAATCTCATGCTCCCCCATATGCGGGGCATAGAGGGATTCAGTCTACCCTAAAGGGAATTGAAACATATTTCTATTGGCCTACCATGAAAGTGAACATACATGAGTATGTTTCCAAATGTGTGGTATGTCAAAAGACAAAATTTGATAGAGGGAAGCAACTTGGATGCTTCAACCCTTGCCAATCCCTAATTCACCGTGGGAGAGCATATCCATGGATTTTATCTTTGGATTGCCTAAGTCTATCCATGGGAATACGGGAATATGGACGATAGTAGACAGGTTCAGTAAACAAGCTCATTTTATACCTGTCAAAAAGACTATCAAAGCCCATCAAATGGCAACCCTCTTCATTTCACAAATTTTCAAGTACCATGGCTTGCCAATGTCCATAGTGTCGGATAGAGATCCTAGAATGACCAGTAATTTCTGGAAGGGTCTCTTTGAGAATTTAGGAACAAGGCTAAACTTCTCTTCGGCCTATCATCCACAAACTGATGGCCAAAGTGAAATAGCTAACCTAACTATTCTCGATCTACTAAAAGCCTATGTAACGGAAGTAGATCAAAGATCCCAATGGGAGAAGTACTTACCCTTAGTAGAGTATGCTTACAATAACACTGTACATACTTCTACAGGAAAAGCACCTTTCGAGGTAATTGAGGGAAGATCAAAAAGTCCCTTGCTACTTAAGGTACATGGGAAGATCTTCGCTGCAGATGAGTATAGCCGAAGACCTACAAGAATCTTTCCAAAAGATTAAGGATGCTATCTCTATCTCACAGCAAAGGCAAAAGGCTGCTGCTGACAAGCACAGAAGAGCCCAAGCCTTTAAAGAAAACGATTGGGTCTTGTTAAAGTTTCCCAAGGCTCGATTAAGGCACACTACGGGCAAGAATCCTACGGGCCACCAAAAGTACTATGCTAAACTAGCAAAAAGGTACTATGGTCCCTTCCAGATTCTTAGGCCAATCAATGAGATGGCCTATCAACTTAAGTTGCCCAATCATTGGCTCATACACAATGCTTTTCATGTGAGCCTCTTAAAGCCTTACAAAGGAGAGCCACCTCAAGAACCAACTATTGAAGACCCACCGGAGATCGAGGACCACGAGGAGGTGCTGCAGCCCGAGTCCATTCTCCGACATGAAGACAAGGTATTAAGAGGCGGTAAGACTATCAGACGATATCTTATTAAGTTTAAGAATTATCCTTTTGAAGATGCTAGATGGATGCAAGGCATACAATTAAAGGATAACCTAAACCTTGTCAATGCTTACAATGCTTCCCAAGAGTAAGCAAATGTACAAAATGTTAAAAATGAACAAAAATTTTTGTCTTATAAGACTCCCTTTTTCTTTATTTGTGCACAAAAATGAAGTAGTATGCATGCTTAGATCAAGTTTGCAGAGACGACGTCTCCCAAACACCAAGTAGAGCTTGTCACTCTACTATGGAAGACTGATAGGACTAATGTGCAGACATGCTTGCGGCAGCCTCAGGCTCTCAAGCGCCAAATGGACTAGTCATCCATTATGGAATGATGTCGTAGGGTAACATAGGGATCCTCTACCCGCTAAGAAAAGGACTCATGTATATGCTTTACCTTCTCTACACCATAGTCGAGGACGACTATGATTTCAAGAGAGAGGTAATGTCATAATAATCAATATCTAATTCTCCTAAATGATTTTCTCATATTAAACTGATCATTTAATGTGGGGAAGTGCCAAGGGAGAAAAAGCTAGAATATTGGTTAAGTTAGCAGACCGGCCACAGTAGGGATCCAAAGGAGGGAAAATAGGGATCCAAAGGGGGGCCATCTGCAAAAGAGCCATGTGAAACAATGGGCCAAAAAGACCCTAAGGTTCAGCCCATTAAGACTTCCAAAATGCTAAGGTTCCAAAATTCAAAGGTTGTGTCCAAAGGTCAACCCTAGGGAAAATTGGATGCTTAGTGTGTGCCCTAAAAGTCTTTGCATATCCCTACATGGGAGGGGGCGAGCCCCAAAGCTAGGGGATGAGAGAGAAAGCCACACACACACACACAGGCTCCCTTTACACAAAGGGAATGAGGGACACATGTCAGCTCCCTAGGCCAGATGCCCACAAGGTGTGCCCAATTCCTATTGGAAGACCCTTGAAGTGGACCAATGAGAATTAAGCTAGAGTAAATCTAGTTTAATTAATTTAAAAACATTTAATAAAAGAAACCAATAAGAATTAAGTATCCTAGAAGACTATTGGGCAGTCTCCCAAGGGGTCCAATGAGCATTCAGGAGCCCCATGGCTTGCCTGATTCCTATTGGCCAGGAGGCAAAGGGGTCCAATGAGAGTTTAGTTTAATTATTTAATTACCTAAAGCTCTCACAAAAGGGGAAAGGGGGACACATGTCAGAAGGCTATCACTTATGCTGCTTAATCCCTATTGGCTTGACCTGGGGAGGTCCAATGAGGCAAAAGCCAGACTTATTTAGCAGCTAGGGCTCGCCCAAGAGAGAGGGGGGGCTGATTTTTGCTTGGCATTGACACACACACTCTCACACTTGACCATGTGTGAAGGGAAAATACTCTATCTCCTCCCAAGCTTTAATGGAGAGCTCATCACCTACTCCAAGCTTGTGAGATAGAAGCCTACATCAACACTCTCTTGGCATGTGGATGCAAATCCAACCAAGAGCCAAGCTTCAATGCATGCTCATCTTCTCTACCAAGCTAATTACTAAGCTAAGCTATGCTAATATGAGTGATTATGTGAGGAGATGTACTTCTTTCTCGTAAGATACTTCTTTTTCCTCTCAATCTACTCTCATACCCTGCTAGCTCTCACCATCTTCGAAGGTGTGTGAGGTCTTGGGTCTGAGAACGGGGATAATTCAAGTTGTGTTTGATTAAGTGTTTTGCTTGGTGTATGAAGCTTCCATCTTCATTGCACTAGCTAGTCTTGAAGGAACACAAAGAATTGTATTGTACAATGTCTCTCTTGATGGGAGAAACCATAATACAAAGCCTTTTGGAGGGGGGACCGGCTCCATGCAAATCCGGTCCTCAACTGTTGTCAATAGCTTAATTGCTCTCTCTTTTGAAAGTATTGTCGATGCTATCTAACTAGGTGTTATGCTTTTTGTTGCTCTCTCCACCCAAGCACTCTTGTAAATCTCATTAGGAATCAACTCTAATGAAATGCCCACTATGTTCATGCTAAATTCCGCTACACAAAAGATTTTAGGCCATAAAATGTTACATTGTCATATCAATTGTGCAGTCGTCCAAGCAGCTATCTTCAGCTTCTCTGGGGTTTGACATAGTGAGCAGGTGTTGTATTAGACTTGCCCGATATCTTTGCAAATAATCATATGTATAGTTTTGCACAACACTTTGCAAAATTGAAAGACCACATGGTGAGAAGTCTTGTATAAAGAAAACCAAAACTGACTGAATGCATTGCCAAATGGTTACCTTAGTCATGAAAGGTTTTAATACAAAGTAGCTTTGTAGGACATATTCTGCATGTACTACCTTCCACATAGCTTGCCATAAGCTAGCAATAATCTCTTTATACAGCTGCATAAAGGAGTATCAGGATGTTAGCTTGAGGCTTTCAAATTTACATGGATATCCATAAGAAACATTTTCTGATACATAACACTTATAGCCTAATTTTAGGGTGGGTTCCTTTTATTGAATTGAGCACCCACGCTGTTGGCTGCTCAACATCAAGGCATATGAGAGTCCAGTGATGGTTGTTCTCATAAGGAAAGATGATGACAGTTACTTCCAGCATAGCACAGTGGAGAAACCAACTCTCAAATGTGCCAGATGGATTGTTCTTTTGTCTAATAATCACAGACATTTGTGGATCAAGAAGAAACACCTCTGTGTGGGTGTGCGGTGGAAGTTGACTTTTGATCAAACTGTAGGGAGTGACCTGATTTAGTACACCTATCATTTGAGTTTTCAAAGTTAGCAAAATATTTAAACTTACTTAAGACAAACGTACATAATTGTATCTGATATCTGAGCATCTCTCTCTCTCTCTCTCTCTCTTTCTCTCACTCTCTTTGACTCTCTCGGTGTCTCTCTTTCTCTCTCATACCTTTTAGGTGTCACATACTAACGTATCCGGCAGCATTAAATGACTGAACGTGCGGCATCATGCACATCTAGATTCTATTCTAATCAACATGTGGGGCGCCGCCGTGTGTTACCGTTATACGTGTCTAGAGAGAGAGAGAGAGAGAGAGAGAGATGAAGAGAGAGAGAGAGAGAGAGAGAGAGAGAGAGAGAGAGAGAGAGAGAGAGAGAGAGAGAGAGAGAGAGAGAGAGAGAGAGAGAGAGAGAGAGAGAGAGATGGACAGAGAGAAAGATAGAGAGAGAGGGCAATGGAGCCGATGGCTCCCATGGAGTTTCTGCAAACTCCCCAAACAAAAGGTCATCTCTTTCACTCTCTCTCTCTCTATTTCTAACAATAGCTAGCAGTGTGTGTGTGTGTGTGTGTGTGTGTGTGTGCGGAAACAAACAAACCTATACTGTTGAACACACACACACACACATACACACACAGACAGACACAGATACACAGACACAGACATAGGGGCGCACACAGACACACACACACACATCCACACACTCTCTCTCTGTCTCTCTCTCTTTCTTTCTCTGTACTAAAGGCACGCAAAGACAATCAAGTACTCTTTGGAAGTCTCTACGCGCACCTTTAGTACTATGGAGAGGCAGAGAGAGAGAGAGAGAGAGAGAGAGAGAGAGAGAGAGAGAGAGAGAGAGAGAGAGAGAGAGAGAGAGAGAGAGAGAGAGAGAGAGAGAGGGTGTGTCTGTGTTTTTTGGTGTGCTTTGGAGGGGGAGAGAGAGAGAGAGAGAGAGAGAGAGAGAGAGAGAGTTTTTGTGTGTGTGTGTGTGTTTTGGATGGAGAGAGAGAGAGAGAGAGAGAGAGAGAGAGAGAGAGAGAGAGAGAGAGAGAGAGAACAAAGACTTGACATTGTTTCCTAATGAATAGGATTAAGGTCCAGCAGGCAGAAGAGACTAAAACCGGACCCAGAGCTTGTGCCAGGATTCCAACCTTTATAGGCTCAATTGCTTAGCGTTTCTGCCAAAAGAGCTATTGACTTTTGTCAGGACATTGATCAAGAAGAGTCAATTTGTGAAGATGTCGAAGAGGTCAGGTGGCCAAGAGTATCCCTCACCCTACAAGGGTCCCTCACCCTCTACAGTACTTGTCAAGAAAAATACAAGAAAGAGGAATATAGACTTCTCAGATGATGCACATCTCCCAACAAGCAATCCTTGTGTAAGTAAAGGTAAAGCCAAAGAGGATGTGCCTTCTCTGGAAGACCCAACTGTAACTGATGAGAGGCTGTTCGATTTTGCAGCATCGTGTGGTGCTGGGGACAAATATGATCTAGTTCATTCTATGTTTAATCCAAAATTTGATATTGAAGACCTTTTAGCTCAGCACAGTGAATTCTTGCAGCCCTACAGAGATCAATTTGAACTTATGGTGCAGGTTGAGAGGGTTGTTCTGCCCAGTATGACTGTCGTTCATTTAAATGACTACGGTGGAAAAGGACAGGGACTAAAGAAGTATAGGGAATTACCACCTGCTTGCCAACATTCAACTTGCCCTTTGCACCAAAAAGAGTGCAAACTTATTCAGGAATCCTTTGGCTTTATGATTTACCTGAACAGCCTGTTTGGATTCCTCATGCAGAATCCCGATGAGGTGATAGAGGAGCAGGATGCAGCACTAGACGAAGAATGCGAGGAGACAACACACATACAAGAAGTCGAGGAGGTTGAAGATATAGTCGAATTTGAGGTTGAGGCAATTCAAGTTCAAAGAAGTAAGATGCTCTCTGTGAAAACAACAGAAATCAAACTACCCTTGGATGTCAGTAACTTCACTGAGAAGCATGCTCAGATGATGTTGCCTACTGTGCCTGAGTTCGGGATTGGAGACATGACCTATATCTTTTTACATGATGTGCAAAGAATCTTTTATTTAAGGGAGGACTTCTCCCTGGCTATCATTTCCAGAATCCAAGAGGAGAGGAGTGGATTTGTTTCAGAGGATAGTAGCGATGATGAGGCAATGGAAACATCAGCAAACCAATGGAATGCCTCCGAAGTTGCTTTGAGAAAGCTGAAAAATACAAGGAGACACTACCGGATGAAGCCACCTTCGAATCAATAAGACAAAGCCTAAGACCATCAACAAGTCACAAAGAAGTGGAGGATTGGTTTAACCATTCAAGTCAGGAGTCAACTACATCTGTGGACTTGTGGCAAGAAAACCTCTTTTTGCAGGATGAGAGCTTCATGGTACCTCTCTCTCTCTCTCTCTCTCTCTCTCTCTCTCTCTCTCTCTCTCTCTCTCTCTCACTTACTCAGACATGATATGTGCAGTCTTGGATTGCTAACAAGGATGACTTCCTTCAACGGCAGACTCGGGAGTATCATGGAAGGAATGTGGCCCTAGCACAGTACCTTTCGAAGCTTTGCGAGTCGCCGATAATAGTTTTTCACAATGGAATGTCACAAGAGGGTACAATAGCAACTTACACATTAAAGACACTATCATGCTTCTTGGGTGGACCGATGCTGCCCAAAAGTGTAGATAAAGTCATTCTTGTGGACAAAGTGTTTGCAAAAGATTGTTTTGGTTATTGCCCGAGCTATACGGTGGTCGGGTAGCGTATTACTACACTTACACAGCAATGGCACTAGCTCTTGGCAGACAAAACCCGGATGAACTTTTAGAGTATGGCAAACATCTCATGATTCATTACAAGGGTGATGTGCCAAAAAACAAAATTTGAACCTTCAAAATCTTGATACACTTCAAGGAGCAATTGTATAAGATCATGTATTATAGAAATATAGAATTTTTTTACAATGTCATCCACTCAGAGTATCTTTCTCCACTTGTGGTTCACATACACCATTGTCTCTCTCCACCTTCGTTGACCTTCACAAGCATCGGAGTTGTTGTATGCCATTGATCTTTTAATTTTATTTTGTTGTAAATCTCTGATGGCTTGTGTTGTTGCTGAAGAGGCCAAGACTTCGTTTGCCTGCATTCTATGAATGATTCTACGATAGAACCATTCAAATAGTTCTCTCAAACTGTTAGCTTTGATTCGAGAGCCGCCATGTTGTGTGTGCTTGAAATACGCATTTCTGGCCATGTAATGAGACTTTTCCATCCCTTGGGTATTCCATATGGGTGGGTTCCCATACTTTTGTATTAAATATGGTAAATGATTGAAAATGATTGTTGGATATGAAAACAGATTACTTAAAATGTTTTACACTCACATAGTTACACATAAAAGAGAATCAAATACACAATAATACCATGTGGTGAGTAATCTGGGTGTCTGTCCATGCTGTCTTGAATGATTTCTTTAGAAGGTTGAGATTCTCCTTAAACTTGTTCATATCACCTTGTGACCAGTCATCTTTGTCGCACATAAAAAATAGCATGTCTATCGATCGCCAAACCTCAGCCTTCGCGTTACGAGTAGTTGGTTCTTGATCTTTGACTGCAATATGTAGCTTTTTCCAGCTTTGATACTCTACCTTGCTAACATAAGATGTGTTATATATTTTCCATGTTTTGTTAGCTTCGGATATCGTATTCCTTGGGGTTTAGATAAAAACCTCCGTGCCTTCACCCCACCGATGGATGGTTTGCATGGGACATCCTTCTCAGCAGTTGATCTCTTTTCATCCCGCTGGATTTTCACATTGCCACCATGAAGCCCCATATCCGACAGTCCCAATTCTAAGCACTACAGGGCCACCTGTCGCTCTGCTGACTTCTTGATTTTCCAAGCAAACCCGATATATAAGTAGACCAATTTCTCCACAATTCTACAAAGGGCATGCATTGTACAGATGTGGACATTCACAAGTGGTATTTTCAAAACCGGTCAAAAGGCAGGGTCCTCAATGTGACGTGTTGGAGCTTTTCTCCACCACTTTGGATCCATGACCTTTGCAGGCTCCATGTAGAACAAACACTGCGACTTTTTCATTGCACCCATTCCACAATTATACATGCACTTTAATGTTTTGAGGTCAACTGCAAGATGCCACTGAACTTGAAAGTCTCCCCTTCCATCTAGACGTAGTACCTCTCCCTGCTTAGTCTGTCGATCAATCACCTCCAGAACATTAGTTTGATGGAACACCCAATATAGAATCTCATGATCTTCTTTCTTTACCTGCAACACAAAATAAATGAGACTTAAGTAGATGTGAACATTTGAGCTCAGCTGAGAGTCTCGCTTACCTCAAAGGCACCAAGCCACCATATGTTAGATTCTGATTGAACGCTAAAATACAAAGGATCATCAGTGGGACACTTTGAGAGGGCTCTATTCATTAAAGTAATAGTAACACGCTCTAGCTTCTTGTCTTTAACAAGCTCACACTCATCCAGTTTCAACACAAAATGTAATACCCCTCGTGACTCTTCAAACGTGATGTTGTAAAACTCCACCATTCTCTTCTGCAACATCTGCACGTCCATAAAAATATTATTGAACTCATCATATGCCATGTTTGCTCCATGGCCATTGTAACTTGCTTTAATATGAAACGATTGTCCAAGATATTCTCCCTGTGCGTTGTCAAGAAGTAGGCGGTCTTGCAAGGAAGGCACCGGGCCTCTTGCTGTAAGAGTTTGTGAGGAAGCTCAAGGGTTATGAGAAAGAGCTAAGATGTAGATAACATAGCTTCTAGAGCTAAAGAAGAAATGTAGCCAAGGAAGCCGCTCACTTTTCATTACAAACACACACGTGATGGAGAGAATTCAGGAAAGATAGTCAGAACAAAAAAATTTTGAAAACATCGAGATTACGATCATATCGTATCATGGGTAGGATAAAAGGGTTAATGGATGAGTTAATGATATTTAATCTTTGTTGTCCAAATAAGCTACGGATTGCTCTTTGGAAATGTAGCTTTGTGCTTACTATAATGTATATGTTTTGTCTAGCGATGGGGATTAGTTGTGAGTACAAATCCTCTTGATTCATAATAAAATAACCACACTCACATCAAAAGAGAAGTTATAGTCAATAATAGGTAGTATGATGGGATTTGGTGAGAGAAGTATTTCGTTGAGCCTTTCAGGACCAAAGAGAAACACTATGCGTTGCTGAAAGTGAATCTTTCGACTAATCCAAATGTTGACCCTAATAGATTGCACAGAATGGAAATGAAAGAAATGGCCTCTATGTGGATTATGGTTATTCATCGATGATATACTTAGTATGTTCAAAGATAAAGGTGTGAAAGAAGTGAAAGGAGAAGAAGAAGATAGTTTCTCTCCCAAGCCCTATTGTTGCCCTTAGGCAATAAGGATACTGCGGGGAGAGAAGTACCTGTAGCAAGGAGATTCTAGAGTTTGTGGAAGAGAATGAGAACCTTAAGAGAGAGAGGTGCTTGTGAAAGATGAAGATATGGTTACTAACCTTGTGCACATAATAGTTTCCCGCAAGAAGGTTGTGCCCGTTACATTGACAAGATGGCTGCTTGAATACCTTCCAATGAAACAATTAGGACACAACAAGAGAGATGAAAGGAGGAGTAAAGATAGAATTAGAGATAGATTTAAGTGTGGTGGTGGTATTAAAGATAAATAATGAGAGATAGAGTAGGAGTTAAAGACAAGGATTGGACTAGATATGCAAATGAAAGAAAAACTAGCAACATATATCTTACATGAGAGCAATCGCCACCACCTTAATGGAGAGAGAAGATGAGGGAAGACTTCAGCCTTTCTTCAAGAGAAAGTGTGGCACTAAGATGAGTGTGACACTATGGAATTGAGCTATTCTCACTCACTCATAACTTGCCCCAATGAAGAGAAGGTTGCCCTTTTTATAGGTGAGGGAGCCATGTTTTACATAATCACTTGATTAGGCTAAAGAGTTAACCCAAATCAAATGTTCTTTGGATATTTCTTAAAATGGGCAACATTAGGACTCAAAATATCATGAAATGCAGCATCTTTGGTCGTTGAGGCTCCATGTGCGTGCATGATGTATGTGGGCCCCACCTAGGCATCTTCTGTGTGGTTCTAGCAGGGGGTCCTAACTTGTGTGTCTTAGCCTTCAAGGCATCTTTGAGGTGTCACATTCACATGCTTGTGTCTTTTATCGTCCAAATATCTTATTTTATGGAAAAAGACCAAGATTACCTCTTTTCACTTGATTCACTTGTTTACCATCTCTTCTTGCAGTGTAGTTGTGAGAGAGTTTTTCACCGGTTTCCCTGTAACTTTTGACCTGTATCTCGGATTGACATGCTTCAAAAGAAAAAATTGGCCTACTAAAAGAGCTTGACTTGGTTTTGGCCTTTTCTCCACGCCCTTAGGTCGGGATTTTCAAATTGGGATGGTCCAAGAAGCTTTGGATCTTCCTTTTCATAAAGTCTTTTAGTAGGCCCTTCCCTCTTGTATGTATCCAAGAAGGTATGCATTATTGAAGGGTTATATTATTAAATAAATGTGAAAAGAAGAAAATAATTTATATATGGTAGGGTATAGCTGAGATATTAGAAGAAATATACAAATGCTTTTCCCCCAAACAAAAAGAGGCACAATCATTGATACTTCTCTTGCAGTACTTTCTAATAGTAATGTACATTTATATTACTTCAAAGGTAATACTAAGGTATGGTAGAAAGCTTTTATTTATGCATATGAGTATTATATGAAGTATACTTATGCATCAAAAAGTCACAAGATAAATTGTTTAATGCCCGTTCCCACTATATACGTGCCACAGCACGACATCCACCCCCTCTAAACCTGCACATCCTCCGGCATGTGCCAGCCTCATGGTAACTTTTGAAAGCAATTGTATCCCCTGTCATCCCATGACCTCCCCTAGGATCATATGGGTAACTCAAAAACTTGTATTGTACTAAGCATTGAGATTCTCCGCATCTTTTAATTCCTCTCGGATTAGAAGGAATTGTTATATAAATCTGTCTCCAAAACATCTGTAACAAATCTCCATTATGCGCAAAATCTTCATGACGTAGAGACATAAGTTCCTCATCCTCCTCTTCAAAAAACACTTCTAGGCTTCCTGTAATACACTTGAAAGATTCTTGAAACTGCACTTTAACCTTCTCACCAACCTCTAAATCCATATGTACCTCTTTCGCATAGAAGTCTGAATCTGCACCTTCATTCTCAAAAGAATCCTCTAGATAGCCTTTCTCAACATCGAGAGAAACCTCAGAAATATGCATGGTAAACCTCTCATCAGTTCTCTCACGTTTTACCGAATACCACTTTAGCTTTACATCATAAAACTTTGCATACCTCTCAAATATGGTGTCTAATTCCCTTTCCAAATCATCCTGGTAGGTATGCTCCTGGTCACTTGGTACCGACTGCTCAAAAACCTCCTTGGAGTTAGTCTCTGACACAATATCTTCACCCCTTCTTCCTTTCTGACCCATCGCTAAATTATCTTTAACTGAATCATGTCTCCACTCATCTAGGGAGAACCCTTCTTCATTACATGACTCTGATGTTAGCATAGAGCTCGCATCCTCTTCTTGCTTCAAGGCATCACCATGTATACCCTTCCTATCCATAGCAGATAGATGCTCACAAACCTGATTGCAATTTATACCCTGTGACACAAGACCTAAATCCCTTTTATGCCTCAGATATTGTTTGCATACCTGTAGGCAACTGAAATTCTATATAGTAGGCATTTTATGGCAAGCATCTTTATTTGCATCTTCACGCAGATCAGAAATATCACCCCAATCACAGACCATATCCGAAGAGGTTTCTTGCTCTTCTAATCTATCCTCTGATGTCACTTCAACCTGTATAGCATTCCCAAACATTTCTCTATCTTTGATTTGTGAATCTTGAAGATTCATAGCTTCATCCGCAGAACCCCAATCCTCATGCAGAGAATCTGTATCTGTCATTCCTTCCTCTACCATGGAATTGTGAAAGCTTCCTGCATCTAGCTCTAAATAAGGCACAATTTCATGAGTCATCTGCTACCCCATATATACAAGACATACATATTACTATGTCAATGCACTCCTCTTCTTCCACCTCGTCTAGCTGAGGTACTTCACAATCCGCAATGCTACTAGCAGAGCTATACTCACAAAGGAAGAGATTTTCAGTCACCCCCTCTAAATTAGCACTTTTGCAGCTAGGCATATCCATTTGGGTAGTACCACATGCATCAGAATCGCATAGGAAAGCATTGATAATGACTTCTTCATCCTGGTATATGTCTTCAACAGAGGCATCTGGCTCTTCTAAACTTGGTAAAAGTTCCTGGATCTGCTCAAAAGTAGATTGTAGCACATCACTAATATAGCCGTCTTTCACCTGTTTTCCCTTCACATCCTCTGTCAAAACCATAGAATCCTCATCCTTGTATATACACTCATGTGCATCTTCAAACGAATCAAAAGGAGCGTCCAAATCATCTATCATAGCCGACGAGTTTGCATCATCCTCTAAGTCGCTTTGAGCCATTTCAGGCGCTTGGATAGCATCATGAGAGTCATTATCTTGAGATATGAAGGTTACAAGACCCAAACATGCATAAATAGCTTCCACTATGTCTGCTTCATCTGCATACAATAAATTTGCATCTTGCAAAAGATATGCATCTATTACTGCTTCTAAATTAGCCTGTATGGATGTGTTGACACTTGCATGGCTTATAGGAGACACCAACTCTAGTTGGTCACATCCACTTCCACTCTGCTCCATCTCTTGGTCTTGATGTTCCAAACATACCTGTGTTATAGTTGTAGAAAACTCACCCCAGTTGCTTGCATATACACTTGCATAGTCTTGAACTTGGTGCTTGAAATCGTCACTCACAAGTTCAACAAATGCTGCAATCATCCGAGCTTGTGGAATTGCTTGAAGCCTCATCTCTGTCACATAGCACTCAAGATATCCTTCTGGATCATAGCCTTCGAATATATTAAGCTCATTATATACGGATTGCCTAGCGCTTTTAATCCCTTCTTGAATCCGGTCTTCTTCTTCAATCCATTTGCATATGTCTTCAAGCTCTTTCATTTCAGCATATAGCTGCTCCACTTTGCTAGCCATGTTTATGTACTCTCACCCCGGCTTGTTCGCGTCCGGTTCACCAAAAATATGTCAAGAAGTAGGCGGTCTTGCCGGGAAGGCACCGGGCCTCTTGCTATGAGAGTTTGTGAGGAAGCTCAAGGGTTATGAGAAAGAGCTAAGATGTAGATAACATAGCTTCTAGAGCTAAAGAAGAAATGTAGCCAAAGAAGCCGCTCACTTTTCCTTACAAACACACACGTGATGGAGAGAATTCATGAAAGATAGTCAGAACAAAACAAAAATGAAAACATCGAGATTACGATCATATCGTATCATGGGTAGGATAAAAGGGTTAATGGATGAGTTAATGATATTTAATCTTTGTTGTCCAAATAAGCTACGGATTGCTCTTTGGAACTGTAGCTTTGTGCTTACTATGATGTATATGTTTTGTCTAGCGATGGGGATTAGTTGTGAGTACAAATCCTCTTGATTCATAATAAAATAACCACACTCACATCAAAAGAGAAGTTATAGTCAATAATAGGTAGTATGACGGGATCTGGTGAGAGAAGTATTTCGTTGAGCCTTTCAGGACCAAAGAGAAACACTATGCGTTGCTGAAAGCGAATCTTTCGACTAATCCAAATGTTGACCCTAATAGATTGCACAGAATGGAAATGAAAGAAATCGCCTCTATGTAGATTATGGTTATTCATCGATGATATACTTAGTATGTTCAAAGATAAAGGTGTGAAAGAAGTGAAAGGAGAAGAAGAAGAGAGTTTCTCTCCCAAGCCCTATTGTTGCCCTTAGGCAATAAGGATACTGCGGGGAGAGAAGTACCTGTAGCAAGGAGATTCTAGAGTTTGTGGAAGAGAATGAGAACCTTAAGAGAGAGAGGTGCTTGTGAAAGATGAAGATATGATTACTAACCTTGTGCACATAATTGTTTCCCGCAAGAAGGTTGTGCCCGTTACATTGACAAGATGGCTGCTTGAATACCTTCCAATGAAACAATTAGGACACAACAAGAGAGATGAAAGGAGGAGTAAAGATAGAATTAGAGATAGATTTAAGTGTGGTGGTGGTATTAAAGATAAATAATGAGAGATAGAGAAGGAGTTAAAGACAAGGATTGGACTAGATATGCAAATGAAAGAAATACTAGCAACATATATCTTACATGAGAGCAATCGCCACCACCTTAATGGAGAGAGAAGATGAGGCAAGACTTCAGCCTTTCTTCAAGAGAAAGTGTGGCACTAAGATGAGTGTGACACTATGGAATTGAGCTATTCTCACTCACTCATAACTTGCCCCAATGAAGAGAAGGTTGCCCTTTTTATTGGTGAGGGAGCCATGTTTTACATAATCACTTGATTAGGCTAAAGAGTTAACCCAAATCAAATGTTCTTTGGATATTTCTTAAAATGAGCAATATAAGGACTCAAAATATCATGAAATTCTGCTGCAAGGCTTCTACTTATAAGTGGCTTCAATCTCTTTCCTATATTGGCTTTCGGGTCAATGTTTTCCTTGTCAAGATAGATTGAATCTCCACATGAAGACAATGCATAATTAAATAACAAAAAATTTACTTAACTAACACTATTTAGACACATGAAAAGAATGCATAACTAGAAAAACAAAAAATTTACTTAACTAAGACTATTTAGTGAACCAAGAAGCATCACCTTAATGCTTGGATTCTTTTCTTGAGACCCCCGGATGCAACTTGCAATGTTTCAAGATTGCGCAATTTCTTCTTTTGGATATGACCACCCAAGATGGTGTCCTTCATTTGACAACTTCGTACCTTTCCTTTCATTTCGTGTACCTCTGTTTTGTGTTCCAAAATGGTAACCTGATCTGTAGAATGCAAATGTGAAAGACGAACAATCTCACATTGTTGAGCTGCAAATGACCTCCGAAATTTCCTAATTTAATGACTCAAATCGAGGAAGGGATCAAAGAACTAGAAATGCCTCAGCTAAACACTAATCCAGTGCCTTTAAACAAGGTAGGAGAGTATTATGAGGGAGAAAATGGGAACACTACTCTTCCTGTAGAATTCCAAGGTGTAAAAACCATGGCAATCCTTGACAGTGGAGCTAGCATTTTGATCGCAACAAAAGAGGTCTGGAAAAAATGGGGAAAACCAGCAGTGAGGGCTACAAGGATGAAACTGCAACTTGCAGACAGACACATGGAAAGGCCCATAGGACTGCTAGAAAAAGTAGTTGTTACTTCTTGTGGAATTGAATATGCGCAAGCCTTTGCTATTGTTGAATTTGGCAAGAAGAACAACTATGATATCATTCTAGGAAGACCATTCATGCGACAATTGAAAATGGTACAAGACTGGGGATATGACCATATCTACCTGAGACATATGGAAACCACAAAAAGGGTAAATTTGAAGGACCATATCTACAAAAATGTGACAATAACACCTATGGTAGAGTTTGATTCCGCTACTGTATAGCAGGATCAGAACTTCCATCATGGTTGGAAAAGCCTAAAGAACTGTGGAGCTTCACAATGCGGAAGCTTAACATGAGAGAAAGGCATCCTAGAAAGGGCAATTGAAGATGAGGATGATATCCCAAAACCCTTTCCTGAGGAAGAATTAGAGCCACATGGATGGGAACACATATTGGCTACTCTGGATGTGTGCGCTATTCAAGAAAGTCCAACAACGAAGTTTTGTGATGAAGATGGCTTTGATGTTGTTCCTTACTTTGTAGTGAGTGTAATTCAAGAAAACAAAGACAAAGAAGAAGACGAGTTGTACGACTCTGTAGAACACTTGGAGCTTCAAGAAGATATCAACAAAGGAAGTCTGGACGACACAGCATGTGACAAGAACAAAACTTTAACTAATGAACGGTTTCATGATTGTCCAGATCAAAAACCCAAGAACCAGTGTCACCAATACAAGCATAAAGTGCATCAAAAGTGGATTCCAAAATCCTCGGTGGAAATGCAACTGCAACAAGCATCCTCATACGTGACTCCCATACATGAAGAAAAGACTCAACCAAAAAGAACACAACCATGTCAATGAGCTAACAACGCTCTAATCAAGTGGATCACAAAGTCATCCCAAAAACAACAACTCAAGGGCAAACAAACAGTATCTTTCCATAACCACCCAAACTACAAAGAGAAAGTGCTAGAATGCAACCTTGCGAAGGATAGCAATGATAGTGATGATTCTTATGACATTCCTTACCAGAAACTCAGGTCATCACCATCACTAGCAACTTCAGTAACAACCAAGGATGGCCAAAAGAAAATAACAACGAGTAAGAACCAAAAAGTTTGACAAATCTGGATACCAAAGAGCCAGATTGGCCAAAAACATGTATGGATCAAGAAAATGCAGATCTTTGATGAAAAATCACAAGATCCACTGCCATCACAAAAACAGTCGAAGCTTGCAAGAGAATCTAGGAAAAACACAAAGTCGCAAGCTTTCGCAACTCAGATTTGGGTTTCAAAGAAGTTGACACAAGCACAAAGATGTCAAGGGTTCATTTGGATTCCAAAATGATTAAATGGTCAACTCCCAAAGTATCAACTCCCAACGTCTAAATCTCATCCTCAACCAAGAGTACAAGACCTGAAGGAAAGACCGTTGAAGACTCACACAAAAACAAGGTGGATCCCAAAGAGGTCTCTTCAAACACAAACAAAGCAGGGACAAGTATGGGTTCCCAAACCAGAATCACCAACAAAACAACCAAAAATCACGAAGAAGTGGGTCCCAAAGGATACCAAAAACACTACTGTTACTGCACCGTCGCTTGAATTCTTTCAATTCCTCCTACAGTTACAATATAGTTAGAAGAGAGCACTTCACTCAGTTCAAGCCAAAACCCACTCTAAGGAACAATGCCAAATACAAAAACCAACAATAAGGCTAAGTGGATTCCAAAGAAGTATCAAACAGATAAGGAAGCCTTCAAAAAATCTCTACAACCTTCCATCAAGCAAACAACATAGGAGCTTCAATGAACATTACATTTCTTAGAATAGGAAGCCTCACTAGCAAATGCTAATAAGCAAATTTCCTATACCCGTATCTTGCACAACATATATCTTTTCCATGAATTGACTGTGTATGCATAATAGGGCTACATTACAAGGCCTACATAGGTACATTTTTTGATTGCCCAAGCACAACACATACCCTTGGCGATACCCTGTCATCAAGGAGGACTCCAAATAGGAGGGGGGGAGGCATTCTAGATGTGGACCTAATATATGAATATTAGAGGGCAATGTTTTGGGAGTTGTATTGAATTTTTGCGTTTGATTGTGGTGATTTCTTGACAAAATTCATAGTATATGCCCTCATAGTAGAGTTACAAGAGAAGTACGGCGACAAAAGTCATATATGAGGGCCTAGGGACATTGTATAGTGTACATAGCCTTTATGATTCTATTAACTTGATTTTTCTTTTTGAGTTGAGTTTATTTTTGGTTTTATTAGGTCATTTTTGAGTTTTTCTTGAGAAAACAATTTTTTTAAAAAAATTTCCATAATCTAGATGAAGAAAAGACTGAAGAGATGTCGAGCAGTACAAAGAGAAGAAGGTACAGGAATGTAAAAGGTGAGAAAAGGATGCCAATCAGTCTTCAACAACAGCATGAGGTAAAAAATGACTGAGAATGGTCATCAAACTCCAGGATGGCCTACAAGGACAAAGAAACTTAATGATGCGACTAAACAAAAGCACCCATCAAGTGTAAAGTTGGCTATCATGCGACTACAAGGCCATATATAGGGAGTAGATCTTTATATTTTAGATCTTCTATCATATATGTGACTTAATGAAGCTTAACAAACAAAAGGGACTAACAGTACTAATAAGAACAGAAGGGGCAGAAACGACAATTCACCCATCTATCATAATAGCTGTCTACAAAAGCAACTAGGGATCACGCCAAATTCTGGTCTTTATCATTGGTTCTACATGTGTTCGGTAGCTTGAAAGTGCAAGAGATGGAAAAAGTTATCTTGTATACCAAATACAAGCCCAAATCAAGCCAAACTTTGTCAAGAGGCTATGCATATAGAGTATAATCAAAGGGTTTAAAATAAAAATAAAAATAAAAACATCTAACCCTTAGCCAAAGATGCATTTTTTCAAATCTAAAGCGATGATAGACATCTACATACCACGTACATCATGTATATGAATTTTGAGGACAAATGGACGATGATAGCTCATAGATGGTCATCTATCACGAATGATGTCAGATAAAGCCCTTTTAAAGAAAGTTACTAACTTGGGGAACTCACTGGGGTTTGTCGGGCTAAAATTAAGTCATGTATCAAGTAGAAGCAGCATAATGATTTACAAAACTCACAAAAGATAACAATGGTAAATACGGCTTTGATCACCTTGATGCAGGCACAAGGAAGTCACCAATGAAGAAAAGCAGACAGAAATGGTATACAAAACCAACCTTCACAGGGTTACATATCTTGTCCTTGATGAGGCGGATCAAATGCTAGACATGGATTTTGAACCTCAAGTCAAAATAAAATTTATCTCCCAGATTCGGCCTGAAAAACACACTTTGCATTGAAGTGTAACTTGGCCTAAAAAAGTTGAAGGTTAAGCCAGACAATTTCTACAGAATCCTCACAAAGTTGTCATTGGCTCACAAAATCTGAAAGACAATCACTCAATTCTACAAATTGAAGAAGTCGTTTCTGAGAATCACAAATACTTAGAATTGATAGATTTGCTGGAGCAAGTGATGGATGGAGCTTTCTCTATCCATGATAATAAGAGTCAAGCTGGACCAGATTGGGTTCTTTCTGAATTTAGATATGGCAATAGACTTATAATGACAGAAACAAATGCTGCACCTGAGCATGGATGTGAAGGACATAAAGTTTTGTCATCAATTATGATTTTCATGAATCATGTGAATACTATGTACATCGGATTGGACGAATAGGACGAGCTCGTGCAAAAGCTATAGCCCATACTTTCTTCACGATAGCAAAACATCAATAAAGACCGCACAGACATTGACAACAAGGTCATGTCAGGGACGACATGATTGCGGAGGGGAGGAGTGTTGACGGCTAGGTCAACAACACGACATAACTCAACAAAGCCTTATTCTTTGAGAGTTATGGAGTGCTGCGGATTATGTTCATAAACATCATTTGTAATAAGTAGGTAGTCCAGCAGCAGAAGCTGGGGTGCAATGGCACTTCAAAATTGTAAATACCAAGCCATTTGACCCCTCAAACTCTATTTTAGGTTTAAGCTAAGGTGGCCTTAGTATATAAGGTACCTAGGTCAATTTTGTAACAAGACAACTTTTATCATAATCAGAGTTTTAGCGCGCCGTCTACTGTGTGTGAGAGAGGAAGAGAGAGAGTGTGAGCTTCATCCTAGTGCTACTCCCCGCTTGTTCATCGGATTGTGGATCTGATTGCACCATCGCGCTAGCCTCAGCAAGAGCTACATGACACTGCCAAGCATTCCTCCCAGAACAAAGCAAACGTGCTCGTGCATCTACGAGCTATTTGCGGCTGTAAGTATATCAAACGATGTTTTTTTTTTGCCTGCAAATATTCATTAGAACCATGGTGACATAAGCTACACATAGGTACTCATAGATTTTGGTTTCGGGCACTTCCAAAGTTCTACTCTGTTTTTATACGCGATTTCCACAGATGGGTCTAGAGCTAGGATTTTGAGTGTAGAGGCTTAGGGACAGGTGTATCCTAGTGAGGGGATGGTGTTCCTTAAGTTTTGTACAATTCTGGCATGGTTTAGTGAATCTCCTTCCGTTTATGTGTATGTGCTTAGGTGGTGTAGTTGAAAGCAATTAGATTCTAGGTTGTGGTTTAGTTGGCCTCCCAGAATGTTGTATGTGTAGGATGGTCTGAACCTGACAAGCTAACAAGATTTCCTCCGTGTGCCTATTGTGTCATTTGTGTCCTCAATTGACATTATGTTGATCTAGGTTGTGTTGCATGCACTTTATAGGTGGTGTGATTCGCTCTCGCAACACATCCACTGTAGAAGAATCAAAGGAATAAGCCTTAGTGCATGTGCCCACATATTACAAAGAGCTAAGTGGATATATGGCTAGTTTAACATACTATCCACCCAAGAGCCAAAAGTGCCAAAACCTTGGAGCATGATTGGGAATTTTGGAGAAGGAAGATACAACTTAGATAAGAGAACATTATTTCTCATAGAAAATGGGGGATTAGCGGGATCAAGAACTGCCTATCAACATACACTTTCTCAAGGAGCACCTCAAAAAACCAAGGGGCTATGCTATAAGTGTGGTAGAGACCACTGGATGAGAGACTGTCCTCATGACAAAATCATTAGGGTGAATTTATATTTCAGAAAGTGTGGAGTCACCCATTTGATCCCTAATTTCCCAAAGAACCCGAACAAAGGAGAAAAAGCAACATTGAACATGCTTAGGGAAATCCCGTCGAGTAGTAAGACCATATTAGGTATTTTGGTAAGAATATCACATTATGGGAATTTCCAAATTGACCACATTCATGTAATTTTGGGAATTATCCACTTAAAGTGGGAAAATGCAAAGAATACGTGTTGATTTATGGTTGGTAAATAGAGTAAAAATCGTAATGGATTGTGGTGTTGACAAATACCAAAAGTCAAGAGGATGCACTACACATGAACTCTTATAGATATTTCAAATTACACAATACAAATGAAGATACAAATAAAGATCTTGTTTAGAAAATTGACTTGTAAAGAGTCACAATAGAAGCTCCAAATAAATTTACTCCATGTTTGATACCACATCTACACTTTGATCCAAGCGTGGTTGATGTATACACATGAGGCCTTCTTTGGATTTTGGAGCATGCCTTTCTAGAATCTTAATTCTAGAAAATGGTCATTCTTTGTTGGGTCTCCAAGACCAAACAATTGCATCTACAGTTTTCCACACTTAGGGATCTTTATAGTTGACAACCCAAAAACCCTTCCAACAATTTTTGTAAGCTTGAGCATCTATCATCCCACTCTTTCTCGCACAAGGTGCCCAATATTGGATCAATATTTTTCTGTAGTTTGGTGATGTAGGCTCATTATCAATGTCAGATAGAGCCACTGCAAGCCAAACTGGATAGATTTCTATTTCATTTGGAACTAGCATAACAATGTGACCTTGATGCACATGACACATAGGGTCAAAATGTTCCCTTGGTCTATCTTGCTGAGGCCCACAAAAATGGTCATTCAACTCCTCAAGGCCTAGGAATTGTTCTGCTCCTTGTTGTAAACTCCTTGTAGTGCTTTGTAGGTTACTAAATTCTTGAGTTTTTGGCGAAAACATTTCATACAAGACTCCCTCTGATATGATTGGTTTTCTGATCTCTTTAATTACCTTGCTCCAATAATCTATAGTACCGCGATACACTTGAGACACTTCCTAAATATTGCTAGAACTTTATATAGTTCTTCAACCCTAAAATCACCTCTTCATGAGCCTTGACATATTCCACCACTGGTACACAAGGTGGATCTCCATGCAGTAGCATTGGCTTTCCTTTTGTGTCTATTTTCCAAAGGCACATACTTCCACTCCAACTTGAAACACCTACATGTGCCTTATATTGCATCATTGGTGTCTCATCCTGCATAAAGGACCTAAATTGAAGTGGCTTGGAATGGATAACAAGCATGTCTTTTCCATCACAAAGATAGCCATCAAAAATTGCTTGAAATCAAGGATCTTTGTGAGAAAAGATGGATGGAGATGAAGATGAGTTGTTTTGTAATGTTTCCATCAAATGTGGCAAAGTATAGGTTTGTGTAACTCTCAACTTCTCTAAAAACCTAATAAACATAGCATCTATGTTCTCATGTGTATGCCCAACCATTAAAAATCCTAGCTGGATGCTTTTGAAAACCCCCCTTGAAACAAGCATTGCCAAATAAGTATTGATTCTTGTTTTCCCCTGCACAATTATCCAATTGTAGCAACAGGTTCTTTGGCAGCTTGCAAAATGTTGATCCCAATTCCTCCTTTGCAATTTTAGATGATTCCAGAATGGGATTTTTTCCATCACTCAAGTTGTGGTAGTCCAAAGCTTCCCTTGCGTTGCAAGGATTTAGTCGTGCAACAATGCCCCTTGAAAGTCCCATTTGTTACTAGATCACCAAGAGGGTGCTCATCTATCCTCTTTAGGTTATGTAAGCAATTAGCAATTGAGACAATTGTAAGATTTGGATCAGCTAGCCACAAACCATTCAAGACAAAGTGGCCGTAATGACCTTGTCCATGTCCACCAATGATCATTCCTTTAAATGCCACCTATGAACTGTATCCTGATGTTACACCCTTAGGAGCGATGTGTAATCTTGGAATGGAAGTCTTCTTTTGATCCATCTTATCATGGATCATGCATACATATTTTTGTGTTTGAGTTACAGAATGTGTGCCATGCATAATATAGACTCCTGCAACTCTTTTGTTGTGCCATGTGAGCTTCTCTCTCCCTCAAGAGAAGAGTTCTCTCCTCAAGATAAGAGTTCTCTCCTCAAGAGAGGGTTTAGCTTCTAACCTTGCTTTGATTGAGCTACAAATATTGCACTTAGAGAACTATCTTGTGTTGTTAAGCTGACACATGGGTACTCTTTGTTCCAAATTCTACCAAAAGAAGACACGGATACTTCTCTCATAGCCCATTTGGCCGAGTGTTGTGTTTATTTCACTTAAAATATCTACTTGTTTGTACATTGATGGAATCACTAATTGAGTCTCCCTCGAGCCATCTAGTAGTGTTCTACTTCTATGTGGCATCTTCTTTGAGTTGTTATCCACAAACTCATTTAGCAATGCTCGTGCTAAACTAGTATGTTGAAGTCCTCTTCTCAATGTACATGTGTTCCCATGCACATAATGGCATACACCATTTTCAAACTTTTCCTTGTAGCGGTAAAATGATGTCTTTGGTATTCCATGTAGCTCATAGCATGCTCTACAGCAAACAATGGAGCCATATACCTTGAACTTGTATTGCATCTTCTCATCTTTATGATAGCATATAGAAAGAACATCATAAACATAATTAGTGCATGCTTTTTTAGACTGTCCCCAAAATTCTTGTCGCAACCTTGTCATGATATCACAATTTGCAAGCCGGCAATATTTTTTACACAATAATCAATGCATGAAACCCTTTGAATTGATTCATTTGATAGATAAAAAGTAGAAGTTGGTGTTGCTCTTCTTTTTTGAGTCCTATTGATGAAAGTATATCGTCTCTTCCTTGACAACTAGACAACATTGTTCCATCAAGGTTTCTCCCAGCATTTTTGTCATTGGACACATCCTCGCATCTTGCATGCATACCATCAATTGGAACAAAGCATTGTAAGGGGCTTCCATTCAAGAGTGTTTTCTCCTTGACGGGCCACTTTATCAAAGTGATGCTACCCACTTCTGTTGCATCCTCAATTCTTACATTTGCTTTTTCAATACCCACACAATCATGAACAAGTTCTTGAAAGTTGACATAATCATGCAGAAATGCATATAATATGGTCCCTTCATTCACAGTTTGCATCATTGTATCGTCCTTTAAAAGGACCCTCTGATGTCTCCAAGATTCTCGGATTGATGTTTCCAATTTTGGGCTTGCTATATGTATTGCATCTTTAACTAGAGAATCAGAACGATCCCCTTCTTCATCATTATTGTATCTTTCAGTTGTGTCAATGAAGTTGCCATTTATTATAAAAGATTGCAAAATAATTTTTGGCCACCAACCGGCACTCCATAATGAGCCTTGGAGAGATGAAGTATCCATTGTTGAAAATGGTAGGACCACATCCTTCAAGTATTCCTCCACTAGTATGGATACACTTCCTTGCCCTATCTTTGTACCACCACAAGTGGAATCTAGATCTGTTCTACACATCCAACCAATTCCAGCAGTTTCATTGTCAAGAATAATATGCACTTTATCCCCAGATTCAAAGTCCATCTTGTGAGTGAGAAAGATGACCTTGTTAAATCCACAGTCACATATAAATTACCTTTGATCAAAATTTACATTGTCCATTACACAAAATACACGAGGATATGAATACTATAATTCCACCATAACTAATGGGATGAGTGCCAATCAAGTCTACACTGAACAATTGACTAATCTTGTTCCTCAATTGTCTCAATTTAATGGGGCTTGACTTGGATGGGTGGAGGACCTCAAGTACTAATCCCCCATGCTACAACATGCACAATATTTGCATAGGTTGGACAAGTGGTGGACTTTGATATACACAACCCATCAATCTTGTATCAATGCTCAATACCTTATATTAAGAAGTGAAAGACCTTGCTCTTTTAATGGAGTCAATATTGGACTTGAGGGATGGACGAGCTTGTGGTTATAGAAAAGAGAACCCCCTTGCTATATTAGAGAACAAATAGCACAAGTATTAAACCTATTTTTAATGCCCATTTCCACCAATAAACTACTGTAGGACCTGTTTCTCAATGTCCAAGTAGTCCTTGAGGCTTTCAATGGAAGCAAGGCTGGATAAGTTGTAGGTCTTGAAACCAAAACCCCCTTGATGTATTAAAGCATAGCTTGGAAAAATGGTGGACCTATGTGTAGTGACCAATGTCCAAGGTGAACTATTGTACAACCTTGCTTTTCAAAGCAAGGTTGAACAAGTGGTGGACCAAGTTTTGAATCTTGAGACCAAAAACCGCTTGATGTATCCAATCAAGTGTTGGATCTTGAGACCAAAAGATCCTTGATGTTTTAGACCATAGGTTGGACAAGTGGTGGACCTAGTTCAAATGGCCAATGTCCAAGGCTAGGTGGACTACTACAACTTTAGACTACTACATATTAGCATAGCTTGGACAAGTGGTGGACCTATTTGTAATGACTAATGTCCAGGGTGAGCTATTATAGGACTTTCCTTGTAAAAAAAAGGGTTGGACAAGTGATAAACCAAGTGAGAGCATAGCTTGGACAAGTGGTGGACCTAGATCTAATGGCCAATGGTAAAGTAGGAGTTTTCTAAAGCAAGGCTTGACAAGCAATGGACCAAGTGACGAATCTTGATACAAGAACCCCCTAGAGCATAGCTTGGACAAGTGGACCTAGTTGTAATGGCCAATGTTAATTGTTAGATATTGAAGAAACCCAAGAGCATAGCTTGGACAAGTGGTGGACCTAGTTGTAATGGCCGATATCCAAGGTGAAGTATTTGTCTTTTTGTGTGTATTTCCTTTCTCTAATTTTATGGTTGCAATTCAAATTAGAGCATGCAATAGCTCAAAACAAAAGTATAGTTTGGGAGGATCTTGGCACACTTTGCAGCACAGTGTTTGACCTCCAAAATAAGCAATTTTCATCATGGCCAAAATAAGCTAGTCTCATATATCAAAGACGAAGATCATGATCAAGAACAAGGCCAAGGCCAATTGGGGCTCTTTGTTTCTCACAATTCAATGTACCTTAGGTTTTTTTCTCAAAATAATTCACTTTGGGTTTTCTTCAAAAACTAGATTTTTATGCATATTCTTTATTTAAAATATTTAAAATCTTTTTTAATAATTTTAAATTTAAGTTTAATTATTCAATAAAATTTTAACTTTAATAATTTAAATATTTTTAATTATATTTATAGTTTTTAAATTCTAATTATAATAGTGCCTAAAATAAGAATAAAAAATTTGACTCAATGACATGCACGGACATAGAGTTTCAGAATGTGTTCTAGGTCATTTAGAACCTTTGGTCAAGGGGTGGGAGCCACTTCTCGCCTCCCGACACGATTGTCGGGCGGGGTCCAAGGCAGCGCTCTGCGCGGGGTCAAGGGGCGGCATTTTTTTAATAAAAGGTACTTCTTACATTAGAGTTACACATGGAGTGGCCCCTTTGTAGCCAAATTTCATTAATTTTGGCCAATTGTGAATCGATGTCTCATACTAAATTGTGGTCTTAATTGCTTACGTGGCATTTATATAAACCTAGTAGAAAGAAAGAGCATAGACGTTTCACGCACCACTCATAGAGAAAGCAATAGAGCACACTAGCATCATACACAGGCAGGAACACTTGCAGACAAGAATAATCACGGGCAACATCACATAGGCAAAATCACACACATAGACAGTGCACACAGACATCTCACACGCAGGCATCGCACACACACGTACAACATTTGTGCACACATTTTGTCTAGCATAGTCTATCCAGGGTGTGAAGGCAACATTGCACATAGCATGTACAGAACCACAACATCTAGCATACTACAGGCATGTAACAACACGTATATCTCTCCCTCCCTGTCTATGTGTTTTTGTGTGTTTCTCCCTACCTCTCTGTCTCACTGTACTTCTGTGTGTTTCTCTTGCGTGCTCACACACAATAATTTCTCTTCAAGATACAAGAACACACAGACCAAGTCTGTCATCATGCTCTCTGGCCTCTTCTCTCATTGCGCAGATTCATTGATTTTTACATGTATTTGCCTATATTACATGACCATATGATGTAATTTATTCTTGTGTATGTATGTATGTGTGTTATTTCATTCTCAGATTTATGCTTGCATAATGTAGATACATGATAAGATGCACAAAAAGAATACATGCATAAGCAGAGATAATTAAAACATTGAAATGCTTGTAAACTGAATAAGTGACTTGTGTGGTCTATTCAGGTTGTTTCTTACACAAAAGTGGTGAATCTTTGTTGAGTTTCTTTTCCTCTAATCTGCTTGTAAATCTGATTGCAAGTTTTGCTTCTCAACAAAAGTAGCCTAGTCTACATCTATGCATATTGGAAATAAATGGTTGAAATGTGGGCAAACAAAGAATAATACATGTAAACTAAAATTGCCTCCTATTGGGATATAAAGAAATGGTTCACTTTTTTTGAATGAATATTTACATTGGAAGTTTCTACCTCTTTGATAATCTAGGCTAAAGATGTTGGCGTTTTTCTCTGGATATAGTTTGTGCAAGTAGTGCCTGTTGTGTAGGTTGGACAAATGGTAGACCTTGAGGCAAGTAGACTATAAGGACCTCAAAACAACACCCTTTTATTCAACCCTTCTTTGTGTATAGGTTGGACAAGTGGTGATTTGAGGTGAGTTAATTTGAATTCAGGTGGGATAGCTACATTAAACAAAGCTAGCTTCTAGATATTTTGAATTTAGGCGGGATAGTTACATTAAACATAATTCAAATCTAGGTGGGAAATTTTGAATTAAGGTGGGATAATCAAAGAACATTGGCCGTTACATTTTAAATCTCAGCGGTAAAATTTAATATTGGGCGGAAATTTTGAAATAAAGGGGTGAATTTGAATTAAAGTGGGAAAATTTTGAATTCAAGGTTGGACAAGTGGTGGACCTTGTACAGAGAGCAATGAAATATAGGTTGGACATGGACAATGGTGGACCTTGATGTACAACACATGATGTACAATATATGTTTCAAATGAGCCTAGCTTAGATTGTGGGGACCTAGCTTAGAAAGGTGATTTCCATGTTCCAATGGATCTTAGCTTGGACACATGGTGAAGACTAGCTTGGACACATGGTGGATCTTGCTTCTATCCCATTTTTCAATAGAGTTAATTTGGACAAGTAGCAGGCCTAGTTTATACATCCATTGCACCTTGCATCTCTAAAGGTTGGACAAGTGGTGGCCCTTTGGGTTTAACCACACATTGTTTATGTAGCCTAGATTGCACAAGCGGTGAACCTTTGCTTCCCTCCATGTTTCAAGGTAGCCTCGACTGGACAAGTGGTTTACCAAGTACAATGAAGCCTAGCTTGGACACTTGGTGGAGCTTTCTTCTACCTTATATCTCAACAGAACTAGCTTGGACAAGTGGTGGAGCTTGGAACTAAAAGCCCCCATGTACAACATACCATGGATTTTCCAAGTGGTGAGAAATAATATGGTAGCTTGTATGTAGCTTGGACAAGTGGTGGGTCTCGTAACAAAATTATCCATGTACAAGCACATCAAGGGTTTCCCAATTGGTGAGAAACAATATCATTCATGGTTGTCCCTAGCTTCAACAAGTGGTGGAGTTCTAGCTTAGACAAGTGGTTTCCCATGTTGCAATGGTGCCTAGCTTGGACACATGGTGGAGCTTTCTTCTATCCCATGTTTCAATAGAGTTAGCTTGGACAAGTGGTGGAGCTTGGAGCAGAACTCTCCATGTACAACATATCATGGGTTTTGCCAATGATGATATCGTAGCCTGGAGGTAGCTTGGACCAGGAGCGAGCCTTGTAACAAAAATTTTCATGTAAAATACACCATGATTTTCCAATTGATGAGAAGAAATATTGTTCAAGGTTGTCTGTAGCTTGGACAAGTGTTCGGTCACTGCTTCTACCGAGGAACCCTTGCCAAATGGATCTTTTGACATCAAAGCTGCCAGCTATTGTGGAATTGAACAATAACTCTGAGGAGCTCCCTTCCCCAAGATTACTTTCCACTTGACAAATTTGAGGGCCGAACCCCAAGGTTTGCAATATTTCTTGCACAAATGACCAAATGATCCTATCATACACCTTGTCCAGGTCCAGTTGTAGAAAGATACATTCTTGTTTCTTGAACTTGGAGTACTCCATCCCTATCATTTTTTCCAGAAGATTGTCATATATTGATCTTCCTTCAATAAAGCCATGTTGGTGGGGAGAGATGACATCTACTAACACCGTGGTCATCCTCTCAGTAATGAGTTTGGACAACACCTTGTAGACCACTGTCATCATTGTAATTGGTTTCCACTATTTGAGCTGATAGCAAGCTAATTGCCTGGGGATAAGTTTAATTATTCCTTTCTTCACCCTTGATTCAAACGCACCTTTAATAAAGGCTTTGTTGACCACATGCAAGAAAGAAGGGCCCAAAACCTCTCAAAACTCTTGACAAAACTCGGCGGTGATCCATCCCATCTTGGCGCATTTTCTTGAGGCCTAGCTCCTCAAATCTAGATTTGTAAACTTATATTGCCTGGTTGTTAGTCTTTTTGAGCGTATGTCCTACTCTCTTGATTGTGGTTTGTATTTTTTACTAAATCTTTTCCATACATCGGTCCTTTGTACGGATTTCAAAATAACAAGTCTCCAAAAGTAGTGATGCAATTTTATTTGCACCTAGAGTAAGCAACTTGCTCAATATGATTTTGAATGTAATAAATTTTTTTCCATAGACTAGGTTTTTGAAAACAAAATTGAATACTAAGCATGCATGATGTGTTTTTAATTTCTCAAAAAGTTTACAGAAACAAAATTTAAAAAAAACGTTGACCATACAACAGACACATTGTGATTTCAAAAGTTCAAGAGGCAAGGTAAGATTGTGTGGTGATCCATTGTGGCCTTATTTATGAAGAGTACATTATGTTGTGTAGATCACCATAGGGAGCAAGGTTGCATGTTTTACGAGATAGGTTGTAAGTTACAATGAATCTCTATTGCACCAATAGACCAACTCCCCTTTGGCCCCACAAACCCGACCGATACCTCTCCCGCTTCCGAAAAGGTAGGGGACAATAGATGGCAATCGGCAAAGCCAACGTTGAGGCAGCTAGTGGCCCCCCACCAAGGCCATCCCTTGCCTTGCAGGAAACAACCTTCCATGTCCGCCTTGAAACAATTTTACCATCTTTGACCTCCCACTACAGACAACCCTCTGAGACTCCCTGCTCTAATGGTCTCTCGTAGGCCAAACGGAAAAACATGGAGGATAGTCGTGACCCCTAATCCAACCCTAGTGTCAATCTTAAAGATCCTTGAGAAAATATTTAATTTTCTTCAAACATATCTATAGTGTTTTGAATTTGAAAATAGTAACCTCTATCTTTTGTGTAAAAGTAGGTTAAAAACTCCTTGTGTTTAAACCCGTGTTTTGTGAACCTAAGAAAAAAATGTGTTGTTTTCTCGCTAGACCTTTGCTATCGTTTTTTTTTCAAAACTCACAATTGTGAGTCATTGAACTAAAATGTCAGCAAGAAATATACAAACTAGCTTCAAGCTCATGCCAAGCATTGAGGGACAAAGGGTTACATCTGAGCTTAGTTACAAGTACCCAATAGCATACTATTACAAAAAACCCAATCCTTTACAAAGTAGGAATTGATCGGATGGCGAAGGTCTCCCTAAGTGAATCATTTGAGTTATGCCTTTTACCTACCACCTATATTATCTCCTTGCTTTCTTGTACAATCTTGGAGAAGCTAGCCACAGAGAGGTCACTATCAAAGACAACAATTCTTGGCCATTGAGATATTATTGAAGAAACAATATCTAGCAATTTGAGTACAAATTAGAAGTGAAAAACTTCAAAAATGTTTTCCACCAAGGCACAGACCTTCTTGAAAAACCCTATCTTCCACGTTCTAAGTATCCATTTGCACATCTTTCCAGAAAGACCTCTAATAGCCAAGCATTCCATGAAAAGGTGGGAGAGGTCTTCACTAGCCAATCTGCACCCTGAACATCTATCGGGCATGATGCCACATGCTTGAATCATAATGCTTATCGGCAAGGCCCCCCATAAAACCTTCCATAGAAATATCTTCATAGATTGAGGCCCTTGTGGATTCAAAATGTTCTTTGTATTCTCGACCCATCGAGCCTCTGACCATTGCATCTTCCACTGCTTACTTAAAGAGCCAAACCAATCAGCCTTGTGCATTAACATTTGGTAAATGCCCTTAGTATGGGGTTTAGAGAATCGGCTACCCATGGGCCATTTCCAAGCTTTCCACTAAAAATTAGATTTGTAGATCAGCATCAAAACATTATCTAGGCACTCTATAACCCTGCTGACAAATATCTTCTCAGTCCCATTGAGTTGAAACTAAGAATCCACCTGGTCAGAGGATTTCTAGCACTTGCTATTTTTCTAATGCAAGCTTATGTAGTGGCATGACAGGTAGTGTGAAGGTATGAGGTGACTTCTATTGTGATTAGTGCCGAACATTAGCATTGCGACAATTCAAGAGAAAGACTTATCCAACATGTATTGCAAAGTGGGTGCCTATGGTTGACGATAGTGGACATGATGGTGACTCAAGGATGCCTCTCCATGGTGTCATGTTCTTTGAAAGAGACATTCTCCTCTTTATACAGGTCGAGAGGAGGATTATTAGAAATTATATTTATATAAATATTTCTTAATGATGGAACCCCATAAGGAGACAAGTGGAAACAAAAAGCCTCCGGCTCCACCAGTGCCACCCAATGTATGACTACATTGGCCATCAGTCTCATCGTGAACTCTTTTGATCTTGTGAGAGGTTCTGTGCAGGACCTCAAGCTCCCTAGTGATTTCTTGAGAAAAATACTCCCTCATGAAAGTGTTCATCCACAAAATGTCGAGATACTTACAGTAAGAGTGCTCCTAGAATAAGGTCCCAATCAAGATCCTATAAAGAGCTTCTCAAAGGGCACTACACTGGGCTCACTTTGAGGTTTTTCTTTAAAACAAGTACCACTTTTTCTTGGTAGAAAATGAGACAAAGCTTCCTTCTCATAGAGAGTGTTTTTTCTCTTTTAATTCTTTATTATTTTTGTTGATATGGCTCCTAGTTATGTATAGATGCATGCTTTGGTGAGGGCAATGAAAAAAGAATGCATCATATAGCCCTCCCTTTGATGGTTGGAGACATTCATGTCTTTATACTCTGCCCAGTGGCCATGTACAAGGCATAAACTATCGTTAGAAAACTCCTCAATGTGTGGCTATGATTTGAAATTTTAGGTCTTACTTGACATCCATTTACTAGAGTGTGATGCAACTTTCCATCTAGATCTTGCAACTCGTAACTACCAGTTACAAACTTCTATACCACCACAAAGGGTACCTCCCATTAAAGAAAACACTTACCGTCCTTTTGATAGTCAAATTGGTTGTCATATTGCAGCACAAGAGAACCTTGGGGGGTGAACTATGTAGTCATGTTAATGTATAATGTGAGTTTAAAAGGAAGGGTTTTAAAATGAAAAATTTTAGGCAATTTAACAGAGATACATTAAAATAAGGGGTTTTTGCATTCAAGTTTGGAAAAAAATCATAAAAAGGGGGTCATTTTATTCATTCAAACATGCTAAAAGAGGGGTTTCTTGATACACCACGAACACACGTTATAAAGGGGGGTACTGAATGATAAACCCCCCGAGAAGAGAACCCTCTTTGATGTCCTTCTTCGTCAATTTTTTGTTGAATTTTCTTTGCCTCTTTTCTACTTGTGCAATGTAGTGCTGAATTGTTGATCTGTCTGGTTCTAACCTCTCCGACAATGATCCTCTACTCCACCTTCTCCTTCTTATAATTGATATGATATGAATTTGTAAATTGCAAAATTTCTAGCTCGACGTCTATGGGAAAAAGAGCCCCTTGTCCATGCACCAAGTAAAAAGGAGTGTACCCAAAGATGTATTGTAAGCCCAGAGTGCTGCATCTAGGTGTTTACCCTAAGTCTTTGGATGCACATTCACTTGCACCAAGTGAAAAGGAGTGTACCACAAAGACGTACTGTAAGCCCAAAGTGCTGCATCTAGATGTTTATCCTAAGACTTTGGATGCACATGCATTTGTTCGGTGATAGTTTTACAAATAAGACCATTCACCTTCTCAAATAGCCTGTTGCATTGAGGGTAATAAGGTTTAGAGTGACTAAGTGTAATATTAAAATTCTCATTAACTCGCCCAATAGATTTGCTCAAAACCCTAGCCCTCTATCAAATAGGATCACCAAAGGTGTACCAAATCTGCAACAATTTCACTCAAAGAAAAAGTCACTCACATATTTGGCAGTGGCCTTGTGCTAAACAGTATTTCTTCAAAGCACACTACTTTTCCCTACGCTAAAAATTAGTTTGATTCAAAGCATGCTACTTCTTTAAAAGACTAAGCTAAATTACCAAAGCAACAAGAAGTAGATTTCAAGCAAAACGATGGATCTTTTAGTGCTTTAAAGTCATGTTATTAAAAGTAAATTATGGATGCTTGCTCTAAAATACATTATATTTTCCACTTCTTTGAAGCTTAGTGGTACTAGAAAGAATCAACCCAACACGTGGAATGTACTTAAAAGTAGTACATGCTTTAAATCCATGTGCTTAAAAGCAGTAGATGCTTGGTCTACTACAATAGCCTTTTCCACTTCTTTAAAGCATACTACTAAGCCCTTTGCTAAGGTGGTAAAGCCCAATGTGCCGTGCCCAAGTGTTGGCGTCTGAACACTAATTGGGAACTAACACTGACCATTCATTCTACATAAAACAATGAAGACTCATAACCCTAACACCGTTGTGTTTTGGAGTCTACCAAAACATGTGTCTCCTCTCTTCTTCCCTCTTCTCCATTACTGCACGCACGCGTACACACGAACACACACACCCTCCCGCCGCACACTTCATCTGGTATCAGAGCTCGAGGATTGGAGAGCACCATTGGTTTTGGGTTATCTCTTGCTTTGTGTGATGCCTTCTTTTTGCTATAGCGTGCTTGACGTCTAGGTTTCTGATTTGGAAAAATGTAAAACCTCACATCTGGTATCATTTCCTCTTGCTCACTAGGGTTGTCAGAGCATTCATTATCTGCATCATCATCTCGCTCAAGATGCTCTAGAGAATCATAGAACAACTCCCCATTCATCTCTTTCTTGTGTTTAGTTTTTCTTGGTTTTCTTGAGATTCGTTCACCCTCATCATTGTGTATTAAATCAACCATGTAGTATGGAACCACGTCACAACTATCCTGGTGGTCACAAAACTTAGTCATCGAATCCTCCATAACAACACACACATCTAATATTGCTAGAATATGTGTCCATTCTAAAGGTTTTAAGGACTCTTGTGGGAAAAGTTCCGGAATGTATTTTGTATCCTCAATAACTCTTTCTAGAATACAGTCTTCCTGTTTTAGGGTTCCAAAATTGGATGCCCCACACATCCATAACTCCTTTGGTTTACCTAGCTAAGCTGGAAGTTCATATCCTACTAATGTAGCAGAATCAAATTCCTCTATCATGATTTGGTCCACATATTTGTAGCTGTGTTATTTAAGGTGTATTCTTGTAGTGGTTTCCATGTGTCTGAGGTATATATGATTATATCCCCAATCTTGGACCATATTTAATTGTCACATAAATGGTTTTCCAAGTATTATGTCATTGTTATTCTTCTTGTCAAAATACACTATTGCAAAGGTATGCTTGTACTCAATTCTGCAAGAGGTAACAACTACCTTTTCTAGGATCCCTATGGGTCTCTCCATCTAGCCATCAACAAGTTGCAACTTCATTCTGGTGGCTCTCAAAGCTGGTTTTATTTATTTCTTCCATACATCCTTGGTCGCAATGGCTACACCAGCTCCACTGTCAAGAATTGCCATGGTGGTGACACCTTCTAATTCAACTAGGAGCATGGTATTTCCATATTCCCCTTCATAGTATTCTCCTACCTTGTTTAAGGGTACTAGTTGCATATTTAGTTGAGGTTTCTCTAATTCTATGATTCCTTCCTGCATTCATGAAGTCGGATCCTTTACCCCAAATGTTTTTGGACATTTTCCTATTGTAGTCCACATGTGAGGTCTTATTCTGAGAAGCTCTCTCGGCAAGAGTAATGGAATATCAGCCCCTGGGAGTCCATCCCCTTCCTTGCAAAGAGTCTCTATGATGATACAACTTTCACATCCGACTTTGATTTGCACTCTCCCATATAAGAGGGAAAAGCTCTCAGAGATACAGGTTGACTATCCAAAGATCTCACAGATCCCTTGTTTCCCCAATACAAGTGCATCTCTAGGTCTGCTTGAGGTCCACCTCCAATTCTTCAATAGGAGGAAGAAAGACATCTTTTCCATACTGGTTTTGTTAACTCTTTGGCTCAATTCATTAGCCTCATTGGATTCTCTTATTTGCCTCCAATGATCATTCAATTCATTGTCCCCTTTATACATTTTTGATATGATAGATTGAAAACCTTTAGACTCCTGATCCATAGTGTTCATCACTATCCCAGGTCTTTCAATTGATTTTTCAGGGTTCCAATTCAGTTTTTGGACTAGCAGCTGTCCTTTTAGATTCATGTGTTGGAGGTGTTCTTGGTATTGATACTGGAAGTTCTACCCACTCTTCTAGTTTTCTTGTAGTTGGATATAGTAAGGTTTGGGCTGTTTGGATCATCTTTTGACACATTCCCAGTCTTTGTTTTTCTAGCTCTGCATAGGATATGTCACCCATATTTGTTCTTGTGTTTGGTTGATTTTAAGCCTTGATTCATAGGCCTTCAAGAGTGCATTTGGATGTTCATTTACTCTCTCGACTAGCACAGATCCTCTTGATCTTGCACTTTTTGATTCCCTTTTCTTCTTAGGCTCTATGTCTTCTAGAGTATTTGGTTTTTGAATACTTTGACTTTCAAGTCTTTCGGTAGGGCCATCTGTTCTCTTTCTTTCCTAGCTTCCACCTGTGATTTCCTGGCCTTTGACGTGTTTCACTAGCTTTTTCATTCAATGCTAGGTACTTTTAGTCTTGGTTCTTTGATTATGGGTTCCCCTTTCTCTTTTTGACCTTGTGCTCGTGTGATAATCTATATAGGTATTATCGTTTTGTTTTTTGAACCACTGCTTGAAGGGATTGCCTTCAAGATGTTCAAAGTTTTTTTAATCGATTTGTTTGGATTTTTTGGACAGTCAGTGATCAAATGATTGATGCCGTAGTCTAGACAATACGCATTGACTCTGAGAATTTCCGTATAAGGACAGTCTTTCATGAGGTGGTCCCCCCACACTTATAGCATGGTCCCAACGGTTTTCGTGTTGCTCCTTGAACCCCTTTGTTGGTAAGAAAGCCTCGGTCCACCGAAGCCTCCATTGGCTAAGAACAACAATGTTCTCTCGCATATATCTACTTTCTCATGCAGGATGTGTCAATATTTGTGGTCCAACATTGCCGATCATGCTCCATGGTTCTGGCGCTCCCATCTCTTCTAGTGGGTAGTATGCAGGAGAAGCCAACCTTTGACTTCTTCTTTTCTTGGTTTTTTGAGAGGAATTTTTAGTATTTTTTGATTCATCAGAGGAGGTGTGTTTCTTTTTCTTAGCTTGGGCTCTAGTGATCACCTTGATTGGAACAATAGGTTCACTTTCCGAAGAGCTACTAGGTATCACTTGGTCTACATTCACCAGTGCTTTTCCTTTGTTTAACGGATTTTTTGAACAGTCTTCAGGGAAGTGTCCTCCTTTTTTGCAACATTGTGTACAAAAAGCTTCAACTGGCTTAATGTTCTTGTCAGGTTCTGAGCATTCATTTTTCCAATGATAATCTGCACCACAATTATGGCAGTTTCTAGTCCTTGGTTTAATCATGGGTCTTACCATTGGAGGTCTAACACCTTGATTAGCTACATAGTACATTTGTATAAGCTCTCGTGTAGCATAAGTCACAGGTTCTTCCACTGAAGGTGGATGTGAATTATATCACTCTCCTTCTACCATTATACCACTCTCCTTCTACCATTATTATAGATAGACCAGGCCAACATAAGGTGTAACACGCACTAGTGCTTGTTCAACTGTGACTACCTATGAATGCATGTACTTCACAGGCACTGCATTATGTCCAAGATATGGAGGTTTTTGACCCAACACTGGTTGTGGTATTTCCATACCTATCGGTGGTCTTTGTGCTGGGGCCATATTAGGTTGATATCTATACATGGGTTATCCTTGTGGCCTCATGGGCACATATTGAACATTTCCATCGTACTTCGGTTGATAATATAACTGATTGGTCTCATGGTTGGTCCATTTACCCTCAATAGCACACCTTTTTTGTGGCCTAATTGATTGTCCCTGTTGAGGTACCCCTTGCCCTAGTCCTCTCATTGGTGATTTTTGTATATTATTCATCATTTTGGTCATCCTTTTGAGCATGTCTTCTATGGATCTAAGTGGTGCTACAATAGCCATTCCCACTTGTGTTGGTTTTGTGGATTCTATTTTATCAATATGAGTATCCTTAGGGACATCTTCTTCATTGAAAATATCACAATTGTCTCCCAAGTCAATAGCATATGATAGACACTCTTCTAGGGTCATATGCTTCTTGCTATATAGTACAACATGAAGTTCTTTGCTAATAAATCCTTCTAGAAACAATGACACTAATTTTTCTTTTGCTGGTATTTCTAATTATGTGCATCTTGCAATGTATTGCTTCATCCTAGTTGCACAATCCCTAATAGACTTACCTTGTTTCTATTTGAAGCTATAGATTTGAGCTACCGTATTATGTTTGATCACAGTTTTGGAACATGCAGCTACAGATCCTTGAGATAATGTATTTAAATTCATGATTGACTGGAATGATTTGGAACCATGTCAAAGCTTTTCCTTCTAAAGTCGTTCCAAATCCCTCAAATTGAGTGTGAAAATCAGATATGTGCTCTGCTCTGTAAGGTCTCCACCCTTCTCCAAAACCAATCCCACATGTAAATAATTGAACCCAGTTTTCATACTGCAAAAAGTTACTATTTTTGGCATTTTTTCTAAATCTGTCGGTGCCAAGATGTTTAGAATGTTATAGAGATTTCAAAAAAGAATAAAAATAATTTTTGTCAAAATTTTTCTAAAATAGTAAGTTTTTGGTCACCCGACCTGTCTAGTTTTGACCAACTCGTCAAATTGCACCCGTATCCAGAATTTGAAAAAAATGCAATTCCGGACACCGGAAGCTACTAAATATGGCAGATACTCGGGATGATGCACCTTAGCTCCGTCTTAGCACAACAAGTTTCGGAATTAAAATCCAAGCTGTAACGACCGTCTAAGGATAGAAATAAATTTTTTTCTAAGGCTAGCGGCGGCACTGGCACTCGGGGGCTGGTGTGTGCACGGACTCTAGGCCACTGGGAGCTTGCTCTAGCAGTTAGAGGGGGCCCCCACTCATCTAGGAGCTTGTGGGAGAGTTTCCAAGCAAGAGAGAGAGTGTGAGACTCAGTTAAAGCAAGCAAATTGGACACTTGCAAGCTATGCACTCAGCTGCCATCCATGACCAAAGTGCTCATCCAGATGCAATTAGCAACATAATTTGACCTCTTGAGGTTCGGAGCCTATTTAAGGACATGTTCCCACACACACACACACAGAGATACTCAGTACACACACACACACACACACACACACACACACACACACACACACACACACACACACACACACACACACACACACACACACACACACACACACACACACACACACTCCCTCACACACATACCTTGGGCAAGGTGCTGCCGGCATACACAATCTCTAGGAGAGGATTAAGGGAAGGAGGTGTTGCTAATTTCTTGTTGGATTAGGCTTCTTGGATCAGCAATTAAGGTCTTAATCAACTCGAATTATGGTAATCTCGAGTTAAATTCATGCTTACATCTTAATCTCTCTATGAATCCCTTATTTTCCGTTAATACTATGCATAATCTAATTACTCTACCTAGTAGCAACTCTCTAAATCACCTATGTGATTAGTCTATTTCACTTTATTGATCCCATTAGCTAATATGCATCAAGTCAACCTCCTAATCACAAATTAATCCATGGTTAGTAAGAAGGAATTACTAGTTCGTCAATTCAATGATTGAGTGGTGGAGATTGACCCAATTTCTAGCAATGTAACTAATTAAACAACCCAAATCTGTCATTTCATTAAAAAAGATTTTATTTAAAGGATTAAACTCATATTGCAAGAGATTGATGTGTAAATTAGAAGAGATAATTCCCCCTCTCAAAATTAATTGTCACTAGAGAACATAATTTCTTCCGCATATGCATAAGACATAACTGCATCTTTTCGTTCATTTTTGAGAAGGAATTAGTACACTAAAATCATCATTCAACCACTCTAATCAAGCAAGTAACTACAAGAACTGAATTCTCCAAATGCCTAAGCTAAGAACCTTAATTCAGAGTCAGTTTCCATAAGTTCAGGAGAAGATGCTATCCTAAATTGATGTAGTTATGACTTGGATCGCCTAATATTACCCCAAATTTATCCAAAAATAGATAGAAGAGTAATAACCGTACTTGAAATTAATCTACTCCTTCTGTATAAGAGTAATTGCTTGATAAAGCTAACCATGTTGTATTCCGGACCATTTGTGGTTGTTATGGTAATATTGGACACTAGTTCTTTTCCAAATTCATCATCTTTAGTAGTGAGTATAATGGCCCCAAAGAGGACCGTTTTGGTGGATCTGACGACCATGAGGCCAGAACAAGCAACACCAACGAAAAGGGAAAGGCTCCTAACATCAAGCAAGCACTGGCCATCTCACAAAGAAATCAAGAGGAGATTATTGAGGTAGGTCTAATTTTAATTCAAGTACAGTTTAATAACATTCCATTCGGGAAGGTAGGAAAGTAACATTACCCCAAAACATGTTGGAAGATCCAACAGAGACCACGGCATTTTAATTGATGCATTTAAATTCAAGTAGGAATTTTTTTTTTTGAGATATACTGTCTGGTGTAGGAAGGACTGTTTGCTAGGGAAAATTAACTCGGCCAGTTCATTTTTAATTCCAATATTTATTTAGTCCTGATCCCCCTATTGATCGCACAAGGGGCAGCTCGCAAGGTTCTCGCTGTAGCTAGGATTACCTAGGTTAGGGCTTTGATCCACATCTTGCGTTCTTTGCGGTGGATACCCACGACTTGCGTTCATTGCGGTGGGATGTCCATGTCATGCTTGTTATGCGGTGGACAAATCTAGTTGTATGGGCAACTATTTGACAACGGGTGGAGTTAACACTCGCTGGGGGATTTCGTACCTCCAGGACATTGGAAGTTTAAATGAAATGAGTTATTGAGTGAATTTTTACTAGAAATATTCTTTTGGTGCCGCTTTGAAAAACTGTTTGAAGGGCTGTCTTAACACAACCTGCGAATCGGAATTAATCAATGAATATGTATGTTGAAACACAAATGTGTTAGTAATTAGGACACACAAGACAAAGTGTGAGTATGGGGGTGGAAAGTGGGGCCTTGGCTCGGGTTGCCAATGCCTATGAGAAGGGTGGTCCCGATTGATCGGGAACTCTCTGTCCCCATAGTACAGTAAATGACGTTAGAATTGCTCATTGCACCAAGAGCAGTGAAGTCCCAAGTGTACGTGCCTCTGAAAGCAATGGGGAAAAAGGCACTCGAGACTTCTCTCCTTCTGGAAGGTGAGTCTTAGGACCGATAATTGGTTAGACACGCTTTCCGCTGCGGGGTGGAACTAGATCTCGTTACTAGTAGGCTCGACGCAATTCACTTGGTGATGAGAGGTCGGCCGCTAGCTGATCCCTTAAACCACTTTGTTTGCTTCCGCTATAGATCTAGTGGCCACCAGGTTTACCATCAGAACCATCGTTTGACATGACGGGGTGGGGACCTCGCACCTGGTATCAGAGCGTAGGTTTACGAACTGGAAAATAATGCTGTTGGAAACTTTTAAAATAATAAAGGTTAGCAGGGTAGACGTACTCAAGGACTGAGCATTGATGTATCAGGAAGATACCAAGATTGCTTACTGCAAGTTTAGAACATTTGAGATAATGTATATGGAGGCGTGTCGTTCTCCAATTTCCGTCGAAGCATGATGGAAATTTTGAGGAAGGTTTTTGCTCCTCCATCAACGGGAATCCATCAAGGTTGGGAGATTACATGGTATAGTAAGGGTGGTATTTTCTACATCAATGCTACAAAATTTGAGTATTTGTCCACTGACTTGAAGAAGCTTCGTTGGGTGCATGAATTGCGGGTTATCCAAGTTTTCTACTTCCTTGGAACTTTTGGAGAAGTTAAGATCACTGTAGATGGTCTCAAGACAACCTTGAACCGATGGGCCTTCGACCAAGCAAAGAATGTGATCCCTAGTGATAGAATTAAGCCTAACGCCATTCTGGATGTGTTTTCTCCAAATGAGAATCTTGTAATATTTGAGCCTATTAGCAATGTGTACAAGGAATACTACTTTGATGAGATAGTAGACTATAAGCATTTGTCTTCAAACACTTATCACTTGTACTTTTGTACTCCTGAACAACCAGTAGTTAGAATCCTTTAACTGTTGAACCAAGCTAGATTTGTAAATACTTGGCATAAATAAACTATGGAACTCGACTTGGATAAGGAAATTTTGTCTTGAGTCTTTTGTCTTGTGCTGTTAAAGTTTTAAGTTGTTATCCTAGAACAGCCTCAACCCTCTACCATCAATGAAGTGTGAGAATTTCTTGAGATTACGGGTTGGTGTATGATTTGTCATAGATTATGCTCTTATCGTAGCTCCTATAACAGAATTACTAAAGAAGGAAATAAGGATTGAGTGGAAGACTGAGCATGATTCTAGTTTTTTCAAGCTAAAAGGATTCCTAGTTTTGCACCTACTCCAAGGTTTCTAGATTTTGCTAAAGGATTCAAAGTAGTACTGATGCCAATAAATTGCCTTAGAGGAGTTGTTATGCAAGAAGTAAAGACCTGCAGTTTGTACTACATGGAAGCTGAGAGATCATGAAAAGAATTAATCAATTCATGATTTAGAACTTTTAGCAATTATTCATTCCCTTAAGCTCGAGCAAATGATTTCATTGATAATGGATCACAAGAGTCTTAAGTGGATATTCAACCAACCTACTCTACGCATGTGACAGAGAAGATGGATTGAGATTTTACAAGAATTTGATCTTTAAGATTTTTTTAGACCAACAAAGGATAATGTAGTAGCTAATTCCTCGAGACAAAAACCATTCTTAAATGTTATTTCAATTGATGACAGCCCAATTCTTAATAAGTGAGATTAGCTGTAAGGAACAATTCCAAGTATGAGAAACTTTTGTCTGATGCTCAAAATGGAACAACATAAGAAAAAAACATGCTGTTAAGAAATTTTCTTATAATGATAGATACCTTACCACAGAAGGAACCTAAGAATTCCAAAAGATCTTTCACTCAAGAAGAGAATCCAAATAGAAGCTCATGATAATTCAATTGCAAGACATCCAAGGTATGTAAAGGACCTCAATGCTATAAGGAAGAGCTATCACTAAACAAACTTAAGGGTGATGTGCTGCGACACATGCACCAATCTCTTTCAAGATAGCACATCAAAGTCAAGAGGATCAAGATGCCATAATGAGAAATCTCGGGGGGTGCACTATGTAATCATGTTAATGTATAACGTGAGTTTGAAAGGAGGGGTTTTAAAATACAAAAATTTTAGGCAATTTAATAGAGATACATTAAAATAAGGGGTTTTAATATTCAATTTTGAAAAAAATTCATAAAATAAGGGGTCATTTTATTCATTCTGACATGTTAAAAGAGGGGTTTTTCAAATACCCCATGAACGCACGTCATATAGGGGGGTACTGAATGGTGAACCCCCCGAGTGAGAAATACAATCATTAGACATTCCTCAAAGAAGTGAGAGTATATAAGTATGGATTTTGTTGCAAGATTATCTCTACTCAAGGAGGACATGATTCAATCATGGTTGTAGTTGATATACTCACTAAAGTGACACATATTATCCCAGTACAAGTCAATTATACAGCCCCCAAGATAGCTCGATTGTTTATTAAGGAAGTACTCAAGTTTCATTGATTGCCAAAGAGAATAATAAGTGATAGAGATGCTAAGTTTACATCTAAGTTTTGGGCATCATTGTTCCAAGTTGCTGGGACACAATTAAGATTTAGTACAACTTATTATCCTCAAGCCAAAAGACAAAGAAAGAAAGTCAATCAAGTTATTAAAAGATATGAAACAACAAACTAAGACTCTAAGAAAATATACTCAAGTTGCCCAAGATAGGCAAAAACTTTACATCAACAAGAAAAGATATGCCAGACAATTCAAATTCAATGTCAAGATATTTCTTCAAGAAAGACCCAAGAAAAGAAATCCTTGAGAAAGTACAAGAAGCTAAGCCCAAGATATTGTGGACCGATGGAGTTATCAAGGAAGTAAGTGATCAAGTTTTCTATTTAAAAGTACCTACCATTTTCAAGATTCAAGGTGTATTATCTTCCTAACCTTGATCAAGCTAAGAGAAAGACGATCATCGAACATTTGGACAAATGGAAAAAAAATTATCCCAAAGAAGACGCTACATGGGAAGATCACGACTCTTCAGAAGAACTATCCTGACTTACCTTTGAGATGTGGACATCTCAATTCTTTTAAGTTGGGTAGAATGTAAGGTCTCCACCTTTCCCCAAAACCAATCCCACATGTAAATAATTGAACCCAGTTTTCATACTGCAAAAAGCTACTATTTTTGGCAGTTTTTCTAAATCTGTCGGTGCCAAGATGTTTAGAATGTTATAGAGATTTCAAAAATGAATAAAAACAATTTTTGTGAAAATTTTCCTAAAATAGTAAGTTTTTGGTCACCCGACCCGTCTAGTTTTCACCGGCTCGTCAAACTGCACCACTATCCAGAATTTGAAAAAAATGCAATTCCGGACATCGAGAGTTGCTAAATATGGCAGGTACTCGGGATGATGCACCTTAGCTCCGTCTTAGCACAACAAGTTTCGGAATTAAAATCCAAGCTGTAACGACCGTCTAAGGATAAAAATAAAATTTTTCCTAAGGCTAGCGGGGGCACCGGCACTCGGGGGCTGGTGTGTGCACGGGCTCTAAGCCACTGGGAGCTTGCTCTAGCAGTTAGAGGGCGCCCCCACTCATCTAGGAGCTTGTGGGAGAGTTTCCAAGCAAGAGAGAGAGTGTGAGACTCAGTTAAAGCAAGCAAATTGGACACTTGCAAGCTATGCACTCAAGCTGCCATGCATGACCAAAGTGCTCATCCAGATGCAATTAGCATCATAATTTGACCTCTTGAGGTTGGGAGCCTATTTAAGGACCTGTTCCCACACACACACACACACACACACACACACACACACACACACACACACACACACACACACACACACACATACACTCCCTCACACACATACCTTGGGCGAGGTGTTGCCGGCATACACAATCTCTAGGAGAGGATTAAGGGAAGGAAGTGCTGCCAATTTCTTGTCAAATAGGCTTCTTGGATCAGAAATTAAGGTCTTAATCAACTCGAATTATGGTAATCTCGAGTTAAATTCATGCTTACATCTTAATCTCTCTATGAATCCCTTATTTTCCGCTAATACTATGCATAATCTAATTACTCTACCTAGTAGCAACTCTCTAAATCACCTATGTGATTAGTCTATTTCACTTTCTTGATCCCATTAGCTAAATATGCATCAAGTCAACCTCCTAATCACAAATTAATCCATGGTTAGTAAGAAGGAATTACCAGTTAGTCAATTCAATGATTGAGTGGTGGAGATTGACCCAATTTCTAGCAATGTAACTAATTAAACAACCCCAATCTTTCATTTCATTAAAAAAGATTTTATTTAAAGGATTAAACTCATATTGCAAGAGATTGATGTGTAAATTAGAAGAGATAATTCCCCCTCTCAAAATTAATTGTCACTAGAGAACATAATTTCTTCCGCATATGCATAAGACATAACTGCATCTTTTCGTTCATTTTTGAGAAGGAATTAGTACACTAAAATCATCATTCAACCACTCTAATTAAGCAAGTAACTACAAGAACTGAATTTTCCAATTGCCTAAGCTAAGAACCTTAATTCAGAGTCAGTTTCCATAAGTTCAGGAGAAGATGCTATCCTAATTTGATGTAGTTATGACTTGGATCACCTAATATTATCCCAAATTTATCCAAAAATAGATAGAAGAGTAATAACCGTACTTGAAATTAATCTACTCCTTCTGTATAAGAGTAATTGCTTGATAAAGCTAACCATGTTGTATTCCGGACCATTTGTGGTTGTTATGGTAATATTGGACACTAGTTCTTTTCCAAATTCATCATCTTTAGTAGTGAGTATAATGGCCCCAAAGAGGACCGTTTTGGTGGATCTGACGACCATGAGGCCAGAACAAGCAACACCAACGAAAAGGGAAAGGCTCCTAACATCAAGCAAGCACTGGCCATCTCACGAAGAAATCAAGAGGAGATTATTGAGGTAGGTCTAATTTTAATTCAAGTACAGTTTAATAACATTGCATTCGGGAAGGTAGGAAAGTAACATTACCCCAAAACATGTTGGAAGATCCAACAGAGACCACGGCATTTTAATTGATGCATTTAAATTCAAGTAGGAAATAATGTTTTTGAGATATACTGTCTGGTGTAGGAAGGACTGTTTGCTAGGGAAAATTAACTCGGCCAGTTCATTTTTAATTCCAATGTTTATTTAGTCCTGATCCCCCTATTGATAACACAAGGGGCAGCTCGCAAGGTTCTCGCAGTAGCTAGGATTACCTAGGTTAGGGCTTTGATCCACGTCTTGCGTTCTTTGCGGTGGATACCCACGACTTGCGTTCTTTGCAGTGGGATGTCCATGTCGTGATTTTTATGCGGTGGACAAATCTAGTTGTATGGGCAACTAGGTGACAACGGGTGGAGTTAACACTCGATGGGGGATTTCGTGCCTCCAGGACATTGGAAGTTTAAATGAAATGATTTATTGAGTGAATTTTTACTAGGAATATTCTTTTGGTGCCGCTTTGAAAAACTGTTTGAAGGGTTGTCTTAACACGACCTGTGAATCGAAATTAATCAATGAATATATATGTTGAACAACAAATGTGTTAGTAATTAGGACACACAAGACAAAGTGTGAGTATGGGGGTGGAATGTGAGGGCTTGGCTCGGGTTGCCAATGCCTATGAGAAGGGTGGTCCCGATTGGTCGGGAACTCTGTGTCCCCATAGTACAGTAAATGATGTTAGAATTGCTCATTGCACCAAGAGCAGTGAAGTCCCAAGTGTACGTGCCTCTGAAAGCAATGCGGAAAAAGGCACTCGAGACTTCTCTCCTTCTGGAAGGTGAGTCTTGGGACCGATAATTGGTTAGACACGCTTTCCCCTACGGGGTGGAACTAGATCTTGTTACTAGTAGGCTCGACTCAATTCACTTTGTGATGAGAGCTCGTCCGCTAGTTGATCCCTTAAACCACTTTGTTTGCTTCCGCTATAGATCTAGTGGCCACCAGGTTTACCATTAGTACCATCGTTTGAGATGACGGGGTGGGGACCTCACATGCTCTTAGCACTTGCTTCCGTCTAGCTAGGTGGTCATATGGATCCCCAGATCCACTGTATTTTCTAACCCATTTTTGAAAATCAGCTTGTCTGACACGTCTGTTTGGCTCAGCTCCATCTTTTTTGATAGTCGATCCTCTCTCAACTCCGTTAGACCAAACTGTTGGAAATAGTAATTCATGTAGCCTTGGACTGGCTTTAATGTCGCTCGGTTTTCTTTCTGATGAGGTAGGTTTGGGTTTTTTAACATTGCTACCAAAAGATCTCTCATGGAGTTCTCCTCTTGGAATAGTTTCTGGTCCCTGTCCCAATATCCAATCTCTTATACCCTTGGCATCTAATCTATTCTACTTCCTCAAGACTCATCAAAATAAAGTTTTATAAGAATCCCTAAATAGATAAGCTGGTAGATATGTTGAGTCCTCTCATGGATGTTAACTGTCCCGATTTGGCATGAGAGGTCCAGAAAAGATCCTTGGTGTTCCTATCCTCCCCACAATAGACTCTGATCCTAGGATTATTAGTGCTAAGCCGTTTCAAAGGTTTCAGATCAAGTTGATCATATCCCTCAAATTGTAAAGTTTGTGGACCTTCTTTTGCTGACATATCCAGAATTATTGTATTCACTTCTAACCCCCATTTGTCTATCACATTAAGATTTTCAACTTTTACATACTAGATCCCATTTTTATCCATATACATTTTTCCTTGTTTGTTTGCCCTGATTTCCTCTTCAAACTCTATGTCATGGTCATAAATGAGAATGGCATAATCCTCTCATTAGGATCCATGTAAACCTGAGCTCCATGGACATTAGTGTTATAAAAGGTGAGTATGTGCTTATATCGCACTGTTGGGTTCCTGACTGAGTCGAATAGGAAGACATTTCAGATGTTGAGTCGGAATAAGTGTCTCAAACTTCTTGAAAGATAGTGCCCAAGTGATCACCTTGATTCACACCCTCTTCGGTGGATACCCTACTAGCGATCTCTCCAAATATGCCTTGATTTGCTAGTATACAGCCAAATCTAAGGTTCATATAGACTGGTTAAGCCCTGGATAGAGTACTTACTGTTGAATTGAATTGTCATCCATTTTTCCACCTGACTTGAATTCAACTCCTATCAAACTCTCAATTCTTTGCCTGCAACCTAGTTCCTGTGTCTGTTTTAACCAAGATAGCAATTTTCTCTTAAAGACTATACAATATTTGCCAACTATTGTGATTGGTCTATGTATATCACTTCAATCTGAGCTAAGTGAGTCAGCAAATGAGATTTTTTGATTCTACCCTTGCAAAGAGCTAAAGAACTAATTTGCAACCTAAAAACTGAGTTAACATGCACTAATTTGGACCTAATGGAATCCAAACGTGACCAGTGACCTTGTATTATGTTGTTCTAACACTGTACAAGCTCAAAAGTCCAAAATCTAGTCTCTGGGGCTCAAAAGTAAATAACTTGATTATTTACTTTTCTCAAATTTTCTCACTTTTTGGAATTGTTTTTCCATAAAGACACCTTGTTGTACTCTCTAGACAAGCTCCAGTGAGTTTGAATAAGATTTGTCCAAGTTATCCACTATTTAGTGTACGCAGACTTAGTTTTCAAGAATCTGGCTTAAGTCTCAATTTTGTGATCCAAATTTCACCAAATTTGATATGTAGAGTCTACTTGATATACTTGACCTTGTGGAATACTCAATTGTGCAAAAACGTTCAATTTTGGAGTAGATGTGAATAATCGTGATCATTTGCTTATGGGGATTTTTGCAACTTTTTGCCAACATGTTGATACAAACAGGTAAAGCAAGTCAACATAAGCTCCCTAGACAAGTTTCACCAAGTTTGGATAATTCTTGCTCAATTTTTCAACAGTTCTGTGTCTACAAATTGTTTTTACAAATCTAGCCACAATTTTCACTTTAAATATCCAAATCTTACCAAATTTGATATGTGTGCTCAATACAACATGATAGAACTTGTGGTATGCTTGGTTGGCCAAAAAGTTTGAAAACTAGACAAAAGTAAATAATCACGATTATTTACTTCTGGAAAATTTTATCATAATTTTGGTCATCTGAGCATACACACATGCTAAACACTTTATTTTAAGCCTCTGAGTCAAGTTTCACCAAATTGACCAAGATTTATCAAGTCAACTCAATTTCTCAACTATTTTAGTTTTTATCAAGTTTTTGGTTTGTTTTGTGATCCAAATTCTATGAGCCTTCACAAAAGATATTTGTAATCATACATAGAGTCTCTGGTATCAACCTTGGTCAATTTTGAGCTAAAAGGAAATAATCACAATTATCTACTTTTGGCTTAAAATGAATACTTTTTTGAATTTTTTTGTTGGTCAGTGTTTTTGTGACATGTTTTAAGCCTATGAGTCAAGTCAAAACTTAATTTGGCCAAAATTCTCAAGAAAATATATAGAATCTGAGTTTTTGCAAACTCTTGAGAATTTACCTCAAATTCTTCTTTAAGCTTACCCACCGGTTCATACAATTTTTATAAGCATAATCTCCAGCCAGATTCAATGGTTGGCAATCTTATGGTGCTGTTTCACGTCGTAGACCTGAAATTCCACAACTTTACATAAACAACTCACAAATGATTCCTTTGGAGTGAGCAATGTTTTGAGATCCCACCTCGTATTCTAATTACCCTACTCCTAGGTTCTACTGCAATTGGGTTGTGGAGTGTGTCCACAAACACATGAAAGAAAAGACAAAGAAGGTTACTTGGAACCTTCACACACATACAAAGCACTTGTTCAAAAAAAGAGGAGAAGGTGGGAAGTAAAAAAAAAACTTCTTTTAGCACAAGAGAAAGCACAAGCATGTGGCAAGTTTTGGCAAAATCTAAAAGGCAAGCGTGTTGAGAGCTTTGATGACTTGACTCTTGAGGATATCTATACACATTGCAAGAGCAACCCAATGTTGATAAGATGGAGTGTTGTATCTCCTTGCCGTTTATGCCTCCCTTCTTTACCATTGAAGATGTATGTTGCGCTCTTGAGAAATTTGCTACCCGCAATGCAGGGGACCTTCAAGGTGTCAAAGCTAAAATGATTAAATGGACAAGCAAGAAAACACAATATTGGATATGCAATATGTTCAACCTTGCACTTCAACATGGCATGCCTCATGATTGGAGTGAAAATTGGATCAAACCTTTGCACAAAGGAGGAGATGTAAACAATGTGAACAACTATCGCACTATAATGGTTGGTTCTTTGATGGCAAAGTTATTTGGATGTATCATGTAGATGAAGATAACTGAATGGGCTGAAAAGAATGGCAAACGTACACTAGGCCAAGCACGTTTTCAAAAGCATCATTGCACTATTAATCACCTTGTCACTCTTTGAGTTCTTATGGAAGCATCTCGATTAAAAGGAAAAAAGTTGTATTGTTGCTTGTGGATTTCAATAAATCTTTTGAGATGGTACCGCGAGGAAATCTTTGGAGACGTATGCAAAGCCTTCAAGTGCCAAGAGAATTTATGCATGCAGTCTTTCACATCTACCAAAAAGTGATATGTTGACTACGTATGGGAGATGGAATTTCAGATTTTTTTGCAAGCACCATTGGTGTCAAACAAGGATGCCCACTTTCCCCAACCCTCTTTGGGCTACTCATTGATGAATTGGAATGCATGGTTCTTGATTTTATGCAGGAAGAAGGCATAGAAGAGGTTAAGATCGGAAATGCGGTGATCATGCTTTTGTTGTATGCCAATGATGTAGTGCTCATGGCACAAACCTTAGAAGATGCACAAAAGCTTATGAGTGTCTTGGAATGCTTTTGCCTACATAGAGGACTGATCATGAATGGATCCAAAACCAAGGTTATGCTTGTAAAGACCCTCGATGATGAAAATCCATGCATTGTATACAACAATGAGCAACTTGAAGTGTTAGATAGCTTCAAGTACCTTGGCCTTGAGGTTCCATCTAATCATAGATGGAAGGATTGCGCAATGCGTCGCTTTGAAGCCGGAAAGAGGGTCTTATTATGCATTTGAGAACATGTGCAATGCTGGAGAGATCAAGTGTTGGGATCTCAAAAAGTACCTCTTTGACACATTGGTGACACCAGTGCTTCTTTATGGAGTAGAGGTGTGGGGTGGTAGCATCGGGAAGTCTACTTAGAAGAGTTTGAAAATGTCCAAAAGCGTTTTTTCACCAACTTTCTCCAAGTCAAGACATAAACACCCTACATGCTCTTACTTCTTGAGTCCGGATCGCTTCCCATTGAGGTGTTGGGCATGCAAAGGGTTGTGGAGTACATGCTTAAGACACAACGTAGCCCTTTGTATCGACTTCCTAGAATCACATATGAAGCAAAGTTAAAAGGTCCAAAAGACATGCAAGAGAAAAATACTAAGTTCGGGGTGGATGCTTGACATCAAGAAATGGTTTGGAAGATGGAATGCATGTCACTTGGTCAAGGATGCATCGATTGACTCCCAAGTTAATGAGGCCTTCTTACAACGCCAATGTATCACGGCTTGGGAGAAATCCGAAGGTTCTCGTTTCAGTCACACACACATTGCCCCAAACTACAAATCTCTCTTCTTCTCCGAATGCGGTAGCCAAACCCATCCCTACATCCTTGAGCCCATCCCATTGAGTGCAATTGCACCATTGTCTCCATTTGCCTTAGTGTTGGAGCCCAACTTGTTCAACTGTTGTAATGAGCCCACCTTGTAAAGCCTATCAAATTCCCATTTTTATGTCAAAGACGTCTTATCATTTCGATCCACTTGTCTGGGTTATGTAAAGATTAATCAGTCAGTCAGGACCCAGATTTGTTCCCACTTTGTAATTATGAGGAAGAGAACCCCACGCACATTTTTTAGCTAAGGTGACTAAAGTATAAAAGTCACCTTAGAACCATTTTTTGGAATAACACTTGAATATTAATCCTGTGTCGTACGAGTCTAAGAGAGAGAGAGTGTATCTTATCCTCTTCGCTACACGCTTCTCCCTCACCGGATTCACGACGTGTCCACACCATCGCGGTAGCCTCTCCGAGAGCTACGCGCCCATGCCACGCATTCACATTTTCGAGCTGTTCGCGATCGATCCTTCCTCGAGCTTGTTTTGCTTGTAAGTAGCACAAACAGTGTCTGTTTTCAACAATCAAGTGCTTTATGGAATGAGAAAGAGATTAGCTACACATAGATACTCATAAACTTAGGTTTTGCACACTTTTGGATTATGGCCTGTGAGTCTATCACGACTGTATTCGAGATAACTAGGGTTCAAATCTGGTGAGATTAGACTTATAGGTAAGTATATCCTAATGAGAGGATGGTGCCTAGTAAGTTTGATACGATTCCGAGTTCATTTGAGGTGTAAATGGTGTTGTGAGCGTTTATGGATAGAGTGGGTTGCATTATTAAAGGGTTAGTGATTGATGCATCATAGGAGTGTGTATGTGTAGATTGGTCTCAGCCTGACAAGCTAACGAGATTGCTTCCGTGCACCTACGGGTTAGTCGTGTCATCGGATGATAAGTATGTTGTCTGTGTCGTGCTTGTGAGCATGAACAGGGGAGTAGTTTTTCCCTAAAACATTGGCGCCGCTGCCGGGGACACAAGACCTTAAGTATGGAGATCTATGTCACTCGTGTGATGGTTAGCTTACTTTCGTTTAGACTAGAGAGAGCGTAAACTTTTAGAACAAGATCCAGGATAGAGCATCCTGAGGTCTAGTGGATAGCCAGGAAGCCTGTGTCTTGCCGAGGGTCTGTGACTAGTTAGATTTAGTTAAGTAGGATAATGTGGAGTTATGGTTTTTGGTTTTGAGTGCTTGTTATACTTGTGTAGAAATAGAGTAGAAAAACACTGTAAAAACGTAAAACAAACAAAAAGAAGAAACAATAAGGCTGTTTGCTTGCCTTGAAAGCAAAACCCACACCATATACCCTTGAAGGGGGTGAAAAGAGTAGACATTGGAATTTATGATCCAACACTTGAGAAAACATAAAAATTGCGAACGAAACCAACAAAAAGAAACAGGTGATTGTCATAAGAAAACACTAAGTGAACCTAAAGAGGCCAAGAAGAGATATCACCATTAGCCTAGGGTAAACTGACTGTGTCATGTGGTACTACTGATATTCACAAGCTTAAGATGAAGTGTCATCAAATTTGCATCACTTTAAGTGCATTTGAGTTGTGAATTGCCATAGAAAAGTGAAATTTGTGAAGTGCTCGAGTCCAAGGTCAAAATAAGTCCAAACTTCATAAAACTTTAGGGATAGACTTATATGGGCACAGAGAACACAACTATCCAAAAACAGACAAAAAATCAAATCCCAATTGCTCTCTGCCGAGTCTATTACGATAGACTGATGAAGTTGGTGATTGACTAACAACAGGAAAAAAACCTTTATACCACAGGTTTAACACATCAATACAAGGGTACTCACAAAAATTGAGTGAAACTGAACACCATCTTGACCACAAAACTTCAAAACTGGTGTTCTAAAGTCTGAATTCAGAGACAAGGGCAAGAAGGCTTTGACCAAATGTCCAAACAGTGTAAAAATTTGTCAATGCACTACACAGGGAGAGGGTGAACCAGCTGTGGAGATAACTTGAGAAAAATGCCAACAGTGGAGAACATGCCAAGTCTATCGCGATAGACTAGGGAAACTGCTGCTGAGGGCCTTATCTTCCAAATTTCCCCTAGGGAGAGCTTTAGCAGAGCCTATACAACATACACACCAAATTTCAAGGCATTTAGATCACTGAAAGTCAATCTAAGGCCCAGATAGAGAATCAGGCTCTGACCAAAATACCAAAATGGGACCAAAACCCAAACCAAGTGTCCAAACTTCATAAAACTTGAGGGATAGGCTATAGAGGGTAAAAGGAACTCAAGGGTGAAGTCACAATTTTAAATTGACTTATGCTGAGCATGTTGTCAGTCTATTGTGATAGACTAGGAAAGTAGTGATTCAGACATATTTTGCAAGTTGTGACTATACTGCTAGGACATACTCTCCACATAGATCCCAGCCATCATTTCATATTTGAAATTGGACCACCAAAAGACTGACTAAGTGGTTGCTGTACATACTTGAAAGATTTTTCGTGGTTCAAGGAAAACCCTTGTGAACAGACTAACCTTACTTGTGTAGATCCCAGAAGGAGATCATCACAGAGCCGCACAGGAAGAAGGAGTCCAGGTAATATTTAAGTTTGCAACCTAGCTTTCATTCTTATGTATTTAAGGTCGGGAGCCTTTGTTAAGTCAGGAGCTAAAAGTGTCAAAATCCAAGTAAGCACCATGTCCACCGAAGAGAGTGTAACTCATACGAGACCAGACCCATTAGCACCGATCATTCAAGAGGGTAGTGATACTGACACTTCATGGGAGAAGTCCTTCTTCATGATGGGGAGTCAACAGCCAGGAGGTTTCAACGGTGAAGGACCAATGCCAGGGGGAAGCACCTCCCTACATCCTTTAAACGAAACCAAGTTCACTATAATCTTCTTGGAAGGAACAAACTCGAGGGGATCTTAGTTTATTCTGACTATTGAGGACGCAAGTGTATTTGTATTGAAGAAAAACGGCTCAGAGATTGGAGATAATTCGAGTCTATGATGATGGAGACAGATTTCGAGACGAAAAGGGGAACCACTATCTGATAGTTAGTAACCCTGAGGATTACAACAGATATGGAGATAACGTGGCAAAAGGGAAAATGGTTTCAGAAACCCAAGAACCGCCTCCTAACATTGATCGACCTGGAGCGCTTTTTATGTATGATAAGAAAACAACCAGGGTCCCAACCTATAATGAGAATGTGGGGATTTACAAGCATGAAAGCGAGGGAATAGTTTCTACTTTTGATGCAAGGAACCCTACCCAAACGAATTAAGCAAAGACAAGGTTCTTTACTTATTCTCTTATGAAACTGCTATGGGGAAGGATATTTTTTTTGTTGACAGGTACGGGCGAGAATACAAACGTATTCTCCCATAGGAGGTTGAAAAGGCAACAGTTTTGGGAGCATCAACATATGCCCCTGACGAAGTACCAAGAGCCACCTACATCCCTAGAAAGTCGACAAATCCCTTTTCAGAAGAGTATGACGCTACCTCACATTCTACCCGACAACCGACGTTCAACTGCCAAGACCAACCAGCTACTCAGCCATCATTGCAGGCATGGCTTCGACAGAGTGCTACATTAGAACAAGACCAAACCCGAGAGGATTATCAAACCGCACGAGGGCTAAGGGATTTACAAGAACCACCACTCTATGCACAGTATCAAGGAGAGAGTAAGCCAAAGACTCAGGGGTCAACAGAGCCTGGAAGACCACCCCTAGAACGAGTTCGGAGAGATGAACCATCTCTTGCAAGAACTGTTAGAAATTATGGCTTAGGAGCACCATTGGGAGAGGAACCTAGCCACTACAGAAGACCAGAGGAGGTATATCGACTAGGACGTGGAGATCCCATGATGAGATTTGTAGACCATCGTAGAATTAGACCTTCTCAAGTGCAAAAATCGGTAAACAAGAAATACACGGGAATCAGGGATCCGAGAGATCATGTAGCAGTCTTTGTGCGTATAATTAGAGCTGAAGAGGTGTTAGACTTCCCTACCCAATTTTCAAGATTTGGTTTAACCTTAGAGGATGATGCTGCTACTTGGTTTGACTCTGTGGAGCAAAGAGACTTTGAGTCTATGGAGGAAGTGTTTGACAAGTTTATCGAGGAGTTCTCACAAAGGGGAATAGCTCATAATACAGTCTCACAAATCCATAAATTCAAACAAAAAGATGGAGAGTCTGTGCAAAAGGCAGCCCTCTGATTAAAAAGATATGTTATGTTTTGCCCCGTGGAAGAACTACCAACTCAGTCCAGACTTATTCTTATATTTATCCAAGGACTAAGGAATGCAGATCTCCAGAAGGATTTACATATGAAAAGGAGCACGATGTTGAATGAGTTAACCAAGGAGGCTCTATACCTTGTGGACAATTGTGTGGTCTACAAAGAGGGTGAGTTCAAGGATCTTGACGATGATTCCTCCTCGCAACAAAGCGGAAGCAAGTCTGCTAAGACAACACCGAAAGGAGAAGTAGCGGTGAGCCAAGAGCAGCTTGTAGAGGAAGTGCTTAAAAAGATTAACTTGTATTCCAAACCACAAGCTAAACAGCCAAAATGGTGTGCGATTGAACAAAAATGGACAAACCATGGGACGGAGGAATGTTATTATAACAAGGGATATGTGAGAAAATGACCATATGCTCCGCAAGCTCAGGCGACATCCCCTCAAGTCCCACCGATGCCTATATATCAAACAGGAAACCTACCAGGACCTGTAGGTGTAGAAAGACCACAACCAGTGTTGGGACAACAACCACCCCTACCAGGATTATGACTAGTCGCCATAAGATACACACCAGCAGTAACTGATTCGGATGAGAAGGCTTTGGTGCCTATGCATGCATACTACGAAGAGCCCAATGGATATGCGGAAAACTCTGTCTATTATCCACCGGAAGAACCCTCCACACCAAAACCATGGAGCATGATAGGAAATACAGGACCAGCAACTGCTGCATAGGCAGTGGGGGAAGGAAGATATAGCTTGGATGAAAGAACATTGTTGTTCATAGCCAACGGAGGCATGAGCGGGCAGAGGTTTGCACATCAACAAAGATGAGCTCAAGGAGCACCTCAACAACCTAAGGGACCATGCTACAAGTGTGGTGGAGACCATTGGCTGAGGGACTGTCCTCATGATGAAATCATTAGGGTCAACGCATATTGCACCGAGTGTGGAATTACTCACTTGATCCCTGATTGCCCTAAGAACCTAAGCAAAGGAGCAAAAACTACTTTGAATATGTTGGGAGCACTGCCTTCCAGTGGAGGGTCAGAAAATGAAACTCCGATTCATGTTAAGGTCTTGACGAGAGCCCAAACAAGGAAAAATGACAATCAGCCCAAGAGTAATGATGAAAATCAAGAAGAAATCAAAACTGACAAGTCTAGCGTCAGTCATGATAATCCTTGGAAAGAACGAAGAGTGAAAATGAAAGCTAGACGTGAGCGAAAACAGAAAGATGTAGAAGCTGAGCTAATAATAGCTCGAGAGCAACTTAAACAACAAAGAGAGTCTGAATCTCTAAAATCAACGGAGGGACCAAGAAGCGCAAGCTCAGGAGGGTCTGTATTAGTAGATAAGGTCAATGAACCCTTAGATGCAATCTTGCAAGCATATGAAGCAAGATTGAAGAACAGACAGACTCTAGAGCAAAGGTGGATGACATATCCATATCCAGAGATAGAAAAACAGAGACTAGAGATGTGCAAGCAGCTGATTGAAACTGCACAAGCTTTACTAGAGCCTCCACCTATGGAAGTGGGAGATAGAACAATCAAACTAACAAACAATGAAACACCTCTCAAAACTGAACAAAGGGTACCTGACAAGATAGAAAACGTTAAATCCTTGCCTGATGTAGAGGATGCAAGAATCATGCCTAATAGCACTGATGAATCGCTGAAAGATTTTCCACCATATACACCTATTGTGGAAGAAAATTGGCCTGAAGAGCTATGGGAAACGGTGAGAAAAGCTCAAGAAAAATATGAGACAAAAACAGTCGAGTCAGCGCCTTTCTTGGAGTTGAACTTGAATAAGCCTCCATGGGATTTAGACGCTAAATAATTTCAAGGGGATAATGGTTCAGCTGCATCCGAAGATAGTAGACCAGCATCACTCAGAACTCTGCCACCATACATGGGAGACTACGAGGCAAGGTCAGAAATTCGAAGGGTACCTTCTCAAAGAATAGGAGGGTCAAATCAACTGGACACTAAAATCTTGACAGACTTGTTGACCACTCCGGTCAAGTGTACAATCACATTGGCAGAATTGTTAAAAATTAGGCCAAGCATGTGGATGGAAGTGGGCAAATTTCTTGAAAAATTTGGTATAAGGACGCCTCTTAAGTTCTTCGAAACTGAGCTTAATGACACAGAACCGAAGAGAGTCAACACTAGACCAGTGCCACTCAACAAGGTTGGAGAGTATTGTGAGGGTGAAGACGGCAACACTACTCTACTAGTTGAGTATAACGGCATAGAGACTAATGCCATACTTGCTAGCGGAGCTGGCATTGCCATTGCGACCAAAATGCTATGGGAAAAATGGGGAAAACTAGCAATACAAACAACTAGAATGAAATTGCAACTAGCGGATGGGCACATAGAAAGGCCTATAGGATTGCTTGAGGCAATTCTGGTATCTTCATGTGGCATAGAGTACGAACATACATTTTCCATAGTAGATTTCGACAAGAAGAACAATTATGAAATTATCCTTGGTAGGCCGTTCATGAGGCAACTCAAGATGGTGCAGGACTGGGGGTATGATTATTTGTATCTAAGACATGTTGAAACCACTACACTTGTAAACATGAAAAATCATAGCTACCATGATGTCACGAGAACACCCGTGGAAGAATTTGACTCAGCCACCATTAGTGGATCAGAAGTCCCAGCGTGGCTCTGTAAGAAAAAGGAGATATGGATGTGCGGAGCATCTCAATGTAGTGAATTTGACCACAATGAAAGGACACTAGAGAGGGTCTTGGAAGACGATGCCTATATACGAAAACTCTTTCGTGAAGAGAAGCTCGAACCCCTAGAATGGTCTCAAATTTTGGCTACATTGGATGTATGCATCAATGAAGTCACTCCCACTAAATTTTGTGACGAGAATGGCTACGATATCATTCCATACTACATGTTGAGCAAAATTGTGGAGGAAGACGAGAACGATGGAGATACTGAGAATACGAGGATCAATAAAACGAAAACAAAACTTGAGATTAAGATAGTGGGCTATGTGGACATCCCCACTAAAGAAATTGAGCAGGATGGAGAAGAATTTTATGATTCTTCTGATCTATGTGAAAACAAAGATAATGCGGATGACGAGAAGTCAGAAAATACGGAGGAAGACGACCATCAAGTGAAGGGGATCGGGGAGCACCACAGACGGAGAGTGAGAGAGAGAGAAGGAGACACACGACACAGATATGGGTGGGGAGACTCCAAAGAGTGAGCAGCCCCCTATACACTTATGCTATGTATAAGGTATACAAGTCAGTGGGCGCCCAGACTCTGGGCGACCGGGCAAGGCACAAACGCCTATACCCCAACAACCTCCCACTTAAAGGCGACTGTGCCTTTAAGAAAGAGAAACTAGTCTAAAGACTACAAAAGGCGAGAGAAAACCGCTCTCAATCGATGCCCACTGGTTGGCTGTGATCGTGTGCATCCGGCTGTCCTGCTCCCGCATAAGTCCATACACCACCAGACGTACCGCACACGTACTGCAAGTATGTACGCAATACCTGCATATCTCCCTCGTGCACTATGCCATCATCAGTCAACAAACGACTGACAACCCCAACTGCAAATGCTCCCACTGCAGCTGCAATATCTGGTCTCAAGATCAACATCTCATACATGAGACCACCGAATGCCGATGCAATGCTAGCGGGCCTTGCTAGCTCTACAGAGCATGCATCAACATATATATCCCTGGCAATAGGCATCTCTGACTGACAAGGCGTGTCAGCCACATGCATCTCCTGACTGTCCACAAAAGACGCATCAACCTGTCGTGCAACCTCAGAGCAAACTAGTTGCTCTAGGTGTCTGCTGGAAGACATATCCTGCACAACTATATCCCCATGCTCACTTTCGAGCATAGAAAGGAATGACTGCATAATCGCTGACATCTCAGTCTCCTCTGCAATCATCCATTGCAAACATGACCACTCAATCTGCTGTGACTCACTAGAGCTCTCATGCTCTAACTCCGTATGCATAGACTCTTGCACAACGTCCTCCTATCGTGACTCACTAGAGCAAGACCGCTCTACCTGTCTATCCTGCATAGAAGTATCTCGCACAACTGACTCTCTGCTTTGCTTAGTCACTAGCAAAGCATGCATGTCTGACTCTGTCACCTCTCTCTGTGACTGCTCAAGTCGTGCCCCAACTGTGTGCACAACGAGCTCACTACTCTGCACTCCATTCAAAGTACCCTGCAACCCATGAGCAAAAGAGACTCGCCTGCTCTCTCGCTATCTACCTGGCTGCGTGATCACAGAGACAACACCGTCTCTCCCGTGATGCACATGCAATGGGTAACCTGTACCACTCCTGGCACCTCTCGCAATCACTAGCGAACCCAAATGCATCACAAAATCTCGCTCTCGTAGGGAAATCTGACATCCACAATCTCTAAGCTGACCAATCGAGATCAAACTCATTGTCAAATCTGGTACATAGCGCACATGTCGTAACAAGTAAGATGCACCACTCGGTAATGACAGTCTCACATCTCCTGCACCTGCTATCGCATGCACCGATCCATCGGTCAAACGTACACTGCCAAGCATCCCGCTAGAATAGCTACAAAACCATGCACGATGCGGCGTGACATGAAACATAGCATCTGCGTCTAGCAACCACTGCGAAGGGAGTGCACTATCCACATGTATAGCATCTCGTGCATAGCTTGAGGTAAAAGTGACATCCCCGTCACTAGTATACTTCGACACTACATCTGCCTCAACTGTCAAAGCAACTGAGTCCATGGCATCACTACATACATCTCTGAGACTGCCATGTCTCCTACGATGTCGCATACGACGAAAACAACGCCGTCTAACGTGTCCAGAATGACCACAATACCAACATATCACCTGTCGGCATACTCGTGAATGTACATGTCTCACACGAGTCCTTGATGACTCAGATCTATCATACATTTCATGTAATCTGCGCCAAAGTGCTCTCAAAGTAGTCTCATACATAACAAGAGCATATACAGATTCCGCAAGGTGCAAAGAGAGTGTAGATAGTGCCATCTCCTCTAGCTCCTGCCACTGATCGTCATACATGTTTGAAGGTCTACCTAAATCACCACTCAATGGTCGATGCAACCCTCGCTATGTCAATGCATCAAGCATACACTCTCTCCATGCCGCAAAGTCTGACCCATCAAACACGCGCATCTGTGAGAGGTCACAATCTGATCGATCACCTGTCTCTGCCATGAGTACAAGTAGCAAGCTAGATAGCAAAACCACCTCACCAACAACACCTGGAAACTGTCTACAAATATGGTCAGAAACACAATGTAAAACTTGCGAGACACACTTCAAAATAGAGCTCCCGCAATGTCAACCAAATCAGCCCTAAACTGGCTCGAATCGCATCAAACAAAAGTCTGCAAATATGGCTGTAAAATATGGCTGCAAATCAGCCCCAAAACAGCCCCAAAATTCAGCTCTTAAACAGCTGCATAAACAAGTCACAAACGTGTCCCAGATCAGCCTACAACTGAGCCATACATGGACACCTGCAAAGAGGAAACAATGGCTGAAAATTCAGCTCCCAAATAAGCCCTCAAACCTGCCTGTAAACTTGTAAACCTGTAGCTGAAACCTGCTGAAAAACCTCAAGCCATTAGTGCTCGAATCCGGCTACCTAGCTCGTAGCCACACAAGCATACATCACAATACTCACTCTTGTGAGTGTGCCAAGATAACTGTACGCCTGTCAAACCCGTGAGCTAATCACCAAGCCCACAATGTGCGGTATCGATGCATACACACACACAAATCTCCCACCTGTAGAGAACACCGCACGTAAATACTGAGTGCAACCCGCAATCTCTACCTAGATCGCATAAATGATGCGCATAAAACTCCTGGGAAAATTTCGCCAGAGTTTCGTCAGTAAAACGGCCACAAAACCAGTAACCAAACTGACTGCACGCTCAAAACCATGAGCAACCAAAGCGCATCAAACCGCACTCCAAATGCATGCACCAATCTCCACACTTTGCATACATCATTGCAAACACCTTCAAATCTAGTACACAAATATCTGCTCTACCTGTGACTGCCAAAAAACATGCTCGAGGCATACATTGCCGAGCTCAAAATGCAATCACATTAGTCTCCCTGAGCATCAAACCACATAAGGCATACATCATATCCTCCCACCTGTGAGGAAACTTGCAGCAAATATCACTCTCACATCTGAGAGCAAACCATGTGTGGAATCCTCGACACACAATAAACAACTGTTGCTGCAAAAAATTCAGCGTTCAGAATTTTAAAATTCTGATATGACGAGCGCGTCCGGAGCGTGCCGAAACCCCAAGGTAGACTCCTGGATCACATGTATCTGAGTCCGGGTGTGAAAGCTATGCCAAAAACCTCCGTTTCGACCCAAAAACGCAGCATAAACTGCCAAAAGAGGGCTGAAAAATGTAGCTCCTCAACCGTAGCTCGAGTGAGGTTTCTGATGGCTCGAATGGCTTCGAAAGGGGGGTAAAACGGCAGGACACCTGCTGGAAACGCTCTCGAAAAGCTGAATTTGCCGATGCCGAAGTCGAAACCCTGTTTGCACTCTTGAAAGTGCGTGCGCGCGGACGCGATTTCGGGAATGAAACTGGCTCTCCGCTGTCGTTGTGACTATGCACACACGTGCTCCCTCCGCACCTACGCTCTGATACCAATTGAAGGGGATCGGGGAGCACCACAAATGGAGAGTGAGAGAGAGAGAAGGAGACACACGACACAGATATGGGTGGGGAGACTCCAAAGAGTGAGCAACCCCCTATACACTTATGCTATGTATAAGGTATACAAGTCAGTGGGTGCTCAGACTCTGGGCGGCCGGGCAAGGCACAGACGCCTATACCCCAACATCAAGATCAAGAAAATTACGTCTTCTACAATTTCCCAAACCAAAGTGAGAGACGCCAAAAGAGATACAAGAGTAGGCGACACCATAACAGTCTACCAACTAGACTTAGACCTATGCCAGAGTTCAGGGGTAAGACACATTTCCTTATGAACATTCATGCTGTTGATTGTGCTAAGGACAAAGTGTCAGGAAGATTTCTTAAGGTTGCTAAAGACTTAGGATTTAAGTCTAGACTGTTGAAACCTAAGAAAACCAGCAAAGCAAAAAAAAGAGTTGCAACAGAAAAATTGGATGTCTCTGGCGATCCAATTATAACGAAAGTTGAATGGAAAAAGAGATACGATGATTTGAAACACTGAAAAATGTATGGACAACTGAAATGGAAAGTAGCGATGGAACGAACGCTTGTGATGGGAGTAAAAAGATAGATGTACCTCCTCACTATTGTGAATTCACCATTCAGGAAAGAAAATTGGTGGTTTAGCAACCAATGAGAGAGCCTAAATCAAACGAGTCCTACGATGGGCCAGAGAACGCCAAGAAAATAGACCTAGCAGAGCCGGGAGAAAGTCCTCTACCTGCTTACATTGCCACATATCTAAGTCGGAAAGAAGAGGACTTACTGATCAAAACGCTTAAGGAATTTTGTGATGTATTTGCCTTGTCGTACAAAGATCTGAAGGGGATGGATCCTAACATTTGTGAACATTCAATCCCTTTGAAGTCTGATGCGAAGCCAAGCAAAGAACGTCCATACACGTACAATGAGACATTCGCCAAAAGGATAAAGGAAGAGATAGACAAACTTATGGAAGCTGAATTTATTTATGAGATAGAGCACACGGACTGGGTGTCACTGATAGTGGTGGTACCTAAGAAGAGCAGGAAATTACGAGTGTGAATCTCAAAAAGGTAAATGCAGCAACAATAAGGGACAACTATCCTCTTCCTATCACGGAACACGTCCTGGAACGAGTAGCAGGCAAGCAAGCCTATAGCTTTATGGACGGATTCTCTGGTTATAACCAATTGGGGGTCAAACTAGAAGATCAATACAAAACAGCGTTTGCAACAGAATGGGGCATATATGCGTTTAGGGTAATGCCATTTGGCTTGACCAATGCTCCAGCCACATTTCAGAGATTAATGACACATGCTTTTAAAGAATACTTGCGAATATTCTTGGATATTTACATGGATGACTTGTGTGTCTATTCCCTATTTAGAGAAGACCATATAGATCATCTTAGAAAGGTATTCAAAAAATGCAGAACGTATAGGATTTGCCTCAACCCAGAAAAATGTGTATTCATGGTACGGCAAGGTAAGATCCTAGGCCACATAGTATCGGCTAATGGAATTACCACTGATGAAGACAAGGTAAAGGTGATCATAGAATTGCCAAGACCAAACACTGTGCAAGAGGTACAATCATTTATGGGACATTTTGGATACTACCGACGTTTTATCTACATGTACGCTGTAATAGTAAAACCCTTGTATAGTCTAATCACAATCTTCATATGGACCAATGAATGTGAGGAGTCATTTTAGAAACTAAAAGATGCACTGGTATCTGCACCAATTCTAAAAGCACCAGATTCGTCAAAGATCTTCCATGTACATGTAGATGCTTCGGCATTTTGCAATAGGCTGTATATTAGCACAACCAGGGGAGGGTAATACAGATTTTCTGATTAGTTATGCTAGTAGACAACTCAACAGTGCAGAAAAGAATTATACCACCATTGAAAGAGAAGGATTGGGTATGATATATGCGGTAAAGAAATTTCGGCATTACTTACTTGCAAACAAATTCACATTTTTTTGTGGATCATCAGGCACTCTTGTACTTAGTAAACAAACCTTGTAACACGGGATGAATTGTAAGATGGTTCATTGTGTTGCTGGAGTTTGATTTTACGGTAGTAGTTAAGAAAGGAAAAACTCATCAAAGAGCAGACCACCTTTCTCAATTACTACATGGCGAAAAAGCTACTGGGGAGATGACGATCTCCCAAACGCATACCAGTTTAATATGGAGATGGTACCAAAATGGTTAGAGCAAATTATTCCGTTGCTGACATATGGAATGAATCTTGACGACAAACACACGGTGGAAGATGTTAGACAAGCACTAAATTACACAATGCTTGCGGGAAGAATGTACCATCATGGAAACGATGGGAGTCTAAGGTTGTGTATAGGCCCAGAGGAGTACGAAGCGTATCTAGAGGAGGCCCATACAAAAACAGGGGAATTCCATCAAGGAAATCAAATGACCTATGAACAATTAAGAAGACTTGGAGTGTATTGGCCAGGAATGGCAGGTGATGTAGCTAATTACATCAAGAAATGCAACTTTTGCACATCCAATACCACTGTGGATTATGCCACATTATACCAAGTGACAGTAGCACTCGCATGGAGTGATGCTATTGTGGAATATTTGACTAATAAAGAGTTTCCAGGAGATTGGTCTAAAGCCAGACAAAAGGATTTACAAATCGAAGCGAATAGGTATACCCTCATTAGTGACCAATTGTATAAAAGAGGAACTGATGACCAGCTGAGGTTAGTTCCTCATGAAAATGACCACTTTCCATTATTGGAACAAGCTCATGCAGGCATAGCAAGAGGTCATTTTTCAGCGGAGAGAACCGTAAAAATCATTATGGTTGTAGGCATATGGTGGCCGACCATGATCCAAGATGCATCAGAATTCGTGAAAAGGTGTGATGAATGTCAACGCACTAAGGTACCAGTTAAAAGAGACGAAATGCCTTTAAGACCAATGATGAGTGCTCGAGCATTCGCTAAATGGGGATTGGACTTTGTTGGTCCTATTAATCCACCAGCGTATCGTTCACAAGCACAATATATCATAGTGGCCACGGATTACATGACCAAATGGGTGGAAGCAAAAGCCACAACCAAAGCAGACGCTAGAACCACGGCACAATTCTTATACGAATATGTGTTTACACGTTATGGCCTTCCAATCGAGCTGGTGAGTGATAGAGGGACACACTTTGTAAATGAATTTATCCAACATCTCTTCAATGAGTTTATGGTAATTCATCGCAAATCTTCACCCTACCATCCACAAGCCAATGGTCAAGCAGAAGCGACCAACAAAATATTGTGCACAGTTCTTACAAAACTGGTCAGTGAAACAAGAACGGACTGGGATCAAATGCTATATTCGACATTGTGGGCTTATCGAGCTGCATATAAAACAACACTCAATGCTACACCATTTAATATGGTATATGGGTTAAATGCAATATTGCCTATTGAATTTTTGATTCCCACACTAAGGGTAGCCACACAATTGGACTGGACGGGGCATGCGCTTTCAAAACGGTTAGCGGACCTTGAAAAATTAGATGAGTTACGACTCAATGCTGTAGCAGCCATATATGCAAAAAAAAGACAACAGAAAGAGTTTTTTGACAAACATGTCAAGAACAAGGAGTTTAAAACGGGCGACTATGTCTTAGTATACACCCTTAAACAACATGCCAAGAAGCTAAAGACAGTCTATCGCGATAGACTTGCTATTACACTTAGACAAGTAAAATTTTGATTTTGACTTCATGAGGGGTACTAACAAGGAATAATGACCACAAATATGAAATCAAAGTGCAAAATTGATCTCTCTTGGCCAAGTAACTGAGTCTATCGCGATAGACTTGCTATTTTTATCTTTGGGGGGAAGGCTTTTCAAAATTTTCACAAGACAGACTTGGGGAAGCATATGGAGGCAGTACACCAAATTTGGTGACAAGATGGACTCATATGGCAAGCCGAGATAGACTGGACAGCAACTCAGAGTCAGAACAGGGCATCTCAAGGGCAGACAGTTAAAATTCACATGTGAGAGGTCAAGAAACCTTACATCAACTAGGAGAAGGCAGACAGATGATCACAGAGCCAAAATATGACAAAATGACACTAAGTCCCAGTCTATCGCGATAGACTAAGCAGAGTGATATAGAACCATCTTATCAAAAATTGGAATCAACAGCTGGCTTCAGCATGATGCAAGAGGACTACCCACTAAGTTTGAGCCCAAAACAACACAAAATGAAGGAGATAGACCAACATCTCCTTGGAGGGAATTTGGAAAAATGGAAATTGATCCAAAAAGGGGTCACTTGACATTCATTTGAGGTGGAAATGAGATCAGATCATGTGCAAGACATGAGAAACCAACTGGTGGGGTCACAAGTGGAAAATATGTCCCTTGTCAAAAGATAGCCAGTCTATCGCGATAGACTGGGCAGAACTTGCAAATGAGCTGATTTTTCAGTTTGTCACTATAGGGTGACCTTACATGCCCTATGCACATACACCACACAAAATTTCAAGGCATTTGAACTTGTTCTCCTTCATCAACAACATTAATTTGAAGCCGTCAGAGTCGGACAATGAAAGAGCTTGTCTATCTGCTAACATTTTACCTTAACACATCTTGGGATTAAGAAGGCTCATCTAGATGCATGATTAAGTGGTAATCAATTTAGAAGAGAAGTACTATATTTGTACATTAATTGTTATTTGTGAATACAGGATCTATGGATGCTTCTCTGGGAAAAAGAAAAGGCAAGAACCTAGCAACGGAAGGTGCAATACCCTATGCACTTCTACCCAATTCATTAAAGCCAGCAGCCACCTGGATACCTGTAGACGTGCAACAAGCAACAGCCTTTCAAATCTATCAAGGTTCATATGTGGATGACAAAGGAAATTTAGTGGATACAATGATGATCCCTAAGGAGGCAGGAAATTACCTGAAAAGATCACCGCAAAGGTCATGGCTGAAAAAAGTTGGCTCGTGGAACTTTGTCTCACTACCTCTAGTGGGGATAGATTTCAAGAGGGTACAACACCTAATTGAGACTATCCAAGAAGATGGAACTTGCAGGGTGGCAGGCATGGATAATGAAGTGATGGAGATTCAAATCACCAAGGAAATCATCAAAGAGGCATTGAAATTGTCTGATCAGGGAGCCAACATGAGAGAAAGAAGGAAGAACCTCACAGTCTACCTGCAAAGGTCCAAACTGCCTTCTTTTGAACTCATAGCAAACCTGGAAGTAAGAGAACTGACACAGGTATACAGTCAGTGTTTGTTGAGCTACAGCAAGAGACCGCCTAGATACACTACACCACACGGGGTCATCTCAACAACACTGACCTGGGCTATGGGAATGACACATGAGTTATATATAGATCACGCATCATATCTGCTTGAAGAAGTGACAAAGCTACGGCAGGACAAGCCAAATTACATTGCAGGAGGAGAAGTCCTCACCAGAATAATATACCAGGCCATAGGTGCGACAGATCAGCCGCCACGTGCTCCTCATCAAAACGACTGGCTGGTGTTAAGAGAGAATATCAAAGACAGATCACAAAGGCGAGTACCGGCCTCTACTAACACCATTGGAGGACGCAGGCTGGAAAGAGTAACCAGAAGTACACAGGAAAAGATGGAAGAAGAAAGAAAAACTGAAGAAGAAGATTTGTGACTAAAGAAGTGGAAAGCGGAAATGGAGAACAACACCAGATTGCAGAAGGTAGCAAAAATGAAAAGAATGCTAGAAGGCTTTGTTCTCGAGAGATCTCTATGAGGCGATGTAGGCGCCACTTGGAGACCTTCTAGTAGCACTTACACATTGAGAACAAAGAATAAGCACAACCCAGCTTCCGAGTTCGACTGGTTTGAGAGGTACATCCAAGAAAGAAATGCTACGGATGAACCAGAACTGCTACTAGAGGAGGATCTCCAAACCTTGAGAGATCAGTTAAGGCCAACTTCACGAGATCAGGAAACACCACCTCCATCTCCAAGGCCAGAGACAAGTGAGAGGCAATCAACCCCACCTGCTGACTATCCTTCGCATTCAGAGAGCTCACATCGTGATGAGAGGGTTCATACACCACCCAATGAAGAAGAAGAAGAAAGAACAGATGGTCACCCAAACACTGGAACAGTATCACACATTGATAAAGGCAAGCAAAAAGAGGTGGATCTGACAAAAGAAAAAGCTTCCTCCTCTCAAGAAATTGAGCTAGAAGCTACTATAGACCTAGATTTACAGTCAATGGAGACCCTACTAAACCGAACAAGACTACACAGTCAGTGGTTAGCCGATCAGAACAGGTCCAACAAAACGAAGTTAGAAAAAACCCATCAAGAAGTTCTGAAGCTGTAGGAGCAAAGAGATGACACCCTAAAACTGATCAGCATCAGAGATGCTGAGATCTTGGGGCTCAAAAGCAGAGTAAACCTCCTCAAGGAAAATTTACAGGAGTCTGAAAATTTCAATGCCATTTGTGAAGATACAATTAATGTATTTCTTGAAGATGTCAGTGACAGAGATGAACAAATCCAAAGGTTGGAAAAAGAAAAGCAAGATGCCTTGAAGACAGTCAAAAGTTTGCAAGTCGTAATCGATGACTTACAAATTGAAGTTAAGGATTTGAGATCAGTAACAGATATACAAGCAAGGAAAATAGAACGAGCAAAGAAACAAAAAACGTTGCTACCAACAACACCGGTGGTCGAACCGCAAGAAGAAGTGGCTGCACTGAAGAGAGAGCTGGACTTGGAAAGAAAACAATGCTTAATGATAGCCGAAAGTGTGCTTAGAGCAGAGGATCAATTACAAAGGCAAATTTCGGACTTACAAAGTGAACAGCAACAAGGACCAGCTCATGACAGTGAAATAGAAAGCACTGTTTCCAAGTCCCTCAGGGAGGAAAATGAAAATTTGCACATCAGGGTAAAAGAGTTAGAGGAGTCTGCAGCTCAAAAAAAGATGGAATTTCAAACTCTCCAAATCAATAATAGAACAATGGCTGCACAAATTGCAAGTCTTCAAACTGCAAGGTAACACCAAGGATAGGTATGAGTGCACCTGGAGCAAGCAGCCACGGATTTGGCTGGACTGGCATAAATATATGGGGGTGAAGATGACTATGAGGAAGAATCAGATGATCATGAGGCCCCAGATACGCAGACTGATCAACCTGGCTCCAGAGACCAAGAAATAGACGAAGATTCAGTCACAAAATTTGAAGAGTAGAAGCTGGCCGAACAAATGGAAAAGCAATCAGAAATGATGTGGTACAAGGCCATGCAACTAGAGAAGGAGTTGCTACAAGGGCTCTCCAGATCAGGCAAGACAACAGCAGAGCTACGGGAAGAATGGAATGCCCCTATGTTACCCTATGCTCTGCTGAAATACAAAATTCCGACACATCAACGACAGCTCGCAAAGGAAGAACAAGTGCCAGTATTTGAAGGAGAATTACAGGATCGGGAACAGCAAAACAGGATAGTAGACAGCCAGCCAAAGTGGAGGCGTCAATGGCTTTTGGATCACCCTAACAACCTGATCCACTTAGTCAACCCACCGCCTGAGCTGAGGAATGATAGGAATTTTTTCCCAACGCCCCGAACTTACACTTACAGCCAACATAAAGCATTACAAAGCAGAAATCCTACATGGCTGAACTATCCAGTATTGCCAGGGCCTGCTGAGAGAGAGAGAATATCCGGTTCTTACATGGTGAAAACCCTTCAGGGCGCCATCGCAGAATTCGGAGGCTCTCCCGACCTATCCTGCAAGATGCTATGTAAAATAGCTCGAACTTTTTTGGCCCGTCTCACAATGTTCTCAGAAAGCTGGACTTCAGAGTACATGAATACAGAAAGAAGCATCTCAGAGTTGTCATATGATCTAAGTGGGCCACCTACAGAGCCAGTGTTGTATGCCTACTTCAGACGGCAAATGTTTTTGCCAAGCTACCATCTCCAAACATTTGAAGAAGCATTTTACATAGGCTTCTTCATGTACAAATCAAAAAATTTTGGCCCATTAATGGCAAGAGAGTCTATGCGATATGATGCGTTTCTACATCAAATCAACCAAGAAGCAAGACATCGACACTGAAGACAAAGACGATCATGTCGTGGTAGACATGAACTAGGAGGGGGGGAGTGTTGAAGCCCAAGTTGTTCAACGGTTGTAATGAGCCCACCTTGTAAAGCCTATCAAATTCCCATTTTTATGTCAAAGACGTCTTATCATTTTGATCCACTTGTCTGGGTTATGTAAAGATGAATCAGTCAGTCAGGACCCATATTTGTTCCCACTTTGTAATTATGAGGAAGAGAACCCCATGTACATTTTTGAGCTAAGGTGACTAAAGTATAAAAGTCACCTTAGAACCATTTTTTGGAATAACATTTGAATATTAATCCTGTTTCGTACGAGTCTGAGTGAGAGAGAGTGAGAGTGAGAGTGTATCTTATCCTCTTCGCTACGCGCTTCTCCCTCACCGAATTCACGACGTGTCCACACCATCGCGGTAGCCTCTTCGAGAGCTACGCGCCCATGCAACGCATTCACATTTTCGAGCTGTTCGCGATCCATCCTTCCTCGAGCTTGTTTTGCTTGTAAGTAGCACAAACAGTGTCTGTTTTCAACAATCAAGTGCTTTATGGAATGAGAAAGAGATTAGCTACACATAGATACTCATAAACTTAGGTTTTGCACACTTTTGGATTATGGCCTGTGAGTCTATCACGACTGTATTCGAGATAACTAGGGTTCAAATCTGGTGAGATTAGACTTATAGGTAAGTATATCCTAATGAGAGGATGGTGCCTAGTAAGTTTGATACAATTCCGAGTTCATTTGAGGTGTAAACGGTGTTGTGAGCGTTTATGGATATAGTGGGTTGCATTCTTAAAGGGTTAGTGACTGATGCATCATAGGAGTGTGTATGTGTAGATTGGTCTCATCCTGACAAGCTAACAAGATTGCTTCCGTGCACCTACGGGTTAGTCGTGTCATCGGATGATAAGTATGTTGTCTGTGTCGTGCTTGTGAGCATGAACAGGGGAGTAGTTTTTCCCTAAAACACTTAGCTCCCATTCCTTACGCTGCGAGAGAGGACGTTGGGGAACTGGCGAGGAGTCTCATCAACTTTGCACCTTATGCCCTCGTCAAGTGCAAGAGAGTGAGTACCACACACTACTTGAGTGCTCAGATTTTGACCACATTAGGTCCTCTTTTCCCCATATATTCAGCCATGAGCTCTGCCTAAATACCTTCCTCTCCCAACCATGATGTGGACTCTCTATTGCGACGCTCATTTCAGCCATTTTTGAGCATCAAGATTCACTTATGACCTCCACTTACACCACGTGACATGTTCATTTGGTCCCATAGGTCATATTTGACCTCTGAGGACGATAATAGAACTATCTGTGTGTGTGTGTGTGTGTCTGTGTGTCTCTCTCTCTCTCTCTCACGCACACACACACACACACACACACACACACACACACACACACACACACACACACACACACACACACACACACACACACACACACACACACACACACACACACACACACACACACACACCACGGTCTCCATCTTGCCAAAACTAAGTTTTCTATGAATACCACTTTGAATCAAGATTGCCCTCACATCCTGAGGGGTTTTCATCATCTCTCTCTCTCTCTCTCTCTCTCTCTCTCTCTCTATAGTGTGTAGTATTAGTGTTATTTTTCGGTGTGCACGGGCCTGGCGTAGAGGCCGTCGGGGTCCGTTTTGCTCTTGTGCTTGTCAGCATCTACAAGAGCATGTTTTGCCATAAACTTTTTATGGTTTTCATGCAATTGTCATGGTTGGGAGTGATGATTTGAAAGTGTCAATGTAGAGAACAAGCAATCACTTGGAAGAGGAGTTTTATGTTGTGGACGAATTTCAAAGATGACGGTTTGAAATTCTACTGGCATGGATGTTCCATTGGTGGATGTTCCCTACATAGACCTTACTAGTCCAAGCAAGGAACAACTCTTTAGAGAACAAGCATTGCAAAACTCTTTCAAGGTAAGGAGTTTAAATAGTATTTTATCATTTTTTAATGCAATAACAAAGCCCAACACTTTGACAAAGCTTCTTTTAAAGATAGTGGAAATCAAACAAGTGTCGAATATACCAAAGGTGTACAATGGTAACATGGTGTTTCAGTTTACATTGACCTTAGGAAAGGTTCATCCAATGGATGCTATGGAACATAAGTATGATCCACACCATTGGACCAAACCGCAAACCTCGAATATTGCATTTCGTGGAGTGTGTCACAAAAGTCAGTGTGTAGGTGCTCTCCCAAATTGGTTAATTTTGGGAAGTCAAACACAACACATTCCAATGGAATGCTAAAATTACCTTGCATGGGTGAGTTTTGCAATGGACTAGGTGGTTAGCTTAATTGCCACTATTGCAGTCAACCACCCATTTGTTTGCGTACATGTGATTGCTCCGTATATTATGTCATGCCAAGGGATGAGAGTATGAGCAGATTAACATCAAGGAACTCACCAACATGACATACGGGATGGGTCGTCAAAAGGGCTCACCAATAAAACTAAAGAAATGGTTGCACGAGTTCTTAGTGTGGATAGGCATGCAGGTGCAAGAAAGGTGCAAATGTGTGTGGCAAAGGAAATTGTGATAACTTTGATGCAAGAGGGGGGCTCTAGCCATGTGCTTGGTGAGCAAGAATTTCTAAATGTTGTTGAGGCAATGGGCCTCGTGGTGGAGGACAATTGGTGAGGTTGCTTTCATTTTCTCTTGTTTAGACATAATATTTCAAAGTATTTAACTCTAAAGTACAAGTTTCAAAGGTCTATGGTGACTGCAACTAGGAATGGGCCAATAAAGGAGAGCTTTGGTGTGGGCTCATTGTTGCGGCTAAAAAGAGATTGCGCATATGATTTTTTCACAAAAGCAGGTTTCCTGGGCAAGCATCAGAAGGGGAGTGTTGTTTTGTGTTCAAGATGTCTACAGTAGGTCCTGCGTTTGGATTGGATTTGGTTAATCGAATGCGACAAAGTGGACCTGGAGATCTTCGGCTTGCCTGGGTGTAATTTGATCACACTCACTGAGTGGCTAATTGGGTGATGATGGCACGCCAAGTTTACAATCCAGGGTTTGTTGTCTTAAGAACATATTTCGAAATTTTGGCATATCTTAAGAAACAACCAAAAACATGTTTGCTAATGTGCTTGTCTTCTCGTGCATGCAAGATCTCCTCACTATTGCAACATGTGAGATGAAAGAGGAAGACATGGAAGCACAAATTATTTTCTGGTAGTGCATAAATGAAGTTATAGAGGGTCATGGATGTGAGAGAGCAGATTTCCATGGATTCATGGAGGACGAAGCTCAAGCCAATTGGAATGCAGTTCCCACGGTGTTCAATGGTGGCAAAGACAATGTTCTACAACATCAAGAGCGATCTTGTCTTTTTCATTGGAAACAGAGCATGGTGGCACACACCACCAAGTGTATTGTCTCTTCATCTCAAAAAACCCACAAAGACATGTGCGAAAAGTGGCGTCTAGCCCCCTCTAAAGAGGAAACTGCAATGGAGTCTCGTCTACTTCGAGAATGGTGGCGTAATGAAAATTGCATGGATAAAAACATCCCTGCAATGCACTCTTGGTTGAGTTGGTGGGAGGTGCATATTGCACATTGGGAGAGCTTCATGTCAGCAATAGAGAGAAGTGATAATTGGGCAAACATTCCAAGAACCAACTTGGCTGAGAGCAAGCATGGTAGCTGGCTTGTAGGCGAAGGGTTCAGAAGAAAAATCTCATTGTATGATGCATGTACTTCAGATATGGAAAATGCAATACTACAAAGCACAAAGGCATTTTCTTACGCTCAAGGTAAGAATGTTGGAAAGGGTCCTTCATTAGAGAGGCTAAAGGAAAGAGTTTTCTATATCCAGCACAAGTGATAAGAATAGTAAATGAGGCTACATCTGGAACACCCAAGTATAAGTCTTGTACCCCGCTTGAAGTAGACAAAGAAACACTTCGGAAAAAGCGAGGGCCAGTGATTGTGATTGATGTGGAGGATGAATCGACACATAGGCCATCGTAGAATGCAAAAACATGAGACCGCACAACACATGAAAGGCCAAGGAAGATCATTTTCACAGAAGATTTAGAGGTAGTAGATGGAAGTGAAAATTCCAAAGAGAAGACGAAGATTTGTGTTTTGGAACGAAAGTTCAATGAAGCTATGTGGGCAGTCAGAAGAACCCCAATCGGTAGTCGTGTGACATGCAGTGGCACCCCCAATGGTGGAAAGAGATGTGAACAAAATATTGTGGCATGCAGTAAAGGGACTCCTGCACCATCCTTTGAGGGGTATAGAGAACATCCAAATGGGCTACTCAAACAATACTTCTAGTTTCCTCTCGGACATGTTATTCATTACTATGTGGTGGATCATGATATAGAACCAAGGCCAGCTCCTCCTCCAACAACTTGGCCGGTTGATCTAGGAACAAATATCACAGATGAAGAAGTTGAGATACTACTTGAAGGAGGATTTCAAGTGGAGGCAATTGGAAGAGACCAAGACAGTGAAACAACCATGCGAACTCCTCCTAGGGGTGGAGGTGATTCCTTTTCAGCTTCAACAAAATCAAGTAGCAATGGTTCAATACTAAGAAATGTCATAAAAGTCAAATTTTGGACTTCCATTTTAGAGGAGGCAGCTAAGAAAATTGGGCTTGATTTTTGTTTAAAGGCAAAGGTGATTGAAGAGAAATGCATTGTAGACAAAGCACATGAAGTCTTCAAGGTTGAGCATCACGCAGTAGATGGCATGTGGGGGTGTATGAGGTGCACATCAAGGATGAACCCTATTGCACATGCCATGATTTCATCTATAGGGAGGCCAAGAAAAAAATGTATTTGGCTTGCAAGCACTTGTACTTCATTTTCTTGAGAGTTCTTAAAATAAGCCAAAATGCAAACATGTTCATACATCAACCTGTGCTAAGCAAAGTACATGTCTACAATGCTCTTAGCTGTGAACACAAAAATCCAAACTTGAAGTGAAGCCCATAATTGTACATTTTTGTGAGGCATTTTCCACCATGTATTGTAGTTGGCGAAGTTAATAAAGATTGGGTAGAAATTGGACCTTTGGTAAAGATGTTTTGGATTATCTTGGGTTATACAACTTATAATCTCTCTTTTTGTTCGCAATAACCTTGATGTAGATTGATTTAGGTGTATACTTCTCCTGGAGAGAGAGAGAGAGAGAGAGAGAGAGAGAGAGAGAGAGAGAGAGAGAGAGAGAGAGAGAGAGAGAGAGAGAGAGAGAGAGATAGATTTTATTATCGTCCTCGGAGGTCAAATATGACCTATGGGACCAAAGTTACATGTGATGTAGTATGTGTATGGCTGATGAGTGACTCTCAATGCTCCAAAATTGGGGTGATGAGAGTCGTAATGGAGAGTCCGCACTATGGCTGGGAGAGGAAAGTGTGTAGGTCTATGCCATGACTGAAAATGTGATAAAAGCAAGTTCGAATGTGACCAAAAGCTGAGCACTCTAGTAGTGTTTGGTAGTCAGACTCTCGAACTTGTAGTGAGCATAATGTGCAAAGGTGATTTGACTCTTCTCCATTGCCCGAACTCCCTGTCTCGCATCGAAGGAAATGGGAGCTAAGCCAAAAGGCTGGGATAGTGCGTATCACCGACAAGGGGATAGGCTCAATCATGTAAATGTGAGTACGGTTTCCTATTTCAGCGAAGAACATGGTTTTGTACTTGGGGGCAATATGGGTGGTGTATATATGAAGCATGACCCACCGGATTTCTCCCAAGCCGTAATACATTGGCGTTGTAGGAAAGCTTCATTCACTTGGGAGTCAATTGAAGCATCATGTAGAAAGTGTAATGCATCCCATCTCCCAACCACTTCTCTATGTCTTGCATCCATCCCGTGCTCAAGATCTTACTTTTACTCGTCTTTTGAACTTTTTTGCTTGCTTCCCATGCAATTGTAGGAAGTCAATGTGAGGGATTTTGACGCATCTTTATCATGTACTCCACAACCCTTTCCACGCCCATAACCTCAACTGGAAGAGATCTTAACTTAAGAAGTAGGAGCATAAATGGTGTTTGTGTCTTAACTTGGAGAAAGTTTGTGAGAAAACACTTTTGGACATTCTCAAACTCTTTCCAAGTAGACTTCGAGATGCTCCCACTCCACACTTCAACTCCATAAAGAAGAACCTGTGTCACCAATGCATCAGAAAGATACTTCTTGAGAACCCAACACTTGATATTTCTCGCATTACACATGTTCTCAAATGTATAATATGCTCTCTTTCTCGCTTCCAAAGGACACATAGCACATTCATGCCACTTGTGATTGGATGGAACTTAAAGCTCTCAAAAACTTCAACTGTCTCATTGTTGTACACAATGCATGGCTTCTCCTTATGGTTGGTTTTCACAAGCATAACCTTTGTTTTGTATTGATTCACAATAAGCCCACTATGGAAGCAAAAGTTCTCAAGGATAACCATAAGCTTTTGTGAATCTTCTAAAGTGTGTGCTAGAAGCACTACATCATCCACATACAACAAAAGCATGATTATCGCATTGCAAATAATGTCCTCTTCATTGCCTTCTTGTTGCATAAAGTCAACTACCATTTGTTCCAATTGATTGATGCATAGACCAAAGAGAGTTGACAACGGACATCCTTGTTTAACCCCAATAGTCCTTACAATTTTTTTTGAAATTTCTCTTCCCATGTGCAATTGACAAATCACCTTCTTATAGATTTGAGAAACCGCAAGCATAAACTCACTTGGCACTTGGAGTTCTTCCATCCTTTTCCACAAATTAGAGAGAGTCTGAGAGAGAGAGAGAGAGAGAGAGAGAGAGAGAGAGAGAGAGAGAGAGAGAGAGAGAGAGAGAGAGAGAGAGAGAGAGAGAGAGAGAGGAAGTCAAGGGAGAGAAAAAAGGAGCAAAAGTGATGGTGACGACAATGTGGGATCGAGGTGTGTTTACCAAGGAAAATAAATCTAAGAGAATGAGAGAGAGAGAGAGAGAGAGAGAGAGAGAGAGAGAGAGAGAGAGAGAGAGAGAGAGAGAGAGAGAGAGAGAGAGAGAGAGAGAGAGAGAGCAAGCAAGACGAGGTCGAGCGACAAAGGATCAAGAGAGATAGATAGATAGATTGATTATCATCCTCGGAGGTCAAATATGACCTATGGGACCAAATACATACATTACAAAGGTATCTCCATCATATGACTAGTACAACTCAATTGGTTGGTACAAAGACTCGACGTGGGGGGAGTACTAGCTTTTAAGGGGGTCATACAAACGGGCACATGAGCTGCGTATCCTAAAATGGGAAGGAGGGGGACAAAATGACAAAACAAGGGGAAGAAACCTAAGTGGTTATTGTTGCTGGTAGCAACGGGGTCTTCTTAGGAGTTCAAAAATCGTGAATGAGAGCTTGCCCATCTCAACAGACTGCCCACTTTCCTTGTTTATGGGCGTCATGCATTTTCTTGAGCTCGCTTGCTTTGAGTTTGAGTTGGTTTAGTTAACTCCTCAGCAATCCAAAAGTTTGTTCCCTTGAGGAGGCGGGATTGGCGTAAAAGCCTCAACCGCTTCTCTTTATCCTTGAAGGTAAGTGTGCATTGACCAGGTGGCAAGCATCCGTTTGTGTCATTGAGCCAAGAGACTATGTTGGGCTCAATAGTGATTGGCTGCAGGATGTCATTGAGCTTGATGATTTCTTCTTTGAGAGTGTCCTCGGTGGTACACCATAGTGATAGGAGCCCTCTGATCCTCAAAACAAGGGATTCTCGTAGCAGGCGTTCTTGGAGGGTGGCCTTTAACTCGGTACTGATATTCTGTGTGAAGCCATCTGTGACACCTCGCACTTCCTTTTGGACCTTCATGACAGACTCCACAATGGAGGCTTCAATCTCTTGTGCTTTTGTAATTAGAGTCTGGCTCTCTTCTTCCTTTGTGACCTCGAGCTTGTGTAAGCATTTCTTGAGGGCTACATTTTTCCTAATGAGCTCTTGGATTTGGGTCTCAACAGCCGAGACTCTGGCTTCTTGGCGGGTGAAGGAGTCCTTCCTGCGGGCAGCTACCCCAGAAAGAAAACTTTGGCATGCACCTGAATCCGGTGTGCTAGGAGTAGTCATCATCACAAAAGTGCATGAGAAATGGCGCCTGCAGGTCAAATGACCTAGCCCAAAAACAAAGAAGCCGAGTGGTTGGAGTCCAAGGTGGCGGTCAACTGAGGCGACGGACATGGTTTGCTAGTTGTTGAACCCGGTTGAGGCCAGCGGGTTGTAGCTGAATTTGCAATGTTGCCCGAGACTGGAGTAGGGCATAGCTAGTAGTCACCAAGGCTCTCGGGGGGTTCACCGTTCAGTACCCCCTATATAACGTGCGTTCGTGGGCTATTAACAAAAACCCCTCTTTTAACATGTCTGAATGAATAAAATGACCCCTTATTTTATGATTTTTTCCAAAATTGAATATAAAAACCCCTTATTTTAATGTATCTCTGTTAAATTGGCTAATTTTTTTGAATTTTAAAACCCCTCCTTTTGAACTCACGTTATACATTAACATGATCACATAGTGCACCCCCCGAGCCAGGGCTGCCATGAGCACGCGAGTAGAGCACGGCATAATAGTAGTTGCCAGAGCCGCAGGGTACTGGGATGAGAGCTCCAGTAGAGCAAGGCAAAGCTTAACCTTAACGGCCCCCTCTCAGGGTTGCCCCTCACCGAGGGGGAGACTGTGGGAGAGGAAGAGAGGCTAGGGTTAGCGCTCAGGAGAGAGAGAGAGAGAGAGAGAGAGAGAGAGAGAGAGAGAGAGAGAGAGAGAGAGAGAGAGAGAGAGAGAGAGAGAGAGAGAGAGAGAGAGAGAGAGAGAGAGAGAGAGAGAGAGAGAGAGAGAGAGAGAGAGAGAAAACAAAGTTGAGAAAATAAGGGAGAAAGAATCTTTTTGGAATTTTCTTGCCGAATTCCAAAAAAGCACTCACCAAAAAATATCACCCTGTTGAGCTATATCTATTAGTTAAGAAGGAAAATTATCAATCCAAACCAAAAGTAGCCCTATATCAGCAACATAAATGGTTGTTGTGCTTCATGCTAGGTAAAGTTAGCACTAGGTCAAGACATATGGTAGCTAATGAGTTTAGTGCAAACCAATGCAAATCTAGTAGGAAAAAGAGTAGTTTCATTAGTATACTAGCGAAGGATATTCAACAAAAAGGAATCTACACGGCCTATCAACCCAAGGTATCCCTCAAAACGAACTTAGCCCAAGCAGTTAGTACTTTATTTATGAAGGATTTTTTTTCTTGACTGACTCTTTCAGACGAGTGCAAATATCAAGCAACCCACAAATCTAATTCACAATAACCTTCTGCCTCACAAGATCCTATTCTGCCTCATGCAAAGCCCAAAATAAGTGTTTAAAGATTTGAAAACATAACCATGCCATCCCATGAGGAAGCAAAAGAATGATCACATATGTATACGAGCAACTGATACCTTATCAAACCTGAGTCAGCTTAGCATACCATCCCAAAAACTAAAAAACCAATTTAGTCCTAAATTGATAAGACCAGGACAAGTACCCGGTTTCTTCCAAAAACCATTTCTTCATGCATGCTTATCAAACATGCCTTTGAGATGTTGTATATATCATACTATCACCCATCCAATTCTCAATGAACAATAACAGATATAGTTTCTATCCCTCAATGTGATTATTCACATCATCATAACAAATCTTAAGGATACTAGAATCGCCCATCCAAATCGCAAGCAGACTCATGCCATATGCTTATCACGACACATTTAGACATGCTATGAGTTCCCAATTACCAAGCAAGAAGTAATACTTTCAAACTTAACCCATCAAGCCAAAGAACTCCACTTGAGAAGAAGAAGAAGCCAGAGGGTGGACTTTCAAGACCTGCTGCTTCACACTCCAAGTACAATCACTTAGGCAACTCTCTCAAACACACAACAATAGCTACTAATAACAAAGTATACATGAGCATACATGAGCCTACTAAGTGAGGGAGACCCTCACCTTTATAAAAGATTTCTGTGGATCCAGCTGAGAACCCAAAGAAATCGAATACAACTTCCGTCGCTCACCCTCGGCCAGTCATTTGGTGGAAGATGATTGCCATAAATAGGCCATGTGCATTGCCAGCATACATTCTCTAGTATAATGCAAAATCCTTGACTTCACAACTCCAATTCACCGCGCAACAATGCAATTTCTTTTTTTGAGTAAAACACTACAGAGCCATACGATATTGCCAATAATAGTGAGGTCAACCTAGTGGAAAAACTCCCAATAAAGACTTTTATGTTTGGTTATGATAAAAAAGAGGAACCATGGCCAGCGAAAGGAAATACCATCATGCAATTGTCAGCTAATACATCAGGATATTTTCTGTATCCAGATTTGTGTGTGTGTGTTTTAGTTATCTACATATACTACCCACAGAGAAACATACATATGTTGAAAGATCAAGGTACCCAGATAAATACAAGGTTTTTTATACAAAACAAACTTTAGACAACATGATTTTGTATAAATAAATGTCATTAGTTTGGTACAATTCACCATCCGAACGTAGAAATTCTTTTACAAACTACGAACCTGCAGTGAAGCAACCAAAATGCTGAATCAAAGAGAGTAGCCCTCACCTGCACCCATAGAACAACATAACATTCTATTAGCATTGGCTATGTATGCAGGTGATGTATGGGCATCCTCGTTGTTATCCATGTCACAAATTTTCAACTTTTCTTTGCAAATAAACTTTATTAAAAAAATATGAACTTTAACAAGACTTTGGTAGTTAATTACAACTTCATACCGAACTTCATCAGTTTACAACCTGCCAATGATTTTATTTTAAGTATATTTATAATTTATCTCCTTAGTCTTGCAGGTTTGATTAAGATATGCTCTCTGCCTCGACCATGCCCTGTTCTTTGCTGCAAATGATGCAATATATTCAGCCCTAGCTGCCTTAAGATTTTGTGAGATTTGTACTCTCTTGATTGGATCAACAATAGTACTCATCCGAGCAGTCATCCTATATCTTGGTAAACCCTGATAACAGTAGACAAATACATTTTATACACTCTTGCAAATTTCTTTTATATATGAAACCCTGACAGTTTTTGCCATAATTTTGAGCGACCTCCTCCGCCCTCAAGTGGTTGGACTCCATAAACACCAGAGTACAGCTACAATGATTAAACCTCAAGTAATCTGTACATGCTGTAGTAAAATGTCGAGTCAAAAAGTTTAGCAAAAACCTATGAAATTCTATTTGCCACTAGCTGTCTAGCTCCTATCCATGTCCCACTCTTAAAATATGCCTTGAGGTCGAGCCCTTCAAGGCCACAATCAACTAGGGTTATCTTTCAACCAATTTTAGGCCAGATATCAAGAACTTGAAGTCACTGAGTCCACTATTTTGTAGCAGGTTATGTATATTTACTAGCATTATTCTACATTCCATAAAGAGTTCCCTTGAAACTAAAGAGAAAGCCAAACCATCAGCTCCGAGAAGTACCAGCCCAAGCCAGAGAACCAGAGCCAAAGTAACACTATACCCATCTCGGTCAGAATCTTATTTTATGCCAAATCTCAAGTAGTAAAGCATAAAGAATAAAGAACCAGAATATATATGTATATAACTAGCTTTTATGGCAATATAGGTGAGATCTAAGCCAGGCATCCAAGTAACAAGTAGAAGGTCAAATTTTATTGTAAGTCAAAGCAAATAGTAAGTATCTAAACTAGAGTATATTTTATGGTAGCATCATCACTAGACGTAGTGGAATAAGTATGTACAAAACCAGATCTAAGCAAGATATCCAAGCAACAGGTGAAGGTTAGATGTTTTGTAATCATCTTTAATCTAGATACCAAAAAGGATCCCCTTTCAGAGACGTAACAGCCATGATCAGATAAGGTTTTAGCCAGAGCTAGAGCCAGAGCCAGAGTCAAGGCTAGCCATAAAGTAGGCTACTTCAAGCTATTACTAGATACAACCATTGTATGTGTATGGATATGTTTATCAAAACTATATCAAAGTAAAACATCCAAGCAGCAAGGTGAGATTCTTTGTAATTAAGAACAACCACCCTATACCATAATACCATACCTCATTTAGTCAGTAAAAGTATCTAAAAACCATCAGCTTCGAGAAGTATCAGCCCAAGCCAGAGTAACACTATACCCATCTCGGTCAGAATCTTAGTTTATGCAAAATCTCAAGTAGTAAAGCATAAAGAACCAGAATATGTATGTATATAACTGGTTTTTATGGCAGTACGAGCCAGATCTAAGCCAGGCATCCAAGCAACAAGTAGAAAACTAGATCCATGTCAGTCAAAATTTCCATGTTAAGAACAACCACCCTATACCATAACACCATATCACATTTAGCTAGTAAAAGTATCAAAAAACCATCAGCTTTGAGGAGTACCAGCTCAAGCCAAGGAAGTATCAGCCAGAGCTAGAGTAACACTATACCCATCCCGATCAAAATCTTAGTTTATGCCAAATCTCAAGTAGTAAAGCATAAAGAACCAGAATATGTATGTATATAACAGGTTTTTATGGTAGTATGCGCCAGATCTAAGCCAGGTATCCAAGAAACAAGTAGAAAATCAGATCCATGTCAGTCAGAATTACCCATGGGATCAAAGTAACAACTGAACTTTCAGCCCAGAACCAAAAAACTGATAAGTAGCATCCCCAATTAGAATACTATTCATTCCTTACCCTACTGATTAGCACCCTCACAATCATCAGGTGATTTGGCACTCAACCATGTTTACACTACCAGTATTTTATCAATTTTGAAAAGGTTGAACCTGTGAAGAGTCAAAGGAATATGCCATGGAAACCTTATTAGATACATCACATCATCCTCAAGGTAATTTTAGAAGCATTATCAAATATTAGATCCATTTTTTTTGAGCCAGTTATTAAAGAATGGTACACCTCTTAGACAAAGGTAGTGAGCATGATTCCTTCTCAAAAAAATTACACCCCAAGTACTGTAGCAGTTTATCAATGCCAACAAAAACCAATGTCAGTACAACAAAATCCCGTTTAGTCCAGCATCCAAAAGGGTCACAAAAGACCTTTGTAAAAAGACCCAAATGCTTATATATATTCCATGGCGGCATAACAGCGACACCACCAAGCTTTCAACCTTATACTCACCATCAATAAAAAAACCAGAAAAATATCCATATTTATGTTAGATTTGATGCCATTTTTTTGTACAGTAGCAAAAAGCTAAGTGTGTATGCAGTCAGTACCAGGCATGAAGTAAAAACCAAATTCTTTTGCTAACTACAAATCCAAATGAACAGTTCTTTCAATAATCTTAATGTCAAGAAATGGGTTTACAGTACCAAGCATCATTCCTACTCATTATATATCAAGCAAAGGAACTCCACCCGAGAAGAAGCAGAAGCCAACGGTTGGACTTCCAAGACTTGCTTTCCTTTTGCTATAGATTAATACACTCCAAACTCAACCACTTATGCACTAACCCTCAGTTACACATAGAGAATACAAAAGCACATATGCACCAACTAAATGAGGGAGACCCTCACCTTTTATATTGTTGCTGTGTAGAACAGGCCAAAATTCCACAACCCACACTTAGAGTCCTGCCGATCATCTACAACCATGTATTCGGTGGAGGTAGATAGCCTTGAATGGCCCATGTGCTTTGCTAGCATCACTCACTACAGATGTGATGATTCTCGATTTTGTCGGTAGAATTCGCGCGCTACAAAGATTCACCTAATTCTCTCTACTCGCTCTGAGTATGCCCCAATTTAGTAATGCTCACTAAGTGAAAAAATACCTTAAAGGGATTTTTAAAGCCTAGTTACACACAAAGCAGGTAATATTTTCGGCCAAGGGAACTTTAATTTCTCCATTTTAAGTTAATATTCCTTGACATTTGTGTATGTGATGTGTGTGTGTGTGTGTGTGTGTGAGAGAGAGAGAGAGAGAGAGAGAGAGAGAGAGAGAGAGAGAGAGAGAGAGAGAGAGAGAGAGAGAGAGAGAGAGAGAGAGAGAGAGAGCTCTTATTAACTCTCATCCACACATAGCTAAGATTAGTGCATTATGTCCATGTCCATGTGTGTGTGTGTGTGTGTGTAGGCCCTTCGATGCACTCACACCTACAAAGTGGGGTAGTCCAATGAGTGTTGGTTGTATGTGTGTAGGGGTTGGTTGCAAGTCTTGGAGGCCAATAAGAAGGCGTAGCAAACAATGGCATGGGCAGTGGAGTAAGGTCATGGCAAGGCAAGTGCACAAGCATGCATAGTAGGAAAGGGAGAGGGAGACATTTCCTTTGCACCTCTATCTTACAGGGCATCCAAGACCCCAAGCATGCAACCTCTCTCTCTCTCTCTCTCTCTCTCTCTCTCTCCACAAGCTACGGTTTGCCATGACATGTGTACGGAAAGCCAACTTGAGTGGCTAAATACTCCAACAATGGCTCTTGTCTGTGGAGGACTTGCTTCAAATATGAAAGTAGCACTAAAAAATGTAAAACAGTTTGTGTTAGCATCTTGGCTTATTGCTCATTGGTTGTCAAGATTGTTTTGTGATTCCTTGAGCTTGAATTGAAAATGTGCAAGTGAGAGAAAAAAAAATTCTCTCACCACTTAAGCCAAGTTAGGATTTGTAATGATTTTGTAGTGCAACAGCAAAAGTGGAGAATTTGTTTTTAGTTTGGACTTGTTGCTCTTTATTTTGAAGGATAATTGTGAAAATCTTCTCCAAAATGATCACTTTAAAAGCTTCTTCATTACTCTTTCTACTCTTGTTTTGTTTCAAATTTGAAAGTATGCCACATGATTTTGGGGTTACTTTTGGGGTGTGCATACGACGTTAAATTTGATTTGGTCATTCAGGAATTTTTTGGATTTGACAAACCTTTTGTGGACTTGAAGATATCATGTTGAGTTGCATGTGGTTTTGCAAAGACGTGTGCCTATTGATTGCAAGTGAGATGTTATCTCTTTTTACTAGGCAGTGGCCAATCACCTCTTTGTTTCCCTTATATGCGAGGTGGTTTCCATAGGAGAAGCATAAAGGCATGTTAATACCTAATAGAGCTAATCGTTGAATTCTTTTAACATGAATTTTAGAGTGATTTCAATGTCAATATGATGTGATGTGTATGCTATAGCAAATGGATAATGAGAGAGAGAGAGAGAGAGAGAGAGAGAGAGAGAGAGAAAGAGATAGAGAGAATGAGATAGCTAATGGGTGCAATCTTTTTCCGTGCAAGAGTGAGCATATTTTTTTTTGCACGTATTTATTTAGAGATAGAGGCGACGCTCATAAAAAATGACTACATGTGCTCAGACTTGGGCATAAAATAAACATTACTTATAAAGAGCTCTCTGACATAGGGATGTCTTGAATAAACATACGATATTTGTAGCTTTATTTCATCAACAACCATCACTTTTTTTTTGCATGTACCATTCATTGATTTGATAACATACAACACAAATCAAGTGATCATATTCCAGAATCCAATTCATTATTGCAATGTCCATATAATATAAAAAATAGTTCCATGAACAATTGATCAAAATATCAATTCAATTATATATCCCACGGCACAAATCAAGTGATCATATTCCAGAATCCAATTCATTATTGCAATGTCCATATAATATAAAAAATAGTTCCATGAACAATTGATCAAAATATCAATTCAATTATATATCCCAGGGCTGCAAGGCAATTGTTCTCAAGTGTTACCATAATCTAACTAATTGTAGTGGTGGCCGGTTTAAAAATTGGTGTTGCCTAAACTGATAGATCTCCACCAACAAATCGCACTACCTAAATGGACAAATTTGCACTAACATGAGCATCATGTGGAGCTAGCCTGAGTTGATTGCTTGCCAAATGGACTCCGAGTGGGCGAGATATGTCAGCTTAGAGTCGAATACAGTTAGTGGTGGAATTGTGGCAGATGCTTTTAATCTATTTTGGCGGCCTTGATTCACGGTCATGGTAGGGTCAAAATGCGGCAAGGCTTGGGGTTTGGAGTCGACATGGTGAAGTTTTGACCAATTTTTATTGCTTAAACATTAGGCGCACATGCATTAAATGGTGGCAGTTCCAAAGTGACACAAAAAAAGGTTTTTAAAAGGTATTGCGTGGGCAATTTTGGGGTTCCAACGGGTTGGATCACCGTGGCACACCACATTGGTGCAGACAAAGGTGGGTGAAGCTAGAAGTGGTGCCAAGCAATACGAGAGGGGCATATAGGTGCATAGACAAGGGTTTAAGCAGGTATAAAGGCCCTGGGTAGGCCATTGACAGTTGGGAAGCATGCTTGATGCGGTTTCTCAAGTCAAGAAGGCTCCAAAAGTAGACTAATTGGAATGGGTAGGTAGACGTGTAGAGCTCAAGTTGGGGAGCATGCCGGTCCCTTAGAAACATCAATCAGAGCTCTAGAGTGTAAGTTATGGGCAGAAAAGTTTGTTGGGGGCTAGTTGTGTGTCCACTTGATTGCATTGACAAGCATACCATCTAGAGGTTTTTGAGCCCCACAAAAGATCCTAGGATATTTCACATCATGTGGAGTTAGCAAGAATTAACAGTTCCCCAAACGGAATCCCGAGCGGCAAGTTATGCCAAGTTGAAGTTAGGAGCATCGGCTCGTGATAGGGTGTCCAAGTTTTTTGCCAATTTTGACGGCTTAGGCTTGTTGGCCCAGGAATTCCAAAAAGCAGCAAGGGCTTGTGCAGATTGAATGCGGGAATGGGAGTTCCAAGTGTGCTTTATGACTCCATGACTAGAGCACAGAGCACCAAATGGAAGTGCAAAAAAGATGGAGCAAAAAAATGATTTTCTACGAATTTGCTGGGGGAAAACTTTGAAGGTGAAGGGGGTGCCTCACCTTGGAGTTCCATCTGGTAGGGTCAATAGACCCACATGCAATTCTCAAAGCAAAAGACATGGGGTATAAGTCCAACATGGTTCACCTCCCATGACATCAAAGGGATATGGAGAGCTAGTGAGGTCGAGAGCTATGGTAGTCCGCATGGCGATGTTGTTTTGGTGGCGCATCTGATGGCGCAGAGCAGAGCCCGTGGCAATTTTGGGTAGCGGTGTCTCACAAAGAAGGTGATGATGTGGCATGGCCCGTGAGGGAGTGCTCACACCGAGAGCTAAAGCGCTCCCCCTCCCCAAGGTTTTTATTGGAGGCAAAAGTGCTCAAAGGAGCAAACGGTGCCCCTATGAGTAAGAGATAGGGCTCTTGTGTGTGTGTGTGTGTGTGTGTGTGTGTGAGAGAGAGAGAGAGAGAGAGAGAGAGAGAGAGAGAGAGAGAGAGAGAGAGAGAGAGAGAGAGAGAGAGAGAGAGAGAGAGAAGCACCATTTCTGGAGATATTCCCAAACAAGGTGTGCTTGGATGGGCCAATCAAATGACAGCTTCTAAAATAAAAAGGGATGCTCTATAAGAGGAAAAAAACAACATTTTGGAGGGGGGTTTTTTTTGGAGGAAGATTTTGGAGCTCTATGTAGGAGGAAAAGAAAAGCCAAGGGTGTGTTCTTTTGCAATTGAAAGCTTTTTGGGGTAATGAGAGGAGAGAAAGAGCCACAATCTCGGTTGTATATGCCTTGTACACTGCTTTTTTATCAAGGAAAAGTACCATTGCCGCAATCTTGTATCGTTCCCCCTTTCCCCCTTCTTTTTATGACCTCTCTTGTGCAAGCTGTGGTGTCTTGTATGTGTGTGGAACTAATAGTGAATGTGTTGCAAAGAGGGTGAGAGAGAAGTGTTGTGTGTGTAGAAGGTTGTGGAATGAGCATTGCGGGATGAATGGGCTTAAATGCGGTGCACCAGAGGGTGTGTGAGTTTGTGGACTGTGTTTGCAATACTAAGCAAGTATAAGTTGTGGTTTTTGAAGGTGAACTCGAGAGGAAAAGGGTGTTATGAATACCCTGAGCTATATAGGGTAATTTGTGTGTGTGTTGGGTGCGTTCCACATTACCCCTTTCCATCTTTTGGTGCCCCCATTGAGGAGCACATTGATTGCTCCTTGATGAGATGTTTGTGATTCAATATGTTAAAAGAGTTGGCCCAATTTTCAATGGTGCTAAAGACGCGGATGAATGGATCACAGATTTTGAGTTCAAAATGCTTCAATTGCCGATGCATTGAACAAGGGTTCTTGCTTCGGATGTGGCCAGACAGGTCACCAAATCAAGGATTGCCCCAAGAAGAAGACAAAAAAACCACAAGGTCGTCCTTTGGTTTAGATTCACAAGATGTCAGGTAACTCTGATGTCATTCAAGTTGAAATCCATCACTTAGCGCACAGTTCATGTAGTAATTTTACTTTTAGCACCAAAGTGTTTGATAAGCCTACAATCTTCTTCGTTTCCCTGAGAAGAGCTTAAGCTGGTGATGACCAAAATTTACCACATCACATCATTTTTTATCCCAAAGATATTAATTGCAATTATTAGCTTGGCCTACATATATTGGAATTTTTGGCATTTTGAAGTTTTGGGGCGTTTGGTCATAGTGTCCTCAGGCCCTGAATGTGACTTGATACTTTTTTTGGCACATGAGTGGCATTTAGTGTCATATTTTGGCTTTGTGTAAAGTGAGTGTGTGTTTTGTTCTGGGAGTCGGGGAGCAAGTGGCTTGTGCATCATGTGGGTTTTTGGCTTGAACACAACATGTAAAAGAGTGCTAAGGTGAAAGAATTCCAATAGATGCGAGTTTAAGCTCTTGAGCTATTAATCGTGATTAATAGTTGATGATTTAAAATTTTACCAAGTTAATTTGTTGATGACTCACATTTTTCCTATGCCCTTAGTAAGTAAAACTTAGCTCTTGTTTGGCCTTCTTCTAAGTTGTTGACACTAAGCTCTTGAGCTATTAATCGTGATTAATAGTTGATGATTTAAAATTTTACCAAGTTAATTTGTTGATGACTCACATTTTTCCTATGCCCTTAGTAAGTAAAACTTAGCTCTTGTTTGGCCTTCTTCTAAGTTGTTGACACTATTCGAGCACTTGGTACTCTGACTTTGGCAGTTTTTGGTTCTTTCACTTTGTGGCAACCATTTTCTTCACTCCGAGCATTTGGGCACATCCCATAGGTTGTATTGACATGCTCTGTCAAGTTTCATCCAATTTGGACTTGATTTGTGGTCGTAGCTCAAACATGATGATTTGTCGGCCATCGAGCCGTTTTTTGGTTACGATATCAGATGAGACTATTTTTAGCCCACCTTGATTATACATACTTGGGATTCTCGACTCATTTTCTCTCAAACCCCGAGTTAGGCCTACTAGATTGTGAAATATACTGTCCTTTTGAAAATTTCCCGATTTGGATTTCGATTGGTCCATTTGTGAAGGTTTTGCAGAATCAGGCGTTGTGGGCCTAATTTAGGTTGTTCGTCACCATCCTTAAAATTGCACAACATTTGACCTGGTTGTCCATCTCTGCTCCTTGACCATCATGGTTCCTTTTGTCTCTCCATCTTGATTTGTTTAGCATTTATTTATTTACTTTACCTTATTATTAAGAAAATTAAAAATACTCTCCAAAAATAGGACCCCTATCCTAAAATTACAAAAACACACCTAAGTTTAGTGCTTGGCTATATTTTTGTGGATTGCTTCATTTCGATCACTTTTTCGGTCAAAAACACGCAAAAAAGAATAAAAATTGCATTATTTATTGGCTTTTTTGGCAATATGTATACTATTTACACACACCTAGGGATTATCATATAGCATATCCCCTATTGTTTCCGCTGATCAAGACATTTTACTCTTGAGTAGCAAAAATCTGCACATTAACATTCAAGCACTTCAAAACATTGCCCTTTTCTTAATCTACTGCTGATATCTGGGTACCTCCCCCCCTCCTTTCTTGAGTCCTCTGTGACAACAAAGTGTAACCTCGGTTGTGCAGTTCATGGGTGACAAATTTGTGTCTATGCATGGCCATGATTGGCCCTACCATGCTATTGACGTCAATGCAAGTGGAAACATGATGTTGTACAAGAGGTGGTTCTTGAGCGGGATACTCAAGGGTTGTTGATGGCGAAGCATCCTGTTTGTTAACTCTCTTAAAGAAAAAATCTTGCAACAGTTTTGTACATTCTTTGATAGTGCTATGTACACATTCCGCATCTTGGTATTGGCATCAGTGGGGGTTGTGCTCATTCTTTGATAGTGCTATGTACACATTTTGCAGCTTGGTACTGGAATCAGTGGGGGCACTGCAATAGGTGGTGTGGTGTGTGTTGGTCGAGGCTTTGGTACCCACTTATACATAGCTGCTTGTGGAATATCTTTGAATGTCTTTTTATGGTTGGTCTATTGGTTGAGCTTAGTTTTGAGTTTTTTCTGAGGTTTCCAAACCCATTGAGTTGGTCATGACTTTAGTGTTCATTGTTGTTGACGTTGTCATGCAGCTCCGCTGCCATGTAGAGAAAAAGAGCAGATAAATGCAAGCTAAGCTTCTTTGAAGCCTACACATTTAGTGAGCAACGATCAGGGCTTGTTAACAGGCCAAGTTTAATTATTAATGTATGTCAGATGCGGCTTAAAAGGGCCAACAGTTGCCTCAATGATGCCAAAAATGAGTATGTTTGAAGTGAGCACAGATGGGATATTATCATCCAGAACTGCAGTGCTTGAAGTGCTCTACCGGATTGTCTTTACGGCTCGTCGATTGGAGCTACGAGGAAGAAGTTATGGCAGTTTGAAGTTTGAGTTAATGCAGATCCGTACCGGATTGGACAACTGCAGTTGAGGTGACAGAATTGAAATGAAAGCACAAACTTGAAGAGCTCACTTTGTGGAGCGCGTCGGTCTTTTCAGATCAGTGATTGGAGTTCCGATTGCCAAGATATTAGCCGTTAAAGATTCATCGGGGGCCGGCTCCGTACTAGTTCCGTCCGCTCGGTCGGAGTACCATCCGGGAATTTTATAGCCTCAGCAGGGTTTGTATGCATTTTATGTGCTTTGAGAAGTCTAATGGGATTTACGGCTTGGCAGGCAGAGTCCGATGTCAATTGTCGCGACACTGCTGAGCTGGGTAATTTTTGGCATTATTCGAGATGCTGAGATGGGTAGTAAAATTTGTGATGATATTGCCAGTTTAGAGCTAATGGGAGCCTTGACGAGGATTTAGTCGGCATGTGTACCAAATGTGGTGCCACTATATAAAGCATAAGCTGTCGAAAGCAAGAATGAAGGAGGGCCGCCCAAGGTGAGAAGTGACCGCCCATGACCTCGAGGGGAGGGGCCGCCCATGGGATGGCCAACCAATTAAAGAAAATAATTTTTCTTAGTGTGGACAAGAAGGGAGAAAAAGAGAGAGAGGGCAACGACGGCGCCGTCGTTGCCCCTCTTGGAAAGCACGAGAAGAAGTTGTTTTTTTAATGAGGGGGTTGTTAAAAAGAAAAGAAGTCATGCAAGGTTAGGGAGGAAGAAAAAGAAGAAGAAAGGGAAAAAGAGAAGGCTAACAAGGGAAGGCTCTTTCTCTCTCTTGACTTTGGCTACCAAAGCAAGGAATGAAGGCTAAAGCCACTCTCTCTCTCTCTCGTCCTCGGAGAGCTAGCAAAGCAAGAGGATAAGCAAGGGAGAAGGACTCGAGGGATGTTTTTGTTGGGAAAAAGGTGAAAGGAGGCATTCTCTCTCTCGATCTCCAATCAAAGCAAGAAGAAGAAGGTCGAATTGGAAAAGAGAAATTACCAAGGGCATACAGAGCCTGACGACAATCAAAGTAAGTTGATTAGAGGAGACGACGAAATTTGTGAGCAAAAATCAAGCCAATGCAAAGCACACAGAGCAGGAAGCTACAGGACAGTTGGTAATAATTGAAGCACGATGATCGACATAGTGAACTTAAATGATGTTTGAAGAATCTTGAATGTAGATGAGGCAGATAAAGCGATAGGAGGAAATTTCCATCATCGTCATCAGCTAAAGTTTGATTAATCATTATGTTAAGCCCGGTGTCGTTAACGGCCCGGTTAATCTTGTAAAACGGGAGCTTAAACTCCTAGTTATCAGATGATCCGAGCATCGGTGCTGCTAACAGTCCACCTTGGCTAAGGATTAAGTTGTACTCAAGCGTTAATCAATTAACTAATGATTACGGTCATTTCTAGATTCAGTTGCATCTATTGTTCTTGTTCTCTCTCTTCCACACCTCCCACAGCCAGAGGCTCGGCGCCTACCCGGCTCACGTAGCGAACACATATCCCCCGACATCTTTGGTGAACTCGACGCGAAACGAGCCGGGGTGGGAGGTAAAGATGGAGATGCCAGAACAATTAAAGCAGTTTATTGAAGATTTCAGTGCCAATGGATTTGATAAAAATCTGGCAATTAGAGATTTGCCAAAAATGATGGAATTGGTTCAAGGATATCTACAGGAAGCAAAAGCCATGCAGATAAAAAAGCAGACTGATGACGTTGTAGAGCTAGCACTTGATGTTGTTCGGGAGCAGTATTATAAATTTTCAGGGATATGATCCAGAAGGTTTTATTGCATGTTACGAAGCTGAGATGAAGAGCCAAAATATTCCAGAAGATCGGATGATTGCAGCTTTTGAGGAGGTTGTAAACTCGGATTTTCGAAAGCAGGTTCAAGAACTAGCAGAAGAATATCCCACACGGTGGGAGTATTTTGCAGAGGAATTTATTTACGAAAGCTCAAGGATTCTAGATCGGAAAATAAAGGAGATTACTGAACGAAATAAGGTTGTCTTCATTAAAGGTGAAGGGGATTAGATGCAGATCCTCAACTATGATGAATTCTGGGAGCATATATTTGCAAGAAGTAAAACCAAAGAGAATGCTAAGCTGGAAGTAGCAGATTTAGTTTCAGAGGAGCTTAATTTGAGCAACGAAGAAAAGGTAAACGATGAATGTAATGCTGTAACAGATTTATATGATTTTTTTTCAAAGATTGCTTGCATGGATGCTACCTCTAATCATGGTTCCAGTGAAGACATAGACTATGCAGCAAGCGGTTCTCAAGCTGTTGACCTTGACATGGGTAAGGAGTTCATCAAGCAGATGAGCCTCTACAGGATATTACTGAAACTATCAGCAATATAGGCAAGCAGGTTAACATGTTTGTTGCAGATGATTGCATAAACAAAGCTATTATATACACAGTAGGTGATGAAGTGACTAAAATTGTGGACCCAACACAGGATGAGCCTGAGGATGTCAATGAACCTATGATGGCTACTAACAATATGCTTGCAGATGATGCTATCACAGAAGAGGATGCTATAATCGGTGAATTTTTGTCTAGATCTGAAGGAGATGTTTATGGCAGTATAGAAGAGCTTTTTGATGCGTATGACTCTTCAGAGGGGGTGCTAGATGAGCCTTTACAGTTCTATTGCTAAGTGCAGATGAGGAAGCAGAGGATGATATGGATGACTATGAAGATTGCTCGGATCATGCTGATTGTGAACAGATTATAGACAGGGATTTTACATCTATGCTTGTACATGGGCTGCATGAGGAGATAACTCCTATAGTTTTGATTAATGTTGAGACTTCCAAGGGTGATTTTCCCGAGGATGTTATGGATAAAGATCTACATGATAAAGCTGTTTTTCATGATCAAGATGAAAATCCAACAGGTAAAAATTCCTCTGATGATATAGGTCGAGAGACTCCTAAGTTTTTTCATGATGGCTATGAAGCTAGAGGGCGTGATGATGCTAAAACATCCTTGATATTGCAAAAGGTGCACAGGGTTTTTCATTTCCTTGGGCAGTGTACCAAATGTAGCTGGATTTGGATGTTATTCCTATTGATGCTTATGTCGGTGATGTCTTGGCTGCCACTAAAAGGGAGTCAAATTTCTTTAATGCTTTCTGGTAACGAGCTTAAGTTGCCAACAATTTATGGGATGTGGGTGTTGCACTATGCTTCAAGTGAAGCTCTAGTATATTGCGGAGCCCATCAATCCTATGTGATCTCGATGGTGTTTGATCCATGCGATTCTAAGGATGTTCGTAAGCAGATTCAATATGGATGGATACTATTAAGTATGCATAGTAATTGCGTGCTATTTGAACCAGGGATAGCATATTTGCACAAAAAATGCTTGATGATGATTGATACAGGAAATGTACTCTCATGTGGATATTATAATGCCCCAATGTGTGGGCAATTCCTTATTATTCCATTTGAGTCTGGGGCTTACTAAAGTGCAAGTTGCAGATGCAGAGGATACAAGATGCCTGATGTAATAGGCTGCATGATGCAAGGTTTTGTTTTCTAGATTATGCTAAGTTAGAAGAGTGTTTGGTTATGCATTCAATAAGATAACATGGATTCCAGCTAACTTCTTTGGACAATTAATGAAGTATCTTCACATCTTTTGAGTTGGTTCTGCTACCAGAACTTGAGGTAAAGGACTTGACGGCCATTCCGTGTGCAGACAGAGTAAGACATACTTGAGCTTGACAGGGTTCCTTAAAGAGAGCTTAATGGTCAAGCCGTGTGCATCATTAACTGGAGCACTTGAGTCTGGCGGGATTCACTAAACATATTTTCCATGATTGAATGCTTTGAAGATACGGAAAATACAATTCAGAGATTTTTGATGGGCAGCTACCTAATGGTTAAGCTAGAACATTGATGATAGGGTATAAGCCTTATTTTGTTTTTCATAGGTTTACCAGTAATGTGAGTCTGATGATGGAAAGAACTTAAGGTATCTTTAAGAGATATAGATTGAAGTGCAGTTGGCACAGACCGGAGGTTGTGCAAGTTCAGAGGGGGTGGATGTCGTGCAGCTCCGCTGCCATGTAGAGAAAAAGAGCAGAGAAATGCAAACTAAGCTTCTTTGAAGCCTACACATTTAGTGAGTAACGATCATGGCTTGTTAACAGGCCAAGTTTAATTATTAATGTATGTCAGATGCGGCTTAAAAGGGCCAACAGATGCCTCAATGATGCCAAAAATGAGTATGCTTGAAGTGAGCACATATGGGATATTATCATCCAAAACTACAGTGCTTGAAGTGCTCTACCAGACTGTCTTTACGGCTCGTCGATTGGAGCTACGGGGAAGAAGTTATGAAAGTTTGAAGTTTGAGTTAATGCAGATCCGTACCGGATTGGGTAACTGCAGCTGAGGTGACAGAATTGAAATGAAAGCATGCAAATAAAGTTGTGTGGACACAAAAATCCATGCACAAAGATGTTGAGACTAATCAATCCCAAGGTGAATGTGAATTCTTTATAACACTCCTTGACTTTTGCTCTACAATATTCTAGCGGTTGGGTTGTACATTTTTTTTATCTTGAATACTTGACAGTGTTGAGTCATGCACCTGTGTCGGCTAGTGCTTTGACTCTAAATCCATCTTTCAAGGCCATTGTTATTTGCATATCTAATACATCCAACCATTCAACATCTGTCTCCACTTCATCATTGACTAAGGATTGAGTAAAGTAGTCATGGTAAACTTGAAGGGTATTGAGTGGCAATGCTTTAAGTATTGGTCGCATTGCACCTTTTTGCTTCAAAATCCAAATCCATGCATGTGCTTCTTTAATGACATTCACTAATCTAGTTTTCCATCACCTCTTCATCTGGGGTAGCTAATCTTACAGCTCCACTCGATGAAACATTCTCGATGACAAAAGGACCATGTCCTTTCTTCTTGAATTTAGGAATGTGCTTCTTCAGGGAGTAAACATTAGCAAATCCCCTTGTTCGAAGATCTTTGTTGACAAATGAGAGTCAAAGGACTATTTTTGTTTTTTTTTTGTGCATAGATATGTGCTATGGCTGCTAGTCATTGTTCATCTAGCCGCTCTTAGTCCTTCAGTCATTCTGACAACTAGAGGCCTTTCCATTCCAATTCATGTGCAACTCTAAGTGTGGGCAACATGAATCTCATCAGCAGTATTGCGTCTAATCCATAGGCTAAGTTAAAGGGAGTTGTATTCCAAAAAAAAATTGAATGACACTCTATAAGCCCACGAGGCTTAATGAAGATGCATTTCCCAATCATTTTATCTCATACTAACAATTTTGGTGAGCACCAAGCTCACGATATTGTTTGTATGTTTTGCTTGACCATTCACTTGAGGATGATAGGGTGAAGATTTTTTATGGATCACCATAAACTTGTTCAGCAAATGTTCTATCACCCCCTTAAGTGAATGCGAATCCCAATCATTTACAAGCTCAATAGGCAATCCGCATCTCGTGAATATACACACATGCAAGAATGTTGTGGTGGTTTTAGCATCATTCTTCTTAGTGGCTTTGCTTTAGCACATTTGGTCAAGTAACATGTGGTCACAATAATATATTGTGCCTGCGTCTTATTTATTGGTGGTTGTATTGGACTGACAAAGTCTATACCCCATTTAGCAAATGCGCATGTCCCCATCATAGGTCTCAATGGCATAATATCCATTCTTGCTGGCATCTTTGCTCTTGACATGAATCACATCATCGAACAAAGTTTTTGGCATCATCAAACAGAGTTGGCCACCAAATGCCTACCTTCAATATAGCTCTTTTTGTAGTTTTGTGAGATAAATGGCCTCCTTCTAGACCGGTGTGCGCTTGTTCCAAGATAGGAAGGTATTAGTCCTCATTGGCATATAGTTTGATTTGTTGGTCCTTTCCTTGTCAATAAAGTTAGCGTCCAATTATCACGTAGTTCATTGCTTCCATCTTGATTTCTCTCTGTCTCCTCATACTCATATCTTCAGGGAATGTCGTATTATAGAATACACAGTGTTCTCTATAATTGCACGTAGCTTTCATTATCCAAAGTGAACTTACAAAAATAATACAAAAGTTGACCTTTATACCTTGCCATAAGATTTTAGGTCAACAATAAAGATTTGTGCCAACTCTCTCTCAGCCTAAAGATTAAGTGATACAATATGGAAGCTTATAGCCCCACTGGATCTAGCTCATTATTACATATGCATTTCTTTGATAATCAATAAAATACAAAAACTTGCAGGTTTCATGAACCAAATTGAGTAAAAATTGAAATATTACATCATGGTTGATCTTGAGAGATTCTTTGTTAGCTAGGCTAACTAACATGAGCAACAAGATTGTGTGAGTAAATCCTATCATGCAGTCAATGGTTAGCAATCAAAGGGGTTGGAGGTGGTAGGGATCAAGTCCTTTGAAGGATAGATGTATTGGAAAACAAGCCCAATAGCCAATGGTAGAGAAATAATCTCCAAAGGGTAAACTTGGTAAGAGTGGAATGCATTAGCAAAGGCAACACAAAAATTGATACTCCAAATGTTTGTTTGCCTCATGAAAGAATGTAAAGAATGAACAAGTATCAGACAATTGGAGGCGATTGATCGTTGATTTGTGAGTAGTAGGCCAAGAATGGGGATAAATCGCTTGTATCCACAACAAAATATAATGCATATGTATGCAAGGGTGTCAAATGGGGTCAATTGTATGTGAGGATGATACAATTGTATGTGAGGATTATTATCCTTGCTATGTGATTTGTATCACCTAAGTGAGAAAAATTGTTGAAGTGGGGTATACGCATTCTTTTTTGGCTTAAGGAAGCTTAAAAAATCTCTAAAAACTCCATCTACAATGACAAATTTTGTCACTAAGAATGTGTGTGTGTGTGTCTGTGTGTGTGTGAGAGAGAGAGAGAGAGAGAGATAGAGAGAGAGATCTTTTTGTGCGAGGCAAATGTTGTAAACCACCAAAATGGAAAATTTCTCTTTGTAGCCAATGGGTAGGCATTTACTATAAATACTCAAATTAAGAGCTTTACTTGTACCATAAAGAATATTTACTTGTGGTAGTTGGTAGTCAAAGTGGGAGGTTTTGAGTTGCCAAGTAAGGCTAGCTATAGAGATACCAATTTTGTGAACTTGAGATTATTGGGTGCTTGCTGTGTTAACTCCAGAAAAAGACATGCATGTTACAAAGTGTTTCGAGGTGATAACAACATACAAGTGCCCACCTAGCCAAGGCGCCCGTTGGGTTAGCTGGCCAAAGTTTTGATGTGGTCACATTATTTTTCCAATGTTTAATACATCAAACCCTGTAAAAGCCTAATGGCAGTCGTCTATGTCAAGTCTAAGTCAAAGATGTAATTTTTCCAATGATGTATGTAAAGGTTCATGAGAAGTTGGCCGCTGGCCACTTTAGAAAGCCCTATGTATATAATACACTAAGGTTAGTGGGAAAGGGAGATTATTTTTTGAAGATAAGTGACTATTGCTGTACGCACAGGGAGCGACCTCTTGGCTCCAACTTGTAATCATCACTATTGTGGCTACGGTAATCCAAATTCAGTTTTTTTTATTGCATTGTGTTCTTCTTACTCTGCTCTTTCATTCAAGTGTAAGCATTCAAGATTCGGTGTAGGTATCAAACGCAACCGTTGTGGCCTTAAATCGCTGTTTTGAGTGTTTATATGCGCATTTTATGTTGTTTTGACCCTAGGAGAGGCTTTAGGGACCCAAAAATGACCCTTTAGGATCATCCGTTTACTGTTTTTACATACTTTGGGACGAACGATCACGATCCGTGTACCCATCCAAAATGCTGTGACAGTGATAGGATATGCTCCTGATAGTCCCCTGTAGCTTTCCTTCAAGTCTCGTGCGAATCCGATATGATTTGCATGGTAAACAGGCGTGATGACTGTAGAGCTGTGTAGAAGGACATAGGCAGATTACTTGGATTTAGTGCGTTTGATTCGCTCTTAGAGTTAGTAGTTGCATCTCTTTGAGTTCTGTTCATTAGGAATGACACCCTAGTGAGTTTCCATGTCTCATCCTGGTCGCTTCCCTTATATTGATATTTTATGTTGATGCGTGAGAGCTATGCTATGGACGTCCGTCGCGGCGACCCGCAAACATTGGCGCCGCTGTCGGGGAATGAATCTTAGGTGATGAGTGACCGAGTGCATATTCAGAGTTTTCTTATTGTTGCAAAAGATAATTTCCATTCCATTTACATTTTAGTGAAGCATCTAGACAGGGGTTTAGTGCTTAGTGGAGTATAGGGTCGGTGGACTGGCTAGATCTACTCTTGAGAGATATAGGGAGTTGTGAGTGAGGTTGCTTTAAGCATTTTTTCTCTTCAAATTTCTTTGTATTGATTGAGTACTGATCCATCATCCGTTTTTTATCCTGTTTGTTTTGTTTGATTCATTTTCTTATGTTCTTTCATTTCTGTACTTAGGAGTAGGATAAGTAAATCACATTCCAGTCAGATTTGGGACAAAAGATAGAGTCAAAAACACAAGAAAACCATAACTTTGGCAAAAGGTCCATAAGACTCTGAAATTAGAAAATATGACCAAACAAAGCTGAAATTGATTCAAATCACAAAGTGGTTGCACCAAACACTGGGAAATACTTGTCAGAGAGAGCCTGTAAAATTTCATCAGATTTGGCTCTGGTACTATGATCGCGATCGGTGTACCTCAGTGTCAGAATTGTATAAGATTTGACATGTGCCTTCCTAATAAGATTTTAAACAAGTTTGTCTAAAGCAACCACACCCAAAAACATCAAAAATCAAGGAAATCGGGCCACTTGGGTAAAACTAGCCTGATAGACCCAGAAACTGTAAAATCTTGACTTTTGGTGATCCAAATGCAAAAAGACTTGGGGGATAGCCTTAAAACATCAGTGTCTACAAGCATGCCAAATTTAGTTGAATTTGGGCTCAGAACTATGATCGCGATTGGTGTACCTAGACCTTAGATTTGTACCAGATTTGATGAGTAGACTCTTCAAGGATATACAAACATAAAAGTCTAAAGGACCTAGGGTCAAAAACCACAAAAAATTGGTCAAAACTACTGAATACAGATCCAAGTCAAAAACTGCTAAACTGGCATAGAAATTGACTTTTAGTAGACCAAAACACATCAAAGCTGGGAAGAAACCATGCAGAGGGATAGCCTGTGCATAGGACAAGCCTAGGTATCTCTCAAATCCCAAATCAAACATCAAAATCAATCAAACCTGATAAAATTGGAAAATCAGGCACTTCAGGCCAAGAAACTGTAAATTCTTGACTTTTTTGAGTCCAAATACAAAAGTGTATGGCAGGTAGTCTTCAAATATCCTAGTGAACAAGCTGGGGAAGTTTCGTCCAATTTGGGCTCCAAACTACGATCGCGATCGGTGTACCTCAATCCCAGATCTCACCCACATTTGACCCACACATACACCTAGGTTATATAAGATACCAAGAGATGTCAAAATTCAAAAAAAGTCACCAAAATAGCCAAAAATAGTAGACAATTAGAAAACCACTGTAGCAGACCAAGATCTGGTAAAAACTTGACTTTTTTTGTCCAAATTCAAAAATATTTGAGGAGTAGACTGTACACATCATTGTCTACCATATCCACAAGTTTCACTTGAAAAGGAGCTAGAACTACGATCGCGATCGGTGTACCCTAGTGACATTTTGAGTTGAAACTTGGTGAGTAGGTAGCTGACATCTAGTGCAACATATTTTCCAAAAGGAGCAAGGTCAAAAAAGCAAAAGAAAGTGGTCAAAAGTCCCAGTTACACAATCAGGCCAATTATCGCAAGACCACCTGGGATTTGGGTTTTCATTGGTCAAAACATCTCCAAATTCAAAAATACAAAGACACTTGGTATCAAGACATCAAGGGCTAGCTACTGTGCAAAAATCTTCCAAATCTGTGATATAGGGTCAACGATCACGATTGGTGTACCTCTACATAGTGAGGGTATTTGACTTCATAAGTTTGTAGACCTACTTGAGTACATCCCAAATCTCAAGTTTGAGTGAAAAATACCCTTTGGAAGCCAAGATACGAGCACAAAATCTCTTTGTGTCCTGATCCTGAAACTGTTTTGAGTGCTGTTTCAAGTGCAGTTTACCAAAACTGCTCTAACTTTTGACACACAACTCCAAACTGAGTCTCCTATAGCTAGGAAGAAAGCTTGTGAGATAAGGAAGCTTGTGATATTTAGAGTGAAATTTGCTAGGATTCCCATTTACAAACTTTTAGGGTACCCAAAACCAGTATCCAAAGGTCAGTGGGGCACCAAAGCCTGACTTTTTAGAGATTTGACCAGGGGCAAAAAGGGATTGCGTGCACTAAGCCAAGGTGTTCTTATCAAGGACCATCTTGAGAGTATTGAATGAGGCTTAAACATGACAACTCATCCATCATTAGGGTTTCCCACTCAACTTAGAGCTATGCCACCTACACAAACAGCCAAAAATACTGCAACACCTATAACAAGAGGGTTGAGACAAGACCATGAGGCTTATCAATCATATCAAGCCAAACCTCAAGGCATGGCTCATGGATATTTCTCAAGTGATCATGTAGCTCACTGGAAGCCAAACCAATCAACTAAAATGCGGGATTTTGGAAGAGAAAAAGTGGAAATTGCTAGAGACTTAGAGGAGGAGCATCCTCTAATCAACAAACCCAACGTGAGGTTCATCAAAACCAATGAAGCCACGAGAGTTCTAACGGATTACACTTATGATTTCCTTTATAGGTTACCTATTGGGGATCAAAAAAACTTCTATAGATGTTGAAATTCCATCATTGAAGAGTTGACAAACTACAAGAACCTCTATGCCTTCACATACACAGATGACCAGGGAGTGCAAGTTCTAATGGGAGATAAGTATGGACGAGAGTAAAAACTTATCAGCCCAATTGAGCTAGAAAGATATACATACATGGGTACTCCAATCTCTGCTTACTACTTTCAACCGAGTGTAAGCGTACCAGGGTTTTTTGAGATTGATTTGCAAGAAGCTAACATTGAAACTATGGGATCAAATGGACCTCAAACATCCAAAATAGCTATTCACGGGAGTGTAGCTCCTACCTCATTGAGCGGAACCAAGAGACCACCAATTAGACTTACGAATCCATCAACATTTCTAAAACATGTCTCAAAGGGGATTCCACCAGGATTTTCTCCAAGACGAGAAGAAGGAACGAGGTATGTCTTTGTGAGGGATCCCAACACGCTAAGATACACGGTTGAACTAGAACCAATGAGACTATATCAATTGGCCAAATGTGTCAAGAAGAAGTATGATGGATTAAGGGATCCATACGTACATGCATCCTTGTTCAAACAAGTGTTAAGAGCCAAAAAAGTATTTTATTTTCATACACAGTATGAGGGATTTGGCTTAACCTTGGAAGGGATAGCATTGAATTGGTTCCAACCGTTGGACAAAAATGCCTTCTCAAATGTTGAACAACTGTTGCAAGAATTTGTTGTGGAGTTCTCTAAAAGGGGAATCAAGCATAACATAGTGTCCCAAATCTATGCATTCAAGCAAAAAGAAGATGAGAGCGTGAAGGAAGCATCGCTACGCTTCAAACAGTATATAGAGAGATGTCCGGAACGCGAGTTACCACAGGATGAAAGATTATCAATTCTCTTCATAGAGGGTTTGAAAAATGAAACTCACAAGAAATATTTGCACTTAAAAGGATGTACTTCCTTTGAACAAGTCACGAGAGAAGCATTATACCTACTTGACAATTGTAAAGCCTATGGCGAGGAAATTGGTGATACAAAGATCACTATGGATAATCCTCCTTTATTATCTAGTGAAACCAACACAAGGCAAGTGGTTATGTCTCAATTAATGACCAACCTAGATGAGCTAGCAGCACAAGTAGCACAATGAATAAAATGGTGTGCCATTGAGAAAAAATGGACCAATCATGAGATGAGTGAGTGCTACTATAATCAAACCTACACGAGGGGGATACTATTTGGACATCAAATAGAAAAACAAATGCCATTACCAAATCATCCATTATTTCAAAATAGGGTTGTATCAAGGGCTTTACAAAGAGATGAGGTATCACAACCTAGGCTAGGGCAAGAACCTATGAGAAAACTCTATCAATTGAATGAGGACACTCTGATGTTCATAGCCAATCAAGAGCGTAGACTAGAGACCATTCTGGCTAAGCAAGAACAACCATCAATTGTGCCACTAGTGACTCAACAAGATGGACCATGCTACAAGTGTGGAGGTAATCATTGGGCCAAGAATTGTTCTCGTGTGGAGATAATCGGATATTTTTTGGAGTGTGCCATTACACACGTTGTTCTTAATTGTCCAAAACACCCAAACAAACATGGGAAAACAACAATGTATTGTGGGAGTGTTACCTTCTCCAAGTGGATCAGAGGCAGAACCCAAAATTCCTGTGAAGGTAGTGACTAGAGCCCAAGCAAAAGAAAATGCTGAGGACCAAGCTAATGAGGAGAAAGATCAACAACCCAAACAAGGGGAAACAACTAGTGTGTCAGTGAGGACTGGAAGAAAATCCTGGAAAGCCAAAAGAGACAGAATTAAAGCAAAAACAATTACAAATCAAACTACACTACAAACATAATTACAAGAGACAAAGGAGCAGTTAAAACAAGAACAGGAAAACAAAACGGTGGTGAGCAATAAGAAACCAAGGAAGGCGTCTTCCGGAGGATCTGTGTTGGTAGACAAAGTCCTAGAGCCATTGGATGCTGCACTAGAAGCATATGAGGCTAGATTGAAACCCAACCAAACCCTAGAGCAACGAGGGATGAAATATCCTCATACTGAGGTAGAGATTGAGAGGTTGAAAATGTGTAAGGAATTGGTAAAAAATGCACAGGCAATGATGGAGCCTGAAGCACCAATTCCACCTCCAGAAACAAAACCAAAAAGTGTTGGATTTGAAATGCCTAAGGCAAAGGTTGTTGAAACATTAACTCAAAGAAACATTGAGCTAGAATCACAAAAGGATGTGCAAGCAAAGACTGCAACACAAGAAACCAGCAACCTAGAAATTCAACTAGATGATCAACTAGTGGCCAACACCACTAATGATGCAAGGTCAAGATCACAATTTATGGCACCTATCCCAGAGATAGATAAGCCATGGCCAAATGAATTGTGGGAAGCAATTAAAAGTATAAAAGATGGAAGTGTGACTTTCCAATCTGCACCCATAACTGAGGTCAATACAGGGCATGAAGTCTATCAAGGAGACATTCAATCTCTAAATGGAGATGCAGGGATGGAAGTTTCAATTGAAAGCAAACCAGAGTCCTTGAAGACCTTACCTTCATACATAGGAGAACAGGAGGCAGACTCAGAGACTAGAGTGGTGCCATCTCAGAGGAAATCCATATCCAAGATGATGGATACAAAGAGTATGCAAGAGTTAATGTCAGCTCCAATACAGTGCACCATTACTCTATCTGAACTGCTTAAGATTAGACCACATGTATGGGATGAAGTAGGAAACAATTTGGGGAAGATGGGATTAAAGATACCTCTTCAAGATCTACCCTCAAATGAACAATCAAACAAAACTCAACAAGAAAGTGCAAACGCTAAACCTGTGCCAATAAACAAGGTGGGGGAATATTGTGAAGGAGAAGAAGGAAACACCACCTTACCTGTGGAATAAAAGGAGTTAAAACATTGGCTATACTTGATAGTGGGGCTAGAGTAGCCATAGCCACAAAAGACATTTGGGAAAAATGGGGTAGACCAATTCTTAGGAAAACTAGAATGAAGCTGCAACTTGCAGATGGATACACGGAAAAACCTCTGGGTATCCTAGAGCAAATTATTGTGACTTCTTGTGGAATTGAATATGAACATACATTTGCAATAGTAAATTTTGGAAAAGGGAACAATTTTGATATCATTTTAGGAAGACCTTTCATGCGTCAACTTAAGATGGTTCAAGATTGGGGCTATGACTATATCTACTTGAGACATAAAAAGATCACCACAAAAATAAGCATAAAAGACCATAGCTATAGAGATGTGAATAGAACTCCTTTAGAAGAAATTGACTCTACTATAGTCAATGGGAAAGAGATACCTGCGTGGCTACAAACCAAACAAGAACTTTGGATGTGTGGTGCTTCGAAGTGTGGAAGCTCAGCGAAGGAGGATTGCATCCTAGAAAGATCAATGGACAATGAATCTTACATACCAGAACCCTTTCAGATAATTATTTGAGCCATTTGGATGGAATCAAATATTGGCAACCTTGGATGTGTGTGTAAATGAGCTAACTCCAACCAAGTTTTGTGATGAAGGAGGCTACAACCTAGTTTCATGTTTTATGTTGAAAGTGCTGAGAAATGCTAATGAGATTTGTGAGAATGAAAATAAAGGGACAAATAGCTATGTCATGGAGGATGCTGCACAAACACAAACTAGGAGAGCAATACAACCATGTCGAGATGTCATCATTGAAATACTTGAAGAGTCAACAACATCTACTCCAAAGAAACTAACTTCAAATGATGCAGAGTTAAAAGTACAGGAAGAATCAGATGTGCAAAGCTCCACATCAACAGATGTTCTACAAACTCAAGATCAAAGGAAGAATGAGGAAGAAGCCAAAGATGAAAAATATCCCACATTGATCAAATTCAATTTATGCAGACAAACAGGGCTCAAGGTTACATGTTCGGCCGCAATTGATCCTTATGCTACTAAGAATATAATGTCATATGGCACTTGGATAATGATGGGAAAGCCGACAATTAAAGAAGTGGAGGAAACAGTATACACCAGTTCCAAAACACCAATCCCAAGTTTTGGCATAGCGGAGGCAATACTCAAGTTGAGTCATGGGGAGTTCAAAGACAACTTCAACATAGTTGACTCACATCACATCAAAGAAAGTCTAGTCCTAACAAAGAGTTGGAAGAATATCTTCTTCGGGCAACAACAAAAAGCATCAACAGCAACAACAAAGACGGTCCAAGAGACATCAACAAAAAAGACACAACCATCTGCAGCAGAAAAAGCTAAGGCCAAACTAAACATTGGAGAAGATCATCCTCACAAGTCAGTTTTACCTTCGACAAGCCCACATCAAAGCTCAAGCAAAGCCTCTACGTCAAGAATGAAAGCTTCAACAATGCAATGGATACCTTAAAAAAAGGTTTTCCAACCTAAATCTCCATCGCAACAAAGTCTCCAAAAGAAGCAAAGAAATGTCTAGCAGGTGTTGGTATCCAAGGAACACATTAAAGTCAAAGATCCAATTTGGATACACTCTCAAGAACAATCTCAACAAAAAGGCGACAGGGTGGGTGGCCTCAAATGATGTTGGGGCCAAAAAGCCCAAGGTAACGGCATGGAACTTCTCACCCCTACAAATAAACCCCACAAAGAACAAGCCGAGCATTCAACACAAGACAACCAACTCAACTAGGAGAAAGAAGAAGCAAAAGAAAAGAGCTCAACAAACATGGGTACCAAAGTCAGAGATTTATCAAGCTACCCAACAAGGACAAATGAAGACAAAGAATAGAATGGTTCCCGTCAAGCTACTTGAAGCACAAGGATTCTATGAAGGTAACACCCAAATATGGTTACCCAAAGTAGTTGCTCAACGTATAGCCACTAAGACCAACCAAGTAGCAAAGGACCCCACACAAATACAATCAACAACAACAAAGAGCCAATGGAGACTAAGCACAACCAAGGGAGAAACAACCTCAAAATGGATCCCTCGTCTTCTACTACAAAAGCAAGGCTTTTACAATGGTAATAGCCAAGTATGGATACAAAAGCCTAGTGTCCATCAAGTCAAGGGAGCAACTCATGAAGCAAGAAAAAACTGGGTCCGAAAACCACTGTTGAAAACTCAGGCTCCTCACAAAGAAGAAAAAGTAAAGGTACAACAATGTGGCCTCCTTACGGAACATCCCATGCAACAAAAGAAGCTAGAGGAGTCAAAGTATGCCAACTTACTTGAAAAGATGGTGGCATCCAAAGACCAAAGAAATGATAGAGGCCTTAATCTCAAGAACTTATGGCATTGGGTTTCAGGCCATGAACAAGTAAGTCCAAGTCGCCATTAAAAATACATGGCATAATAGTCAAGAGTCGAGCAGCTGAGCCACTAAATGAGCAAAGCATTAGTCCCAAAGCTTCAGGTAATATTCTCTGTGGTCTAAGAGTCTTAGCTATTCTAGGTACTGCTCAAGGTGGAGGAGTTGAGCATATTTATGTTCTGTCGCTCATGCTGGTATAGGTGAGCATAAGAGTCCAAGTCTATGTATTTTAAGTTTGGTAAAGTGAAGAAGAGAGTCCAAAAGACACTCACGCACTATGCATAGTGAGTAATGAGTGGAGAAGCTTCAACATCAAAAACCCTTCTTGGAAATGTGGAAGCTATTGAGATGTCCTTGGATATCACATGTGCTACATTTGTTCCTTGAAGCACCCAACAACTCATTTTTCACACCGCATGATTTTCTTGAAAGAACTCTTGTGTGCATATAGAGTGTCCCATAATTGGCACTTGCATTATGCACTCTTACTTTATTTCTCCCAAGCACTAACCTTGCATGAACAGGTACTCAACTTTCAAGTGTTCAACCCCAATAAGAGCGTATACCAAAGGCATTTTTTCCCACTGGGTTTTTCCCTTTGGTCATTCAGGTTCTAGACCCTAATTTAGAAACACCCATCACTATTCTATTGTATATATTCCTTCCATCAAATGAAACCAATAAAGAATTTGTTACACGATCTTCAAAGAGATAAAGTGGGGCCACATTGTTCTCAACTACGCTTCGACAAGAGCGGCTCTTATCTTCAAAGATACCAACAAAGCTCTATTGACAAAGTGGCAAAGAAAATTAAATTGGAGATGCCAGTGCACACATGTCAAAGTCTCAAACATTTTGAGATACGAGCTCCAATAAAAAGTCAACTGCACCAGGAGGCAAAGTATCCAAAGAAGCAGGTATCATCGATCAACTGGACAAATGGAAAGGTAAAACAGGATGTGCAACAACATGCACAAAATGCCTCGTCCACAACATCCAAATCACAAAGAACACATGTTCATCAATCAAAGGAAAATGGGCACCCCATTTGAACAAGCAAAACATGCTAGATATAACTCAATCAAGGAAGGGGGGAGTCTCATCAACAAGAAGACCAGACTAAAAATGGTCGTGTCAAGGGACGACACGAGCTAGGAAGGGGGGAGTGTTTGGAGGTGATAACAACATACAAGTGCCCACCTAGCCAAGGCACCTGTTGGGTTAGCCGGCCAAAGTTTTGATGTGGTCACATTATCTTTCCGATGTTTAATACATCAAACCCTGGAAAAGCCTAATGACAATCGTCTATGTCAAGTCTAAGTCAAAGATGTAATTTTTCCAATGATGTATGTAAAGGTCCATGAGAAGTTGGCCGCCAGCCACTTTAGAAAGCCCTAGGTATATAATACACTAAGGTTAGTGGGAAAGGGAGATTGTTTTTTGAAGATAAGTGACTATTGCTGTACGCACAGGGAGCGACCTCTTGGCTCCAACTTGTAATCATCGCTATTGTGGCTATGGTAATCCAAATCCAGTTTTGTTCATTGCATTGTGTTCTTCTTACTCTGCTCTTTCATTCAAGTGTAAGCATTCAAGATTCGGTGTAGGTATCAAACGCAATCATTGTGGCCTTAAATCGCTGTTTTGAGTGTTTATATGCGTATTTTATGTTGTTTTGACCCTAGAAGAGGCTTTAGGGACCCAAAAACGACCTTTAGGATCACCCGTTTACTGTTTGTGCGTACTTTGGGACGAACGATCTCGATCCGTGTACCCATCCAGAATGTTGTGACAGTGATAGGATATGCTCCTGATAGTCCCCTGTAGCTTCCCTTCAAGTTTCGTGTGAATCCGATATGATTTGCATAGTAAACAGGCGTGATGATTGAAGAGCTATGTAGAAGGATATAGACAGATTACTTGGCTTTAGTGCATTTGATTTGCTTGTAGAGTTAGTAGTTGCATCTCTTTGAGTTCACTTCATTAGGAATGACACCCTAGTGAATTTCCATGCCTCATCCTGGTCGCTTCCCTTGTATTGATATTTTATGTTGATGCGTGAGAGCTATGCTATGGACGTCTGTTGCGGCGACCCGCAAACATGGTTTGGAAAATCCACACCTTGAAAAACACAAGCTCATGAAAACAATAACTTTTTTCATGATATGTGAAAACAAATAAGTATGTGTTGTTCCTTATTCATAGAAACATCAAGACCGTCCTATTGCACGTGCTCACATTGTCAAATGAGGGAAGAAGCTAAAAAGCTAACTCTTGCTTGCAAGCAGCAATATTATGTATACCATCATGTGCTTAGTCTTAATCAACATTAGCATATGATCATATGCATCAACTAATAATGGAAATCATGATGTTCACTATGTCAATCAATAAATATTTTTTTATAATTTCCAAGAGTGTGGCTGATGGTAGTTGGCACACACCTAATTGCAAATTTAGAGGAGGTATATCACTCTAGCCCACCTAACTTGGTTGATTTGGGTTTCCATTTAGAGGAGGTATATCACTCTATCCCACTTCACTTTGGAAGAAGAAGCTGGCAATATGGTTAAGGTCCAACCCACTATCGGCAAAAATATCCCCAAAGTGGGAACATGGAATACCAAAGAAGTCAAAAGATAAATAGCAGAATCACTTGAGTTGAATGCTACATTTCTTGGAGTGAGTTGCATAGTGCATGACCCACATGCAAATTTTAACTGCTTATAGAGACACACAACAAAAGGAAGAGAGAACACAATGGAGATGGAGGTTAAAAACTGAATCTTCTTCTCCAATCATCAAAATGATAGCATGGTCTACAAAACATAAGAATAAAAATACAATATAATGAGATAAATATGTATCTCTAAATGTGAAATTGCTAGTGAGTGAAATGGCAAGATAAGTGTTCATCAATCTTGGGAACATTAGTAAGAGGATGGGGTCTATGAGGGCCTCCTTACTTGATAGGAGAGTCTATAAAAAAGGGAATATACAAAGAGGTGTATGCCATGTGTACAAGAATGTTGGATATGTAAGAGGGGTCAAATGATGCACTTTCCCCCCAAAAAACATCTCGAGAAAAAATTAGAATTTACTAGCCATGTTTGCCTCTTTGAATTTAACAGATGTCCTTTGATTACTTTATTAAGACTAAAGGTTTGACTAATTTATATTTCCAAATAAAGAGTCCCCCCCTTGGACCCTATTCTCTTCCTAATTGTAGAATGATTGTAATATCAATAGTAATGATCCTCTTGTCCACTATCTTGCATGAATGATAAATATAGCTGAGACTCATCCAAATGTATAATGTGTTGAGTTTGATGTCTCAACCCTCCTCCTCCAATGCAAAAACATATCTCATACTCCAAGGATCACTCCAAAGTGACTTAGCTTCTCCACGCCAAGGGCCTTTGTGAAGATACCTATAATTTGTTGCATATGTGGTCAATGGTCATTATCACTAGCTACAACCTTGTCTATGATGAAGTTACAATGTGCTTTATGATTGCATGTAACATTGGGTCTTATGCTAATTGTATGTAACTAATGCTTTTGTACATGTATCCTCTTGTCCACTATCTTATATGAATGATAAATATATCTGAGACTCATCCAAATGTATAATGCGTTGAGTTTGATATCTCAACCCTCCTCCTCCAATGCAAAAACATATCTCATAATCCAAGGATCACTCCAAAGTGCCTTATCTTCTCCACGCTAAGGGCCTTTGTGAAGATACCTATAATTTGTTCATCTACCTCTTTCATCTATGGTCATTCTCACTAGCTACAACCTTGTCTATGATGAAGTTACAATGCACTTCAATGTGATTTATGATTGCACGGAACATCGGGTCTTATGGTAACTGTATGTAACTAATGTTTTTGTACATGTATGTACAAATTTTCAAATAGCACACACATCCATTCTACCTCACATGCGGCCACTATGGCATCCCTGTACTTAGATCTTTTATTCAAATTAGCATTCATTGGTTGCTTCTTGATATTCTATGTGGTAGGAGCACTCCCAAGTGAAAACAGTGACCCATTGGTAAATTGCCAAAGAGACAAAATACCATACCAATCTACATCTACGTCCCTGGTACCATATACATGTGGTAGTGATGTGTGTGAACACACTAGGACCGCCGGGGCATTTTTTCCCTCTTTAGGAGGTTTTTCCCCCTGTGCATTGTATATACACCCATCACTCTAGGGCTATCCATCTTGCCGTTGCACACTAAGTAATACACTCTCTATTGTGTGCCTTGAGCTTCCTTCATCTTCTCCAAGTTGTGTGTGTTTTTCTTGCAACCCTAATTCCAACAATTGGTATGAGAGTAGGTTGCTTCCTCCTAGGCTTAGTCACCAGCAGCTCCAACACATGCCTCCTCACTTTCTCCGATTTTTGTGAGCTTTGGCAAGTGTTCGCAGGTCGACAAAATTTTTGGATGAGTTCTTAGAGCATTGTCTGCTTAGATTTTGATACGGGCTCATTTCGGCCTTCGTTTCCACTACAGCCACGCATGTGCAAGTAGTATTGTCATTTTGTGCAGAATTTTTGTTAGTGCCAAATAATGCATAACAAGTCCATACATTCTACTCCGGGTTGTGCTATATAGCACGTGTTGGCCTCACTCAGTTTTCTCCTCATTTTGGGCCGTTTTCACATCAAGTGCAGGCATTTTCCATGGTTGACAACAACACAGATGTGTTCAAGATGTTTTCTGTTAAGGACAGATTGGATGGGGGCAATTACCCTATGTGGGCTTACACGATGCAACATGTTCTTGTGTCAAAGGGCGTCTAGAATATTGTGCAGGGCATTGATGTACGTCGTGGTTCTGAGGATGTAGGCGATGTTGAGGATGTGGCAGGTCTTGCTGCAAGGAGTACTGCTATTAGAGCTGTTTTGCCTACAATAGAGCAAGCTCATTGGGATGTAAAGGATGCGCAGGCTCATGTGTTGATTGTGTTGTCTGTGATGCGCACCATTACTCCTCACATTCGTTTAGCAAAATCTACAAAACAGGCTTCGGATATTCTAGCAGGTCTTTATGCAAGCCGCAATGAGGATAAAATTTCTTTGCTGCGTAAAGAGCTGGAATCAAAGATTATGCATGAGGAAGATGATATGGACACTTTCCTTGCTGGTGTCAAGGATATCAATGAGCAACTTATAATTTATGCAGGTGAAGTCATTTCAGAGAGTTCCCTTCTGCCGACTGTTCTTGATGCCTTAACAGATTCTTACCAGACTTTTGCTAGTACTTGGAGACTTATGACCCAAATTCCAAGTAAATCTTGAAGTTGTCAAGTTTGATGCAGTATGCACATTGTTGTTGCAAGAGTCACTTTCCAAAAAGAACAGGACTAGGTAGTGTGCAGTTGAATAGTCTTTTATTGCTTCTCAAAGAAAGGGTGGTAACAACTATGTAGCCACTTCTTATGGTTCTGCTCTGAGTGGAAAAACTTCTGCTCCCAATGCTTCTATTGGCAGCACTTTGTCTGGAAATTTTGGTGATAAGGGCAAAAAGAAGATGTGTTGCCATTATTGTAAAGCTAATGATCAATTGATCAAGCAGTGTCCTAAGTTGAAGGCCAAAGAGGCTAAGAAGAAAGAGGGTGGTTCCACTGCACATGCTGGTTCCACTACAAATGCAGCCATTGTAGAGTCTTCTATGAAAGGAGACTGTGATGCTAATGTTAATGCAAAATGGGCTTTTAGTGTAGAGTGCACTTACAATCCTATTGTTCATGATGCACACATGTCACTTGCTGCAGATTCACATGTGTGGTATTTTGAGAGTGGTGCTACAAAGCACATTACCTCACATCATGGATTGTTTACCTCTCTTGAGTATATCCCTCATGGAAATTCAGTCATTTGTGCCAACAATGCCTCTTATCCTGTTCATCGAGTTGGAAAGATTGTGCTTACTGTTGCAAATGGTAGTTCTTTCACACTTGTTGATGCACTTTATGTACTTGGGATCAAGAAGAATCTTTTGTCTATATTTGCATTTGCTAGACTTTGACTTGTAGTCAAATTTGTGGATGACAGATGTACATTTCATGATCTCAGTTTTGGTTATGAAATTGTTGCATTTGGTCCTTTGTGTTGTGGGTTGTATGAGCTCACTTTGTATGACAAGTGTGGACAACATTTTGCAAATGCAGTTGCAAATTAAGGGTTGTTTCAGGTGCAAAATTGTGGCATGCACGTTTTGGGCATCTGAATTTTGCCAGTTTGCAGCATTTGCAAAAAGTTGATATGGTTGCCTCGTTGCCGCCTCTTGAAGAACTTGTCAAACATGGTTGTGAAGGCTATATTTTGGGTAAAATGTAGCGTTCTAAGTTTCCAAAGGATGGTTCACTTAGGGCCACGTGCAGGTTGGTGCTTGTGCATAGTGATGCTTGTGGGCCCATGCAAACTCCGTCCTTAGGAAATTACCTGTACTTCATGACTTTCATTAAAGATTACTCTAGGCATGCATGGGTATTTCCCCTTAAAGCAAAGTCCAAAGTTTTTATGTGCTTCAAACAATATCTAGCTATGGCTAAAAATGTCTCGAAATGTACTATGGGCACCCTCCCTTCCGATCGAGGGGGGGAGTATATGTCTCATGAATTTAATGCATTTCTGGCTAGTCGTGGGATAAAACACCAATATACAGTGCCTTATACACCTCAACAAAATGGTGTAGCTGAGAGGGAAAACAGGTCACTTATGGAAATGGCACGATGTATGGTCAAAAGTCAAGCTTTGCCACATTCGTTTTGGCTTGAGGCCATCATGTGTTCCACTTATGTACTTAACAGGGGTCCTATGAAAGCTTTGTAGTCTATTACTCCATATGAAGCATGGCATGATAGAAAGCCTTCTATTGAGCACATGCGTGTTTTCGGCTGTTTGGAATATGCTTTGGTGCCACAAATACAACGCAAAAAATTGGATGATAAGGCTGTCAAATGTATTTTTGTTGGTTATAGTGCTGAAAGCAAAGGTTACAGGTTGTATCATACACAAACAAAGTGTATTCTGGTTTCACAGGATGTAGTGTTTGTGGAAGATTTTGTTTAGCCCTTGCTGTCATGTACTAGAGACAGTAATGTAAGCTCACATGACATTTGTGACACTTTGTTGCCTCTTTTCAATGGTGGAAGTTTGAATGTAAATTCTAATGAGGAAAATGTACAGCCTATGGGGGTTTCCAAAAATATTTTAGATCAGCCTATTACTGATGTAGATGTACATGATGTACTTGATGAGGAAAGGGCTGAAAATGAGCAGGCTAGAGGTATGCTAAAATGGTTGGTGCATACATTGTGATAGTAAATTGGATACACCTTTGTCTAGTCGTACTCCTTCAGGCTCTCACCATGCATCTTATGCATCAGATTTTGTTATGCTTTGGTTGTGTCTAGATTACATGATGTTGAGGAACCTCTCTCTTTTGAAGCACATAATTCAAAAAATTGGATGGCTACCATGCAATCAGAATATGATGCACTGGAATTGGAGCTAGTCTCTTCAGACAGTTGTTTCCAGTGTTAGAATTTTAAGCTACTGGTTATGTCGTTAGTGTAGTTAGTGAGACTGGAACAGAGACTGACTGGACTAAAATAGATAACTGAACTAGAATTTTATATTGAAACGAGAGACATACTGAAAGACTGGAAAGAATACTTGCAAGTTCAGATTAATAACTCAAGGACAACCAGTATAGTGTATAATGGGTTTAATCTCAAATGATTATAGAAGTAATGATTATAGAGTGAAGCTAGAGGCGAAGAGCTTGTAAACTCAAAAGTGCTTAGAAAGCTAAAGCCAAAAGAAAAGCAGCTAAGCCAAGAAGCTAAGAAGCCCAATTACAATGTAGTGGGTCCTATTTATAGCTCCCAAGAGTTACTACGATAACTGCCTACGATAATTATTGCTAGTGTGACTGATCCGTTGTTCGATCTTTTAAGGGATAGTTCCCGTCTGCTGGGACTGCCCTCGCCTTCTATATCCTTCCCTCCTTTATTGAATTTTGGTATAAGTCCAAAATTCTTTAAAAAAACTCACCACTTGATTCTGATTTGGTGTTGAGGAAACCATATGGTGTTCTGGTTGGCCTAAACCCTAAACCCTTCTATTTGCTGATTTGGCTGATGTTCCTCATGGTCTGGCCAATGTTGCTCATGGTATGGCCGATGTTCCTCATGATAATACTCTTATGGTTGTGGTCTTGAAAGTTACCACGACCTTGGCCTCGGCCAGTACCTCCCTGGTATCTGCCGCGCCCAGTACCAGTACCACTGGTACCTGATTTTTGCTCTTGGGTACATTGATTGTCTCTACTCTGGTTGGTTTAGCATTGGTAAATGCCACTACAGACAAATCCTTTCCCTTCTTGAAGTGGTGAATGCAAATGTCACAATTGTTTCATAAATGATCATATGCTTTGCAGTAGGTACACTGTGGACATCCATTGGAAACATGATCTTTAGATTTGGACCTTGAGCACCAGGTTTCCATTCTCCTAACTGGTTGTCTGGTCTGGCTGATTTCAACAATCTGCTGGGCCATTTCATCAATCTTTATGGACCAAGAGCCCTTCCTAGCCTTGTCCTTGCTCTTTTCATCTTAGCTGCTTTTAGAGCTACTCGAGGTCTTATTGAAATCAAAATTCTCAGTGGAAGAACTACTACTGCTGGACCTCCTCTTCTTGTGAATTCTCTCCTTCTTAGCTTATTGTCCAAGCTTTAGAGCTTGCTGCACCAAATCATTAAATCTCTTTGTTAGTGCAAGCACCTCCTATTCTCTGAGCTTCTTACTATGGAACCCATTTAAAAACCATGCACATAACCTCTTTTCTGATGGTGGCTCCTACTGCCAGGTTAACTCCTTGATCTTCTCAACATAACTCCTAACTGATAGTTTTCCCTTGTTTAATTTTATCTAGCTTGCAGAGGATGTCCTCATCACCCCTGCTGTCTAAATATTCCAGTCTAAAAGTCTTGAGAAATCTGTTGTATGATTTGAGTTGGCAAGCTGGGTAATGGTAATACCATTTCCTTGCTGCATCTTTTAGTGTCTAAGGTAAATATCCTCCCCAGTCATCTTCATCAATATTCTTCAACTCAGCATACTGTTCAAAAGCTTAAATATGAACATCTAGATCACCTTTCTTTCCTCCTTTGAACACTGGGAAAGAGATTCTCAATTAAGAAGTATAATCATTCCGGGTAGCATTGTCTCTGCTTCTTCTGCCCTTGGGAGCCTAACTTCATCGAGAAGACTTTTTGTAGTGATCTGTGTCAGCATCCCAATCAACTTCTTCTTCAATCTTAGTTTCTCTCTCTTCTCTGGATTTTTTGTTGAATGTGACGATTGCCCTTACTACTCTTGGATCCATCTGCCTTGTGTGTTGACCAAGAACTCCTGGTTTTGCGTTCTTCCCGCTCAGCCCTTCTCCTCCTGGAATGATTGGAGTGATGAGAGTCCTTGGCCTCTTTAGCATGATTATGCTCCTCCTGAGACTCGGTCTTGCTCTCTGGGTCCTTCTTAGGATCAGACTCTCTTTGTGATACCTCAAGAATAGGGTCGACGCGGTCAGAATCAATGCCTAACGGGGTTGACGATTTGCGACCACGATCGACTTTGGGCGCCATCAATGCATCTGAAAATTCTAACTAGAAGATAAGAGTTTTCTGGTCAAAGAGAAAATAGCTCTAACCACCATGATTGCCAAAATGGAATTGGAGTTGGTCTCTTCAGACAGCTAATTCTAGTGTTAGAATTTAACGCTTCTGGTTATGTCATCAGTTCAGTTAGTGAGACTAGAATAGAGAACTGACTAGGTTGAAATAGATAATTGAACTGGAATGTTATACTGAAATGAGAGACATATTGAAAGATTGGAAAGAGTATTTGCAAATTCGGATTAATAACTCAAGGACAACCACTACAATGTATAATGGGTTTAAACTCAAATGATTACAGAAGTAATGATTACAGACTGAAGCTAGACGTGAAGAGCTCATAAAGTCGAAAGTGCTTAGAAAGATAAATCCAAAAGACAAGTAGCTAAGCCAAGAAGTTAGGAAGCCCAATTACAATGTAGCGGGTCCTATTTATAGCTCCCAAGAGTTATTGCAGTAACTACCTACGGTAATTACTGCTAGTGTGACTAATCCGTTGTTCGACCTTCTAAGGGACAGTTCCCATCTGTTGGGAATGTCCTCGCCTTCTACATGCACTTATAGAAAATGACACATGGAAACCTACTGTGGCCACTTCTACTTGTGAGGCTAAGTATAGGGTAGTCTTCACAGCTATGGTTGAGTTTGTATGGCTCAAACGCCTTATGGCTGATTTGGGTGTTGGACAGGACACTTCCAACACTATCTACACCGACAGTCAGAGTGCATTGGCAGTTGCAAGGAACCCAGTTTTTCATGCTCGCACAAAGCACGTTGAGGTGCATTACCACTATGTCAGAGAGAGGCTCTCAGCAAGAGAGATCAACTTGGCTTATGTGCCAGCACAGGACAACCTTGCAGATCTTTTCACAAAGGCATTGTCTCATGAGAAGCTCAAAGCTTTCCGAAAAGATTTGGGATTACTTCCCTTTGTGGATTGATCATGTCCTCAGGGCATGGAACTTCCCTTTACTCATGTGCCAGCTCTCGTTCACCATATCACTCTAGGGGAGATTTGTTACCATATACATGTGGTAGTGATGTGTGTGAACACACTAGGACCGCCGAGGCATTTTTTCCCTCTTTAGGAGGTTTTTTCCCCCGTACATTGTATATACACCCATCACTCTAGGGTTATCCATCTTTCCATTGCACACTAAGTAATACACTCTCTATTGTGTGACTTGAGCTTCCTTCGTCTTCTCCAAGCTGTGTGTGTTTTCCTGCAACTCTAATTCCAACAGTCCCAATATAGCTTTAACTCCATGAATTTTTTTTAATGAGGTCATATTCCAAGGCAGCTCTCCCATAGTGTTTCCATGTATATGGTAGTGATGCATAACCTTTGATTCTAGATTTTTGTACTAGAAAGGATATTTTGTGGCATTGCACCTGCATGCAAGCTAGCTAGAATGTGGTCAACTGCATTACCAATTGTGAGATATTACTAAGACATTCAGTGTTGAACAAGGCTATGTGCTACCGTCATCGACTTCTTTGCTATTGCAACCTTTAATCAATGTTATTTCCATCGTTGCTTTTCATTGTTTTTGTTGCCATCATTCTTGTTGAACAGCTCATTCATGAATGTGCATGTATGCTTATGTAGGTGTATGTGTGTGCGCATTGGAGAAGAGAGAGAGAGAGAGAGAGAGAGAGAGAGAGAGAGAGAGAGAGAGAGAGAGAGAGAGAGAGAGAGAGAGAGAGAGAGTGAAAATGGGAGGGGAGGCCCACGTCCTTGGCACATTCTGTGGAAGGGGTGGCGGTGGCCATTTTGGCCACCCCATTTATTTCAAAATTATATGTATCTAATTATTTCTTAAGGGTGGATCCCCATAAGGAAACAATAAGGGGAAAAAAGAAGCCTCTGGCTCCACCAATTCCACCCAAAGTATGACTACCTTGGCCATCAGTCTCATGGTGACCTCTCTTAATCTTGTGAGAGGTTTTGCGCAAGACCTTAAGCTCCCTAGTGATTTCACGAGAAAAATACTCCCTCGTGAAAGCGTTGCCCCCCCAAAATGTTAAGAGCCTTACATTCATAGTGCTCCTTGAACTAACGGCCCCATTGGGATCCTATCAAAAGCTTCTCAAAGGGCACCGCACTTGAGTCACTTCGAGGTTTTTCTCACAAAAAAAAAAAACATCGCTTTCTCTTGGTGAAAATCTTCCCATTGTCATAGCCAATGTCGTTGTCCTTTTTACTCTTTATTATTTTTCTTAACATGGCTCCTAGTTATGTACAAATGAATGATTTTGGGGGGCTGTGAAAAACATGCATCAAAAGCCTCACCAATAAATGCCATATGCCCTCTTTATCTACTGGCATAGCATATCTAGGTAAGTGAGCACATAGAATCCTTTATTTTTTAAGACTATCATTTGGCACTCTTTTTATTTCCATCCCATTCACTATACAACATTTCCAGTTGTGGAGGATTGAGGAAGGGGAAGATGAAATTTCCTAGCATCATGGCAGTAAGAAACCTATAGTTTCATGGCCAAATTACAAATTTGAGCAAATTCTCGAAATTTTTTTTTTTTTATAGTCAAAACACAACTTTATGGATAAAACCACCTCAATTGAAGCCAAAGTTTACCCAAAAAAAAAACACAAAAACTAGGCCAAAAGGCTACTAAATTATCTACCTTATAAAGTGTAGATCCACCTCTTAGGGTATTAGAAGATTGCATTTTCAGTTTTTAAAGTGACTAGGGTGATCTAAGTTCAAGAAAAGCCTAACTATTAAATCAAAACCCAACCCACAAACTTCCAACTCATGGTCTATAGAGAAAATTATAAATCGACCAATGAGAAACTCTGAATCCAAGTAGCAATTATGACAAAACAAAGTGTTTAGGGAAATTTCAAGCTCATTATAATGACCCACTAAGGGGGAGAAAGTGAGATCAAGAGCTTGTGGTGATCTAGAGTGATTGGCAACAACCTCTCACATAGCTCGGGGAGTGCACTACGTAATCATGCTAATGTATAACATGAGTTCAAAAAGAGGGGTTTTAAAATGCAAAAATTTTAGACAATTTAACAGAGATACATTAAAATAAGGGGGTTTTATATTCAATTTTGAAAAAATTTCTTGAAATAAAGGATCATTTTATTCATTTAAACATGTTAAAAGAGGGATTTTTTTAATACCCCACGAATACACGTAATATAGGAGGATACTGAACGATGAACCCCTGAGTCACATAGAAGAGCTTCTTTCTTGCAAGCATGGCCTTTGGTAGCTTCACCACTGTGGCACATGCCTTCCTATAATGGCAATGTAGGGTTTGAAAAATGTATCTCCCTACCCCCACCCCCTCATTTGAAAAATGTTACCACCTTAGAAATTTAATGCAGGCAAGAGTGATGAGTGAATGCTTTGTGTGTGTGGTTAATAGAAACCTCTAAGTTTTCTTTTAATTACTTGTTTGTATGTGCTTAACGTGTAGTAATGTGATTATTTGAGAAAGCTAAGGGGATTTTGGATATGCTCTCTTGAGTCTGTGAAGGTGCTACATCACCTATCTCAAGAAAGGGTTGAAGCCTTTTATTGGGCGCATAAGCATGGGGGGATTGCATATATTGAAGAAGGTGTGTGTGAGAGAGGATAGTTCTAAAGGTGCATGTGTTCAATGCATGCATTTGTGAGGGAGCCTCACTTGGAGGAGTGTGAGATTTTTTGGTTCCTTTATTATAAAGGCCAATGTGGTTGTCAGTGGCAATGACTAAAGTTATTATGTACAATTGTGAAGCTACAATAGCTTCACCCTTGTACAACTATGTTCACCCTACATCCATTAACTTGATACAATGTGAAAATCACTCTGTATCCAGCTCTTTGTAAGAGCACCCATTGGGTTATCATCAGTGCGGACCGTGACAAGACCCAATCGCTTATCCGTTGATGCACCCTGAATGAGATGATACTGCACCTCAATGTGCTTTGACTTGGAGTGAAACACACAATGACTATCACAATGCAAAACTTAAACCTATTGAATGTCTAAGTCTCCCACTAGACATGCCAACTATACAGCTTCCTTGCTAGCATCTGATGGTGCAATGAACTTAGCTTCTATAGTGGAAGAAGACATAAAATTTTGGAGAGATGAACTCCAAGGGATGGCTCTTGCTGCAAATATGAATATGTAGCCAGACGTAGACCTCGTGCTATATTTGCAACATCCATAATCCACATCCATGTAACAAACAAAATATGCATTGTTATTACCAAAGAATAATCAAATTCTCGATGTACTTTCAAGTACTTCAAGATATTTTTCATGGCTATCCAATGTTGTTTCCCATGATTAGCTATATATGACATACCTCCCCCACTGCAAATGCAATGTCTACCTCATAGCTACCATAGTATACATGAGACTGCCTACAGTTGAAGAAATCCAAAGATACACAAATAATCATTGTGTGGCTTCTTTTTGGACCACAACTCCTCTAGAATTTGGTAATTCAATGGTATATTAAGTGATCAACTAATGATATGTATTATTTCTAGTACTACCTCTATCAAAAACCTTGAGTCAAAATCACCATAGAAAGCATAGTTGTGACTTGCTCCTACATTGTTTGATTCATCCTTTTTGCAGTTATATTTTGATTAGGTGTGTAGTCTAGCCAACTATGCCACAAGTCAATAAGTGGGAGCTTTTATACACGGCATATACATGGAGTACAAGGTACCATGTTTCTACCATCTAAGAATCACAAGATTTCCCTTCTTGATAATTCATGAAACATTCCCAAAAATTCTTGTGCAACCCAAGTCCTTAAGCTGACCAAAAAATCTTTGGGAACATGTTTGACATTCTTGATTATGAGTTACATGCCATTACGCAAAATCATCTTAATGTCTCCAATACCATGTATCTCAAGCTCATTGCATCACCAAACATCACTATACCATGTGCATGTACATAAATAGAGAACCACTCCCTGTGAGGTGTCACATGGAAACTAGCTCCAAAATCTAAGTTCCAATTCTAATCAAGTTAGCATCTTTTGCAATAAGAGCATCTGGCTACGATCTACTATAAAGACCATAATATCTAAGGGAGGTAGAGTCTCAAGAACATCTGTAGTTTTAGTAGACTCTACTAGATTGAGCTCCTCAATCCTATCTTTGTTCTTTCCACCATTGTTAGACTTCTTGCTATCTTGAGACTTTTCTTATCTCTTCTCATGCATGAGTGTCTTTATTTAAATTACCTTTCTTGTGACAAGGATACTACTCAACATTGCACAAAGAACCTCTAGGTTTTCTATGAGAGTTCCCACAATACTTGATTTTAGCACAATTATGAGTGTGACCCCTCTATCCTTTGCCATTAGCAATATACGCATCACCTTGCTTAGGACGTTCCATAGATTTCTTACAAATCTCTTCACTGAGCAGACTAGCAACCACATCATTGTAAACCAATTTTCCCTAGGCACAGAGTTGTTTGTGGCTATGCAAGAATATCCCATGAGGAAGTTAGAGAGCATAACAAGAAGATGGACTGCACCTTTTTAAAATCGAGTCTCTGTGGCGTCAATTGACTAAATCATACATTGAATGCATTTAAGTGTTCAGGAATTGTGTTACCTTCTTTCATGTGAATCTCAAATAGCATCTTTATCAAGTAACACTTACACTTTTAAACTTGTACGTATTGCACAACTTTTTCCATAAGGCTTTAGCAATAGATTCACCGATGATAATGAAGGAAATAGATTCTTTGAGGTGTAGATGAACAGTTGATCTAGCTTTGGCATCAAACATTTTCATTGTGCAACCGTGGAGCCATTTCCCTATGAGCACTCAAAGAGTAGACCCAATTGACCTTTTTGAGCTAGCAAATTCTAAATATTCTCTTTTCATATGAAAAAAATTGTGCCATCAAACTTCCTAATCTTTTAAATTACTTTTTTAGAAGAAAAGAACACTATGGCAAGACGTCCAAGAAATTGTTAAGTATGGAGCCTGATTCACCCCTTGTAATTTTTATTTCAAAATCGCATATTTGTAAGGCCCCTATTATAAAGTCATAATTATGTCGGGATATTATGGTGAGACATAGTCTAGATACGGTTTCCATTAGTTGGCCGGATATTGTTCAATTGGCTAGTTTTGATGTAAAACCTGAATGGTAAGTGGAAAAGTTGACCACCAAATGCAAAGACATGTTTTTAGCAAAGTTGCCAAAGGCTTGGAGCTATTTCTGGCTCAAAAACTAGCGCTACCTTCTGGCTTGGGCACCACTCTGACCTGCTGCACTTGCCTATAAATTGCCAGTTAGTGCTGAGTTTTCAGTGCCGTCTGTTCCGTCTACTATCGCAAGGCTATACGTATCTATTAGGTGCAAGCTCTTCATCACCATTTCCATAAGCTCTTCTCTCGACAAGAAGAAGAAGAAGGATACTCTCTCTCTACTTGCTTACATCTTCTCTCTTGTTTTACGGTGTACGCGCTCTCTGAAAGCTTTCGTGGTGAATACCTCTACGTAGCTCTCATTACCACTCTCTTGCGGCAAAGTAAGACGTCTTTCGACAGCTCCTAATCGATTCTAAAGCACGGTGCATTAGGAGAAAGTTGGACTCACTTTTGGGCCCTGTAAGAAGTGCCACGTCGGCTTAGAGAGAGAAAATGAAAATGTTAACTTGTGCATTTTATGTGATACTTTTCTACGCAACAAAAAGCCAAAATGACATTCTTTGGTAGGTAGCCGCCGTCTTTATCATTCTTATCCTTCATTCTCTTGTCAGGAATCCAACTAACTGTATGACTAATGATGTGAAATGCCAACTTACAAGCGTTCCCTCCAGAAACATAAGCCACATGAACTCTATCAACTCTAAACTTGAGAATATGGCTTTCCCTCCCAAAACCTGAGATATTTCTCCGTCTTCTTCTCTATCAACTCTAGGAATGGAGAACACATCTTTTCCTGATGAAAACACTAATTTGAACTTACAATCCTCGGCCCCTTCATCTTTAACACTTACCCAAAGAAAGAACACACATCATCTTCATGTTGATGTATTGCAAGAGTACGCACCATTGCAGAAACGTAGGAGGGAGTCTTTCTTATCTCAACGGGAGAAAGAACTTAGAAGGACAAACAAGGAACATCATTTGGATTTGTGGACCGATGGGTCTATTTATCCAAAGGATCCTATGACAAATGCACCACCTCCCTTTGCTAATATCACTAACCTCTTACATTTCACAGGCGATGGCAAGGATGGGCTATTGGGATACACCGAACATTTGGAAATGAGAGGATTGAATGCGGAAAGGCAAAGAAACTTCTTGGAAATGGAGAACGTGCAGCTGAAGAAACTTAATGAAGCATTCTCTCAAAAAATTTCATCAAACAAAGAGACAATCCAAGGCCTTGAGAAGAAGATCACAAGTTTGTGAGAGAAAGACACCGTGCTTGGTAGTCGGAAAAGAAAACGAGATCTGTGCAACCTTGAGAACATGAAGGTTGGTAGTGGTGGCCTGAAAAAACGAATACGAGCTTTAAGGTAACTCGAAGTTTGTTTCTTCAATGTGCTTCATTAAGAAGTGGATACACTTACTTTCCTATACATGATCATAACGCATTGTGCTTTTTTGGCAGGTCTTTACTGCATCCAAACTCGAACGGTGCAGGCTTCAATGCCGGAGTGCATTACAGCCGTCTAGTTCCAAAAGAAGTAGTTGAAGAGATGATAGCCCAGAAAAAATTTCGTAAGTTGAAAGGGAGGCTACTTACCTCCTTCGTGAACGAGAATCAGTTGGAACCAATGGAAGTGCAAGCAATACTTGATGAGAGTGGCATCTTGCAGATGGGATACAGGGCACTGTTCAAAGCATTAGCTAAAAAATCTCAAAATAAACTACAGAGAGGATCATTGCTGCCAAAGCCATCACATGTAAAGGCTGCTCGCCGGCACGTAAACGATGAGGTGTTTGAGAAACTTGGGTCACCATTCCATATTGAAGCAACGTTCTTAGGCAAGGGTGGTAGAGAGGTACAGTTTAACGAGCACAACAACCTCTTCGTTGATCTTGAAGCATTGCAAAGGTATGCAGTTCACTTCTTTGACATCAGTCGAGACGAGTGCGATGGGGTTCTCAAGTTTGTTTTGAAGCTTGACGAGTGCGAGGTCTTGAAGAACAAGAAGTTGGAGAGAGTCACCATTACCCTCATGAACAGAGCTCTAGATCCATCAATAACGAAAGAAGATCCACGATACTTCAGCGTGCAATCAGAAAACAACATTCTATCTCTAGGATCATTTCAGGTATACTTCGGTCAATCTCTGATAACAAAATATTGATTATTTGGTTTTTGATTTTGTGTTTTCATTTTTCACTGCAGGCTGATAAGGAAAATTTTGAAATCCTCGATTGGGTTTTTAGTCAAACCCAAATTCCTTCTATCATCAGTGAACAAAGAAAC